>NC_090931.1:1196258317-1196883317 GCF_040938575.1 Ambystoma mexicanum
AACCAGATCCAATACTCCATGCTTTTCCCGGCGAAACTTTGCCTCCAGCATGTTTTACCATGGACCACAATTCATAACAAAAGTTGGGAGCTAGCCCCCTCTTGGAGGGCCACCGGAGCCCCTAGCACTGCAATGTTGTTTATTGTGTTTGTATGGGACTGTTCTTTATGGGCCAGTTGGGGGTTGCCCACACAAGGGTGGGATTCCAGTTCAGCCGAGCCACCACCTACCCCCCTCCCTTACTCCACAACAATCACCTGGTTCCTCGTCACTCCAACACAAGCCGGGCCCTCCGGCCACCTCCAGATTGCAAGAATCCAGTCAATTCCGCTAGTCCTGATGGTCTGGAACTTAATTAACCTCCCAGATGGCAGGAATAACACTGAAAATCGCCACCTGAAACATCCGAGGGGGTAACCATCCAGCGAAGACTAGGAGGATCCTCCATTATCTCCGACGTCACAAGATCAACATTGCTATTTTACAAGAAACTCATCTCCTGCCTTCATCAGAACAACTTTGGGCTAAATCATGGGGTTGTCATAGGTATTTCTCATCATATTCGTCATACGCTAGAGGTGTTGCAATTTTAATAGACAGGAAATCAAACTTTAGTCTCATTAACTCAGTAAAGGACTCAGAGGGAAGATCCCTACTGGTGAGAGGGTTGATCTCAGGGAAAGAGGTAGCAATAGTAAACTCATACGCACCAAATACCGATGGACCCAACAACTTTTGTTCTCGACAAGTCCCATAATACAACAGGACATCCCTCCAAAGCCAGCGCCGAAGTCCGCGAGATTTGCCACACGTTTGAGCTGTCCGACACATGGAGGCGCCACAGTCGTGACGCAAGAGAGTACAACTTTCATTCTGCAGTTCACAATACTAGTTCCCGGATAGATCACATTCTGGCATCCACTCACTGTCCTTTTAACTGGGGGGAAAGCCAAATCTTACTGCGTTCCTTCTCTGATCATTCATTGGTCACACTGGAAGTCACCCTCTCAGGCACCACAAACCCTGGGCTCCGATGGAGATTCAAGCCCGGATCACTCAACGACACTGTCTTCGCAGATGAACTTCGCAAAGAACTAATATCCTTTATAGAAATAAATCAAGACTCTGTCGCCTCGGCCAGCACCTTGTGGGAAACACTAAAATGTTACGTGCGAGGAGTTTGCCTGGCCAAAGAAAACGGCATACTAAAACTGATCTGGAAAGACCTGGCCAGCAGTGAACAACGCTTGAAAGAACTAGAGATGAGAGCCTCCACTACCCAAGACCCACATGTCCAAGCCGAAATAAAGAAAGAACTGCTGAAGTTCAAAGAAATAGCTGAACGAGAAATAAAGTTCATGAGCCGCAAACACCAGGTCTGCCAATATGGGGAAGGACAGAAACCAGGTGCCTTGTTAGCCTGTCTTCCATCAATAGACAATTCTCTGACCCAAGTGGAGTGTATTAAAGATGACCAAGGTCAACTAGTATATTCAGAAGAAAGAATTGCCAACGTATTTCGGGACTTCTATCAAGTTCTTTATAGTTCCAAAGGGGTTTCCGATCCAGAATCGATTCAAAGGTTCCTCGACGACACAGAGTTGTACTGGGTTGAAGCGGAGCTACGTGAGCCCTTGAACGCTCTGATAACAGTAGATGAAATTGTGGAGGCAAAAAATCCCTCCCAAATGCCAAGGCGCCTGGGCCCGACAGCCTCATCGGAGAGTTCTACAAGGTCCATGCAACCATCCTTGCTCCTCTTCTGCTCCGAGTTTTTGAAGAATCTTCGCAGTGTGGATACCTCCCACTACATCACGTGAATCCAACGTAATGTTGCTGCACAAAGTCGGCAAACCCCCAGATGAATGTGCATCCTACAGGCCAATCTCCTTGATTAATTTGGACAGTAAAATTCTACCTAAAATCCTCGCTGCACGGTTGCTTCCTCTTATGCCCGCACTCGTAATAGGGGATCAAGCTGGGTTTATCTCAGGGGCGAAGCACAACCTATGGGATCAGAAGACTGTTTGGTGTCCTAGAGGCCCTAAATCCAACACAACGGGCCATAGCAGTCCTTCTTGACGCCGAGAAGGCGTTTGATTCGGTTGAATGGCCATTTATGTTTGCAACACTTACACAAATGGGCCTAGGCAAATTCTTTATCAAATTAGTGTCCTTGCTATATAGTGCCCCCCACTCATATATTACACTCGGAAACTCCAGGTCCTCAGGCATAACACTAGAACGCGGAACAAGACAGGGTTGCCCACTCTCTCTGCCCTTATTTTTGCCCTCATTATGGAACCCTTGGCGTCAAGGCTTCACGCCAACCATCTGACACGAGGTCTTAAACTGGGTCCCCATAGATTAATTGTCTCTCTCTACGCTGACAACTTCATGTTATTTGTCAGTGACCCCCAGGCCAATCTTAACCCGGTAATGCGAGAAGTCATAAAATTTGGGAGAATGTCAGGTCTCAAAAACAACCACTCAAAATCCGTAATCTTTCCCCTGACCCCGACCACAACTGAATTCGCGGACGATTACGGCCTTAAATGGGAAACCTCAAAGGTTCGCTATCTGGGTATTTATATGTCACGTAATCATCATGAGATATATAGAGATAACTATGTCTGTGCACTGAATTCCTTGCAGGAATGAATTCATAGGTGGAAAACTCTACCCCTAACGATATGGGGAATAACCTCCTTAACGAAAATGGTCGTTTTACCCAAATTTCTCTATTTGTTCACGAACATTCTGCTACTTGTCCCCAAATCCTTTTTCCAAAAAGTCAAGAGTCTAGTCCTAGAGTTGTTGTGGGCTGGGAAACCAGCACGCATAGCGTGCAACACATTAACGTTGCTAGTGTTGAATGGCGGACTAGCGCTCCCCGATATCGAAAAGTAATACTGGGCAGCACAGGCCCAATTTCTCAGTCACTGGTATATGGTCCACTTTGTTCGGCCCCATGTGCAGGTGGAACGTGCCCTAGCTTCCCCCAACCTCCTAAGGGCTGTCATTATCAGTCATATGTCGGTACCATACAACTCGCGAAACACGATCCTATCCACCTACGCAATTTGGAAAAAAATAGCCAATAAATACGGGGTGACAATGAGATTTTCCCCATTACTGCGCATTAGATTTGTTCCTGGAATCCCCCTTACTAATGAGAAAGTGTTCCTTATTTGGACAGACAAGATTAACATTCCCTCCTTTGGAGACCTCTTCCCCGGGGGCACCTTTCTGACTCCACATATGGCCAAAGATAGAGGCGGCAACTCTTCGTTAGATGTGTTCATCTACTTTAGACTACGTCTCACCCTTCAAAAGTTGTTTCTGTCCTTTCCCAATCAACCTCCCACATGGGACTTATTACACAATACGATTCAAGCGCAGGGGGAAGGACGATTAGTGTTGCTACTATATAAATCCCTCATAGTAGGCAGTGTGACACCCAAACCCAAGGCGCAGCAAAAATGGGAATCAGCCATTCAGGAATCGATATCGGACAAAGACTGGTCCTATATCCTCCGCCAAACCTAAAAAGTTGCAATAAACACTCGGCATAAATTAATTCACTTTAACTTCGTGCATCAGACATACTACACCCCAGTTAAGAGGAACAAACACCACCCAGAATTGACAGCCCGATGCGACAGATGTGCGGCAGACAATGCTGACTTCCTACACCTAGCTTGGAAATGGCCGGGAATTCACAATTTCTGGTCCTCTGTTTTACAAATAACTGATGATATCATAGGCGAGCAAGTGACCCCAACACCCCTAGGAGCCCTGCTCAGTCTTACGAAATACTTGCAGCCAACATCTCGAAGACTTGCGGCCCTTCTCCTGGTGCTGGCTCGTAGGAGAATCGCGATGTCATCACTTCCCAAGATTGAAGACTAGAAGAAAGACATTATTTATTGTCAAAACACTGAGTGTGAATTCATAAGACTCCTACCACTGCATGCTCGCCCCCCGGACATCTGGGGTCCATACATAAATTATCTGCTAAAAAACGCAGATCCCCCAGATTCTGATTCATCTGCGAGCTAGATGATGTGCAGCGGGGCTCATATTCGTGAGGATGCGCTGGACAAAGACGAACTGATAATGCGAAAGGAACCCACGGAATCCTGCAAGGGTGAACTTGAGGGGGGGAGAGGGGTTAGCTCGGTGGGGTTGTTTAAAGTGGGGGTCTTGTTTTTTTTCTTTCTAATTTTTTCTCTGATTGTTTTATTATGGTTGCGCACCCTAGAGGTGCCTGTGTATGGCGATCATATTGAAACACCAAAAATATAGTTTCAAAAAAATAAAATAAAAAAGAGATCTTCTGTTTTGTTTTCACCACCACTAGAGGGTCCCTTTCTGACGGGAGGGTTGAAAATATCTTACTCAGTGATAATATGATAATAAAAGAGCGATACACTTTGCAATGGATAATTCAAACAAGGCCACAGAATGTACAGGCTTGGTCTGTTTACCCTCTCTTTTGTCCTCAAAGATTACTATCAATCAATGACGGATGGGTCATCTTTAACAAGAGGCCATTTAAGGTGTTATTCTGGAAGTCGTGCGCCCACAAATCACTGTTTCCCGCAATTCCCTGTAGTTTAGACTACTCCTGCTATGATATAATAATGTCCCCTGGATTTTTTGCTGTGGGAAGTACCCTATTTACTAGATTTTTAAACCATCTTGCAGAAGGCTCAAGCAGGGCTCAGTGGTAAGCCATCTGGTGGCTTAACCTTACTATTAAAGTGGAGCTGGGTATGGGGGCCACCAACTGGTCTGAACATTGCCTGGGTATTCTAGATGTAAAAGTCTTATTAAAGTCTTGTTTAATTTGCAATGAATTATTGTTAAAAGTTATTGGAATCGAGTCAAAATTGGTCAATCTGAGTTTGTGATGTTTGTGAGGCTGATGTCCCCATTAAATGGCACCAGGAGTCCAATTCAAATTTCATCCCATCATGGGGGAATTTTAACACCTATCGTCCTGTCTTTGATTTCCAACTTACAATGTTTGATATTGCAAGTAAACAAAGGAACTTTATTTTGAAGAATGGGACAGTTGCCCGCACACTTGGAAGCTACTCAATTTGAGGAGTACGTTACAGAACAATTGTGACCTAATACCGCAATGGCACAGTATAGTTACTCATATATAGATTATATTCATGTTTTCCACTGTCTTTTTGACCATTCAACCATTTTTATATTATTCCTACTACTGCTAGTGATCACAATTGGCACAAGTCCCATGTTAACATGGACTTGTCACCAATGCACTGCATGCATGCTGCTTATTCAATGACTATGTCAGCACACAGAAACCAGATTCACTGGCACAATAAGAATATCTAACAAGTCAATTTCTGTATGGAAGCTATAATGAATGATCTTCATGTAGATTCATTGATTCATCAAGTTTCTCCTTCCACAATTAATAGGTTCATTTCTGATTGTACTTCTCGGTCCTTTAAGATTAATTATAATAATAATCGAAAAAGGCAACAATGTATTCCTATGAAGCAGGAGACCAAGTGAAATACTGGGTCACACAGCCGCTCTCTATAGAACCCAGTCGGGGTATGTGTTTAATCAAAATGATTAAAAGTTCAGCTTTAAGGTAAAAGGGGATACCTTTAGTTGAAAAAATGACAAAAAAACTGAGCTTCAGTAGTTTTTCAAAACAATTTTATCCCAAATAATCTCAAGAGTGAGAAGTCACTAATGTTTTCTTAGTGAGGAAGGATTTGCCACAATCGCTTTATCAATCAGACCAAATTGCCAATGCATTTCGGAAATAAGTTTCCTTCGTCAGGGCCAGTCTAAAGATAATACATACAAGATCAAAAAATAGAAAAAACAATTTGTGTAAAGCAACATATTAGTGTCATGTAATATTGACATAAAGTCAAGAACATACCATTCAGTTGTAGTTTTCAAAAGTAGGAGAGTACGGAGAGAACAAAGGAAAAAATAAAAATGATAATGAGGCCATGTTTGTAGATATCCAATTATAAAACCAAATCAGGAAAACAATTTACCTGAAATAAGTAAGTTGCATGCAGAGTATGTGGCACGATATGCTCATGGAGGCCATATGGTAATCAAAAGCTGCCTTTCCTTTAGTGACAGAAATCAGCGCTGAACAACAGCCTGCAATGCATTGGCTGTAACCAGAAAAAATACGTGATGAAGTGTTTGAAATCCATGTTTGTGGATATAAAATAGAGTTGGGAAGAAAGCTTACCGTGTGTAACACGGGAGTGGAGAAGTTCTCCTGTTGCCGGCTCGAGCGAGTATGCGGTTGTTGCATCGAAGCGCTGCCAAGGCAATGCTTCCTTTATTTGACATGTGACGGCAATGCGACCCGAGTGGGCGCGCAGTCGTAATATGCCTCTGCAATGAAGGCATTGGGCTTGATTTAGATAGATTTAATTATTTATCTGCCCTCATGTGGCTTAAAGGGAAATTGTGATGTAATAAAAATAAAAAAACGGAAGAAATGAAATTAAATGGAAATAGAAGAAATACTATGCCGGGGTAAATCACAATAGTGAGTGATGACATGTAAAAATAAATACACGCATATAGTAACAAATGAATACTGAAAACATATGCATTGAGATAAATCACAATATTAACTCTGCTGCCATCAGTGACATCATTGAGCGGTACCTACGGTCATGGACATAAGGTCCAAGATACGCAGCAGTGACATTGGGTGTCCAGGATGTGCAGTAATTACATAAAAATGGTCTCAGTTGAAGTAAATATTAGTGTCTATCTTGCGCATTAGTGTATACCACTGCTGTGTGTGGTGTCGTCTAAGACGGCCCTTGGGTCCCAGACCTAGTGTCCAGGAATTACAGCAGGGTGGTACATGGGTGCATAATCACATGGTACAAGGACTACATGTAAAAGCTAAAAATGTGTTGACAATGATAGCAAGGAACAATCAAAGCAGTCGAAATGCAAGGTTATAAGAAACAATGATAATGAATTTCTTCATTGATTCCATTGGGGGTTAGACTACCCAGTTTGTCAATCCAAAAAGTCTCTCTGCAATTGAGCCGCTGGCTCAAATCCTCATGTGGATTGTTTTTTTGTAAGTACTTCCAGAATCACAAATCTTATCTGTGTCAGGTTATGTCCATTTTCAACCCAGTGGCGTGCAACCGCCGAGTTCATGTTTGTGTTCCGGATGCAAGACCAGTGTTCATTCCACCTTGTTTTAGCCGTTCTTGTAGATTGGCCCACATAGAATTTTCCACACGGGCACTTGATGCCATAAATAGTGTTGGTGCTATCGCAGGTTCCATAGGTTTTGAGAAGAATCTTCTTCCCTGTTCTGGGGTGGTTAATGACATTACCCTTAATTATTGAATTACAGTTAATACAATGGAGACAGGGGAACGTTCCAGTTCTTTGAGTTATGGGCTCTTTGAGGGGCGGTCTTGTGTATACCAATTCGTCCCTGAGATTCCTACTGCGCTGGTAGGCAAATACAGGTAGCTCACTAAACAGATTTTGTACCCTGATGTCATTTTTAAAAATTCCCCAGTGTTTTTTGATGTTTTTTTTTAATCTTGTTGCTTTGGATCGAGAATTTAGATACATACACTGGTGATTTAAGTTCCGTCTTGTTTTTAGAGTTTTGTGTAGACAGTAGGGTCTCACGTGCCAGGGTGCTAACCCTAGTGGATGCTGTGTCGAGTTCTCCTTGTTTGTAACCTCATGCTAGAAATTTTTCTTTCATTGCAAGTTGTTGAGCTATACAATCCTCTGGATCACTCAAGATCTTTTTGACCCGTAACATTTGGCTATATGGGAGATTCCTAAGCAGACTAGGCTGGTGGAAGCTTAGACGATGTAAAAGGTTATTGCGGTCAGTTGACTTGGGGAACAGTGAAGTACTGTAGCCAGTTGTTTGCTTTTTGATTTGAACGTCCAGAAAAGTGATTGTGTCATAAGAGAACTCTCTTGTAAACTGGATACATTGATCTATGTTATTCAGGTATTCAAAGAAGGCATCAAAAGCTCCCCTTGTGCCTCTCCATACCCCAGAAATATCATCAATATAGCGCGTCCATAAATGTATGTCTTTGTTCCATTCCTATTTGTTTAGTACATTGTCCATCTCAAAATTGTACATAAAACAATTGGCATATGTGGGTGCCATAGTGGGCCCCATTGATGTTTACTGCACATCCTGGACACCCAATGTCACTGCTGCGTATCTTTGACCTTATGTCCATGACCGTAGGTACTGCTCAATGATGTCACCGATGGCAGCAGAGTTAATACTGTGATTTATCTCAATGCATATGTTTTCAGTATTCATTTGTTACTATATGCGTGTATTTATTTTTACATGTCATCACTCACTATTGTGATTTAACCCGGCATAGTATTTCTTCTATTTCCATTTAATTTCATTTTTTTCATTTTTTCTTTTTATTACATCACAATTTCCCTTTAAGCCACATGAGGGCAGATAATTAAATCTATCTAAATCAAGCCCAATGGCTTGATTGCAGAGGCATATTACGACCGCATGCCCACTCGGGTCGCATTGCGGTCACGTGTCAAATAAAGGAAGCGTTTCATTGGCAGCGCTTTGATGCAACAGCCGCATACTCGCTCGAGCCGGCAACAGGAGAACTTCTCCACTCCCATTTTACGCACTGTAAGCTTTCTTCCCAACTCTATTTTTTATCCACAAACACGGATTTCAAAAACTTCATCACATATTTTTTCTGGTTACAGCCAATCCATTGCAGGCTCTTGTTCAGCGCTGATTTCTGTCACTAAAGGAAAGGCAGCTTTTGATTACCACATGGCCTCCATGAGCATATCGTGCCACATACTCTGCATGCAACTTACCTATTTCAGGTAAATTGTTTTCCTGATTTGGTTTTATAATTGGATGTCTACAAACATGGCCTCATTATCATTTTTATTTTTTCCCTTGTTCTCTCCTTACTCTTCGACTTTTGAAAACTACAACTGAATGGTATGTTCTTGACTTTATTTCAATATTACATGACACTAATATGTTGCTTTACACAAATTGGGCCTCATTAGGGTCCAGGCGGTAAGGGGTTTACGGCGGAGTAAACAGCACCAACCCTTACCGCCTGATTCTGAGGTCCCTTAGCGCCATGGAGGATTTAACACCTGCTTTTAGCAGGTGTTAAAATCCATGGCGCTAAGGGACCTTGTTGTTAATTACGCCACCGTAATTTACGGTGGCGTAATTAACGCCTTCCCCACTCCCATTATGCCCTATGGGGCAAAAATGGGAATGGGGAAGGGTAAATGGGGATTGGGGACTTACCGCCCCGCCAACCTCGGAATGGGGCGGTAAGTCCGCCAACCACCATGGCGTAAACACAGTTTACGCCATGGTGGTAAAGGTACGACCCAGGCGGTAACTTACCGCCTGGGTCGTAATGAGGCCCATTGTTTTTTCTATTTTTTGATCTTGTATGTATTATCTTTAGACTGGCCCTGACGAAGGAAAGTTATTTCCGAAATGCATTGGCAATTTGGTCTGATTGATAAAGCGATTGTGGCAAATCCTTCCTCACTAAGAAAACATTAGTGACTTCTCACTCTTGAGATTATTTGGGATAAAATTGTTTTGAAAAACTACTGAAGCTCAATGTTTTTGTCATTTTTTCAACTAAAGGTATCCCCTTTTACCTTAAAGCTGAACTTTTAATAATTTTGATTAAACACATACGCAGACTGGGTTCTATAGAGAGCGACTGTGTGACCCAGTTTTTCACTTGGTCTCCTGCTTCATATGTATTTTGAGTTTGGGTGTCTCCAAACTCGTCACAGCCAGCTCCTTTATAAAAATTTGAATACAAATTGTTTGAACAAGTCATTTTTTTGTCTACAATTTTTCAACACTTGAGAAACGTGGATTAACTACCAAGTGGTGCCCACTCACTTCCCCAAAAATGTATTTGTAACCTCTCATACGATTCCATGCCACATACAAAGTAAAAGGCTGTGCGTGCTTCACTCAGGAAGTTGAGGAGAAGCTGTGTAACAAACAAGGCATACAACGGTGAGCCTGCCCAAATTAGAGCTAAGTATAAGAAGTGGCTTTCATTCCATAAACATCAGATGTTATTGAAGGAAGGTCAAGCAATGCTGCAAGTCCTAATGAATAATTAATGATAAGGAGTAACAGATACATTACAAAAAATGAGTTTAAAATATTCACTTGCTCTAGCGAGTTAAAGTGGGCCCTACAAATTGATTGTCTTTATGGGCTAATTGTGGGTCTCATGAGAGACTTCCCCATTCTAAGTTCAGGAATCTAACATAAAACTTTTCCAAGTTCTTGGAACACAGCCCACATCGTGATTATTTCGAGCTAACTCCCTTAACTATACACCAATGAGAAGCCTGGGCGAATGCAATCAATGGGCTTCCAGGTTTTCAAAACAGGCTTTAGACGCCAAGTGGGCACTAGATTGCAGGAATTTGTCTTAGCCTACTTTCACAATAAAAATGTTATTGGAAAAATACAAAGCTATTTATACAGCTAACCTTGACTTAACTTCAGCCTTTGATTGTGTTAAGCATGCTAACTTGTGGAGGAAGTTGGCTTCATGGGACTTACACTTATAATACACCTCAATAGAGATACATTCATCAGAGTTAGACTAAATCCAGAAGCCGCTTTACCAAACAAGATCAAAACCCATAGAGGATTAAGGCAGGGGTGTGGTCTAGCCCCCTGACCTTTTCACCTCTGCATTTCTGATTTAGGATCAGCCATAGATATGATCCATAGTTTTCTGCCTAAACTGGGAAAGCTCAAAACCCATTGATCGCCATATGCTGACGATGTGCCATTTTTAGATCTAACTCTTGTTGTGTTGCAGCGCTTGTTAAACCAATATTCTACTTATATTTTTGTAGTATGTGTCTTGTATTGTGTGCACCAATGCAGGCAGTAGAATGTAGTCCTGTAGCTTGGAACCTCACAGTACATCAAGGTTCCAGGATGACAGTTAGAGACACACAGGATGGGAGAAGTAACTGGAGAGGATGTGTGTCACCTAGCTCCTGCCTCCCTTTATTAACTGGCCCTGAAACATAATAAAGAGGCTTTCCTTTTGTACATACCTGTCCCCAGCGTCATCTCTGAATATCTGAACCTGATACTTGAACCCCAAACACTACAATTTTATCTCAGAAATTGTTAATCAATGCCTCTAAAACAAAACATATTATGATCACAAAAGCCCAGTGCTTGCCCAGTTATAAGTGGAGTATAGAGAACAAATTAGATGTGGTACAACTCCTGACTTATTGGGGTTTCCAATTTTTTGGTAGACCGGGCTTAATGTACATATACTCCCTATTGAAACCGCAAGTATTCCCTTATGTGGCCTGATGAAATGGATCCATTTTACATTTTGACAGTTTTCTATGATCCCTTTAGTTAAATATTATTATGATGAGTTAGTTCCCACTTTATGCCATGGTCTTGAAATGTGGAGTCCCAAGTACTGGTTTAAATGGAGCATGCTTGAAGGTTTACTTTGGCAGAAAGTGCTGTCTCTGCCCAATTGTGTGTCCATCACTGCAATTAGATATTATAAGGGTGCAGAAGTAAGACTCTGACAGAGAGTGGTTAGGGTGATTGGCATACACTTTTATTCATGTGAGAAAATGAAAAGAAAATCCTATCTTGCCCTAACTCTAAGAGGGGTTTCCCTCAGTGGCCTAAAAGGGCCCCTGCCACCCCCGCATTGCAGGGCCCTCCACCACCACATGTCAGGTGGCGGGCTCCCTTGGACTTAAAAAAAGAAATAGTTTCTGTTTGAAGTTGCTCTGACTTCAGAAATGAATTATTTCCACTATGGTTCAGTTCAGTCCAGTAAGGGAAATAATTTCTTTATGAAGTCTATATGAAGTTTATAAAGTCTTTATGAAGAACAAGGTTCCTGCTGCAGGGAGCTGGAGGCCCCGTTCCTTGGACTTGGGTAGCCATGTCTTCAATTCTGAGTCCGACTAAAATGTCAGGCCTCTGGAAGGTGTGTATGGTCAGGCTGGGAGGAAGGTGGGGCTAGCTCATCACTGATGTCCCGCTATATCATTGAATCTGAGGTTCATCTGTTACTCTCCTGCCACTGCCAATGCCCCCATCTCCTGCACCCGAATCAAACAAGCATTGGCAATGCCAAAAGTTTGGGCTTTTTTTTAGGCATAGCAAAGGCACTTGCCAAGCACATCCGTAGTGGTATTAGCTTTCCATTGTTAGTAGAAATGGTGCGATTACCTGGGGATCTAATATAATTGCCTGGCAAAAGCTTAAAACTTATGCACAAGCCAAACATGTTGGCTTTGCCAATGCTTGTCGTAAAAAGGACTTAATTGGCTTTCCCAATGCTTGTTTTTAACAGGACTTCAGTGAAGGACATGCAGAGCACTTATAAATAGAATGCAGGAAGCGCTGGTAAGCATTTGGAACTTCAATTAAGTCATTGGGCCTCATTATAAGTTTGGCGGTAGCCTAGCCGGTAAAACCGGCATGCTGCCGCCAAACTTGTGAACATTTCCCATTGCCCACAAATGGGCAATTACCAGGTCATTATGGCCCTGCTGGACACGGTACTTGCACATTCGCTGGCGCCGTAATGAAATGCTCCCCATTCCCATTTGCCATTGAGCCAACATTGAGAATGGTGCGGTGCATCTGACATGCTCTGCTCACGGGTGCCGGTACGCCCGCCAGGTCAGACCTGGCCAGATCCAGGGTTTTTTACTGTGGAGAACATTTTTGTTAGTCATTTTTACACTTTTGGTTTTTGAACACTTTTTCTAACATCAAGTTAAAGGCATTTCCTTGCACCCCTTTGATGTTTGCTTATAATGTGAGGATCAGGATAGGTTGTTTTGGACACAATGATGGTTTTTCAGTTGCTGGCACCCTGAAACAGACAGATCCTTAGAATTAGTTCTAGGTAGGAAGTTCCTCTTTAGAATAGGCTAGAGAGGCTTTTTTCCAACCCATTTGTTTAATAAAATGTCTTTACTTAAAATGACGTCCATCGCCCAATTCTGACCCCTCGCAAGTTGCTACTGGTCCCATAGGGGGCTTCCCCTACCATGAGATCCACCCACCGAGTACCACCCCCAGGGGCTATTGGGGAGCTGCCTCACTTGCCTGGCCTCATGGGAAGGGCCCCCCTGTGTAAACAGGGACCAAATCCTGAGATTTGTCACAATATGAATTTGGATTGATCTGCATTCAGGGGAATTGATTGCTTCTGTACCATAAAATAATGGTCCTGCCATGCCCTTCTATGTTTGAAGGTTTAAGAGATATGATTGAGAATGGCAATTAAGAGAAACTGAATGGCATTGTTGAAGTATGCAAAGACATATTCAATCGGGTAGCTGCCACTAGGGAATATTTTACAACTAATCCCAACTACATTAAAACCAGGTTGTGGGAACTGGACTGGGTTGATACAAAAGACAGAAGTGGGCCAACACTATATGTACCCATAATTGGTGTCTTTAGCCAAGAAATGCAGAGTGCTACATAATTATTTAATGACATTTCTTAATGAGAGATTCAGAAATACCTTCTTGAGATTCTGCCTAAATATCCTTCCCAAAGGGGAAACACATTACATCTGGAATAGAAACATTGTTAAATAACCTTATAAGTTAACATTGAAGGAGATTTAGCAGCATATATTTCTGGAATGCAATGGGGTTTTC
Organism: Ambystoma mexicanum; assembly: GCF_040938575.1. NCBI lineage: Eukaryota > Metazoa > Chordata > Amphibia > Caudata > Ambystomatidae > Ambystoma > Ambystoma mexicanum. The sequence goes on from NC_090931.1 coordinate 1,196,272,094, forward strand.
TCAATTGTGTAGTCTCCACTTTTCTTCCTATACCATGACGACCTGTGTAACCTAGATTCTTTTTAGAAATGTATAACTGCTGGTTATCACTGTTTAAAACAGAGTGACTTGAAAATTAACCAGGTTGTGATATACATTACAGGGCCTGCGGTGGAGGTTTCGTTAAGAGTGGAAAAATTGTAGGTTGGGTTCCTACATTTTTCCCATCGACGCAATGGGGAAAAAACATTTGCTCATGCCTGCAGCCCAAACCGCTGGATGGATTTTCACCATATTTGTGGCAGGACCAGCGGCTTGGTCTCCAACGTGTGCTTTTCTAAATTTGGTATAAATCTGTCCAGTAGTTATTTAAGAAATTGCCAAAACGTAGGTCAAACAAAATTAGTGATATCTGGTTTCAGTCCACGGAATCACTTTTCTGTTTGCTCTTCAGAAAGGCCTATGATTTGCCCAGAGGATGATGTGTTGTTCACGGACATCGGACGCACCCCCTGATTAGATGGTGAAAAGCGTAAGGTGCATCAGATTTTTGGAAACACCCACCATGTTAGATTCGCGGACAGCACCCATTGTCCGCGAACACTACGGTAAAAACATATAAAAAAAACACAACATTGTACTTGTCAAACTAATGAAAGAATCTATGGGGAGGTGAGGGGTGATGGGGATGGGATATGGCCTCAAAATGCCCAAAAAACAAGTGTTTTTCAACTCTGATGTCAGACATTTGTGATGTCATCTTTCATGTCCTGGGTGTTAGTCTTAGCAGTGCACGACCAAAAAGTAGGTAAAGAAAATGTGTGATATCTGGGTTCGGTCCACGTATTCACTTCCCTATTCGGTCCGTGGACGTGTATCCGATTGGTCTAGTGGGCGATGTGAGGTCCACGGACGATGGTGAAAAGTGTGAAGAGCGTCATATTTTGGAAATGTCCACCATTTTTGATCTGCAGACAAGTGCCGGTGTCCACGAACATCACAGTAAAATCATTTAAAAAACACACATTGCACTTGTCAAACTTATCAAAGAATCTCCAGGGAGGTGAGGGGTGATGAGGATGGGATGGGATATGGCCTTAAAAAGCCCAAAATCTGGCGTGTTTCTTCTCAAATGTCCACAAACAGTCCAGGGCAGTCCTGTGATGACCGCACACATCTCAGAAGTTCAGGGCATCTATGCTTATTTGTGCATTACAGGATTGGTGAAAAGCAGTTTTTGAATGGCTTATAACTTTGAGGACACTAAATGAAACTGCATAAAAGTTTGGAATTTCATTCTAGACCTGATTCTGAATGGTTTTGGAAAGTGTGGTGCTGTGTTGTCAAGAGGGAACAAAATTAGAGGGGGGGTCCCAAAATATTGTAAAGGCTTATACATGTGGTGCCATTTGACGAATGTGCACAAAAGTTTGCAAAATTATGTTATATCTAGATATAAATGTTTTTGCAAAGTTTGTGGGATTTTCTCAGGAGAGGGCAACATGAGAAGGGGGTTTTGTTAGGCAGAATCATATGCAGTACCCTTTGGGCACACCACACACAATTAAGACTACAAGTGCAAGTACAAATTCACCTTTGGTACAAGCCTGTACTACACAGTAAAGTGGTAGCGATGGCTGGACAGCCGGACTTATCTCAAGAGTAAAGTGAGCAGTATCAGAAGTTACACAAAGGACAGCAATTACTATGGTTCAAACAAACACTGACTCAAGGTTTCTGAGTAAAAGAATATACATTTATTTACACCATCAGTTATAAAACAGTTCACTAATGTCAAAGCAGCAAAAAATCACAATCTTAATATACTACACTCCACCCATTGAATTCTGGACATGTTAAGATCAAAATGAAGTGTGAGCAAAATGGCACCCAAGTAATTTAAAAAGGGAGGGAAAGACAAGGTTATTCAAAATTAAGCAGCACCAACAAGTACGTAAGGGAGGCAATCTAGAAAAGGCTTACTACAACTAGGATTCAAACAAATAGGCCTGGGTCAATGTTAATTGTTCAGAGTCTTTGCAGAGGATCACACAGTTCAGAGTAGTTTGCGGTTAGGTCTTTGCCAAGAGTTCGAAGCGAAGTTGGTCCAAAGAAAAGTTATTTAAAAGAGTAGAGAAAGACAAGCCTTCGGGTTAGCAAAACATTTCAATCACTTTCACCACTGTCGGACGGAACCAACGACTGGATTTGAACAGTACCTTAGATGAAGAAGAATGCTGTAGCTGTGGTGGTAGTTCCTGGCAGTTCCTGCAGGCTCACGGTTCCTGAAGCGACTGTCAGACTGACAAGAAGGAGGAAGACTGGAGGGTCCTGCGCTGCCTAGGGAAGAAGCCAGCAACAGAGCAAATGGACGAATAAAAGGTGCGCTCGTTAAAAGCACAAAGGGTCTCCCTCAAGCTGGCTATCCGGTTCACTGTGGCAGAGCAAATTCGACGAGGTTGAAGATGGAGGTGCAGGGGCTTTGTGAGCTGGTTGATCCCACCAGGCTCAAGGGGAGAAGACTCTTTGCAGATCTTCTCTGTCGTTGAAGTTTAGGAGATTCAGACCTGTAGCAGGGCTTCACAGGGAGGTTCAGTTGTTTCAGTAGTCCTCTTACTTCAGCTTCTCTTTGGTTCTCTCGATCCATTGGCGACTCTGCCTTCCAGTGCTAGAGACCTGCTTTTTATGCAGTTTTCCCCCATTCACACAGCCTGGCTATCAATCAAACAGCAGGGTTGCTGTCCTGGCCAGACAGTCACCTAGCCAATCAGATTATAGTGCAACTTGGGTCTCCAAGGATACCCTGTGCAGGGGGCCTGAAATCCTCTCCCTCACATTCAGCCCACCCAGACATTCAGGCACCTAAGGAGGGCTTCTGGGTAGAAGCCTGCTAAAGAACAGCGAACAAAGGAACCAAACCTGGTTTGGCGCGCAGAGTAAAACACGAGAAAGACCTTTACAAAAAGAAATGGCGAATAAACCCAGCCGGAACCAAATAAAATTAAAAGGGTTCCAGCGGATTAAAGTTGGAGGCTACCACCATAGCCTCTAACAGTACCGAGGCTATTTTCATAGCTCACGGTAAAATAAAAAATGGTAGATATCACTGCCACAAGCCGAATCTTAAAAAAAGGGGAACAAAATAATGTTGCATGAGAAACAGACAAAAAGGGATAACTATTATCCCTTTCCAGTACTCTATGGAAGATAGTTGGTATTGGGTCTGTAAATTTAAAAAGACTACTAAAAGTCAATGGCAACTTTACATGTTCTAGGAGACAGTAGTCAGTCCCAGAAAATGGAGTTTTAAAGTGGGAAGCCTAAAAGACAACCCTGTGTCACTGCACTAAAGTTGCTTTGTGACACGCAGTGAAAAGATGATGCCTATGGAGTGGGTGAGACTCCATAGTCCATGAACACAAAATGTACAACACATAGCCAAAAACACATGTAAGAGTGGGAAAAAGGCTCACACTCTTACCAGGTGAATAAAATAAATCCTAGAAATCCAGCAAAGCTGCTGAGGGACTCAGTAGGTAAGGGAAATTAGCCATTCTGGAGAATTCTCCCCAACAGGTCTCAAAATGTTGTAAAGGCCATCCGGCTGTCGGAAGAATATCCTTTTTTTTAGCACCCTGGCTTACTGCTTTGGCAACCTGGGGTGGTAATGGACTTCATCCCACATTGCAAGGGCTGGAATGGGGGAAAACGGTCTGGAGCCTTTGTTATCCGCCCAAGCAGTCCCTAGAACGAGGATGAACGCGACATTATTCCCACTAGCATAACACAAAATGCGAATGGAAATGTTGGAAAATATTATTGAGTCTATGTACTTTACAGAGAAATGTAAAGTACATGGGGTCTATAAGATTTTTGTTAGTTCTTTTTTTTAACTGTGAAAAGTGGTTCCTAAAGGAAACTTTTTTGTTGTTTTTTGATTTTTTTATTTTATTTTGCATGAGGTTAGAACGTAAGGTGGGGAGGGAAGAGGCACTAAGCACTAATATGAAAGGGAAGGTGGACAGGGGAAGATGTTGCGAGTGTGGTACATCTAAGGTAGGGGGCAGTGTTTTCTCATGCTCCTTGATTACAGCTTCAAAAGCACTTTGAAATGGCTCCCCCCTGCAGAGTGGTGTATTGCAGTATATACAGAGGACTGTTTTCTTCGAAAGATATGGCTCAAGGGCCTCTTTTATTGCTTGCAAGGTAGCTGGTGGGATTTCGTGCCCCACAGAAGTAGGCTGTGTTGTTACAGTATTGGTTGAGGAAGATGAGTTGGAGGATGACTTGCCAAGAAAGGAACAGCCTTTCTGAGAGCATTTCAATGGTTGGATTGGGTGTGGTGGCTCACAGAGGTGGTCCGGTAGGAGTACTGTGCAGGTAATCCACTGCTGAGTACAGCATTGCACTCAATGCATTTCACTTTGGTTGCTTTAGCCTTTGGTACATTCCCAACAGTGGTAAAGAACTGCCACACCCATTATTCTCTCTTGGTGCTAGAGGTAGGCACTTCCTCACCTTCATCTTCTTGGTCCTCTTCATTGTTTTTGGAAGTACTGCACTTTATTTTGTTGTGTAGGTCCTCTGCTGGTGGTCATAGTGGCTCTTGGGGAGGAGGGATGGCAAAAGCCGATGCCATATTTAAGATAAATAGTAGTTTTGCTAATATTCTTCCAAGTATGTTCTCTGTACTAGATTGTTAATGGATAATGAGTAAGAATTGGTATAGTAGCTGGGCGAGAGGAACATTTTGAGCTTGAAAGTTCCTAGATCAGTAGAAAGTGTAGTTTTGAACTGTCCTCAAAGCACAGACCGATCGCAAAGTGCAGATGCATTCGCGAACACGTCATAGTGCCTCTGCGCGCACATGTGGTCATGTGACACTGTCCGGAAAGTCTGCAATGACCTCTGACATTCGCGGACATCGAAAAACGCGAAAACAGTGGTAATAGTTGCAAAAAGTGTATAGAAGTGTGAAAGATTATTCTAGAAGGTGGGAAATGGCATGGCAGAGTTTTAAGGTGAAACTTTGTAAATTGGACATAAATGTTGCTATATTGGGGTAAGTATGATATTAGTACGTTGTAGGAAATTAGCATGCACTGGTAAAAACCCATGAAATTCGCAGAAAAAATGTTGTTAAAGGGACGCTATGGTTCATTCACTGAAAAAACGTTGATAAAGGGATATTATGGTTAAGTTGCACTAATATAAACCTGTGAAAATCATTGAAAAAACTTTGTAAAAGGGACCCTATGGTTACAAGTAAAACCCAAGAACCTCAGATGTGACTTATTCTTTGTGACTTTCAATTAGATGGGATATTTTTACAGAGACTTTATCTGGTCCAGCAGTAGATGTTACGGTCACTAGAGAGCACATGGGTAACAGTCCACTCCAAGATGGCAGTATTATTAGAATTCTTTTACTCTATGGTCATCACATAACTGAGATGGAGGGGGAGGAACCGGTGGCCGGTATTTGTGTGTATATGTAGAAGGAAGCGTGAACATATGGTGCTGTTAATTTCTGTCTGAGGAAGCCCTTGTTTGGGCGGAACGCATGGCTTTTTCTTACCCATGGGGGTGAGTGTTTTTAACATTCCTGTTTGTCTGCAATTGCACCAATAAAAACTAACCAAGCACTTTACTACGTCTGCCCGGGCATTTTTTGTATCTTTACTTTGTTTGGCAGTCTTAGGGTTGCGCACAAGCGGGATCATTGTTTTTAATGTTCAGAGGTATAGCCCACCTTGCCTTTGAGGACCAGCTGTTTAATAGAGGCTGACTGCTCGACTTCTGACTGCCTGTTTGCATATACATATATATAGTACCTTTTCAATTTTTACTTCCTGACTGTTACTGAAGAAAACTATGTGGCTTAGATATGTCAGTAAAAGAAAAAAGGGAGAGCCAGCCATGTGATGTCATCAGTGATGTCATCAATGACATTTGTGATGTCATCTTTGATGTCCTGGGTGTTAGTGTTAGCAGTGCACGGTGGCGCGAGTTATGGTTGCTTATCTTACCATAACTGCCGAATTTCAGGGGTTTTTCGGTTTCACTTTGAACCATAACGTCCCTTTAACAAAGTTTTTTTACTGAATTTGACAGGTTTTTACTAGCGCAACTTAACAATAACGTCCCTTTTAACAAAGTTTTTTCATTGAATATATATATGGTAGTGGCCATGTAGTTATGGTTAAGTTGCTGTTTCCATAGGAAGAGCACTTTTTGGGCGGCTTATAACTTCGCTCTCCCTGGACGGATCCTCACCAAACTTTGCAAAGAAAGTATTTGGGTCACTCTGAATTTGTTTTGCAAAGTTTGGTGAGGATTCGTCCAGGGGGGGGAAAGTTATAGAGGGGGTCCCAAAACTTTTTTTTTCCCACAGACTGAATGGGAAAAAACTTTGCATTACGGCTACAGCCCGAACCGCTGGACGGATTTACACCAAATTTGCGGCAGGAGCGGCGGCCTGGTCCCAAAAGCATGCTTTTGTAAATTTGGTGTAAATCTGTCCAGTATTTTTTTTAAAAATGACCAAAATGTAAGGCAAAAAAATTAGTGATATCTGTGTTCGCTTCACGGACGGACTTCCCTGTTCGCTCCGCGGACAGCACCCCGATTGGCCCATGGCCTTGCGTCATGTCCGCGGACATGTGACGTGTTCGCTGATTGGACGGCGAGGGGCGTGGAGCGCGTCAGATTTTCTGTGGCGCCCGCCATCTTGTATTCGCTGTCGACCGCGTACAGCGCAGTGAAACGTGGATAAAAAATTGTATTTAGTGCCGTGTGTTGGTGTGTAAGAGTGTTTGGGGAGGGTGGGGGAGTATGAGATAGGTTCAATGTTTTGTTTTTTTATGTGCTAGACGTTTTTGTTGCGTTCGATTTGTCCGCGGAGAACATGGCTGTTCTGACATTTTGTAAATAAACTAAATGGTGGGGTGTTTAGAGGAAGGAGTATGTGTCATTTTTGTTGGCAAAGAAGGTAAAAATGAGCTATGAACACTCGCGGTGTACTTAATTGTTCGTAAATACACAAACTGGGGGTGTCCTCAGGACGCTGTCCGTATTGTAATCTGTCTAGTTGAATGTGTTCTAAGAACACTCGCAGTGTCCCGAAATGGTTGCAATTACACAAAATGGGGGTGTTCTGAGAACGTTGTTTGTATTGTTCGTTGTCAGGGTGAAAGTGTTTTAAGACCACTCCTTTTGTCCGCTAATAGTACAATTTCCTAGGGGCGTCAACCGACTTTTTGTCCACTAAAGAAACGATAAATCCGGCTGGTGTGCGCCGACATTATGTGATAATCCTATGACTGGCGCTATTGACCTGGCTGACTTGCTTTTGCGACACTAAATCATATCTCCCGCCCCTAAGCCTGATATTATCAAAGCATTCAAATGCCCCACCTCTCTCCGTGACGTTACAGGGTGCGTAATCAAACACACCCAGTTCTCTGCAGTCTTAAGTGACTTTACACAGAACCCGGAAGACAACACATATTATGTCACAACACAGCGCGCCACAATTCGGAATATGAAACAGTGATTTAAAAGCAAACAGCAAGATTGCAAATGTTGTAAAGTGCATTTATTTGACATCAAATGTTTAGAGAATATTCAGCAGTTTGCATTTGTCTTTGTTGTCGATACGCAAAAGTTCATTTTGAGGCACGCGATGTTCCTTTGCGGTACAGAGGGTGTTAGATCAGCTTACAACTCAGTGCGCCACAATTCGGAATATGAAACTGTGGTTTAAAAGTAAACAGCAGGATTGTACATTTGGTAAAGTACATTTATTTCACATGAAATGTTTAGTGAATATTCAGCAATTTGCTATTGTCTCTGCAGTCGATCAGCAAAAGTTTATTTGGAGCCACGCGTTGTTCCTTTGTGGTAGATAGGCTGTTGGTTTATGATAAAAGCAGTAAATGGTCGCTCTGATAATCGGAAGGTTGCTCCAACAACGAGCCATTAGACCACCCTATTGGTTGGTATGTTGTTTGTAGCCACTAGTACTGCGTAAGGGCATATGGGTCCTTGGCGATTGTCCCATAAAATGGTGAGGGTCATGAAGTTGCATATTTGGACCTGCACTTGGCAGTTGAAGACCCCATCCGCTGGAGTCTGTAAATCGTGACATAGGCAAAATGGAGCCACATACCTGTTTTAAAAAACATAAATTAGTCTCACCAGCCGATCTTCATTAAAAATCATCATTTTATTTATTAGGGCGTGAAACTATTTGCTATCGAAGATAGTGCAAGAGAGTATGTTAATAATAAAATAATAATATTTTCCCATTCATATAGCGCTAAGAACCGTGAGGTATCTAAGCGGTGCTTATTATTAACCACGGTGTGTGGTGCTCATTTATCGACCACGGAATGATGAAAGGCTGAGTTTGGACTTGCCGGGATTCAACATTGCGTTAGCAAGCTGTGCACGGATGTCAAAGCGAGCGCTGTACTCGCTGTGCCACTTGACAGGCTACAGTGAAGTGGCACAGCGAGTAGAGCGCTTGACCGCCTATAGACCGGTTAAATTATTTCTATTAACCCACCCTGTGTCGTCTGCCTTTTTCAGAGCCCTCTAAACGACAGGGGATCAATTTGGCGGTGATAGTGCGAAGTAGAAAACATTATGCCACTTTCAACGAACAAGTTCAACTTGAGCGGTCTTTAATGCTACGCTATTGTAATTATATTTGGTATAAAATAATCTAAAGGGTTACTTACAGTACAATTGCAATTTCCATGTCTACGAATGGTGCAGTCCCAAAATACGACTCTGCGTGTGCCAATGATCTTTCGCATAGTGATATAATATATAAAAGTGGTTTAGTTTCAGAAATTTCATCTTTATCTTCTCTTACGTTTTAGCAACATTCTCTCAAGAGAAGTCTTCATCACAATCTCTGTCTGTCAAGGTCAAAACACAATACAACCTTATAGTCTGCTTCGTGAGCCTCTCCGGGGCCCGAGAAAAAAACGGAAGCAGCTGACCTTCACTGTGAACGAGCACAAATTCTTACTTTGCAACATTCTGTGTAAAGCCATCTGTAGAATTTGGTTTTTGCACGCCATGTTTGTATATTGTTTACGTGGTATTAAAAAAAGTTTGTTTAAAGGACGTTATGGTTCTAAGTACAGCCGAAAGACCCCTGAAAATCGCAAGTTATGGAAAGCTATGAAAAATAACTGGTGCCACCACCGTGCACTGCTAAGACTAACACCCAGGACATCAAAGATGACATCGCAAATGTCATTGATGAAATCACTGATGACATCACATGTGTATGTACTTTTCATGGAATTTGTGTACTAGGGATTTTTATTATAATGTTGCGAAAAAAGTGCCAAGGATATTGCAATAAATATCATACCGTTATTAGTGCTTTGAACGATGCATTGATATAAATAGCATTGTATTATGGGATTCTATCTAGTATACTGAGCTACTAATGGAGAAACATAGCATTGTGTGCAGATGAAAGTATAATATTTGTAATGTTAATATGTTGAATAATGAAATAATAATTGTCCTGAAATGTTCGAAAATTCACAAAATGGGGGTGTTCTGAGGACGTTATTCGTATTGTGTGATTGCTTAGCTGTATGCAATGAGGGAATGGCACAGAGAGTAAAGTGGACGCCGTCCGCGGACACCGCGGCTGTTCGTGGACAGGGCGTGCTACATCCGGGTTTTTCCAGGAAATCCAACATGGAAAGAAGACTGTACGGATCAGCCAATCAGATGTCGAGGTTGTAGATTTGTGTTGAAAGAGACTGTGTGTGGTGAAGATGGCAGAAGTGGAGAAAGTCAGGGTGTTGGTGCTCGGAGATATGTTTGTGCATGGTTTACAGCAGTACGCTGAATGCAGGCATGCTGCAAAGAACTTTGATGTGAAAGGAGTGGAGGTGGTGTGGAGCACTGTGCCTGATTGCAATGTACAGGGAATTGTCCAAGTTTGTGAGGATATGGCCACGATGAACAGTCCGCATGTGGTAGTTTTGCACTATGGTGCTTTCCATTTGGGCAACGTCAGTGCCCCTACTTTGTTGGCTGATTTGGAACTCTTGGTTCAAGCCGTAATGAAGATCCTTCCAAATGCGAAAGTAATTTTTTCTGGATTACTACCTAGGGCAATATGGGACAATAGTTCAGTTTTTTGTCCTCAGCAAAATATTGCTAGGTGTGTCATGAACCGAGGCATGTGTGCCTTCATGCTTATAGCTGGTATGTTCTTCTGTAACAATGAGAATATTGATGCCAGTAATGCTGTTAATTTTAAAGAAGATGGCATTTCTTTATCTTTTACGGGAAATGCCTTCCTATTTGGGAATGTAAGGGTTGCTTTGGAGAAGGTTATGTGAAGATTTTAGGAGTAAAGTAAGAAAAAAAAACAAGAAAAAAAATACAAAATAACAGGTGTCTGTCAAGCATCTGTAAAAAAAAAAAGGCTCTTTTCAGTGCCAACTTCAAAGGGGAAATGGGACACACTATTTAAATTTACATTCACCACGCTCAGTTTTTCGATGTGTCCGCGGACATGGCGGAAGTCCGCGGACCTGAAAATCACTACGAGGGGGTTAGTATGTTCTATGTTACATGTATATGAAGTCAGGGATATTATGGTTAAGTTGTGCGACTAAAACCTATGAAATTCAGTGAAAAAACTTTGTTAAAGGGACGTTATGGCTCAAAGTAAAACCGAAAAACCCCTGAAATTCGGCAGTTATGGTAACATAAGCAACCATAACTCGCGCCACTGTGCACTGCTAACACTAACACCCAGGACATCAAAGATGACATCACAAATGTCATTGATGACATCACTGATGACATCACATGGCTGGCTCTCCCTTTTTATCCTTTACTGACATATTGAAGCCACATAGTTTTCTTCAGTAACAGTCAGGAAGTAAAAATTGAAAAGGTACTATATTTGTAGACTTAGGGTCAAGTCACATCATATGAAACATATACATAGCGGAAGACACAGGCTTGAAAGAGAGCAATCCTTTCTGTGCATGAAGATAATCATTATGGTTATCAGCACTTTCTCATAGTTTTATTTTTATTACTCTACCTTCCCTCTATATGCTCATATTTGTATACATTATACTCACTCTCCATAGACTGAATGGGAAAAAAAAATTGCTCGCGCCTACAGCCCAAACCGCTGGACGGATTTCCACCAAATTTGGACCAGGAGCAGCGGGTTGGTTCCGAAAGCCTGCTTTTGCAAATTTGGTGAAAATCCGTCCAGTAGTTTTTTTTTAAAATGACCAAAAAGTAGGTAAAAAAAATTAGTGATATCTGTGTTGGGTTCGCGGACACACTTCCCTGTTCGCTCCGCGGACAGTGTCCTGATTGGCCAATCGTCTTGCGTGATGTTCGCGGACATGCATCGTGTTCGCTGATTGGACGGCGTGGAGCGTGAAGCGCATCAGATTTTTCGGTAGCGTCCGCCATCTTGGATTCGCGGATGTCCCCGGACAGCGCGGTGAAACTTTGTTCAAAATCTGTATTTTGTAGAGTGTGTTGGTGTGTAGGAGTGTTTGGGGAGGGTGGGAGTGTATGAGATAGGATGAAAGTTGTGTTTTTTATGTGTTAGACGTTCTTTTTGTGTACGATTTGTTTGCGGACATCACGGGTGTTCTGAAATGTTCTAAATAAACTGACTAGGGGGTGTTCAAAGGACTCAATATGTGTCAGTTTTGTTCGCAAGCAAAGTGAAACTGTTCTAAGAACACTTGCGGTGTCCCGGGAGTGTTCGTAGGGGGTGTCCTGAGGACGCTGTCTGTATTGTTCTCTGTCAGGTTGAATGTGTTCTAAGAACACCCGCGGTGTCCTGAAATGTTCGCAAATAAACAAAATGGGGGTGTTCTGAAGACGTTTTTGAGAACACTCCCGGTGTCCTGAAATGTTTGTAGGGGGTGTCCTGAGGACACTGTCCGTATTGTTCTCTGTCAAGTTGAATGTGTTCTAAGAACACCCGTGGTGTCCTGAAATGTTCGCAAATAAACAAAATGGGGGTGTTCTGAAGACGCTTCTAAGAACACTCGCGGTGTCCGGGGAGTGTTCGTAGGGGGTGTCCTGAGGAAGCTGTACGTATTGTTCTCTGTCAAGTTGAATGTGTCCTAAGAACACTTGCGTTGTCCTGAAATGTTCGCAAATAAACAAGATGGTGGTGTTCTGAAGACGCTTATAAGAACACTCCCGGTGTCCTGGAATGTTCGTAGGGGGTGTCCTGAGGACGCTGTCCGTATTGTTCTCTGTCAAGTTGAATGTGTCCTAAGAACACTCGCGGTGTCCTGAAATGTTCGCAAATAAACAAGATGGGGGTGTTCTGAAGACATTTTTGAGAACACTCCCAGTGTCCTGGAATGTTCGTAGGGGGTGTCCGGACGGTGTTAAGTTGTCCATATTGTTCGTTGTTAAGTTGAAAGTGTTCTAAGAACTATTGCGTTGTTCTGAAATGTTCGTAGGGGGTGTCCTGAAAACGGTGTCCGTATTGTTCGCTGGCAAGTTTAAAGTGTTCTAAGAACACTCACATTGTTCGCGGACATTAAAAGTTTCCCATAGATCATAGTTGAAATGTTTGACTCTATGGATGTGATATGCTGCGGTGGTTGTGGCCAGGGCATAGAGTCTTGGGTGCATGGCCATCTGGCCATGCACCCAAGACTCTATGCCCTGGCCACAACCACCGCAGCATATCACATTCATATTTGCTTATAACTTTGGGTGAAAAACAAATGTATAAGGAACAAAGGTATTAGATACTATGGATGTGATATGCTGCTATGGTTGTCCTTATTATTGTATACTTACTGTTTGGTCTAGTAATGGGAGTCCATGTTTTTCTTCTTCATTTCTGTGATAAAAGAAAATAGCATGTTAGTATTAGTATTTTGTAATGACTTATTACATTGTATAAGCAATATACTTTTATTTTTTTTCAACCCTCATATTTAGTAGAGTACAAATCAGAGTACTGTGCAATTTGCTCAGTTTCTGTATTTGTTGCTAAAATCATTGGGTCTGTGGGAGAAAAAAAAATCCATGTTGGATTAAAAAAAAAACCTTTTTCTGTTATGCTACAGTTTATTTGTTTGTTTGTTTTCAGTGTTAACTTGTTGTTTCTGGCTAATGCTTTATACTTTGCTTTGTTGTATTTTTTTGGAGCAGTAACAGATTCTTCATTTGTTTTGATATTATAAAATTTTGGAGCAGTTAGATACCAATTGGCGTATTCTAACTGTCTATGTTTTTAATATATTTTAGTGGTTTTGATTTATCTATTTGGATATTGTTAAATTTTGGGACAGTTAGATACCAATTGGCGTATTCTAACTGTGTATTTTTTGGCCTAATTTAGTGGTATTGATTTATCTGATTAGTTGTTGTAGAATCTTTGAGCTGTTAGATAGTTTTATTTTTTATTTTATTTATTTATTGTGATTTAGTTTACTATGAAACTTTACACATAAAATATATCTTAAATAAGAACATAATTATGGTGAGACAATTGACAATAATTAATTAATAATTAACAAAAACAGAAAACATTGCATAAAAGATACCCAGAAAGACAATACATTATATTCTCTAGATATACATTTCCTAAAACCTTATAAAACAGCTTCAATTTTGGATTCACATTTACATTTACAGTAGTTCTAGAGCCATGGCTTACCACGTACTGCCATATGATCTCTACTGAGAGTTTCAGATGGAATATCAGTCTAAATACCGTAATGTTACGGAACCTAAACAGGTGAATGCCAATGTTGGCCAACAATCCTTCATGGTTTCCATCTTTAATTATACATCGACTCTTCCTTATGTCCACCTATATGGTTATCTTAAGTTTTATTTCCACTTTCAGCCAGATATTGTACAATGCCATCAGGAGCCTTATACTGTTTGAATTAATACAGTGATGCCAAAATAGTTCCTCATAGATATAACCTTGGTTATGCACAAACGGCCCCAAACCAAGACTTATGGTACGTGACATTTTGCAACATTCGGTCAGTACGTGTCTGGCCGTTTCCAGCCGATTCGCTTCTTTACATAGCCGGCAAAGACGTAAATCTAGGGGGATCATATCTCTTCTACCTGTTGTCGTTAAGGTAGGCAGTTGTTCTAGTCTTAGTAGTAGTATAAAACGTCTAAGTCTCCTATCTGGGCATAGATTGAGATATTTCTGCGGATTTTTGTAGTTATACAGTCTATACTGGACGAACTGATAGCTTTTCAGCTTCTGGAGATGAGCGTAATTCTCCAGCCAGTCCCATAGCTCTATGCGTTTATCCAGGGCCCTTTGCGTTTCTAAAGTAACGCTGCCTTCCCTAATTTGCCACCCAATGGTCTTCAGAAATTTAGACATTTGCTCCTTCAAGGGGCACGCGGGTTGGTCTTTCGAGATCTCTAAGTAGACCGCCTTAAGTAGCCCATTCTTGGTCTCCTCCCTCATTTTCAGATATAGCAGGGCTCTCTTTTTTAATACAATCGCTTTCAATGAGGTCAGCCCCAATTCTAGTCATAGTATTGCCATTGGGATTCCTGATGGAAGGCCCAGGATAGAACACCAAACTGTCCCCTCAATCACCTGCAACCATTTCAGGTCAGAGATGAGGAGGGCTTCTAGACCATAGGTGATCATAGGTGATAATACCTGCACGTATAGTTGTCTCGTTCCCCAGATAGTGAATCCCCCCTGTTTCACTGTGAATCTGTGGAACAGTGCAGTCAGTTGGGATGCCTTTGCATTGCGTGACTGCTTGCAGAGTGCATAGTCGCCAATACTCTCAAATTCTATCCCCAGGTAGCGGTAATGAGGAGAATAGGCAATGGTATTTATACCAACTCTAAGCTGTACGCGTGTGGTGTTCTTGATGGTGAATCTCATTGCCTTAGTTTTATCCAGATTAATTTTAAGGCCGTTTCTCTCAGCATATTCCCATAGGGCAATGGCCGACCTTCGTAGCCCACCAATTGTGTGGTCTAAAATAACCAGGTCGTCCGCATAGGCCAGCACAGGGCAGATGGAATCTCCTATTTTCGGAGGGCAATTTGTCGCTGCCCTAATGGCCTCCGGAATGTCATGTACATACATGTTATAGATCAGTGGGGCCGTGACACATCCTTGTTTAACTCCCCTATTTTGGAGCACACTTCTAGTGGTGTGTCCTTCCTGATCTAACTTTACTTTGGCAGATGTGTTATGATGGAGTAATCTAAGATAATAGGTTAGGCCATCAGGGCAACCCATTTCTTTTAACTTCCTCCAGAGGGCCTCTCTTGGTATAGAGTCAAATGCCGCCGAGAAGTCTATATAGAGGGCATATAGCGGTGGTTGCCCACTTGATCTGGCCCTTGTTCTCAATAGATCCAGCACCATGATGTTGTGTGCCGTCGAGTATCCTTTCCTAAAGCCGCTCTGAAATTTACAAAGTATGTCTGATTGCTCTACCCAGAGCTGCAGCTCCTTTAGAAGGAGAGAGGCAAATATTTTGCCCGTGACATCCAGCATTGAGAGTAGCCTATAGTTGCTGGGATCCGCTCGATTACCCTTCTTAAAGACTGGTATGAGCACCGCTGTTTGCCAGGATCGGGGAATTCTCCCTTCTTTTAAGATCTTTTTAAACATTATAGCTAACAGGGATGCCCAGAATTCAGGATGCGCCTTCATCACAATATTTGCTAGACCATTCGGGCCCGGGGCGCGGGAGGACTTTAATTCAGAGATTATATTCAGGACCATTTGATATGTCACATTAAAAGGGGGGTTAGATGGCCTATAAATCAATGTATAAGGTTCCTCTGAGTCTGCTTTGGAATTCCTATTTTCGAGGAAGGCTATCCATGTTTCAGCATTAATAGGGTTAGCTATTGTACCTTGTGTAGTGCCTCGCGCCTCACTCAGCAGTTTCCAGATGTTCCGCGTTTTGCCTGTACAGATCGTATTAACTAATCTTTGCCAGGCCTTGATTTTATCTAGTTTCCGTTTGGCCTTGATCATGGCTCTATATTTGTTTTTAATGCTCCTAACCCTCAGAAAATAGGCGTCTGGGGGGTGAGCTTGTCTCTTGGCCAACCGGAGTTCAGCTCTACGCTCTCTTTTTAAGTTTCTTATAGCTATATCAAAGGATGGCATTTCCCTACCGCAGCTAATCATGGGCCCCATTCGACAGACTGCATGTTTCTTAGCGAAGTTGCAGATCCAGTATTCAATGGCTTCACTCGACATCTCCTGGAAGTCCGGTAGTGAATTTGGATCAATATTGGCCAAAGCTGCTACAGCAAGAGCGACGTTTTTGTCTGACCAGCTGATCCTAGTGCCGGTTTTATTTGGTACAATATTACCCATGTTGATACTAATGGGGGCTTTTGTCCCGATATTCAGTTTGCATATGAGTGTGGCATGATCACTCCACTCATTGGGGGTTATTTGCATGTCCTCGACTACCTCGTAAAGGCTAGGGGAGACAAAAATGTAGTCGATGGTACTTCTCGTAATGCCATTGGACCAGGTAAAATTACCTGGCGAGTCGCTCACTGTTTTACCATTAAGCATTTCAATGTCCCATAGATCGAACAAATGTTTCCATCCTTGGCCCTCGGGATCATTTTTTTTGGACTGTAGCATAAAATTTTTAGTTTTTAAATTAGGGTTGTAGAACTTCTCTATGTTACCGCTCATGTGGCAGTTGAAGTCTCCCGCCACTATTACCCCAGTATTCCCAGATTTTAACAACCATGTAGCCAATAGATTATGTAAGGCCTCCTGGAGTTGTTCTCTTATTAGTGCACCCGGGGGGTTATAGAGATTAACTAATAGTAAATGCTCCATTCCTGACTGGTTATTATAATCAACCTCAACTGCCATCAAGTTACTGGAACAATCAGTTTTCACTAATTTAGAGCCAAATATGTTAGCCACCCCTATGATAAGTCCGCCAAAGGGTCTTCCTTTTGTACCTTTGTTAGCTACCATTTGATATGTAGTAAAACCATCCAGGATCAATGGCTCCATTGCCCACGTTTCTTGAAGGCAAGAACAACTGTGTTTATCTATGATCTTAATGGAGCCCTCAGTTGACAACAAATGAGCAAAACCCCTACAGTTCCAGGAGAGAATAGACATATCTCATTGCTTTAGCAGTACTTCTGGTAGCGAATCCGCGAGCCATTTTAATGCTTGTTGTATGTCTAAAATTCCCACATTTTTACGTTCAGGAAAATTGGGGCGAGGGTTAGTTTCAGGTATCCGGTCTACCTTAGCGGGCGGTTGTCGTGGGTCTGGTTCATTGATATCTACATCAACCTCCACATCGACTGCTTTCAGTTCGGTCTTAAAGTTCCTTAGCAATGTCGCTGTGGATAAAAACTTACAATGCAATGCTGAAACCTGAGGATTAGGGCCATTTAGTGGTTCCACGAATTGGAAATCGTCTGACTTGAGGACCCTCAGTTGTGGTACATAGCTCAGTCTCAGTAGTAATTCTGAGCGAGAGAGCCATTTTGGGTTTTTACTTAGGTACGAATTATATATAAGACATATACGATTTCCTTCCATGGAAGATGTAGATTCGGTGGGACGAGTTATAGTAGATGTTACTGATAGCTCTAATGGACTCTCGGAGTTGTCCTTGATCACAGCCTCTGGTCCTTCGCACGGGTTTTCCTCCTCACGTGTATCCTCCACCTCTTCAGGCTCAATCATTTTTGCTCTGTCAGTTATTAGCCAACTGGTCAGGCATCCCTCACCACTGTTCTTCCTTTTCTTTGCTCTGGCTGCCCGTTTTTTGGCTTTCTTTGAGGGGTGCCCTGCAGATTCCTTGACCGACTTGAGGATGGCCATTTCTTTAGCTCTTTTGATCCTTGCTGTCCTCCTGGCCATTCTGCGTTGCTTATGCGAGAAGAATGGTTCTTCGTTTTCTTTGTCTGTCGCCATCCCCGGACTGTGAAGCTCGTCGGAATGATGTTCTTCACTTACGTCCGCCAGTTTTATGGCTTCCGAGAGATTGGACTCTGCTGATTGGTCGACTTCAGCAGTACCCTCATCTTTCTCTCTCGCGGCCATCTCTAAGGTTAGGGCATTTGAGTTGTCCAGGATTTTCCCCGTCATTTTCAGTAAAACCTTAAGGGCGAATTGCAACGATGCAACTGAGGACTGAATCTCCGCAATCTCTGTGGCTCCCGGATAAGTATCAGCCAGGCATACACTTTCAGCTATAGGACTATCTTCCATAGAGGCCATCGCTAGATTTGGTGATGTTGATAGTCTGCCCATGGCTTCAGCTGAAGTCGGGGATGCAAATCGAGTGTTTCCCTGCTTGTTTGAATTAACACAGTCCACGCTAATAGGTAGCGAGCACGGGGCAGGGGTCATTTTCCTCTGAATATTAAGACATAGTTCCAATAAAGAATTATTGTCAATGTCATCGTAATTAGAGGCACATATAGATCCTACGTTGGAAGGCACAAGAACCAGATCTTCCTCAATTGTAGTCGAATTAGTTTCAGGAAGTGGGTTTTGCGGAAAAAACTCAGTGATCACTCCCTGATCCGCAGGTACGTCGTTCTTAACTTTCTTTTTGGGTTTAGCCCGCCCAGTAGTGTTGTTTGCGGGATTCTTAGTTGTCTCCATTCCCTTGGTTCCTCTGAGGTTGTACTTTGATTGTATGGATCTCTTCTTAGGAGGCATACGGGTTTTCGCAATTTAGCGCCCTCCGGGCTTTATAACGTCCAGGATCAAAGGCCTAAGCCCGCAGTCTCCTGTGTGTATGACCTTAAAGCCCAATTTCGTAAGTTGGGTAATAATGGCTCCACTACTCACTTCTAGGAGAAGATAGGCACAAGGTAGAAGTGTTGGATCAACCAAAGCTACTGCAAAAGGCCCCACTGATCAGGGTGGGTTGAGGGTATGCACTCCACTGAATGTTATTCGGGCGCAAACGCTCTCCGCCCAGTTATATTCCTGTCCCAGCTGGCCCTCTGGTTCTGTTGTACTGCCTGATTCAAGTTCACATACGTCAAACAATGGGTCTCAATGCTGGATCTGTACGGATCCAATGCGGAGAGCGTTGGCTGCAGCCCCAGGGATATGCTACATAGCTCCCCACTCACCTCTGAAATATGCAGAAATCCCTCATTTTCCTTGTGTATGGGAGCCATCGGGAGAAGGCACGATATCCGTCCTCCTTCTTCCGCTCCGTGACTCCCCAGCAGGACACGTGGTCCCGCTCCCCGTCCTTTTACTGCTCCGACTCTCCTTCTGTACAGCAGTTCCCGTGGACGTCGGGGGACCAGGGGGCCGAGGGCCACGTACTAACTCGTCGGCATCCGTGTCGCCTCCGTATCGGGCCGGTCACTCCTCGCTCCTCAGCCGCTCCACGTTTCGTTTCCACGCTTCGCTAGAGGAAAGGACCCCGCGGCGTGGGACGAACGTGTGTACGCGAGCCAGGAAGTGTCAAGCCGCACCTCAGGTCAAACGCAGCGTACGCAAGACCGTACTGCGCGAGGCCGCTTCCGACACCGACTCACTCTGTAAGATTCTTGAAAAAGATTCTTGAAGTTAGATAGCTTTTGGAGTATTCTAACAGTTTATATTATTTTAACACAAATTTATAATTTTGGGACAGTTAGATACCAATTGGCGTATTCTAACTGTGTATTTTTTGGTCTAATTTAGTGGTATTCATTTATCTGATTAGTTGTTGTAGAATCTTTGAGCAGTTAGATAGCTTTTGAAGTATTCTAACAGTTTATATTTTTTTAACACAAATTTATTTAAAGGTTTAAATACAGTTTATTTATCAAATTTTGTTTTTAAGAACATCAAATAAGCGTTTGTAAGATTTGCTGGTAATCTCTGCTTTAGAGTAATGGTACTATCATTACATTCAAAACATCCACATTTATTTTTTATATATGCAGTGTAGTGCCCTGAATTGGTTGTGGCTCCTGCGTGGTAGATTATACCTATTGTTGTGAAGGTTTTCTTACCAAGTGATATTTGACCATGTGTGAATCCAGTCAGCTTGCAGTTGTTTTTGGTACCATCTGCATTGTAATGTAGAAGCATTAGTATTACGTATTTACTATGTGTTTGTATTACTAACGTGGAGCGATTATCTGAATTGCAGGTAGAGCATAATCTACCATGGTTTGCATTTTGTACAAGTTGCTGAAATGGAATGGATTCACAATTTGGTATTGATATATATATGAAGCGTTCATTGGGGATTTCTTCTTGTGTCACATTGTTGCAGAGAGTGCATGTATGTTTCCACATGTATGAAATCTGAAAGATTTCATTTATAGGTATGTTTTTGTTTTCCAGTACTTGTAGTAAGTACATTAGAAATTCTTGTGGATCTTCCTGTGAGTTTATAGTGAATTTCACCATTCCAGCACAGTAGTCCAATTGTCGTCTTATTCCAAAAATGTGTTGTCAGGATTGTTTGCTGCATTTCTGTGAAGTACTAACATTTGCAAACACAATGGGTCTGTACTGTGTAAGTAAATGTTGTCAACAATTGGTGGTAATTGAAATAGAATATTCATTGCTACATTTGCATAGCAACTTACACCAACTATATTTGAGAATTTAAATGGTCCAGGTAGTTCTGTATCTAACTCCTTTTTTTGGAGTTTGTCTTCCTTCTTTAAAGAAGTACCTGGTTTACTTTCTCTAATTGATTCTTTTTTGTTTGTGGTACTTGATGAAGTATTTGTTTCTTTTACTCTCTTTGGAGGATTTGCAGTGACGTCCTGTTGCATTTCTGTTTGATTTAGTTTTCTTTTACAACGTTTTAGTTTTTGTGGAACAGAATATGTGTGTAGATGGGGAGTGTATAGTGAGTGAAGTCTATTATATTCTAAAATGCAAGGAATATCATTGTTTACTTTACTTGCATCAAAGTTGATTAGAAATAGACCGTCAAGTGTACGTAGCGTGATAGTGCTACGTAGCTCATGCCTTCTTTAAAGACTGTGTTGCCAATATCTATCATTGCTTTGTCTAGGGTAAGACCTTGTGATTTATGAATCTTGACTGCGTATGCAAGAGTTAGAGAAAATTGTTCTCTGCGTACATACATATATTTGAAGAGAAGGAATCTAGCTGTTGAGCGTCCTATCCGTTTTACTTCTGAAAGTTTGTCAAAGAGTATATTGACAAACTGAATTTTGTTGTCACGTGGGTATGTTTGAAAGCCAACAACTGTACCCAGTGCTCCATTAACTAGTCCTTGGTCCACGTCAAGGTTACGTTTAAGCATTACTCTGCAATTTAAGGATAATTTTAACATCTTTCCTAAGCCTGCTGTGTTTGAGATTGATTTTTCTAAATTATTTAGTCTTGTTGTGGCTTGGTCACACATGGGTAGTGTCATACCATGTACATCTAGTTTGTCTGTGGCGCTAATTTCCATTATTGGTTGCATTTCTTTACTTAACATTATTTCATTGAATTTGAGACAGCTTGCAAGAGTTGGCATTAAGGCCATACAATTGACATTTTTGTGGGCTAATTGTTCCATAACATCTGTAGCACATGCATTATCGCCATAAAGTGCATTAATGTTCGGGATTTCAATGTTGCTTCTGCTTCTTTAGAAAGTATACCAACTCTCAAATTTTTTTAAATGTTGGCATAAGTTAGATCTGCAGATTGGCGCATGTTTTCTGTTAATTCTCTGTATTTGAAATGTTGCCAAAGGTTGACATTTCCAATGCTGCCAACAGTTTTACGGCAGAGTTTGTGCCCTAATGTTTTAAAAATAGGTTCACCTTTTACTGGTGTTAATTGAAGCAGATCTCCAAAAACAATAATGTGTTTTCCTGCAAAGAGCTCTTCATAGTCTGTTTTGAGTACTTCTTGTAATCTGAGGTGAATCAAAGCTAACATCAGGTTGGAGACCATGCTCACTTCATCTATTAGTAGCATTTTCATTTGTTTCAATACTCTGTGTAATTCCATTGCAGCTTCTGCAGAAAGCTTGTAATAGTCTAATTTGTTCTGGTGTTCTACTGGTAATAGTAGTAATCGGTGTAATGTAACACCACCTATGTTGTAGGCAGCTAAACCTGTGGGGGCAGTGACAACAGCTGACAGTTTGTTGTTTGTCAATTGTTGAAGGAACTTACTAATGATTTTGATTAGGAATGTTTTGCCAGAACCAGCTTCACCACTGACGTACAGTAGTATAGGTTTACAATTATGGCAGGAACATTCTTTATTTTCATGTTTTACACCATGTGCAATTTGTTTTGTTACTTATTGAAAAATGCTACTTTGCTCATTGTTTAGTTTTGATTGTAGTATAGTTAAGTCTACCTTATCTTCATACTGACACATGGTGTTTTCTACTTCTATCATAGCTAATTCTGCCTCATTTGTTATTCGTGGTTCTCCCAGTGGTTCTTGGCTTCCTGTTACAGAAGGTTGACTACTGTCAGGAGTATCCTTATCTAGTTGGGCTTGGAGTTCTTCTTCATGTTGCTGTTCATTGTGCAACATTGTTTTGTACTGTGTAAAGTTTACATCAGTTATAGTGCTTTCATTTTCTTTGAAAGCATCCTCATATGAGTCATAGTTATCTAGTAATTGTTCTTCTTTTCTCCATGGTTTGAAGAGTTGTAGCAGGGACATGTAATATACTTCTTTATGTTGAGGAGTCTTCAATGACAATTTGATATGATTAATTAAATTTGGTTTAGTGAGTTTAACTAAGCTGCCTTCACAGTTTTTACCTTTTTTTTCATCAGGTTTCATATTTTTTTGTATGTGTAGTTTTGGGCTATTTGGTATAGACACATGTTTTCCAAAGTATTACTTCTGTTTGGGTAGTATGTGTCCGATAAATTGTTTTTTAAAATGTCTTGGCTGTTAGGATCATGTTTGGCTATTGTTTCTATATCTTCATATGATTTTAGAACTCTTTTTCTAGATTTAGCTGGACCAAGACTTAGCCATACTATATTTTCAGATTTACCATACAATGAAGTACCAGTTAAACGATCAGCTGCTTCATAAGATCCACATTCTCTATGGGTGAGCATTTTTATGCCCAAGCTGTAGAATTTCTGAGATACTGTTTTATCTGATGACAGGTCATTCCAGAGGTCTTGGAGCTCTGTCTTTTCTGCTTTAGTTAAGTATGCTGTGACTATCGTGCAACTGCAGTAGAATTGTCTGCAATGTACTGCACATCTATGTTTGCATTCCATATGTGGGCAATGATTGCATTATAATCATTGATATATTTTTCTTCTTCTTTTCTTTTTATGTAATATGTATTTTTAGGTGACTTACCTTTAACACTATGTCTAACTGAAGACATGAGGTTGTTTACTTGACCTGTATTTGTAACTGGTCTAGGGAAACCAAATCGGCATTTGGTGTAGTATTTGCCTTTGTTTTTGTATTTGCGATGACAATATTTTCCACATTTGTGTCTTTGAAATTGTAAAATGTGTGCATGAAGATCACTATTTGTGGCTTCTGATGGAATTTCACAAGTGACATATTTTTCAATAAACTGTAAAACAGTGGCATCACTGTCTTGACCAAATTTAGGAGCATCTTTAATCCATAAAAGCATGAGGATATGTGGTGCTCCTCTGGCTTGGTATTCTTTTCTCCAAAAGAAGTGTTGCACTTCTCCAAGGGGAGGAACAGTTTTATTACAAATAAAATGTAGCATAGCAATGAAGCGATGGTGAAAATATCTTGAAACATTAACAGGATCCAAAGAACAAAGTTCTCCAGGTGTTAGAATATCTATGTTTGTTTTGTTTTTATTTGATATGCGTAGGAAATCATGTAAATCTTCCCATGCATATTCTGCACAACTTAATGTAACAAACCAAGTGGGTGGGCCAAGGTTTCTGATCATACAACGTACATCTCCA
Source organism: Ambystoma mexicanum (assembly GCF_040938575.1). Taxonomy (NCBI): domain Eukaryota; kingdom Metazoa; phylum Chordata; class Amphibia; order Caudata; family Ambystomatidae; genus Ambystoma; species Ambystoma mexicanum. Next base: position 1,196,296,015 of record NC_090931.1, read on the forward strand.
TGATGTTGAAACCAGTACTCTTTAGTACCATGCGTATTTGCTAATAGATTTGTAATATTTGATTGTAAAACCTCATCCTTTTATTGCACTTTCTCTAATAATTGTGTAGCTGTCATATTTTGAAAGTGTGATCCTGATTTTAATATGTGTGCAACTCCGTAACATAAAGTTGCTAGTTCACTTTCAAAGAGTAGGTGGAATATGTATTACACATTTTGTCTAAATCTGGGATCTTCAGAATACATCCGTAATGAGCGGTATTCTGAAGCTGATATTTGAATAGGTCTATCATCATACCTTCCTCCTTTGCCAGTAGGAAAGAGTAGAGGAAAAGCATATGCTTCTATACTTTTTTCCCATATACTGATTGGCGTTGATTTTGTTTGACGCATTGGTAAGTTTCCAGTACATCTTGTACGGTGTCATTACAGTGCAAAGGATGAATTATATAATGGTCTAAAGTATTTGATATTGTAGCAGGATCTAATAGCTCAAATTGACCAGCTTCTTGTGTTTCTTGAATTATTTCAGTTGTATCTTTCAGGTTTTCTTCAATATTAATTTCTTTGTAATATTCATTATTCTCTTTAAGATATTGGAAGGCTTGTCTAACTTTATATACATCTACCAGCTGTTGCCATATTTTTTTGTCTTTTGTAGGTACTCCATTTACTAATATAATTAAAGATTGCTGCATTGGACGTTGCACTCCTAGAGTATGCACATTTTCTTTTAGATTTAATGGTAAATAAACTACTTTTCCACGAATGCCTTTTACCAATTCAGAGGGAGGTAATTTTGCTGTTTTTGGTTGAAGGCGTATTATTGCTTGAAATGGGTGTACTGTTTGAATTATGATGCTCTCATATAAATTAAGTTGTTGTAGAGGTTTTGGTACTGGGTATAATTCCAAATTATTTGTGATAGAACGTGAAGGAGTTTGGTTGTTGTCAAGTTTTGTAGTGCAATAACTGCAACGCATTAAGGGCTCAGTTATTTCATATTTGTTTTCTGCTACAAGGTAGAGAGCTAATTCAAACCATTTAGAATCTTCATTGTCTTCTATTTTGTATGATAGGTCCACAGTTTTTGTGTTACTTTTATAAAAAATTCTACGGCAACATACACATACATGGTTTGGTACTTCAGCTGATGTACTTTTAAATTTTAGTATTTCTTTTTTGTATGTGTTTAGCAAAAGGTTGCCATGTGTAGAATTGTTGCTTAATTGGTTTAAAGCTATTTAATTCTGTAAATGGCCTTCACTTCCAAAATATTTTTTCTGGTTATAGTGAATTTCTTCAAGTAGGTCTTTTGCTGTACCATGTAGAAGGATGTTATTTAACTTTGCTAGTGCTAAAGCAGGACTTTTAGCATAGTACAGTTTATAGACTAGATTTCTTATAGTTGAATGATGTGTTGATATCCTTTTGATATCATGGAAAGTGGTTTTACAAGTAGGTCCTGTAATGCAGGCCAATGAATGTTCTTGTAGTCCTGTGTACTTGCGCACTGGACAGGTATCTATATTTTGCAGTAATTTAATTTTGATTTTGTCTTTGCTTTTTACATATTTTTTGAGGAATTGGCGTAAAGATTTGAAACATTGTTTGGGAATACACATTGACGTGCATGGCCATTTGTACACTAGACGTTCTGATTCAGTTGAATGGAGGGGTAATTCTAAGTTTTCAGAGCATATTATTGTAAGAAGTACTTCTTGTTCCATTATGGTATTATTCACTTTTTCATAACCTCGACCACTGCTATGTATGGCAATTGTATTAGTTTGCTTTTGTTTGTACGCTTCTTCATTAAAATATGGTTCTGTGCTTGTAGTGTGATTCCATTCACCTCCGCTGATACTTAAGACGTTCTTTCTGTTGATATTTCGCTTATTGAGAAGTCTTTTTTGTAATTTAGTTATTAGTTTTGCTAGTGGTTTCATTTTGTTTAACAGTAAAATAAATAAATTTCTTTTGAGAAGAATTGCACTGTCCAACAATGCTTCTAAGATTAATTTCCTACGATAGGTTTTAAGCTTTGAACCTTATTTCTCTCCTGTTTTTATAAGATTTTGAAGGACTTTGTGACGGTATATTTTGGCTAAAATACTTTTCTTGGTATGCTTACTTTGCACTATATTAAAATTTGAAGAAGTAGTTTTATCTGTACTGATAGTTGATTTTCTGTTAATTGTTTTTTGGTTTGTTTTACATTTTGATAGAGGAAGCGAAGTTGTTGTACTTGAAACTTCTTGTGTTTCACTAAATGATTGTATTAGCTGTTTTGTTTCAACTTTTTTTTACAAATTCTGCTAGAGATGGATGCTTATGTTGGACTCCTTTATTTTCATTTGCTCTACTTTTGCGTTGCTTTCTACAGACTTGACTTTTGGTAGGCATTCTTTAGGGTCTGTTGAAAAAATAAAGAAGATATGGGTTGGGGTGTTCTGGAATGTATGTGTGCTGTGTGCATGAGTGTTTGAGTAAGATGATAAAGATGTATGTAATGGTGTGGGATTGTGCATTGGGAACTAAAACTAGTAGGGATAGGTATTCTTGAATTTATGTGTTACTAAACTGGGGTTCAGATGACAAAAAAAAAGTAAGCTAGTGGTGTGGAAAAGTACAAATAGTAAATCTAATGTATACAATTAAAACAGTTGTTTGTTCTATAATATGAAAATTGTAGTGGTTCAGTCGGGTAATTTGTGTGTCCAAAAATATAAATTTGTGGGCCATTCTGGCTGTAAATCGCTGTTTAAGACATGGAAATTTTTGGACAAAATGGTACAAAATCTCTATTTTTAGAAACCAGAATAGCTCGTATTAATGTTATAGTATATTTGATTAATAAAACAAATATTATGGTGATATTTTACTTACTTTTTTTTTTAAATTAACAGGTAACTTCTTTCTTCTTCGAATTCGGCTGCTTCTTTTCAGGAAATTGGTCTTCACTGAAATTGTAAAAGCTTCAAATTAGTAACTTTGTTTGTATATAGCACTGTTTTTAATTTAGATATTGATTTTTTTAATTGAAATCCTCAGTGCCTTCTGTAAAACCATCAAACTAATTTATTTACAAAAGATACATTGCATCAGTTCAGTACATATGATATGTTCTTAATGAACAAATTGTATTGAATGACTAACTGTAGCAAAAAAAAAATATCTTTACTATGTCTTGTGAAATTTATAATAAATTAGTGAATACCACTATTTCTGTAAGTAAACTATTCTAGGTAATAGTGCCTCAATGTCATGTCTAATTTAAAGTAATTAAGTAAATAAATAAATAAAAACAAAAAATATGAAATTGTATAAGTATTTTTATAAAGGTTTAAACATAGATTGTGTTTGCATGCAATTTTTTTTGAATATATGTAGTCTATATATTTCATTTAAAAAATGTTAGTTTAACATGATTTGAGTGTGTGTGTATAAAGAAAGTAAATAGTATAAAGGTTTATAAGTGATAGTTGATTTTAGGAAATTGAAAAAAGTACAGTAAATTCATTTTACAGATTTTACAAGGTAAAAGTCTGTTTGAAAATGTGTTCATCTACTATACAGAAAATATGCATATCTGAAGTTTGTGTTCATGCATATGGCTATGCATGGAGCTGCAAGTAGAAATCTTGAAGACTTGTACATTATTTCTGGTAGATGGTGCTTGCCAATGATATGACACTTGTACTCAGAGAGATTCAGAGTACATTTGCAGTGCTGATCTATGATGATGCAGTTAGATGCAGAGATCTTGAAGGTGATTGGTGCATGGTCATGTGATTTTTGAGGTACATCCAATGAGGGAATGGCAGAGAGAGTGTAGTGGAAATGGTAGAAGGGCTGTTCATGTTACGATATGTCCGCGGACATGGCGGTAGTTCGCGGACATCGGGAGTTACATCCGGGGATTTTTGGGTTCAGAAGTCATGCAAATGAGAATAAGCACTGAAAGGGATTGGTCAGGAAAGTTTGGTGGGTGTGTTGTGCCAGGAGAGATTTTCTCAGATACTCTTTTTGCTGAGAGAACAAAAGATAGCTATGGCTGTGTGTTTCAGAAAACAGATTGTTTGGATTTTAGGAGATTCGTGGATACATTGGTTGAAGGTGCATGCAGAAAGCTGTGGAGTAGCTGTAGATCTTGGATTCCCACATGTGGAAGTACACTGGCATGGAGTACGTTGAATTAAGTGGTTGGACTTGCTACCTCTCTGTGCTACTTTGGAGACAGAGCAACATCCAGACATAATTGTAATTCATTGTGGAGGGAACAGTTTAGGACATGTGACTGGAATTTTTTTGCAATTTGCTATGAAAGAAGGACTTAGGAAGGTTATGGACATGTTTCCTAATTCTCAAGTGATATTTTCACGGATTGCGCAGAGACAAATGTGGCTTCGTTCTTCTTCATTTGGTCCACAAATGGAAAAAGCAGGGCGCAATGTTAATAAGGATGTTTATGGCTTTCTAAGAGATTTTGGCATGTCTTCTTTTCACAATGAAAATATTATGTTTTGTAGTACATACATTTTTCGCAGAGATGGAGTCCGTCTTACTTATGCTGACAATCAGATTTTTCTGAGAAATGTACAAAATGCATTGCAACCTTTTTTGGAATTACAACAACGATTTTGAAGTAGATGTTAAGCATTTACAATTTTTGACTTACAAACACCACCCAAAGGCTCTTTTCAGAGCCACCACTTCTTTCCAGAGAAAATTACAATGTTTGTGATGGAGTAGCAACCCAATTTTTTTAATGTTCGCAAACTGTCCGCGGACTTCTAAAAAATACAAAGAGCACTGCTTCATTTATTTTCACTTCTATTTTTTAACTGGGAAAGGCGGCTCTGAAAAGAGCCTTATTTTTTTTTGATTTTTGTAATTTTGTATTTTTTTTGGTTTTTCAGACACGACACACTAGGAGAGGAGGGTAAAGGAGGGTAAAGGGGGGACACCAACCACAGGGATAAGAAAGGGCGAGCTGAGAGAGGAAGATGTAGAGTGGGTTTTATTTGGGTAGTGAGCAGGTCTTCTCGTGCTCTGAGACGATAGTCTCAAAAGCACTCCGAAGTCGCTCCCCCCTGCAGAGTACTGTGTCACAGTACATACATACAACTGTGACCCTCGAAAGGTAAGGGTCATCAGCATTCTGTATGGCCTGTGAGGCAGCTTGAGAAAGACGCTGTCCCACAGAGGTGGGCCTTGTGGTGACAGGATCAGAAACAGAGGATGAAGTAGAGGAAATCAACCTGCTACGTTCTTCGCAAGGTACAACCCTGCGAATAGCCCCAGAGTGAAATGACCTCAGGTGTCGCTTCATAGTAGTGGTCCCAAAGATGTACTTACCGTGCTTCCCGCGACTGAGTATCATTTTGCACTCATTGCAGGTAACATGGTTCGCACGAGCCTTTGGACCATTCCCATGAATGGTAAATAACCGCCACACCCATGACTCATGCCTAGTGCGGGTAGTAGGGTTTTCCTCTACCTCATTTTCATCATCCTCTTCTTCCACCTCCGCATCCTCACTCCTGTTCCCCTCTTCAGGCCCTTGGGGAGGTGGTGGTGGTGGAGGAGGTGGGGGAGGTGCTGAAGCAGGTGCAGCACCAAGTGGCAGTTCAGCAGTCAAGGATGCCATCTCGATGATGGTGTAGTCTGCAGGTGGCAGCAAAAATCACTGTGTTCTGAAGAATAGCCAGAAACACAATGGGAATAAGCTCTTGGGCGTGGTCTTTTATAGGGGTGTTTGTGCGCGGTCCGCGGACATGCGCACTGTCCGCGGACAGATCGAACACAAAAAAAGGATAAGAAAGTTTCAAAAGGTATATAGAAACTCAAGCTTGCTATGTGGGACTTGTGCCATGGTGAGATTTTATTGAAAAATATTATGGATTAACTGAAAATGTACTTTTAAATTGTTCGGGGACACGAACAGTGTCCGCATTTCAGGACACACGATGAGCGTGGGCGCGGTCATATGATCTGTTTGCGAACTAGTCCGCAAAGGAAGCGCCTGTCCGCAGGACACCAAGTGCACAGAGATTGGTTAGCGCATGCGCATTGATGTCCTACGGACACTGTTCGGGTTCTGAAGTAATTAAAAGTGCGTCACACGTGAAACGAACATTTCAGGACACCGCCTGTGTTCTTAGAACAGTTTAAACTTGGTAGCGAACAGTAAGGACAGATATAGTGTTCTTCAGGACACGTGTAATTTAGTTTATGTACGAACATTTCAGGACACCAATTGTGTTCTTAGAATAGTTTCAATTGGGTAGCGAACACTACGAACAGGTATAGTGTTCTTCAGGATACCTCCATTTTTGTTTACGTACGAACATTTCAGGACACCAATAGCGTTCTTAGAACAGTTTGAACTTGCTAGCGAACAGTACCGGACAGGTATAGTGTTCTTTAGGACACTTTAATTTTTATTTGTTTACGAACAATTCAGCACAACGCGTGTGTTCTTAGTACAGTTTCATGTTGCTAGCGAACACTACGAACAGTTGTACTGTTGTTCAGGACACATCATTTTCGTTTATTTACGAACATTTCAGGACACCAATTGTGTTCTTAGGACAGTTTTAAGTTGATAGCGAACATTACGGACAGATATAGTGTTCTTTAGAACACTTTAATTTTTGTTTCTTTACGAACATTTCAGGACACCACGTGTGTTCTTAGAACAGTTTCAACTTGCTAGCGAACAGTACGAACAGGTGTGGTGTTCTTCAGGACACCTCCATTTTCGTTTATGTACGAACATTTCAGAACACTCGCACTGTCCGCAGACACTTTTATTGTTTTTTTTTAAAAAAAAACGGAAACTATTCACAATACAATATAAAAATTAAACTTTATTTAACATATATTAATAATTTATGACAGAGAAGGTGAGGCAGAAACAGAAACAAAAACAGGAGAATTTGGGTTTTCAACATGATTGGTATTAGGTGAAGAAAGGATGGAAATCTCATCAAAACATTTTGGATTATGGAGAGGGTTTGGGGATAATTGACTGGGATATGGTGAGGAGGGACAAGTACATGTCGGGCAATGGTACGAGGTGTTTGGTTTGAAATGATTTTCTACAAAAGTTTTTAAATTATTAAAATTAGCCAACAGTACATCCATTTTTTCTTCTATATTGTGAAGACTGCTATCCATAACAGGGTTTTCTGAAGTTTTTTTCTATTCTGGTATGCTCTGTACAAAGAAATAATATATATATGTTAAATGTATATAAAAAAATAATAAATAAATGGTTTATATTATAAAGTGTTTACCATTAGTTTCACTATCTTGTGACATTTCTTCATGTGGGAAATTGTCCTCTAGCCATTCCAGAGTACTAGACATTTCTGTGAGAAAAAAAAAGATAATATATTTTTTAATCTAATACAGAAAGTTTATAAAAATATGAGTAAAATGAAGTACACTTACTATTTCTGGTAAGATAAATCCTATGTATTCAGTGGGTCTGGTCTTGTTCTCAGTTCTGTTGTGTCTGTGAGGTAATTATGTTGGAAGCCAATTTATCTTCTTGTGGTATATTCCATTTCAGAACATATTGTATTTAAATGAATGGTTAGTGTGTTACATATATGGGTTACATTTCTTATGTAATACTATATATAATGTGTTTGTGTGCTGCTTTTTGAATTTGTTAAATGTTCCTTTATTATGATATAACAATCAAACATACCCCACCACCCCCCCCACAGTTTTTAGGTAGTGGTACTGTTCTCCGAACATGTCCGCGAACATTAAATAAGTTCGCGGACATCAAGTTCATAAGAAGAGATCTAGTCAGTTCCATATGACATGTATATAAAGTCAAAGTCATTATTGTTAAGTTGTGCTACTAAAAAACTATGAAATTCAGTGAAAAAACTTTGTTAAAGGGACGTTATTGTTAAGTTGCGCTACTAAAAACCTATGAAATTCAGTGAAAAAAACTTTGTTAAAGGGACGTTATGGTTAAGTTGCGCTACTAAAAACCTATGAAATTCAGTGAAAAAACTTTGTTAAAGGGATGTTATGGTTCCAAGTAAAACCGAAAAACCCTTGAAATTCGCCAGTTATGGTAAGCTAAGCAACCATAACTCGCGCCACCACCGTGCACTGCTAAGACTAACACCCAGGACATCAAAGATGACATCACAAATGTCATTGATGACATCACTGATGTCATCACATGTCTGGCTCACTATTTTTTCTTTTGCTGACATATCTAGGCCACATGGCTTTCTTCAGTAACAGTCAGAAACTAAGAATTTTATTTTATTTGTAGTAGGTTCTTACAGTAATTCCCTTAGAGTACAGTCACATCATATGAAACATATGCATATGGGAAAACACAAGATTGAAAGACAGCAATCCTTTTTGTGCATAAAGATAATCACTAGACTTATGAGCACTTTCTGATAGTTCTGTTTTTTTGTATGGCTGTACTTTCCCTGTATATGGTCATATTTGTATACATTGTACTCACACTACTTTCCTTAGGGTCCAATCACATCAAGTGATACATATACATAGGGTAAATAGCAGCTTTGAAACAGAGCAATCATTTATTTGCATGAAACTAATCAGTTAAGTTATGAATTGTTTCTGCTACTACTTGTGCTTTTTTGCTAACTTCGCTTTCCCTGTATATACCCATATTGGTATGTGTTCTTGTGTCTTTGTGTTTTGTCTATAGTAATGCAATTATGTAATACATGGGTTTTATTAGCTACTTATTACATATTTCACAGTACACAAAAATCTATTAAGAAAACAATTACCATTTCATTATTCAACATATTAACATTACGAATATCATACCTTCATCTTGTACGCTGCACACAATGTTATGTTTCTGTATGAGTAGCTTAGTATACTAGATAGAACCCATAATAGGATGCTATTTATATCAATGCATCGTTCAATGCACTTATTAGGGTATATTTCTTGAAATGATTCTTGACACTTTTTTCGCAACATAATAAGAATCCCTTCTACACATATTTCATGAGAAGTACATACACATGTGATGTCATCAGTGATGTCATCAATGACATTTGTGATGTCATCTTTGATGTCCTGGGTGTTAGTCTTAGCAGTGCACGGTGGTGGCGCGAGTTGCTTAGCTTACCATAACTGGCGAATTTCAAGGGTTTTTCAGTTTTACTTGGAACCATAACGTCCCTTTAACAAAGTTTTTTCACTGAACATATATATATATATGTATGTATATACATACAGCCAATTGACTTGTTCTTGTGGTGGATGGCCCCTGGGAGAGTCTCAACCAAGTCTTTAGCTCACTGTTCTTTTCACAGAGAAGAAATATCCCCACATATCAGTCATTGTCCTGCCCAGGGGCAGTCCAGCACCGAAATGCTAGGCAATTCTCCTCTGAACAAGAGTACCACAGCAACCCCATACACGTGTTTCAGGTGATGCCCAACTAGGCTGAAACACGCATATGTGGTTGCTGTGGTACTGTTACGCTCACCTGGTATCCACGGGGATGCCACCCAGCCGTAGGGACTCTGGTATCCTTCTCTGCGGTTCCCAGGTGTGACCAGCGGGGAAGTTCTGCCTGGAATGCAAGTGGGCAATGTTCAAGACTGGGCAACTGGGATAAGCAGCCCCCCACCACCCCATATGCCCGCAGCCCCTCTGGACCTCTCCTCACCTTGTTGTTAATTCAGGGGTGCTCTCCATCCTGCCTTCTTGGCAGGGGCACATTGTCCTTTATGGGCGAATGTGATCTAGTTACTTCACTGATGCCGGCCCGCTTTGAGTCTTTCACGTAGGTCTTATTGCTGTTGTATATTTTTGTTATTCTTGCATGCCTTTCTTAATAAATGTCTCTTCCTCTTCCTTAGGTGCGTGGAAGTCCAATGTGATGCATTGGCTGAATTGGGTCTCGCCAGTAAATGATGGCGTATAAAGAGCGCTATGATGTGGTAAGTAGGCGCTATGCGCAGCGCTATGATGCCTTGCCTTTGCTAACCTGTTGTCTTTTCTTTCCCATAGATCGCTGTGCTCACCCGGTGTATGAAATCCCGAAGCTATGCTGGTCGAGGGGCGACTTGCAAGGTAAGCTTTTCGGCACAATTCGTTATGTTGTAAAAGTGTCTAATGTCTTGTTTCTTCCTTTTTTGCAGATCCGTCGGTCCGGGAGACGCGCTGATCCTAGCATTCTGTTTGCAGGAGCTGTGGGCAGCTAACGATGAAAATTACAGGTAAGCTGCTGCTGCTAACGATGTCCTCTTGTCTCTTTACAGATACTGTTCTTCCGAGGTTCACGGGCACAGCTGAACATGATGAGCGTCACGTTGCAGGATTGCAAAGTAACGCGAAGCGTGTTATCCAAGTCGGGCTTAAATAGCTTCAAGAAAGTAGTCCAGGTAAAGTAGTTCCTAGGCTACCACACCCAAAACACTATACCGCATAGCTTGGTTCCAAGGAGCCAAGCTATGTGGATGCCTCCATGTTGGCTGGCACTTGAAATAAAGTAGTTCCCTAAACACAAGTCTTTATTAAGTATGAGCCTGGCGCCAAAGGCGCCAGGACTGGCCCCAAGAGGGCCTAGGCAAAGGATGCCTAAGTTTGTTGGAGATCCGAGCCAAGACCCCTCCTGGCCCATGGGCTTGCCAGGGGGGTTTCTGGATGTGGGTCATGACAGGTACTCTTGTTCAGAGGAGAATTTCCTAGCATTTCGGTGCTGGACTGCCCCTGGGCAGGACAAAGACTGATGTGTGCGGATATTTCTTCTCTGTGAAATGAGCCTGTTTTGCATATATATATATATATATATATATATATATATATATATATATATATATATATATATATATATATATATATATATATGTATATATATATATATATATATACATATATATATATATATATATATATATATATATATATATATATATATACATATATATATTCATTGAAAAAACGTTGTTAAAGGGACGTTATGGTTAATTTGGACTAATAAAAACCTATGAAATTCAAAGACAAAACTTAGTTTAACGGACGTTATGGTTCCAAGGAAAACTGAAAACATCACAAATGTCATTGATGAGAACAAAATGTGGGGAGGGAAATGAGGGAAGAGCAACCAAACAAAGGTTTTTATTAGTGCAACTTAACTATAACATCCCTTTAACAAAGTTTTTTCATTGAATTTCATAGGTTTTTACCAGTGCATGCTATTTTCCTACAACTTACTAATATCATACTTACCCAATATAGCAATATTTGTGTCCAATTTCCAAAGTTTCACCTCAAAACTCTGCCATTTCACACCATCTGGAATAATTATTAACACTTCTATACACCTCTTGCAACTATTTCAACTAGTTTTGCATCCGTAGAAGTCTACGAACATCTGACTTCATAGCGGACCTTCCGGACAGTGCCACATGACCATACGCTGGCGCGCGGCATGATGACGTGTCTGAGAACCCGTCCGCACCTCACGATAAGATCTCTGCTTTGCGGACAGTTCGGTACTACATTTTCTACTGATCTAGGAACTTCCAACTTCCAAATTTCCTTTGCACAACTCCAACACCTATTCCTACTCATTATCCACTAACAATCTAGTACACAGTACATACTTTTAGCAAAACTGCTATTTATCTTAAAATGGCATCAGCTAATGCCATCCCTCCTCCCCTAGAGGCACCACCACTGCTGCAATCAAGGAGCATGGGAAACAGTGCCCCCTAACTTAGAAATAACACACGTGCAACATTTTCCCTTGTCCACCTACTCCTCCATATTAGTGTTTGGTTGCTCTTCCCTCATTTCCCTCCCCACCTTTCGTTCTCAGCTCTCCTGCCAAAAAAAAATACATCCAAAAACAACAAATTACATATTCCTTTAGGAACCACCTTTCACAGTTAAAAAATAGAACTAAAAAACAAAATGTATAGACTCCATCTACTTTATATTTCTCAGTAAAGTACATAGACTAAATAAGATTTTCCAACATTTCCATTTGCATTTTGTGTTATGCTAATGGGAATGTTGTGGTATTCATCCTCTGTTCCAGGGACTGGAACGGTGGATACCGGCCCAGCAGCCCAAGTTATCAGCCCAAGAGAAGCGACGGTAGATAACGAGGTCTCTGGACATTATCCCCCCTTCCAGCCCCTGAAATGGGGGATGAAGGCCATTAGCACCCTAGGTTCCCAAAGCGGGAACCTGGGTTGCTAAAAAATGTGATTTTTCTTCCAACACCAGGACGCCTGCGGCATCCAGGTGTAGGAAGGAAAATCCTTTTCCAGTAAGGCCACCATGGAAAGGAAAGGTGAGGGTTCCATACAGGGCCCTTCTTCGCTTTCCATAGCAGCCCGCAGAAGGAAAAAAGAGAACCCTATGACCATATTATCATGAACACATTTTTATTCCCTTTCAAATCTATCCTAATTTTGAATAACTTTACCACAAAGCCAGATCCAGGTGGACATGGCCACTTTAATCCTATGTTTTGTCCCTTGTGTTCATGGCCAGTAGCCAGATTGTCTGGATCATAACCTTATTCCATGACCCAGACAATCTGGCCACTGCCCATGGCCACAGGCTACCCCTCAGTCACTAAAGGTATACCGCTATTTATTGTAGCTACATTATGACACTTGTCATATAATAAAACACTGGCACATTTGCAAAACCATGCTTGTAGGTGCTTGCCATGCTCCTTACGCAGGTTTGCTGGAAATCTACCCATGTTTTATTTTTTCAAAAGTGTCAAATGTATGCACATACAATCGTCATATAACCTAGCACCCACTTGACGAAATCCATTCAGATTTTACGAAAACATCCAAATCTAGATCTATAATCTCTTTGCAAACTTTACAATATTTTGGGATCCCTGCTCTAATTTTGCTCCCTCTCGACAGAATCCCACCAAACTTTGCATGTATATCTTGATCTATTATCAGTTTGTCAAATGAAGTGTAGATTTGTCAAATGGCACCTCATTTATAAGCCTTGACATAATGTTGGGACACCCCCTCTAATTTTGCCCCCTCTTCACAAAATCCTACCAAACTTCGGAAAAACCTTCATCTCTAAATGTATTATCAGTTTCCCAAATTAAGTGAGGATTCGTCAAATGGAACCTCATTTATAAGCCTTTCCATTATTTTGGGACCCCCCCTCTAATTTTGCCCCTCATGACAGAATCCCACCAAACTTTGCATACTCACTCAGAATCAGCCCAGGAATATACATGCAGTTCCATTAAGTGGTGCCAATGTTGTAAGCCATCCAAGAACTGCATTTCACCAACCCTGTAATGCTAAGGGGTTCACAAACTTTCTCAGGACTCTTCGCGAACTTTCGCGGCAAAAACCACTGTTTTTTTTTGCTTCTTGCAGCCATATCCCAACCAATCCTCATCACCCCTCACCTCCCCAGAGATTATTTGATAAGTTTGACAAGTGGAATGCTGTGCTTTTTCATATGTTTTTATCGCAATGTCCGCGGACATCGGCCGCTGTCTGCGAATCCAAGATGGCGGGTGCTTCCAAAAATCTGATGCACTTCACGCTCCTCATAATCCAATCAGCGAACACGTCACATGTCCGTGGACATGACGCAAGCCTATTAGCCAATCAGAACACTGTCCGCAGAGCGAACAGAGAAGTGTGTCCGTGGACCGTACATATTTATTTATTTATTTATTTTAATTTTTGTAATGCACCACATGCCCGTGGGCCTCAGGGCATGTGGCGCGTAGATATCACTATCACTTATTTTTTGTGACCTACTTTTTGGTCATTTTTAAAAAAACTACTGGACAGATTTTCACCAAATTTCACCAAATTTGGGACCAAACCGCTGCTTCTGCCACAAATTTGGTGAAAATTTGTCCAGCGGTTTGGGCTGTAGGCATGAGCAACGTTTTATCCCCATTCAGTCTATGGGAAAAAAATACATTTTGGGACCCCCCTATAACTTTGCCCCCCCTGGACCAAATCTCACCAAACTTTGCTAGAAAATTTAGAGTGGGCCATATACTTATTTTGCAAAGTTTGGTGAAGATTCGTCTAGGGAGAGCGAAGTTATAAGCCGCCCAAAAAGTGCTCTTCGTATGGGATTAGCAACTTAACCATAACTACACGGCCACTACTGTGGCCGTGTTATATATATATATATATATATATATATATATATATATATATATATATATATATATATACATATTCAGTAAAAAAAACTTTGTTAGTAGTGGCCGTGTTATATATATATATATATATATATATATATACATATTCAGTAAAAAAAACTTTGTTAAAGGGAGCTTATGGTTAAGTTGTGCTACTAAAAACCTATGAAATTCAGTTAAAAAACTTTGTTAAAGGGACGTTATGGTTCAAAGTAAAACCGAAAAACCCCTGAAATTCGCTAGTTATGGTAAGATAAGGAACCATAACTTACACCCAGGACATCAAAGATGACATCACAAATGTCATTGATGACATCACTGATAACATCACGTATCTGGCTCTCTCTTTTTTCCTTTACTGGTATATCTAGGGCAGTAACAGTCAGGAATTAAAAGTACTATATTTATAGATGTATACTTCAAATATCTTCTTGCAGTAATTCACTTAGCGTCCACTCACAGCATATGAAACATATACAAAGGGGAAAACACAGACTTGGAAGACAGCAATGCTTTCATGTTTGAAGATGAATAGTAACGTTATCAACACTGTTTTATAGTTCTGTTGTTTTTTTATTACTCTACTTTCCCTGGATATGGTCATATTTGTACACATTGCACTTGCACTACTTTCCTTAGGGCCTAGTCACAATATGTGATAGTTATACATAGGGAAATAGTAGCTTTGAAGCAGAGCAATCATTTCTGTGCATGAAGATAATCAGTTAGGTTACTTTACTTTCCCTGCATATGCTCATATTTGTATGCGTTGTTGTCTGTTTGTGTTTTGTGTGTAGTAATGCAATAATGTAGTAAGTGGGTTTTATTATTAAATGGTACTTATTAAATGTTTCACAATATGCAAAACAAGCATTTATAATTTTAGTATTTAACATGGCAAGATTATTAATATTACATCTCCATCTTGTGTGCTATACACTATGCCTTTGTTACTAACTGTGTACTTTAGTATATTGGAAAAAACTTCATAATACAATGCTATTTGGATTAATGCATTGCTTAATGTACTACGTACCTCATGATCTTTATTCCAATGATCTTTGACACTTTTTTGTCAATATTATAATAAGAATCCCTTGTACAGTCTTTCATGAAAAGTATATGAACATGTGATGTCATCAGTGATGTCATCAATGACATTTGTGATGTCATTGTTGATGTCCTGGGTGTTAGTCTTAGCAGTGCACGATGGTGGCGCGAGTTATGGTTCCTTAGTTTACCATAACTAGCGAATTTCAGGGGTTTTCGGTTTTACCTTAAACCATAACGTCCCTTTAACAAAGTTTTTTAACTGAATTTCATTGGTTTTAGTGGCACAACTTAATCATAACATCCCTTTAACAAACATTTTTTACTAAATTTCATAGTTTTTTATTAGCGCAACTGAACCATAATATCTATGAACATCTGACTTCATTGCACACCTTCCGGAAAATACCACATGACCATATCCTGGCGCACAGCATGAGGACCTGTCCAAGAACCCATAAGCACTTAACAATAACATCTATGCTTCATGCACAGTTTGGAACTACATTTTCTACTAATGTAGGAACTTGCAACTTCAACATTTCCCTTGCACAGCTCCAACACCTATTCGTACTCATCCATTAACAATCTAGTACACACTACATACTTTTGGCAAAACGGCTATTTACGTTAAAATGACATCAGCTAACGCCATCCCTCCTCCCCATGAGACACCACCACTGCTGTAATCAAGGAGCATGAGAAACACTGCCCCCTAGGGTGGTCAACTCTTTGATAGTCTATCGCAGGACACTTGGCCACAAGGCAGTGATGACGTCACTTCATTCACATTTGGCCCGCCTCTTTTTAAAAACATTTTTTTTGTTGGCTTTTAATTCCTGGCATAGTTTAAATACAAATGGTTTGTCCTGGGGAGGTGATGTTCACGATGTAACTGTAAACATGACCATCACAACCCCAGGAGCAAAGAAAGCAGCGGGCGGCAGCGCCGTGCTGAGCAGATGGCCACTTCAGTCTGCAGAGTGCTTGTGATGGAGGCAGGTTGTCCGACGCAAGTTGGGACAACCTATGTCCCGCACAGCCACTCTGCAAACTGTAGGATGGAGTCCCTAATTGCGGGACAGTCCTGCGAAATCCGGGACACTTGGCCACCCTAATTTCTCCTCTTTGAGAAACATACGAAATGTGGCAACAGGGCGCCTCCATCTTGTACTATTGTTAACCATTGCTGCATCGGCCTACAGTAAACTGGCCTGATGTCAATAAATCATATGCCCCGCCCCTGACCCTCACATAACCAACCCTAGTGATAATGAACACCTTTCTCAGTGACGTTCCTCTTCAGCGTAGCCAAATGCGCCCATAATCACCTACATGACGTGACGCAGAACCCAAAAAATCAACACACATCGGCTAACAACATACCACGGCACAATTCAAATTATTAAACCGGTCTTTAAAAGAAAAGAATAACAGTATACAATTTTTAAAGAACTTTTATTTCCCAATGAACTCTCCGAGAACATCCGACTGTTCCCATATTCAATCAAATTGCAATTTTTTTTCTTCGCTCGTGATCGAAAATGTTAATCGTGAGGCACACATTCTTCTTTGTTCATACACAAAGTGTTCGTTTTCGATAAAGGAACCGCTTGGGTCCAACAGTGAATTCCAGGGTGTCTGCATCAACTTGCGCCTACACCCCCATAAAAGATATTATGTTACTCCTAATCGTTAGGGCAGCGTACGGACAAATGGGCCCTGGGTGATGGTCCCACAAAACAGTGACGGTGATCCAGCTGTTGACGACAACGTGCACCTGCCTATTGAAGAACCCATCAGTTGGCATCTGGAATCGATGGCAATCGCAGTACGGCAGCATATAGCTATTTGGAAAACATAACAAGAAAATATGTATCAATACCCTACCTTTATTACAATATATGTATACTTTTCTTAATTCGGCATAGAGTTTAAACTAATGATTAGCATACACATCAAACAATCACAAAAAAACCAAAAAGAACCTAGAAACTGATACACAATTCCATATAGTCATACATGACATTCTAAAGAAATATTAGCGTTGAGCCTGGGTGAATCTAGTTATAGTCGACATACACCTACATTTTGCACTCCCCATAACCACACAGAAAAATAGTACTTGAGTTACATTGCCAAAATTATTCTTCAGATAATAATAGGTTAAAGCTCGTTCCGGTATACAATCGTCAAAAGAGTCCTAAGAGAACTAGAGAACCCCAACCCACCGCCAGACACATGCACTAAGGACAAAGCCTGGTGCACCAGCATCCAAAATGCCCTCTCTAACAAAATTAAAGGTCTACAGACCAAAATAGCTGACAAAAGATCCCAACTAACAGTCACTACACCAGCACCCACTACCACCCCTCACACTAAGTCACCATTCCTGAAGTCCACAAAATCACTTAAACCATCTAATTGTAAGGGCGATAGTTGCCCAGCTCAGATTATAAAAGATTCAGCTAGAGACCTTGCCCCATTTATTACTAAACTTGTAAACTCTTCCTTCTCGAATAATTCCATCCCAAGTAACCTCAAACAGTCCTGGGTTCTACCACTACTGAAAAAACAGACCCTAGACCCGGCTATACCCACCAACTACAGGCCAATTACGACAGTCCCCTTTCTACTAAAAATCCTGGAAAGAATAGCCTATTTGCAAATACATGACTATCTTGATGCTCACAAATTACTCGGTACCCGTCAATTTGGCCTCAGACCTCGGCATGGAACAGAAACTGCACTTGTCGACATCAAAAGCCAGATTGATGAATTGAAAGACAAGGGAAAGATGGCCATCATACTTCTACTAGACCTCTCTGCGGCTTTTGATTTGGTGGATCACTCCATACTTTGCAACCACCTATCCTCTGCGGCCCACTTCTCTAGCTCTGCAGTTGCCTGGATCCAATCTTTCCTCGCTAACAGAACTATGCGCGTGTTCTCACTGTCAGCAGCTGCTGACCCCATCCCCATCACCTGCGGAGTCCCCCAAGGATCCTGCGTCTCGCCCACTTTGTACAACATTTTTACAAAGCCACTATTCGATAAACTGGACCGTCTGGGTGTCACCTACACAAATTATGCAGACGACACCCAGATACTCCTACCCCTCTCAGGAACCTATGTTACAGACGTTGCACGGATTAACAAAGTCTACATCATCATTCAGGCATGGATGGCCACACATGGCCTCTGCTTGAATGATGATAAGACAGAACTACTCCTAGTCGGATCATCTAATAACCTTCTCAAACTAAGTCCTCACTACACTAATATCGTTATCGATGGGAACAGTATACCCATAGCCAAACATGTAAAAACTTTAGGTTTCTACCTCGATGCCCAGGCTAACTTAACCAAGCAGATCAACATGACCTCTTCGGCCACAGCCTACACTGGCAAGCTGATCAGAGCTTGTAGACCTGTACTATCCCCCACCAGTTGCCTTACTCTGGCGAGAGCGCTCATACAATCCAAACTGGATTACTGCAACAGCCTTTATCTAGGAGCAAACAAGTCCATTCTGAATAAACTACAGATTATGCAAAACAACGCGCTTAGAGCAGCGTTGAATATTCCTAAAAGAGAGCACATCTCAGAAATTAGAAAGCAACACAGGTGGCTCTTTATACATGACAAAATTGCCCTAAAAACTATCTGTCTCACACACAAAGCAATTAACTTCCAAGACCTCCCCCCCCTATCTCACAGACAAGTTCACTTGGAAGGTATCCAATAGATTCACCAGATCATCTAACACGCATCCCTGGTGGTGCCTAGATACAATCTAAAAAGAGCCGGAGGTTCTAGCTTCCCGGTATTAGCCTCCCAGCTTTGGAACTCTCTCCCACAGAACATCCAAGCCATTCAAACCTTCAACAATTTCAGAAGCCATGTTATCACTTGGATTCTTAACAAAACACAAAACAGTAGCTCTTGATACCATTAATAGCTAGATGATCTGCTCAACTAGTATACGTGTCCTATACTACTGCTATGACCCAATGCATAATATGTATAATATATATGTTTATGTATATCCTATACTACTGCTATGATCCAATGTATAATATGTATAATATGTATAATGTTTATGTATATATGTACAACTGTAATTTTACAAACTGTATTAATGCCTTCAACTGCTTATACTATACCATGTAACTACTTCACCTTCAAGCGCCCAATTACCTCCGGGTCAGGTGCGCGATATAAATAAAATAAACAAACAAAACAAACAAACAAAAACAAACGTACATAATATTCACTGTCTCCATTCTCTTCCCGTAATTCAGTCCGAAATGCTCAATCCGCTCGCATCAAAGAATCTTCATGAACTGAATTTCATGTTCCGTACACACTTTTGGAATGCATAACCTTATCAAATGTTCATTATTACAAACCTCCTCTCGCTCACTCTTTACGGAAAAATCCCTTTCTCTCAAGGTCAAAAACCAATTGACCCTTCTACTTTCAGTCCCATGTGTGGTCTGCCTTAGCTCACAACCAAAAAAATCAAAGCTAGTGACCTTCATGCAGAATCTAAATACATTCTCACTTTGCAACAACACGGCTCAACGCACCCATCAGAACTCGTATTGTCATACACGTGCACGGCTGCTGTTCCCATCAAACACTGCAGGTGGCTGTTTCAGATGGCAAATTCTAGGGGACACCAATCTGACTCCAATATTATTTTAAATACATTGTAACACAGACACATTACTCCTTCGCCGGTACTTCACGCACAATATATTGAGGAATACCTTCAAATAGGGTGGCCAACTTTGTCACATCCCTTTGCGGGACAAAGGTGTTGCTGACGTCACGGCATCTTTCACCTGGCACAATCAATGCATTGCACCTGAAGCTACTGACATGACCGCCCTGCAAGCCTGTCATGTCAGTAGCTGCGGTTGCAATGCAATGCAATAGGACTCTTATTTACAGATTAGCTGCCACTTCCCAGCCACTGTTATTCCCATTCGCGGGAAATGTATGTATATGACCCCCTCCCCACTCGGCCCCAACCCCCAGCATGACTAATTGTGACTCCTGACTTACTCTGTTAGATCACAAATTGTGCTTGAGCAGAGTAAGTCGGGACAACCCGCGTCCCGCAGAACCACTCGGCAAACTGCGGGACAGAGGCGCCAATTGCGGGACAATCCTGCAAATTACGGGACAGTTGCCCACCCTACCTCCAAATGTACCGTATGACTTTTGTGACAAAAAAACACCACTTTTTTGCTTCTTGCTGCCACATCCCCAACCCTCACCTCCTCAGACAGTATTTGATAACTTTAACAAGTGCAATTTTGTGTTTTTTTATATGTTTTTGCAGCGATGTCCGCGGACACCAACACACTGATCGAAGATGGCGGGCGCATCGAAACAATCTGACACACTTCACGCTCTCCACCATCCAATGAGCGAACGTGTCACATGTCCGCGGACATGACGCGCCGATTACCCAATTGGTGTCCTGCACGCAGAGCGAACAGGGAAGTGTGTCTGCGGAGCGGACATAGATATCGCTAATTTTTTTAGACCTACTTTTTGATCATTTAAAAAAAAACTGCTGGATGGATTTTCACCACATTTACAAAAGCACGCTTTCGGGACTAAACCGCTGCTCCTGCCGCAAATTTGGTGAAAATCCGTCCAGCGGTTTCCTCTGTAGCCGTGCGCAATTTTTTCCCCCATTCAGTCTATGTGAAAAAAATAAGTTTTGGGACCCCCCCTATAACTTTGCTCCCCCTGGAACAAACCTCACCAGACTTTGCAAAAGAATTCAGAGTGCGCCATATAATGTTTTTGCAAAATTTGGTGAGCATTCGTTCAAGGGGAGCGGAGATATAAGCCACCCAAAAAGTGCTCTTCCTATGAAAACTGCAACCGTGGCCACGTAATATATATATATATTTAAACAAAGGGGACAACAGCCAGACCTCCGGCGCCCCAGAGAAGGATCTGCACTCCGATTGATTCCCACATCTGTGCAGTGGCGTCGCCAGGAATCAAATTTAGGAGGGGCAAAGAGGGGGCCAAAGACAAAAGTAGGGGGGCACAGACAAAAGTAAGGGGAGAACATGGTCACTGCTGGTCTTGGGTAGGGGGGCACATGGGGGGGCACAGGGTTTCACAGGGGGGGCCCTGGCCCCCCCAGGCCCCTCCCTAGCGACGCCACTGCATCTGTGTTGCGCTGTAACTTCAAGAACCAGCCTGACTCAGTTGTTTTCCTCTCGTAGTATCCAAAATTGTATTAATCGTTAAACCATTAAAAAAATTCTTAGAAAAGGAGAACGCTCATATGACGCGTTTCGCAGCGTGCTCGCTGCTTGTTCACATACAAATGTTTCAAACACCAGGGTGATACATATACTCTTTCACATTGTTAGTCTCTATGGTTTCCTCTCTGCAATTGTCCTATATCAGTTTCCTCTTTCTCCACCTTCTACACACGAATATCATGGCAGCCATTTTGAGCTAGTTTTCAAACCAATAGTGGTGTGCATCTATGAGTTTAAATATGCCTTTTTTTCCTTCTCACTAGTGAATATGATTGGCCATTTTCAATAATATTAACCCTGTGTAGAAAATACGGTTTTACAGAGAAGGACAATTGCTTGTCTAATGTTAAAATTCATCAAAGCCATGACTGCAATAATTATTATACATTCAATAAAAATATGTAGCACTTGAGAAATGCTTTACGCATGAATAAAACCAAAACAGTAGTTTTTCCGATATTATGATCATAAAGTGCTTGTGGCATTTAGAAAAAAGGGAAAGGCTAGGCAGTACTGTTCTTATTTTCCTTGAGGTTATAAGGTACTTAGTGCATCAGAACTATAGCAGCAACAATCGCTAATTCCTTAATAAGGAGCATAGAGCATATATTTACTGAAAAACGTTGTTAAAGGGATGTTATGTTTAAGTTGCACTAATAAAAAACCTATGGATTTCAATGAAAAACTTTGTTAAATGGATGTTATGGTTACAAGTAAAACAACAAAACCCCAGAAATTCACCAGTAATGGTAAGCTAATCAAACATAACTCGCGCCACCACCGTGTACTGCTAAGACTAACACCCAGGACATGAAAGATGACATCACAAATGTATGATGTCAGAGTTTAGAAACACCAGCTTTTTGGGCATTTTAAGGCCATATCCCATCCCCCCTCTCCTCCCCAGATATTGTTTCGTTAGTTTGACAAGTGCAACATTGTGTTTTGTGTATGTTTTTACTGCAGTGTTTGCGGACAACGGGCACTGTCCGCGAATCCAACATGGCAGGTGTTTCCAAAAATCTGACACACCTTATGCTTTTCACCATCCAATTAGTGGGCACGTCCAATGTCCGCGAACAACACGTCATCCTCTGGGCCAATCAAAGTCCTCTCTGCAGAGCAAACAGAAAAGTGATTCGCTGACCGAAACCAGATACCACAAATTTTGTTTGACCTACTTTTTAGCCATTTCCAAAATAACAACTGGATGGATTTACACCAAATTTACAAAAGCATGCTTTCGGGATCATGCCGCCATACCTGCCACAAGTTTGGTGAAAGTCCGCCCAGTAGTTTGGGCTGTGAATGTGAGCAACTTATTTTTTCCAATACATTTATGCAAAACAACACACATTTTGGGACCCCCCTACAACTTTGCCCCTCCACGAAACCTCACCAAACTTCAGAGAATCAATCTGAGGGGCCATATGCCTTTTTTGCAAAGTTTTGTGAGGACTTGTCCAGGGGCAAAGTTATAAGCCTCCAGAAAGTGCTCTTCCTATTTATTGAGCAACTTAACCATAACTACACACTTGCTACCGCAGGCTCTGTAATATATTCAAAGAAAACACGTTAGTTGCTGGGAGGTTAAGGTGAGAACTTAATGCAACAAAACCCCTTATATTCAACTAAAGTCACCTTAACTTCACACCCCCTCTTGCTAGGCCGATTACCACAATGACAAAAAAATCCAAATGGCAAGCTTTTAAACATGAAGGTCCCTTCCTGGGTCACAAAGGTGTTGAGGTCCCTACTATCCAGATGCAGCCTCACCTGATGATAAAATGATGCCAGAACCAACATATTTAATACTCTTGCCCCGCAGCCAGGCTTACCATTTCACCAATATTGGGTAGCGTAAATCTGTCCACCACAACTTCCCTGTTCAAACCTCTCAAGTCTATATACAACTGAACCTGACCATTGGACTTGCATGCTACAACCACGGGTGACACCCATACAGATGCCTCCACCACTTCAATCACCCCCTAATTCTCCAACCTACTTATCTCAGTGGTGACTTTCTCTCTCATAACAATGGGCACTGACTTCACCTTTGCCACTACAGGTTTGGCACCCTCCTTTAACCAAATGTGTTGATGGTGGCAATTGAGACACCCCAACCCTTCCCAGAACACCTCCTTATGGACCAACATTGGTGCTCCCCATAATAATTCTTCATCACTGCCACTGGTCCTGTTACACTGGGATCAACTAAAATTCCCATTTCACTTTGCTCGTACCATCCTAATAAGCACCCCCCCTTACTAGACACATATCCACCCGCTACATGGTTTTCTCTTTGCATCCTAGTTTGGACTTAAACAACTGTATTTCTATTTTTGAGACCCCATATGCACTTGCCCGCCCCGAAGGCAATTCATGTTTCGTTCCAGTGTACCTTTCTCCTCAACTACGGTTATCCACAATGGTGTAGTACGAACCTGTGTCTACCAATAACATCATTCACCACCACAATCGCACAAGGGTTCTACCTTCTTTTTGGTTTTGATCCTCCTGGCTCACTGACCAACTGACACCATCCACACTTTCATGTTCCTCATCTCCTCAATCATCACTCTCAGAATCCATACACATTTCTCTAACACCACCCTTTGTAAAATGTTAACAGAAGCATGCAAAATGCAACTTTTTGCCACACTTGCTGGCAAAGTGGAAGGGACTGCGGCATTTGAAGCACCTCGTAATCTTTTGCTGTTTCCCTTTGCTCCCTCCTTGACCATCACTAGAGCTTTTCTTAGGGGGCTCCCCTTCACGTAAGGGCAGTTTTATCTTTTTTGGTGCTTTCTCATGGCCCATCTGTCCAGTCACTGCAGCACATTCCTTGCTTTCAACATGTTGTTCATTTCTATCTAGCTCCTTTATGCATGACAGCATGCGCTCCATTTTCCTAGCAAGGCCAAGTACCTCTCCTAAACTGGGATCTCCTTTGGTCCATATCTCTTCCTGTATCTTGTTCTCCTGCACTTTTAACAGAAACTGGTCCTTGAGGTGCTCATTGTAAGCAGTCCCAAAACTGCATTTATTTGCAAGCTCTTTGAGTCCTGTACTGAAATCGTCCATTGATGCCCCTAAACTTTGTTCCTCTATCACAAAGTAGTACCTTTCCAGGATTATAATTGACTTCCTGTCTAAGTGAATGTTTAATTTGGGTAGTATTACTTCATAGGGATTTACGAATTCTCCCCTCCTCTTTCTTCTTATGCTGCTCCCACCCTATCCGGGAGCAGTTTAGGCAGGCTCTTCAGCTCTCTCCTGCCCACAAAACTTAGGCAGTGCATCAAAAGGGTGTGGTGCCTATTTAAACTTAAAGAGGGTTCTTGGATAGCCAGGACATAGTCCTGGAAGTCCTCCTTACACATTTGCCACTTTACCCTGGGTGTTCCCGGAGTAGGAAAAAATGGGGGTGGTAGGCTGCACATTGTTGGGTGTAAACAAATCCTCTGGCAATTGTTATACCCTGTCCTAGCACCTTCCCATAATCAAGATGGGGCATGCTATTACCCAAGTGCTATCAAAGAACAGAACCTCAATGCAGATGCAGACTCCCAACTGACACACTCGCATCAATCATGTTCCACAGAATGAGAGCACCTGTAAGTGTAATGATATACACTTTCCAGCAGTCAGTGTTTCCTGGACTACCACAGGCAGCTGAAAATTCCCCGACCTGTGCCTTTAAATTCCTCAAGCACAGGCACTGCAATGCTGCAATTTATACACTGTTGTTTGTTTCCTCAGATGATTCATCACAGCACAGAGGTGTCCTGTTGACAGTCAGCACGCTTAGAGCACTTAGAATGAGGTGTAGATATCCTTTCCTCAAGTAGTTGAGCTGACGCTCAGCGCTGCACTCCTTTGCAACCTGTTGTCAGTGTAACCAGCCACCACATAGAATGGCGTTGCCTCCATTACAATGGTGCTGTGCGCCTGCCACAGGAATCAAGCTGTGCTACATGGTGCCCTCAAACCATCCTCTGTGGCAGGCACAGGGGCAATTCATGCCGTGGGAGACACTTGGACAGCCTAAAATCCGATGCCCACCACAGCGTGCAGTACCAGGGAGAATCTGAAAGCCGCCAGACAGCGGGAAGGCTAGAGGGAATGTACATGGGCCCCTGTGGGCTTGACCATCCCATCCTTGCTACCACTGAAATAAGGTGAGTGGTAAACGCTTGTCCGTTTTGGTGAAGTTCCTTTATAGCTGTCATAGAATGTTGTGGGTAATTAAGCCCCTGGCTACCATGCTGTCATCACTCTCTCATCTCCAATTTCCAACTGATGGTTCTCAACATTCTTGCACCACTCCCTCCTAAATAGGAACTTGGAATGTATTCAACTGTATACAAGTGCTGCTGCAGTTTGCCCACAGCAGAATACATTTTTTTATGTAAAATCCCATTACTACTATGTACCATATAACACAGTGACAACATAAACAGAAGAGTTTTAAGTCTCATTCTGATGTCGAGAATTTTATTGGACTCTGTAAATTTGTACATTCAAACATTTGTTCCACATCTGCAAAGTGGTTTTTGCGCTATGGCTGTTCAAAAACAGTACCTTTTCTCTATGGGACAATGAACAGGTGTAGGCTGAAAACTGTGTTATTTATGTTTTTTAAATAACTTTTTCATTTTTTAACAAATTGCTCCCAAAATACACAGTTTGGGATGGGGTCCCTGACAAACTTTTTGTTTAAAACATGTCATCAAATCCATACAGCAGGTCAAATGTTATTAGCTTCTCTTAGCCTCTCTGCTGCAAAGCAACAACACCAATATAAAGGTTTTAAGAAGCAGGCAGACCCCGTTCTCTATCAAATATTTTAGTAACTACTGAATGGATTTACTCCAAACATCAAGGAAATTAAGTCAACACTTAGTGCCTAAATCGCCTCTTATTTGGTCGAAATCTGCCAGTCGGTTTTCATAATGTGGATATTCAAAAACTGCCCTTTTTCACTATGGGAAAACGAATGGTATTAGGCTGAAAACAGAGTTTAATAACTTTATTTGTTAACATATTCTTCCCAAAATGTCCAGTTTGATGGGGGGACTTGAAAAATGTTTGGTTTTGAAAATTTCATCCAAATCTATCCAGCAAGGCAAATTTTATTAGCAATACAATTATGGGAAAGTATGGCAGTTTTTTTCATTTCTGAAAAGCCTCTCAGCTATCATTTTTGGCAGAAGGTGGTATTCCCTACCCCGTCAAATATTTTAAAAACTACTGGACAGAATAACACTAGACCCTTCTGGGAAATCAAGTCAGTGCTTCGTGACCATTTTGTTTCTTAATTGGTCCAATTTCGTCCAGCGGTTTTAGCCCTGCACTGCGTTGGAATTTTGACTTTTTTCTATGGGAAAATGAATGAAAGTCGGCCAAAAACAGCACTTGTATGCTTTCACAATAACTTTTTTATTTCTTAACAAATATTTTCCAAAATGTCCAGTCTAGTGGTGGCCCAGGACACATCATTTGTTTGAAAAATATCAGTCAAATCTATCCTGCAAGTCAAAGGTTATTAGCAATTCGATTTTTAGTTTTTGCGTTGGAACTAGCTCCACACCTTAACACTATCGTGCAGCGACTGCCGCACTATAATATTTATAAACTTACAACTTTAAAATAACATGACAGTTTTCTATCAAAGTTGATTGTTTTTAAATTGTTTATACTGTTACATGCTCTATTAATATTTAGAAATGTTTTTGATTGTATTTATCTTATTTTCTTTTTTATACTGTCCAGTAATACGTTTTTTCTTAATAAACTATATCACAGTAATAATGTCAATACACTCTGTGGTGAAGACTTCCCCTGAGGCCCCTCTCCCCATTCTTCTCTTACTCCTTCCCCAGAGACCGACCATTACCTCATCCTCCCCAGGCAACACGGAAGTCCTGCACTGCAGCATGGCTTTTTCACTCTAACCAGAAACAGCAAACAGTACAAGGTTTCCATCCTACTAGTGATTCGTTATGGGAATCTCTCTCCTCCAATGAGGGGGAATGCAGTGTCTCCTCCTATCTTCCTGGCACTTTCCCATTTTAGTGCTGCAATAGTGCCATTCCCTGCCTTAAGATCTACTGTTACACAGATAACCAGAAAACTACAGAACACGATTGTAGGTAGCAAAACACACTCATATCACCAAAACAAACACCCGGAGAGCTACACTCATTGAACAAGACCAACACTACAATGCTCCCAGTTAACTTCATATAGACACAGCAATACTCATAAACGAATACTACAAACATGTAAGGAGAAAACCACAACAACAAACATACGGAGTGGAACTGGAAAAGATTGAGCAACATTTTTTGTTTTTTTATTGTTTTTTTTAGGATAGGATCTGGGGCAAGAATGGGTTTCTTGGCTTTTAATGTTGCATCAGGGGAATCAAAAGGGAAAAAGGACAACGTGATAGTGCTTTAGTGTATATTTTGCTTCTTTGTCAGGGGTAAACAAAAAAATCACTGAACAAACACTAAGCAGAAAGAGATACAAATACACAAAGTATGGACAGCAGACTATCTCCAAACAGCACCAAACTACACAAAACCAAATACCAAAAATCCTACAATTTATGAAAATGCTGCTAACACCCGTCAACTGTGAGCCTGCTCTGTATCCTATCTTCTGTATCCTGTATCCTACCTTCTCACACAGCCTAACAAAATCCACAAAGGAACAGGACGTCAGCTAGGTCTTTTATAGAGCCTCAAACATACTTTAGGAAATTCCAGTGCTTTGTTTGGCTGGATGCTTATTTTGTGTAAATAGCACATCTAATAATCTTTAAGACAAGTGCATACCTCTGAGATAGCTTCTTACTCTGTCTCTGATCCACCCTGCTGTCCTGCAGATTGCCCGATAACCATGCATTTGTTCAAACCTAAATAAATTTTGCTTATGCTCAAATGGCATTTGCAAATGTGTAATTGCATAAACACCAGTGTAAATTACGGTAAGCAAGAGGATGGCAAAATGACAGGAGCTGTACTATGCAAGAACCCTTTACATTGAAATGGCTTCATTTGCACTGTTTAATGTGTAATTGGTAATGTGGCTGTTAGTGGGCACCTGAAGGAGCCATGTTTGCTACATGAGGAGCAGTACCCAACGTCGACTCTAGTGCCTCGAGCCAAATCTAAATTTTGGTGTGAAAATATATTTTGGAAATATTTGTGTTGCCTCAGTTTCAAATATTTTCTAAGGACCATTTTGGTTCACCAGATAAACAGAATAAAGGAGGTACTTAAAAGAATATGAGATCCCTAGTAAAATGATTTTAGCTGCAAACAAAAGCAAGCTGCTGAAGATACAGGAAGAGGAACAGCATAGAGAGGTTTCTAACAACATGAAAGAGGTCTCTTCATTTGTCACTTAGGACAGATTATCTGTAACAGAGAAAACACATTCAGCAGCTGTCCTTGACAGAAAGGCAGAATTGCAAGCACTGCAGAAACCGTCATATGTGAACACATGCCATGACCTTGCAATTGAATTCAACAAGAAAATACAACCTTATCTGCTAAAGTATGAGGAAACTGATTTAGCAGTTGATACCTAACTAGAAAATTCACTCAAGAACTTTATGTGAAAGATAAGAGCAGGAAAAGCAACACCTGTTGAGAACATAATCACAGATTCTATAAATATTGAAAATGTGAGAACACTATTACATTCTAAAACTAAATATGAGTTAACAGCTTAACTCTCAAACAAAGTAATACTGCATGCACAGATGATTAGAAAAAAGCCTGATAGCCAGTGGAAGAAATGAAGCCAAGTCATCAGATGGAAATGATGTTGGAGACATTGGGGCTCATTACATATGTTGCCAGTCCGGAAAATAAGTGTTGGTATTTGCCCTATACTGGCACTATTCCCGACCAACAAACTACAATTTGGGGGTTGTCTGACTTACCTCCAGACAAGAGCTGGAGGTAAATCATGCCCCCACTGACAAACAACAGCTGGTATTTTCAGCACCAGTATTACCAGTGCCAAAAATACCGGCAATTCCCCTCATGGAATCCTATGGGACTCCATGGAATGGGCAATTACCGGTATTCCCACTACCTGTAATATCCAGGTAATACTGGGATATTAGATGGCACAAACGGTAATACTGCTTGGAGTTATATCGCCAGATTTACCGGTGGGATACTACCAAACTTCTAATGACCCCAATTGAAAGCACAAATGAGGAAGACAACACAAATTTGTTCACTCCCTTTATGTACCACGTAAGTATGCAATACCCCTCCACATTTTTTCACCTGATACCAATATTTTTGTCCTTTCATTGTGGTGGTCACTGTTTTTCCCATCTGACAGCATGTTTGTCACAGGCGTTGGAACAATAGAATATTTATGGATCTCAAACGTGTGTGCTCCTACTTAGGGCCAACAAAAGTGCAGGCATTACTAGGTCTTCATACTCTTTCAGGGTGTGATGTTCCCAGGTGCTTTACGAAGAAAGGAAAACTATCACTCAACCACTTCTAACTCTCTGAGGCTCAATATCTTCCTCTGTGCCTCTGTTTTCTCTCTCTCTCTCTCTCTCTCTCCCCTTCCGACTTACCTGTCTGCTGCACTGACTGGTGGCTGGTTACCTTCAGAGTCTCTTGTGCTTCCCCTTTCTCCCTCCCCCCTGCACATTGTGTCATCGCACTTGCACAATCTAAATGACACAAGGCCTAGTAAGATTGTTTGTTTTGTCATCTCTCCCTTGTCTTGTTGCACCAAGAAACACTTGTGTACAGGCGTGTTATAAATGACTCATCATATCATATCATATCTTTCTGGAAAGTTTTCAAGACTTCAGAAAAAGAAATACTTGAAGCTTTGGGAAGACTTGGATGTCTAGAAGAATTTAAGATGGAAGAAGAGCTATTGATACAGCGATTCATTTGTCAAGTCTACTCTCCAGGAACAAAGATTTCGGACAATGGTCAACTGCGCTCGTGGATGTTGAAATAAAAAGAGATGCAACATCGAAACACGTGTTGGCCCTTTCAGCAACATTAAAGATCAAATGGCACAAGTGGAACTAGCAGGCTCCCAATTTCATTGAATTGAGACCTAACAAGCCAACTGAAAATCCTCATTAATGTGATGTTACCACATTAATGTGATTAACACACACCGTGGCTAATAATAAGCAGTGCTCAGATACCTGAGGGTTTGTAGCGCTATATAAATGCTAAATAATAATAATAATAATTATTATTATCATTATTATTAAGACTGCATATGAACTGTGTGCGCAGCACCAATATCGTAGGAATCCTACACTCATCCACTGCTTCGGAGGGGTCAGTGTGTTTTCTGCTTGGGAGACAATGTTGTTGTAATGGTCGATGAGCATGGTAGGATTGGTTGAGAGATCTGAGGCAGGTCGGTGGTCTGTAAACAGTGGTAGAAGACTTTCTCTCATGAGATTAGGTGAGGAGCAAGATGAGGAGGATGGCAGGGTGACAGTGGTGCTGTTAGGGTATTTTGTAGTGGGGATGGAAAAGGAGATGATGTGATGGTCTGACCATAGACATGGTGTGTTGGATAGGATCGAAGTGTCACAATATAGGTCTGCAAGCCAGTCTAACCTACGCCCTAGGATGTGAGTCGGTGCATTGAGAAAAACCGAGAGCGCTTAAGGCATTAGCTAGGGATATTCTAGGGATATTGCTCCCTTAGATGCAGTGTCATTAAAGCCCATGTTGAGAAAGCCATGAAACAAGAGTTTAGTGTTGGGTTTTAGGCCGGTGGTGAGGAGTTGTAGGAGTTCCTCTTCTAATGAGTGTCTGGGACCTGGGGGTCGATAGATAAGCTGTAAGACAACGGTAGCAGTGGGGAATAGTGAGAGTTTGGTGGACAGGAGGTCGCCTTTGGGTGGGGGGCTGGTGTTAAATGATGTAATGGGGAGAGTCTCTCTATGGATCAGGGATACCCCTCCACCTCTGCTATCGGTTCTGTCTCTTAGGAAGATGGTTAACCTGGAGGATATCGATAGTTAAGGCGGGTCCAGCTGCTGCGTGAAGCCAGGTTTCAGATATGGCGAGGATATCTAGACTGTTTATAGTGATTAGATTGTGTATTGGGGTATGTGCTGGGATGGATCTGGCATTAATTAAGGTACATTTTAAGGGGGGGAGGGCAAAGGTGTAATGTGAGAGTTACTGAGGGTGTGATCCATGAGGGCTGTGGAGGATGGAGTATGCTTAGGAAGAGAAGGCGGGGGGACAATGGGGTGTTGCAGCGTCACAGTTGGGAGCATTAGGTGTGAGGGAGCATTAGCATAGGTGTGTGTTTCTGATGGTTGTGGAGGGAGTAAAGGAGCTAGGCGGTGAAGGGAGCAGTATCTGTTTAGCGAGGCAGTCAAGCCTGGCAGGTCCTAGGCAGGCTGACTGGATTAGCAATAGTTTGCTCGAGCAAGATGGAAGGTTGAGATGGCGAAGTTTGGCGTGCATGGATGCCAGGGTGTTGTAGGTCACGAGTGACTGTGGTTCCCGATGGGGTTTTAATGGAGGGAGGAACCTAGTAGGGGGAATAGTGATAAGAGAGGGCAGGAGTCTGGGTAGGAAGTGTGTGGCCAGTGGTGAGAGGGGGGTGGAGAACATGTACCTTGGATACTGGTGGGACATGGAGACATCCTGGCCCGAACAGGCACAGACAGGAAATAGCCTTAAAGGAGGGCCTTGGTGGAGGGCTGGCTTCACCAGCCAACAAATGGTGAAGCTCTCCTTTTGATGGTCTTCGGCCCAAATAAGAGGGCCGGCAGGGAGAGATGGAACACAGCGTGAAGGAGCTATGGGAAGCTCTGTGTCTACGGTGTGCTTTGTTGCAGTTCCCGGATGCAATGTCTTGTCCGATGCTGTAACCCCCAGAAATGTTGTACCTGCAGATTGGATAGTGAGTGAGGGGCTTGTAGATGGGCTAGCACAGAGAGGGAACAGCCTTAAAGGTGGGCCTTGCAGGCGGGCTGGTTTAGCCTGCCTGCTAATGGTGAAGCTTGCCTTTAGCTGGTCTTTGGCAGATTCAGGAGGGTCAACAGAGAGAGCCGAAATGTAGCGTGAAGGAGCTGTGGGAAGCTCAATATGCTCCTATTATGTGTACGCTTCCATGTGCACCGCAATCAATCACACAACTGGTAAGGTGTGCATGCAGCAAAGGATGGTGTGCTGTGCATTACAAATGCAGAGCTCAGTCACTAAGGTGCACGGAACAGTTTAAGCGCAGTGGCAACAAAGAGCTCCTCAACCATTTTGTAGATGATGAAAATGACCTCTGGAACTCAGAAGATGGCCTGTAAAACCTTAATTTCTCGCTCAAAAGGTAAATAGCTATTGTAGTTTTAATAAATAGCATATTTCAATGAGAAAGTTGCAAATTATTTCAAACTTTTTAGTTTGGTGAGCATACAGTAGGTTTGCGATGAAGTAGTAATAATTTATGAGGCTATAAAATCTAAAAAAATCTGTTCTTTTGATCATGTTTAACAAAAAACCTACTTCGCACATTATTCATAGAACGACCCTAAAAGCATTTACAGCTCAAAAAGGAAACTAGTTTCTGTAACGGTGGCCATCTTGGATTAATAATGTCACACAGGTCCACTGCCACAAATTCAGGCAAAACACCTGGTAGTACGTAATGGTATGCTTCATTATCCATTCATCCCCAGTAGGCATAACTTCCCATCATTCAAAATCCCACAGACTAGGTTCTTGTTACAAATACCCCTCAACTATATGCATCTGAAGAATTTAATGAACCTGAAAACAGGCAGACGTTTCCTTATAATGTTTTTGTGGTCGTGTTTTTTTTCATTTTAGTTATTGTGCTTTTTTGACCAAAGTGGTTTCTGTAAATATGCAAACCACGTCAGTCGATAGTGTCTGAATCATGACTTTCATTTAAAAAATGTGAGCTGAGAAAGAAAAGGCTTGACTCACAGGCAGGCATGCCTGACTCATAACGCAGCTAGAGCATTTTCTAAAGCCATGCCCATCACGTGAGGTGCGCTGCTGTTTGCGTGGTGCCGTTGCAGTCTTTGGGATCAGCATTCACAGCTGCACTCCTCTAAGTTATCTCTGCTCTTCCGCCATATTCATGATAGCAATTTGATACCGTAGCAACTCCAAGGTTGTCGAATGATTGAAAATGCGTCTCTCTACTCCAAGGTGGAGCACATAAAACCGGCCTGTCAGCCATGATAGTAGTATAATAGCGTTTCCTAATGCCCATCATAAACTGCTGATTTAAAAGTGTCACCCTTCCTTTACAAAAGCCACATCAGGTTTCAGCCGCGCAGGTGCGGCTTTGCCTGTAAAAAATTACAGAACGGCACAATTCGGATTGAATATAATTGCGCGCTGAGGACGGACATGAGAAATGGCTCATCTCCTTCATGGTAACCGACAGGCCCGTGCTGATTGGCATTATGAAGCTGTCTGTACGGGGACGGGGAAGGAGTTGTTTGCGTGTTGATGCCACGAGCTACGCGACGCTGGCCTGATCTGACTATCATTGGAATGGCATTATCTCCTCCCCCTCGCGCTAAATGCACAGTAGCACCCAAATGGCTATAAAATATTGTAGCTTGCACCGACAAAGCTGACGCCACTAACAAATAGCACATTTGAGATTTGAACGCGATATATCTGTTTTTTTCATTACAGCGAATATGGCCGATTTGGGAGGGAGGCATCTGGTTCGCTAACAGATGCTTGTCCAGGCCACCAAGGTGCTATGTTCTAACTTGTTGTACTCAGGTAGGACTAAATTGCAACTTTCAGCGATTTTATTGTCTTCATGAAAAATAAATGAAACGATTTGCTTCCCAAGAGACGAGCTTGAAATACAAATACAAAAAAACGATCAAAATGAAATGAGGCCTATTACAATGTTTCTATAATGCTACATGTGTGTGGTTATGTGTTGCAATTAATTACCCGTGATGATTTGACCTATGATCTGTGAATATTAAGCGCAAGTAGTACCGCAAGGACCCGTTACACCTGTGATGGTTTGCTCATAAGTGTCATATTCAGCAATTTGTACATTACCCCAACAATTGTGTACCAAGGGTTCTGTAGCTACGTTTTGGGACAGTACATTTTAAGATACATGATTCTCATGCTGTCTTTCAGTGAGTAAGAGTTATTTGGAGTAAGGATGAATAGGCATGCACTGGAAGATAATAAATGGATGCCAGTTAATACCCCAGAAGCGTTAAACTCCTTTAATAAATGTGTATCAAATGCACAATTTATCTTGTTACTTTGCTTCTACACCTTCACTGTGACATTGACTGCATACAACAGTGTAATAAATAAAGAGAGGAAAATAACCACGCTGCCAAAAATGTCATAACATGAATATTGGCAATCAAGAAAACGGAGGATACAATGTTGACAAAGAGTTCACAAAGTTCAAGCTTCACTGTGGATGTAAGGAGATTGCCGTGAGCAGGTATTCCTAAAAGCACCTTCCTTAGAATAGTTCAGTAAGCCACACCATTCATTGACAAGCATATGAGAAAACATATAAAGAAACATATAACATGCATATGAAGACATACTGCAGAATCAAAGACGCACCATGAAGGGATCAAAGACACAGAGGACGCAAGAAACTAAGGGCCAGCAAACAAAGGGTGTGTGCATTGGAATACGTTTACCCAAATCAGAGACATAGGGTAAGAGTGCTGGAATAAAATTATCTACTGGAGGTTGAAATCAGCCTTGTTAAACTGGAACATTAAAGGCGAATTATGTCCAGGATGCTGCCCCCTAAAAACACAAGTCCTTCACTTCACAATGCATCTGTCGGGCACCCCTTTAAAACAGCAAATAGTCCCTTGCAACATAAGTAAACCAGGAAGGATAGAACACCTATGTGAGTAAAATTCTTACTTCGATGGAAAGCAAGCACATCCATTGAGTAAGCCATTCAATTTTCTCTCAAATTATAGCATGGCCCACATAAAGACGAAAGGCAAGTGAGTGGTGAAAGCAACAGCAGCATGAATAAATCAACTACATGCGTGCCCACACACACACACAAATGTATTTATTAATGTGACTCACTGGCCACAATGTGGAATAACATCAACATTCATTTTCGTAGGACTCTGGGAATCGGGGCATGCTAGAGAGGTAAACACCTCCTTCCTGAGAATCCAGGCTCAGATAAAGTCGTGGACAGGTCGTGGTTGACGAGGGTTCTTCACAGTGGGTCAAGGGACAACTACCCACAAGAGAGCCTTTAGTATCACAAGGCGCATATGACCTTAATCAGTTGGAATTGTAGGGGACATCACCATCTTTTTACAAATCCGGACTTGGTTTTTATCTCAGGAGATTTGACATTGTATACATCCAAGAATCAATTCTATTGGAATGTCCCATCTTTGATGGCTACAAAATCTGCTACCAAACTGCAAAGCGAGGCCCCGGTGGTAAACCATTTGGGGGCCTTATTATCCTGATTAGATCAAGTTTCTCCTCAGGGAATCTTGGCTGTGGATTTTGATTTGATTGCTTGTACCTATCGAAGAAATCTACTGCTGGTAAACATGTACTGGCACACAGGTGGAGTTTACTTGATTCTGTGACCTCGATTAGTACTGAATGGTTGAGCAGTGCGATGAATGGAAGTATCTCATTTGCAGGGGATTTGAACTCAGCCTACCCTATGTTTGACAGAAAAGATGCAGTCCTAGTTTGTGTGCTCAATAAAAAGGGGATGTCAAAAAAGAACCAGCACGGTTTGCAGTGGGCACACTCGCTGGTGGCTCTGGGACTGTTTAGGTTAAATGGTGTTTTTAAGGGATAGGTGGCTAGCCATCCGACGTGGACAAATGGTGCTAGCGCTTCAATGCTTGATTATATCCATGTTGATTCCATGCTTTTTAGTATGTGTGTGTTTTTTTTGGTAGTGTTCTTACTGATGGGAGTGACCATAATATATTGGTTTCCGTGTTGAACATGGGAATATATTGGGGAAAAGATCGAGTGGTGATGAGTGCATTGACCTGAAACCCCTCCTGTAATAGGATAGTATGGAAACCGGAGCTGATGACTACATTTTATGCAAGGCTGAATGTTCTCATCAGGGAATGGATATTGCCCTCCTTTAGTGTGAATAATTTTGGGTCACTTATTAGGGAGGACAATTCCCACTCAGCAAAACAGAAGGAAACTCAAATATTACAATCCCGTTTTTGACCGGTCTGTAACCGGGGGAAATGCATCATGAGAGTGAATATTTGGTTGGCCCAGAGGGTTGTGAAAGATCTGGCATTGACATCTGCAATTTTAAAGATCAGACATCAGTTTAAAAAGTGGCGTAGGTGCCAACGTGCCAGGGCCATAATGGTAAAAATGGATGCAGAACCTATGGTGAATTGGTTGAAAAGTACTGATTGCTACCTTCTGGTCCATGATGAATTTGCTTAACGGGAATAACAATGAACGTCAAATTACTGTAGTACTGGGTTTCCCACTTCAAAGAACTTTATACTGCTGTAACATCTCCCCAAGTGGCGTCTCTACCTACCAGATCCACGTGCCTTGGAACAAGCCCTTGAACTGAATCTTGATCAGGACTTTATCCATGAACTTCTTATTTGCACCAGTAATTTGCGTGTCCGTGTCCCAGTAAATGGAATAATCGACTATTGAAGGGGGGCCCTGATACATGATACATGGGCCACTGCCCTCTCCTTTTTATTCAAACAAATTGTCGCCATTGGTAGCTTCCCTTTCACTTGGAAGCTGGCGCACGTGATCCCAATTTATAAAAGGGTACCTAAATGTGATCCTACCAACTATCGCCCAATCTCCATTTTGGATGTAGACAGTAAGAGTTTTGCATCTGTCTTGTTGTCCATTCTGGAGGATTGGGCAGAAACAGTTGGTAGAGTTAAAAAAAAGGGTTTCTGTAGGGGTCATGGAACCAGCTTAAATGGTATCATATTGAAGTACCTACAGGATACTATCTGGAATGGGGGTAAAAGTCACATCATTCTTGCTTGTTTCGATTTAAAAACATCTGTGGGCCTAGTTGACAAGTGACTCTCTGTCATAAGCTTTCCAAATGGGGGATTCACGCGGGGTTGTTGTGTTTGATACGTTGCCTCTATGATCAATCCAGAATCAGGGTAAGGTTCTATAGGGAAGGTTCGCTCTCTAGAGATATCTCAACTAATAGGCAGCTGAGGCAGGCTCTCTCATATAAGTTGAATCTGGTTATCTTATGGTGATGACCTTTTGGTGTTCGATCAGACCCTGATAGGTCTTCAGCAGCTGATTCAGGCATTCAAATTATACGCTAAAGAGAACTTGTTGGTTATTAATAATTTCAAAACAAAGGTCTTCAAATCCAGAAATCCTGGGCGGCCACTTCTTTTGCATGGAAGTTGGGTGAAGACAAACTTGAGGTTGTAGACAGTGTGATATACTTGGGGTTCTCCGTACTTGCTTAGTCAAACAAACAATCCATAAAGCCGTGGTCTTCAAACTTTTTTGGCCTGACCCTTCCTGTGCAATATGTGGGCAGGCAGGGACCCCCACAAATGTCAAATAGACAGTAAATCCAAAGGGCTATAAACTATTGCGCACCATCACCTCACCTTGCTGCCAGTATAGTCCCTGAGCTCCGTCACCTGCTCCCATCACAGTCTCTGGACTCCTTCATCCCACTCCTAGCCCAGTCCTTGGGCTCTCCCCACCTGACCCCACCACACCACACCACAGACTCTGGGCTCTCTCCACCCTGCTCCCAACAAAGTACCTGGGCTCTCCCCATCCTACTCCCACTACTATCCCATGGCTCCATCCCATCCTGCTACCAACACAGTCTCTGGGCTTGCCACACCCTGCTCCCAGCACAGACCCAGGGCCTTTGGTGACTGGTGAATTTTGTAAGTACACTTGCATACATATTTCCCCCAGATATGCCGTAGTGGCTGAGCAAAGCAAGGGCACCCTAACCTATCAAGGGGGGTTTGTGGGGTTCCCCCTCGGGGAATCTTTTTAAAATAATTGGTTAAAATGTTGCATTTTAGAACACAATGTTTTAAAAAAAAATGGGTAAAAAGACAAACAGTTTGCAGGTTTGCAATGGGGGGAACAGAAGGGAGGCATGGTATTTTTTTTAACCAGACATCAGTTACAGTTGCTTTATTTCTCTATGATCCATTTATGTTCTAAAAACTAAGAATGCCACTAGCACGCAATATGCTAAGAAACTATTCCCAAGATTACTAGAACTTGAAGAGCGGAATGGAATACTTCAGTATGTCACAATTATGCGGGGTATGATGACCCTTTTGCCCAAAGAGAACAGTACTATATATTTTTTTTAAACACCAAAGCTATTTAGCCAGGTTTGGAATACCAGGAATCACATGTGGGATGCTGAATGCAAACACTGTAGTTTGTGTGCATGCTAGCCGTAATACTGCAGGAGTCTGTCTGAGTCAAAGTCACATCTTATTGAGAATCAGATTGCAATTATATCTTTGTACTTTGCAGCTGAGCAAGTATCCCTCGGCGAGCGTGAATGGTGGCATATGTGAAGGATTTTATCAAAGTCGGTGGAAGACACATTATTGAAGTCAGAAAGCAGGATCTAAGCACTAACAATGGTGGTTGAAAAAATAGCAATACGCATTTGTATATGGGTTGTCAAAATTAATATGTTCTCTGAGAGTTTCATTCTTAGCCTAAAACAGTTAGGAATTGAAACTTCTTTTGAGAAGGGTCAGAAGGTGCAGATGACATTGTTGAGTGAAGATCAGAAAGAATCAAAACTTTATATGTTATATTTGCCAAATATATCTTAGCAGAAGAATAGTCTTTATTAGCCCAGAAATAGTGTTTTTTGTATAATATTTGATGAAATCTCAGCTTCAAACACAATTTAGGGCAATCATTTGACCGCCATTTTTGTTCACTATGTCAGCCCTATGCTTTTTCAGATCATAAATATATAAAAGTTGTGAAGGTTTTTTTAGAAACTGTAACGAGATTCATGACATTTTTGAAGGCATCATGAAGCAGACACAGACAACTGAATAAAGTTTGAGTTGTAAACATGTATTAAATCAAAAGGAGGGCTGGAAAAAGTCCCAACTTGGCCTGTGCTAAGGTTGTATTTCCCTAGCTAAAGTGAACCAAGGATAGTCTGTGTCAGGAAGTCCAAAACAAATGTCGGCTGTGTCCAAAACCAATTCTTGCCTTCACGTCTTATTGTTTATAATGTGTAGGGATGTCAGCATCAACATAAGTAGTGTTCAAATAAAAGTTCAGAGCTTCTTTCAGCTCTTGTTTTGTTAAGGGTTTCCCTTCCCCAATTTCAAAATAGTCCACAATACCAAGGGGTTCCCTTCACCACGCGTTCAAGTGTTTCACCTTTCCAAAACAACACAATTCCTTGTGACACTTCCCAGCTCTTCTGGTTTGGTTACTTTTCATCAATGTTAGATAGTTCAGTTCTTTAGGTTCAAACCACACAAGATGTCCTTTCTACTCAAACAGAAGCTTCTTTGTGGGTGCTTTCATTGGCTTTTCCATAGATGGGTGCACTTGGTCTAGGTGCAGATGTTGGAACACACGGTCCACTCATTGCAGGTCACGCAACCAACACACCATAGTTGCTTCCTCTTCCTATGCACGTTGCCACTGCTTCAGCTATACAGTGGTGCTTGGTTCATTCTCATTTCACATCCTCATGACGCTCTATCATCATTTGTTTTGCCACCATTCACCTGTTGCACTTTCACATACTCTCCTGGTTCTTGCCAATGCTTGTTCTCTCAAAATACACAGCTCCTCACATTTTCATGGCTCTCGCCAATACTTGTTTGTCAATGTTTGTCTTCTCACATCACACAGTTTCTTGTATCAGGAAGTTCCTCAAACTTACTTTCAATAAGATCGGTATTCCAAAATTGCTTACTTTCTTTTTCATTCAGATCGATATTCAAAAGGTACATGCTTTCATTCAAATTGGCATTAATGAAATGCTTTGCATGCTCGCCTGCCATCCCAGTGTCCCCCTTGCTAGGTTGACTCACCGGTCGGAGCTTATGGAATTCCAGCAAGGCTTCCAGCCAGAACAAGCTCTCTCTCTCTCTCATGCAGTGCCTCAGTCCATCTCCCCGGAGGCTCTCTGTGGCTTTGCTCACACCTCTGATGTGTCTCTCATAGCTCAGCCATCCCTTTCCAGCTTCACTTGGTCACGTCAGTTCCCTTTCTGCGGTACGCCAGCAGCCTTAAGTTTCCTTCAGCCCCGCTTCCAGCTGCATACCCTCAGCATCTTCCAGTGGTCCTCGAGCAATCCATCTGCCATGCAGCTTTCCAGGAGAGGTCTGCTTTTGTCCAGCAGTCTGTAGACCTGCTTCCAGAGTTGACCCCATTTTCTCCGTTCTTCCTGCTTTTAAACCTTCCGCAAGGCTGATTGGTCCAAAAAGGACTAGACCGCTCATTGCTGACTCGGGAGTCCTGCATTGTTCTTGCTGGCCTCCTCTTCATCCCAGTACATAACTGGTGTTTGTATGTGGTGTGTCAATAAAGAGAGCATGTATTGCTCTAGTTGGTCTCTTCCTCATCTCAGTACCAAAGTAATGTCTATCATGGAATGATTTAGGGGAAAACAGGGATGGGATTTATAATGGTCTATAAAGGCTTGCGGTACATTGGACTCATGGTGAAAGGGGATTGGTGGATACTGTGTTTCACCTAAGGATGCCTCATCCCCACTTTCCAAGTCTCTTCCACCCAGGTGATCCTCCCTCCATATCCACCCCTAGGGTCAGGATCCAATAGCGGCAGCCTTTCCCTGGACACCTTGGAGGAGGATATTTGGGGGAAAAAATGGGGATTTGTTCAGATTCCTCACACTTTCTCCTTCCCATTTGAGCCTTTCTCATTACAGATGTCCACCTATTCTCTCTCCATTGGCATCAGAAGCATTTGATACTTAATGGGGATTACATTACTGTCTCTTTTGTTTTATACATTACATACAATTATAGCCCTTCCCATCACAGGTATTTCATTTTCTCTCTATTAGGTTCAGGAGGGTTTGATACTGTAGAGGGCTACAATACTGTATGTTGTGGCATTCCCATTATACGATATGCTAAATCTGGTCTTCAGCTTGCAATGAATATCATGTGTAATGGTACCATTTACCTGCATATGGCTATCATTACACAAAATGTCTTTTGCTCTAGAATCTGGAATGAAAGAAACTTAGCGCATTGATTGCCGTATGCAGGTAAATGGTACAATTATACACAATATTCATAACAAGCTGAAGACCAGATTTTTTTGGTCTAGAATCTACACTGTAGTCTAGATTATAGACTAAAAAAAATCAATACATTCAGACTGTGGGTGCGCAACCCCCTGGATGTGAGGCCACTGCCCCCAGTGGGGCGCACCCCACAGTTTGAATACCACTGCCATAAAGAAAGATATTTTTTTAGTAAGTTTAGTAAGCCACTGGTTTTATCCCTCCAGATGCATAAAATCAAGTACAAAAATTTCAAGTTTTCCATTACCCTTCTTTTAAAATACTATTAGGGAAAAGTCATTCCAAAGTAGATGTATGGAAGCCCAGACAATATGGGTTAAGTTGTAAGGCTCAATCTGGCACACGGTCTGATGTATACCGAATATGATTCCTACTGATGCTTGGTTTGAATTGCTGTTGCTTTCAATAGGGGTTTGTGTCAAGTGGAATCTTATCCAGCTATACTGTACGTTTTTGACTCCAATGGGAATCCTTTGTATGATGACTTGTGAATGTTGGTTACTTCAGGTCAGAATTCTGCAGTGAACAGTTTTGCTCATTGCTGACAGGAAATATTGTTGGCCTCATTTATTGAAATTGAAGACCTCAGAAGTGACCCAAGACGAGTCAAAAAACAATGGTACGGGAGCTAGTGGTGTCACAAAACCAACACATTTTATAGTTACAAGTCCCTCCACCACAAAGCAGAGGAACACCCAGATCAGGGAGTCCTCGTCTTCTATCTCCAGTTGTGCCCTAGCTTTTCCACCATACAAGAATTCATGCATTTAAGGTGGAACTTGTATTCGACTAAAGAAATATTGTCTCGCAGAAAGATTATTCCTAAGTAGCATAACGTTTGCAGATATTGCAGGAATACTAGTGAGACAATGATTCAACTAATCATTCTTTATCCTGAATTGCAAAGGTCTCATAGGTCATTTTTCAAATGAATTTGGAATCATCTATGCTCCATTTCGAATCCTGAACAAATTTGGTCCAAGTGTTTAGCAAGGGAAACACCCTCTTTGGTTATAGTGGTTACTGGCTTTCTTAACAGCTTAAACCTGGAGGAATATCTCTAGTCCCGTCTAACTGTAATGTTAATCAGTTTGTTTTTCCTGCTTTCTTGATGCGCTTTTCTTTTTTGTTTTCTTTTTTAGATTGTATGTAAGGAATCAATCATTTAATGATTGTATACATGTATTTTAATGTTGTTTAAGAATAGTTTTTTCCTTTATCTTTGCCTGAAATTGTTAAGGTTGAACTTGTTTGAACCAATATGCAATTAAAACAATGTTTTCAGTGTTTTTACACAAAACAGTTCAGAATATGTAATAGAAAGGTGGGGGCCGGGTTGATGGAGTAATAGGGAATGGAGAAGCATGAGAAAAAAATGGAAGGCGAAGCATGCAGGTTCATCCAAGCATAACATAATTCTGACATTAGCAGTGCTATGCTGATTTAGTCTATTATAATCTGGATTTACACAAGTGAGAACAATCTATTAAATGAAGTACTATCACTGTGAGGAGGCTGAGAAGCATTTTAAGATTGAAACCTGTTCAAGGAAGACCTTCCTGAAAACTAGCAGCTTAAGAGGTTTACTGAATACCATGTGATTGGCCAGTGGTCACAAATCGAAGGAGAGAGAAGAGAGTTTCATAGCTTTGGGTCAGCAACTTCTAATCTCTTTTTCTATCATGTGTTTAGTTTGAATATGACTACTGACACGTTGTTTGGGATCTGGAATGCAGTAGTCTTTGAGGAGAGCATTTGAATCAGTTTACAAGTATTTGGGGCAACATTCCGCATTACCTTTCTATTAATACAAAGAGCTTAGACTCCATATGGAAGGTGACTGGTAACCAGTGAAGTATGACAAGTGAATTGGAATTGTTGCACTTCCTTGGGTCCTGCACTAGTTGTGCAGTCCTGTTCTGGACAGACTGCAGGCAAGA
Organism: Ambystoma mexicanum; assembly: GCF_040938575.1. Lineage (NCBI taxonomy): Eukaryota > Metazoa > Chordata > Amphibia > Caudata > Ambystomatidae > Ambystoma > Ambystoma mexicanum. The sequence continues at coordinate 1,196,339,879 of NC_090931.1, forward strand.
AATGTGTATTTTAGGTAAGCCCAGTAGGAGGCTATGTGGGTACTCTGAGGTATCAGCTGAGCCTGGATAACCTTGATCTTGAAGTCAATGTCCAAGGCTGAGAGGAACTGTCATGGCAGGTTCTGTAGGGTGTAAGAGATGAATTGTGAAAAGGAAAATGAATAGTGCTGATAGACGATGGCTAAGTTTCAGTAATCTAATATGAAGACCTTACACACTGAAATATTAAGCATTACATAAACTACACAAAGTCTGGGGCATAATCCATGCTAGGGCACACACATCTGCCTTGATTCTAGTAGTAGAAGAAAGGTGAGAAGGAAATGTAATACACATGATTTTACCTGAAGCCCTTTGGAAAAGCCATCCCAGTGCTGCTAACAAAGCCTCCCTTCTAATCACCTCTCTTAATTACAAGGAGGCCATATTACAAGCCAAAAAGGAGACATACAACACACGAATATGCCAGGCAGAATCGAACACCAGGGAATTATTCAAAATCCTTAAAGAGCTAGAATCTCCCTCCCCTGCACCGGACACGTGCACTAAGGACAGCACCTGGTGCAACAACATACAAAATGCCCTTCTTAACAAAATATCCACCTTACAAGCCAAAATCAACGCCAAACAAAACACCCTCCACACCCCTTCATTTAGCAATACCAGGCCACCCAAAATAACAACCCTCGACTCCCCGGTGCCGTTTAGCTTCACACCACTCACCGTTCTGGAGGTTGAAAAAATCATCCGCAATCTAAAACCCTCAAATTGCCAAGGGGACTCCTGTCCAGCCCCAATCATTAAGGAGTCGGCTCATGACCTCGCTCCTTTTAAAACCTCTTTCATCAATGCCTCCTTTCAATCGGGAGTGGTCCCCAATAACCTAAAGGATGCTTGGGTTATCCCTCTCCTAAAAAAACCCACCTTAGACCCGGAGGTTCCAACTAATTATAGACCCATCACAACGGTCCCTTTTCTGCTAAAGATCTTAGATATAGCAGCCTATCTTCAGATACAGAACTATCTGGAATCAAACAACCTACTAGGCATGAGACAATCCGGCTTCAGACCGAAGCATGGTACGGAGACAGCCCTCCTTGATCTCAAGACCCAAATCGAGGATATCAAAGACAAAGGTAAACTAGCCATGCTACTATTACTAGACTTATCTGCGGCCTTTGATCTGGTTAATCACCAAATCCTCTGTCACCACCTGAAAACTGCAGCTCACTTCTCTGACATGGCCACAAACTGGATTCAATCCTTCCTGGCAAACAGACAGATGAGGGTATTCTCGCCCACCTCTGCGGCTGACCCTGCACCAGTCCCGTGCGGAGTCCCCCAAGGATCGTGCGTTTCCCCCACCCTTTATAATGTATTCACTAAACCCTTATTCGATGTGCTTGATTACCTGGGTGTTACCTACACAAATTATGCGGATGACACCCAGATACTCATCCCCATCACGGGTGACTACACTTTAGACTCAAAAGCCTTGAACGATGTCTACCATGTCATTCAAACTTGGATGGCCCAACATGAGCTCTGTCTCAATGATGACAAGACAGAGCTCCTCATCCTAGGTACTCAGCAAAGACTAAACAAACTGAACCCTATGTTCAGTTCCTTTAACATTGATGGAAACATAACTAAAGTTTCTAAAGACACAAAAACACTTGGAATCTACCTTGACTCCACCCTCTCCCTTCACAGACAAACCAATGCAGTTGCGGCCGCCGCCGCCTATACCTGCAAGTTGATCACAGCCTGTCGTCCTCTCCTCTCCTCGCATAACTGCACTACCCTGGCTAGGACCCTGGTCATGTCTAAACTTGACTATTGCAATGCATTGTATCAGGGCACTAACCAGTGTAACCTTGACAAGCTCCAAATTATACAAAATAACGCCATCAGGGCAGCCCTCAATATCCCCAGATCTGCACACATCTCGGATACCAGGAAGAACCTTCACTGGTTGTCAGTCACCCAAAGGATCTCACTAAAATCGCTTGCCCTTACCTACAAATGCCTGAACAATCTGGCCCCCACGTATCTCTCCTCACGTTTCACGATGTACACTCCAGTCCGATCACTTAGATCTACCCTGAATCAGAGCCTAACGATACCCAGATACAAGCTCCAAACAGCCGGTGGGTCTAGCTTCCCAGTCCTGGCAGCCAAACTGTGGAATACTGTCCCCTTGACTATCAGAAACCTCCCCTCCTTCAACCTTTTCAAACACAAAGCCAAATGTTGGCTCGCCTCCTCCAATGCCTAAGATTCTTACTAAAACGTGCTGCAATAACATCAGTAAGGATGCATTACTTGACTTTCCATGTACCACCTACACATGTCTATTTCTATGCCTTACTTATTGTTGATATATCATCATTGTATGCAACGTATGTAACCATTGCCTTAAGAAATGTGCCCGATAGCCTCCGGGCCTGGTCTGCGCTATACAAGTAAAATAAATACAAATACAAAATACAGATTACCAAACTGTCACTCTTATTGACAGAAAGCAGATCGAGAGATACTTGGTTGGCCAATACGTCAGCTTTACCAGCTGTCCGTTTGTGTTACTCTAGTCTGCTTTTTGCTCAGATGGCATAGTTCTCTAGCATGCTTCAGAGCTGTAAAATTAAATTTCCCAGTAGCTGAAATTGCATTGCCCCTCCAAAGGATTTTAGCTTCTGAAATGTAACCTTGTTTCTCTGATATGTTATCTTTATAATACAGTGTGTATGATATTTCTGTTTTATTGCTTCTGTACAGTGGTTTAGAATTCAACATGTATTCTGTGTCCTGCTTGGATAGCATTGCTTATCAAATGTTTTCTGTTCTAAAACATTCAGGGCCTCATTTACAAAATGTTTAGCCACAAAAGTACACTTTGGACGGCTCTAAAACCAATTTCCGATTCATAGATCAGACTTTGCACTGGCCCTTCCCACTTAGCGCTCGGAGCAAACACAGGATGGGCCAGTGCAAAGAATAGGAAGGGCATGGAACATTCTAAATCCTCATTGAATGAGGAAAATGCAGGTTAACATGTACCTGGAGAGGGAGGCACCGTGCAAACAACAAACACACCCCATGACGTGCTAAGTAAATCATATTCACAGAAGCAATTGCACAATCATAATGACTCGAATGGAGAACAATGATGCTGTAATCTTATTGGCACCTGTTACCTATCGCAAAAGACAAAGCGCAATGAAACGACATGCATAAAAGCACAATGCAACCCCAATGAACATGTGATTGCCACAATGCAGATCCTGAATTGCTAGCACTGATATAACTGCATGGAAGGAGGAGGAGAATGAGGAGGAGGGCCAGACTATTCCATCCATGAACAACATTAGTTGGGATAACAGATAAGGAGGCGCATGGAAGATACCGCTTCCCTCCCAGTTCATCCTAGACCTGTTCAGGGAGTGGGAGAATGACCTGGTGTCACTCACCATGTGCTTTGGTCAAAGTGCTATCAGCCTTACACTTGCTGACCACAGGATCCTTCCAGAATACCACAACCATTGTGGGTGGTATATCACAGCCCACACAATCAAGATGCCTCCACCAAGTCTTCCCCTGCAACTTGTCATGTGCCCATAGGCACATTCACATACCATGCACACTGCTGGCAAGGCAGATAGTGTGCCTGGAATTCTATGCATTTGCACACTTTCCCTGGGTCCTGGGAGCCATTGACTGTACCCATGTAGCACTGCAACCCCCGTCCCAAGACACAAGAGCACATACATCGCAACAGGGAACATTGGCATTCCATCAATGTGCAGGTGATCTGTGATGCCAAGGGACACATCATACATGTCAATTTCAATTACCCAGGATGCATGCATGATAGCTACATCTTCTGGCATTCTCCCATAAAATAGGCCCTGGCATTGGGAACCTTTGGAAAGAGCTAACTTGTGGGTGAATATCGACTATCATGCACACAATAGCAGTCACATGACACGCAAAAACCACAAGAAATGACAATACATTCAATTAATAACCATGTACTCCTTTGCAGGTGACAGTGCCTACCCTTTATCACCATTCCTGTTGATACCCATCATGAATCCAGCCACCCCAGGTGAGGCGTGCTACAAGGCAGCACACACAACCACTAAGGGCATATTGGAGCGCACATTTGGAGTGCTTAAGTTACTCTTTTGCTTCCTTTACCACTGCTATGTGTCCCACCTGTAATATCCAAAATCACTGTGGCTAGTTGTGTCCTGCATAATATTGTCATACATCGCTGGATAGTAGTAGAGCTGCAGGTGGGTTTCCGCCCTCATCCACAGGCACCACCCATTCCTTAGTAGGCCAATGGGCACATGGACAGAACATACACACAGCCAGGTAGTACACACCTACTTCACATGAATGCCAAGCCCTGTGGAACACACACAGCAACGTCACATCCCTGAGAGCCTTCAATGATGCAATCCGGCTAATCCAGCTTGACCATAACAGGACCGTGACAATGCACCTGTTGGATTGCCAAACTGTGTGTCCCAATAAAAGTACACTGCAACCTCACTGATATTGTTGCAATGAAGTGCACAAACCATGAGCACACTGAAGTCAAGTTGGTAGAAAATTGTCCATGTCACATGTCCAAAATACATATACTGCAAAGAAAGCCCGTGGCATGATGGCTCCATCCCATATGTCCACCAGAGTCCCACGCATCAAGTGGAAGAAAAACATCTCACCTGACTGCTATCTTGAAGCTGGTCCTTCAGCACCATTGCAGCTAGTCCTACTTACCACCACTCACCCTTGCATGGACATGCTACTGCAGCGGGGTAATCAACAGTTGCTCCCCCTCCTCCGATTTGTAAATCAGTCTATGTCCCGCCCACATGGGCAGTCCAGCACCCAAATGCTATGGCAATTCTCCTCTGAACAAGAGTACCAGCAACAACCCCAGACACTTGTTTCAGCCTTGTTGGGCCTCGTCAGTGAGGTGGAGCTGTGCCTCTCCGAGCACAGTGGACAAGGGGTCCATGTGTGGATGACCCTGGGAAACTTAGAGTGACTAAACCTAAGTCCCTTAAACAATCAAAAACTAGTCATTGGCACCCCTATGTGAGAACAAACACAGCTAAATGACCTGTTCTTTGGGAAGGTACTCACTTGAGAGTCTGCAGACACACTTAAGCTCATTCTACATTTCACAGAAGGGAAATATTCATTTGCATATCAAGGAGCTCTATGGCATCCAGACCACTGAGTGGTGTATCCTCTACTATGTTCCTCAGTATGCCCTCCACATCAGATTTGGCAGTATCATAGAAAGAGCTGGAAGCTCTGCTTATGTTGGCCTGCAACACAAGAGGGGTCTCACCATGCACAGCATCCTGTGCTGCACTGGTGGATGGCTGTACCTCATACTTCTCCTCCTTTTCCTCCTCCCCATCCCCTGTGTCCTTCCATGCACAAAGTCAGACAACAATATTCAGAGGCCTACCTTCCTGGCTGACCATGCATATGTGGAATCTAATGCATACAGACACAATATGGTCAGCCACAGATACATCACACATTGTAACTGGGCGTTCTGAAATGTGAAAGGCACAGGTGACTATAATTCAATGCTCTGTGAAATCATGTTGGGTCATCTTAGGCCCTGCATCAAGTCACAGATTGAAGGAGTAAACAACCATACATGCATTCATTGAAGGTCTAACAGTAGACGAAAGGTGGTCAGTGCTTTATTGCAGAGTCCCTTCTCTACTTCAACCCTGCCATCACATTTTCTCCCGGAGATTAGACCTGTATGCAGGCATTTGTGTTGCCAAAATCCCGATCACCCCCTTCGCCACATTGGCCAAGGCCAGATTCGTGGTTACCCACGCTCACATGCATCTCACCTATGTGTGAGGAGAGTCTAAAATGGGTCTGATCAGTGTCACTTGCATGATCACTGAATAATTGAAAATCCAAATGTGGAATGAATATCACTCAACCAACTTTTGGCCAACCACTGCAACCTCTGTGTGGAACACACCATTATGGGACTTCTCATTGTCAATGTTATTCATCCATGTCCACTGGCTGCCAGGGCCAGTAAATGGATAACTAACTCTGCCATCATCCACTGCTTGGTGTTGTTCCATGTGAGTCAACATTTGTGGTCACAATGTTCTATCCACATGCTTGTGAGTGTGTCCAATGACATGGGTCTTGGAGGTCATTGCCACATATAGGTGTATTGGCATAGCTTAAGGGTCCTGTGTACAGAGTCGCAGCATCCACCTACTAGGATACACAACATGTAATGGAAGTGACCATGGATGCATTATTGTAGCACTAATGGATAGGTGAGAAGGACCCCGACCAACTGTACCACAACATTCTCTGAGGTCAAGGTGCCTGGGGAAGCATCCCATTCTGATGGCACGGCTGCCGAGGAGTAGGCCAGGATTCCATCATGATGGTGTGCACCTCAGCAGCAGAGGGTCAAGGTGGTGGTGGTGACATTAAAATGTAGGATGTGGGTAGGATGTGGGCGGGCACCGCCAATGCCTAATACTTTTTGCAACAAAATAATAGATACGTTAGAACACATTTTGGAGTGCTAATCCCTCAAAGAGTGTCTCGGAACAGATGCTCCACTTACAATCTGGGAAAGACCTAGGCACACAGCCCCTGGTGAGGGTTGCCCACTCTGTGGCAATACTGACAGAATAATTACAACATGTTTTAACTATTGCAATACACTACATTAATGCAAACAAAATAATCTTTCAAGTGATAAAATTGATGTCCAAGTTTCCAAAAAAATGCAGGCAGATGCCAATGGCCAATGCATTTCAGACTTATAAGGTCCTTCTTCAGGGCAATATCTATTTCAACATAGCACACAGAAGTGATACATCTCAAAGATAAAAATAACAAAAGAGTTCAAAACACTGAGAAAATGCAAAGAAAAATTCAAAGGTGGCATTACCACACAGGGGCCCCACGGCATGGAGCCCTCATTGGAGGTGTCTGGGCAGAGGTCGAAGTGGGCGGGAGCGGTCGGGAGCGGTGCTCCTATACTTTTTATTTTTAAGGTTCACCGTTCCTATACTTTTATTTTAAAAAGAAACCGTTCTGGAACGGTTTACTTTTAAAATAAAAGTGTAGGAAGAAAGTGAAGCTTACACTTCAGTGCACTGCACTGAACATTCCCTTAAATAAGAGGTGTGTTTCTTTGGGGGTTTGGATTGTGTATGGGAGGGGGCACAGCAATGGGGTTTGTGGAGAGCGGGGCAGACTGTCAGGGAACATAGCTCCTCTACTTCTTTTTGTACACTTCGACCACTGTGTCTGGGTTGATGGCGGAAGTGAAGGAGGGGGAGGCCATTGCAGGTCTGCACACGGTGTCAGCTTGGGGTCCCGAGGGGGATGTGCAGGCTACACACCTGGCCCTGAGACAGGAGGCTGTGCAGTCTACCATTAAGGGGTCAGTACAACCGCCTGTCTCAGGGCCATCTGCTGCACCACTGCCCACCTTCACTAATGCCTCCATCCAGACAGAGCCTGCACGTCAGGTAGATGTGACCATCTGGGATGCAGTGCTGCCACTGCTGATGGGTGGCTTGCGACAGTTTATGGGTGGCTTGAGGTGGCAGGCATTTATGCGTGATTCTGTGCAAGCAACTCATGAGCTTCCTGCAGAGCGAATCGGGGAGATGGGCCACCTCTTGTCCCATATGGCAGCAGCACTTCTTTCCAACAGCCACTTTGGACAGGTCACTGCAATGCCCCTCCCCTTCTTCATCCTCATCTGTGTCCTAGTCAACCTCAACTGAGGCCTACATGACAGCCACCACCACAGCTTCCTGTGCCCCTGTCTGCCATTGGCCAGTCTGGATGTGTCTATTCCCCTGGTGGAGGTGGACGTATGCACTTTGGTAGATGAGGTGGTCACTGATCCTGCCCAGGGACATACTTGCTGCGCAGGTTCTGTACTCCCCTAAGGCAGACTGTAATACAGTCGGAGGGAGTACCTGTGCTGCAGGCACATTGCCAGGCAGCAGGAAATGTTGATGTTGAGGAGGCAAATTATGGATGGCATTGCAACCAGGAGGCGGCAAGCAGGTGCACGTATGGTGCAAGTGAGGCATGAGGCACGATGGCACCTGCAGGTACTGGTATCATTTGTGAAGCAGCAGGATAAGGAGAGGCAGCAGGCACACAAGGCAGCAATTGTCAGGGCCAAGGTGGAGGTGGCAGATCGGTTAGTCCAGGCTACCATCCCTGAGGTTTCATCTAGGGCAGTGGAGGAGATTGAGTCTGGAATGAGGGAAGCCCTGGAAGCCCTCCAGGAAATAACAGAGGCCTGCCTGGAAGAGGCAGATGCGGATGGTGGATGGTGAATCAGCCTCTGCTGCGGCATTGTCAGAGATTCCCATGGACTATCCCATTGACTCATGTATATAGTTCACTAGTTGAAGCCTTCCTTTATTCATTTATTTATGGACAATTATTCTCTTTCTATGTTTGTACATGGTTTGCCTTTAATACATGTTTAATTAATGATTCAATCACACTGTTTGCTGTCTCTTTGTCCATGTGAACCTTTTCTTTGAACATGTCCTCCATGTAAACATGTTATATGGCTGCCCTGTGGGTTTAGGGCACACTGTGTGGGTTATGATGCTACTGGGCTGTTTTTCTGGGGGACATGTGTGCATGCTTGCCGTTAGTTTGATGTTTAGTATGATGCATTCATAGTCCTTGTACGTATGTTGACAATTGTTGATGTGAGTAGCTGACATGATTTGAGAATCATGTGTTTCACATCGTTGGCATGTACATCTGTTGCCTGCCTACTTCTGTGCTTTGCAGTACAGGCATGTTAGCCAATAATGTACATGGTGTGCTTTGGTGTGTGATACATGTATGCTGTAAAGGGCATTGCACTTATCTTGTGAATATGTTCATGAGTGTTAAGTAATGTTGTGGGTAATTTGAGGTAGGCATGTTGGCGTTACTTTGATTGACTTGCCCATGTGGCCATGTGTTTCACATGTAGGGGAAGGGCCACCATAAAGCTGGGGTGGCGAGGGTTGGTTGTCTGATGCCATTCCTTCTTCAGGGGCACTGCATGTTTGGTGTCAGTGTCTCAGTGTTGGTTGAGTACATTTTGGATTGTGTGTCTGATGGTGTCAATGTGGGGATATATTTGGTAATGAGTGAGATGCTTTATGATGGTGTTTTGGGTCTCTTATTGGGGATGGGTATTCATTTCTTGAGGTGTCTTGCCAGATGTTTTAACAAGTAGAGATGTTTGAGGTATCTAGTGACAGCTAATTCACCTCTGCCCATTATCTTTTCGAAGTTCAGTTCATTGTACGTTGTGTTCCTTTATGGTACCACTGATGTTTAGATGTCCCTTTGGCACTTGGTGGTCCATGTGGATGTGGTCATACTTTGAATACAAGCATGGCTAATTGGCATTGGGCATGGCACCATGGGTGTCTTTAGTTTGCTGTCTTCAGTTAGGCGGTCAGGTGCAGATTAGTAGGGGTACTTGGACGAGGACAGACTTGTAGTTCCTGCCTTGAGTTGCAGGGTTGGTGCACAGATTAGGGGGTACCGGGATGAGGGCGGACTTGTGGGTGCTGCCTTAAATTAGGGGTTGAAGCACAGATTTGTTGGGGTACTGGGATGATGGTGGGCTTGTGGGTGCTGCCTTAAATTAGGGGGTTGGGGCACAGATTAGTGAGTGCACTGGGACGAGGTTGGGCTTGTAAGTGCAGCTTTAAATTAGAGGGGTACAAGGACGAGGGATTGTCAGTCACAGGAGAGGAGTGGAAGTAAAGGTGATTGCTGGAAAGTAAACCTTGATTACTTTTTTCCATTTGTCCAGCACAAAAGTTGTTTGACAGCGCTATGTTCAGTTTGCCATGGGGGCGTTTCAGGCGCTACTCGCTTTTCATTGTGCTGCAGGTTTCTGCGTGCATTTATTCCATGTATCAGCTCCCAGTGCTATACATTTTGTCTGCACAATATTCTTGTTCACTCTAAATACTTAGCGTGGACTTATTTGTACATGGTCCGCTCATTTTGCTTGTTGATGATATAGTATTGCTTCTCAAAAGTGTACATACAACCTTAAATACAATACAAATTCTATAAATATGTCCTTCCCTAAAATGTGTCCGCTTTAAAAGGTCACATGACTGTTACGTAGATTACATTGTTTAAATGAAGAGTTAATTCTGTCTAGGCTGCTGCTGCGATTGCATTTGTGTTCTTAAAATCGTATTCTTTCAATATTCTGAGATGTGCAAGTATTTGATGGGTTATCTAAATTGTTTCCGCATCATGCTTCAGTTTTCCTATTTTTGCTAAAATCGCATTGCTTCCTTTAAGGGTTTCATATTTTTAGAATGCAATGTATCGCTTGTTGAAATTGAGCGCTGAGGTTTCATTACTTCCCAGAAGTGTTTCTGTTTTAAAAATCAACCCAATTGTTACTGAGATTTGCATTACTTCTTTAAAGCGTTTTGCCTCTCAAAAGCATTTCAGCTCTAAAATAAATTCAACTTGTCTGTTGTAAATTAAATTGCGTTGCTTCTTAAAATGTTTCAGATGTTACATTTCAATTTTTGTCAGGCACACATTGCAACAGCTCTAATCCGTATTCCCATACTTAAAACATGTGATCTATTTCCTATTGATTGAATTGTCTAACCAAAGTGTTACAGTTTTAAAATGCAGATCCCTGTTGCTGACAAAAGGCCCTCATTACGAGTTTGGCAGTGCGGAAACAAAGGTGACAGTAGCAATGGACCAGCACCCTTTCCGGACCGCCAAACTATAAGTATGCCGGTAGGGGCACTGAACTACCGGCCGGCCTGATCTGCTGGGAGCTCAGGCCCCTACTAGCATGTTTTTTTCATTGAAGCACCAGCACCGTTAACAGTGGTTCCGGTACTTCAGTGTCCCCATTACCATGGAGTCCTACGGGACTCCATGGGAATGGAGATTTACCGCACCGCCACAGCTTGTGATATCCCGGCAGCACCGGAATGTCAGGCGGCAGTAACATTGTTACAGGGTTGCTGGTATCTCACCGGCTACCAACAGGTTTTACCAGCAACCTTGTAATCAGGCCATTGTGTTGGTTTTCTGAAAGGCCTCTGCTTGAAAATTCTATTTGCTTGTTACTGCTTTTATAAATGGGAAATTGTACCCCCTACCGTAAATTCCAGTCCCCAAGGAGATTTGTGATGAAATAGAGGATGATGCCCAAGGCGGAGCTCCTTTCTGGGGTCACGGAACTCCAAGGTGACTTGCGATATCCTTTTTATGTTTGGTGGTGGTATTTAATTTCTTATAACACATGGCACACACTTTAATTCACTTTAAAATCTTTATATAGATGACTATGGCTTTTGTGTGTCCGGTCTGTAATTAAATAGGACAGTTATATTTTGAACCGATATGATACTGTTGCGTCTTGCTGAGGTCTGGTTAAAAATCCAACTAAACCACTATAGATTAAGTGCTACAAAATAGCTCAGACTGAAGACAGCGCCAAATTCAGTTTTTCAAAAACAAGATTTTTGATTTATTTTGTTAAGTTTGCCCTTGTTGATGACACGTGTTTCGGCTATATTGAAAAGCCTTTTTCAAATAGGGGCATAATCATTCTTTAGTTAAGTAGTTCCCATATGTTTCTCAGTCTGTTGTTCACAAATAAATGGGTTCAAATGGGGATTGAACCCATTTATTTGAAGCACCGTGAAGCACTTCACATTTCAGACTGAATCTACCTGGAGGCACCATGGCCCTGAATTGAAGAGTGTTTTTTCAATGGGATTGCGCCGATGTAAAATGTTTTTGTAAATCAGGGCCCCAGGTATGAAAACTGCCTGGGCCATATTCAAAATTCCCCTAGCTAAGATTCAATTATTCTATTCTGTAAGTATAGTTTGACTGAAGATCTTGCAGTTTATTTTATTAGGCTAGGAGGCCTGTAGGAAGATGGTAAATTGGCCAGATATATGCCGCTTGTGACAAAGATGGGAAAAAGGTGTTTTTAATAGCACTTTTATCACTTTCTGAGCTCACAAAAGGAGAATATGCAGTCCCAGGTGCAGAGAGAACCGAGTTTCACCAAATGAATGCAGAGGAGTAAATGTTTTAAACTCCCAACACAAGAACTGATGTCTTGTTAATACAGTGAGTAAAGGCACAGCTTTACAAATGACTGGCCAGCTATTCTTTATCAGGAAGATTAAGCCTGCAAAATATGGGACTGAAGAGTGTATTGTTCTGCAAAGGCAAACGCTGAAATGCCATGTTCTTCTTCAACAAGTGGTTGCCCACATGAATTGTTCAAAAGAAATCAAGAACATGAAACATATGTCAGCATTTCCATCATACTTTTAATGGCTGGTGTTGAAATGTATGTCATTCATTATTTTTTTCCACATTTTCTGAATGCTTTCATTCTGGTTGTAAATAAATGAATGTGTTGATGAGATTGGTATGTGCAGAGAATGACAATCACACAATATATATTTTTGCAATGCACTTTTTGAAAAATAATGGATTAGTAATTCACATATGTAAGGTGGGCTGAATATCCCTAAATGTGCTACTTTTTTGTGTGATAGGTGTTTTGTTTGCAGTCGGGAGGTTGCACATTTTAACCAGCACCCTCTCTCTGTGTAATGTTTAAATAGCTGGACCCACCAATCTTGTGGATGCTGTAATAACTTTATTGCAATCATTTTTGACCTAGCAGGTTACCTCTTAAGAGATGTTAAAAAGCCTGGTTAATATTTTCTGGGATAAAAAGACCTGTACAAATGTCTGCATCCAGGGATTAGCTTTCCATCTGTGATCCAGCTATTTGGAACTAAACAGCAATTATTATGTCCATGACTTTTGCCTCGCATGATTGTGACAGGCGTACTAACATATGTTTGATGTCCCAAAAAGGAGTCATTAACATTCTTTGAGAAAGTGGTATTCCAGTCATCTCCAGAGATATAGAGCCCATACACAATTGGTAAGTTGGCCTAAGTCCTGGGTTCCAAATCTCCAAAAAGCTGTTGTGTCGTTTTGGACTGCTGCTCTTTCAAGTTCCTGCCAACTTCTGTTCACTGATTTCCTTTTTTTGTTTGAACATTTAATATTTGCTATTAATACACATATTACACATGCTTATAAGCCCTGGTAAATTGCTTCTTACAAGTCCAATTTAGCACTGGTGCACTCCTTGTCAATCCAAACACTTTCAGATTTCTTGAATGATTGTATTTTTCTCTGAGTAAACTTTACTTTTAGAACCACCGGTCCCAAGGATGTCAATAAACTGTCAGGTTGCATAATAACATCAGTCTAACATTGACAGACCTTTGCTCACAGTTCCCTACTATAGCATGGAACAGCTAGTTTTTTCCACTCTGTTAATGCAAGGCATTTAGGTTTCCCTCCTACTGTGCTCCCCATCTAACCCTCAGTTTGTTTGTCAGTTTGTGCAAGGTGTCTCATCATTTGGACAATCATTTGCAATAGCCATTGTGTCTCCTATGTATGATTAGTGCATTGTGGTCACTCTCAACTCATTATTTCGAAATGTATAATCTCTGTATGTTTTGAGGATGTAGACAATCACAAGATGTGCTCTACTTGCATTATAAGTTGAGTGTTTCTCCTGCTCACTGGGGGTTTCCAGGCATCCTGCAAAACCGACATGGCAATATATATATATATTTTTTGACACTCCGTTGGTTCTGTTTCATGCTTCCGGTGGGTTGCTACTGATTTCCCTGTTCCAGTTTACATGTACTTTTTTAGGGTGGGGGGCATAGGGTGTTTGTCCCCCCCCCCAATTTTCATGGCACATCATTTTGTTCCCCTCATTTGGCTGGGGCCCCTTTCCTTTATAGGTCATGTCCCCCCAAAAATGTCAGCAAAGTTACTTCACTGTGTAGAGATTATTTCTAGTGCCAAGATGACTCATTGGAACAAAACACGTGTCCAACAATTACATTAATTCATATCAAGATTGGACCTTGCATGTTTACAATTAATACTGTCTCTAAAGTGTTTCAGTTTTGTTAAACAATTCATTCTGCCTGCTCCAACCCATTTGCCTTCTCCTCTAGTGTTCTCAAGATTTAAAATGTAAGGAGGGGCCTGCCTTGTTTACATTTATTATCTAAAATGTTTCAGCTTTTCAGATTCCACCTGCCTCTGCCTGTAATCTTGTGGCTCTAAACTTTACATATCTTCTAATAGTTCACCTTGCACTTTAAGTGTTTTAGCATTACATTTAAGCTGCCTTTGGGTGAAATTGCAATGCTTATCTAAAATCTTCTCGATATAATAAATCGATGCTGAGGCTTCAGATATTGCATTCTTTAATAAAGGTGTTCATCCTTTGTCTTTCTGTGTCTCTGCTGCTGAGATTGTATGTATTCTTCCCATGGTAAACATTGTGTACACAAATGAGTGCTTTGCCATATAAATATTCCAGCTGTTACTCAGCTGTTGATTTATCAATCTATAATTCTATATCCTTCCTTTTGTACTACGATCTTCTAACACCTCCACCTATCTTCCTCCCAGATACTCCTCCCAGATACTCTATCATTGCCTCTTCTGCATTTCAGACTATCTCCTTTCTTCCTCCACATCTTTTACGCCCCATTTACCCCTTCAGCATACCAACATGATTTTGGGTCTCAACTAGCATACTGTGAACCTCTTAGCAATACTCACTCTGTCGCATGCATTCTACCTTCTCCTCCTTTGGATTGTCTCAGGACAAATAAAGATTGGTCTGTGCTGGCCTCCTCTTTACCCCCAAAGTGGTCAAATTCTTGCTACATCTTCTTCTTCCTGGGTTCTACATTTACCTCCATCCCTTTCTGTGCCATTTCCTTTGGCTCCTTCCATTCCAAATCTCTATCCCATCTGGTGGCGTCTTGTCTCTCTCAGATCACATACACACATTGCTTGCTGTGATCTGAGAGGGACAAGACACCTCCAGATTTACTAATGAGAGGAAATGTGAGGAAATGTGTGACGGCGCAACATCAGGATGGTGGAAAAGACCAGAGATTTGATCTGATCCAGTTTCATCACAATCTGCAGTATTTCATACTAAAACAAGTGATAGAGATTTGTCATCACTTACATAACAGCTTACCCCAGAGGTTACCCCTATTGCCTGAGCACTTTCGATTTGATCTGCCTGTTTGGTCTTCCTCCAAGACATGATTTGGAGATGCTGTATCCTACTCCCTGTACCCCGAAGTGAGACATAACATGTACTCAGGTTCGGTCATGAGGAAGGTTGGAATAAGAAAGGACCACATTTTGCAGGCCCGAATAACCAACTGAAACACGTGTTGACGAAAAACTTCTGTTGTTTAACAGATAGACAGACCTACATGAGAATGGGGTGTTACTATATGTTATGAATACAATGTATTGATCTGCTAGAAGACCTTCCTTAGATGATAATTGCACTCACATTGTAGGCGGTGCACCTGCATCTGAACAAGGACAAGGGCCCAGCTTTGCAAGGTAGTTAGCTTGGAACGTACGCAGGAGCCAAGGAGCATGGATGTGATCAACAGGCTCCCAGGACTGTTTCTCTGGGCCATAAACCACCAAATCCACCATATGGGAGAGACGGCCATTACGCCACAGTGCGATAAGGATGGCATTCACCTCATACTCAGGGTACCCCCTAACCAGCACAGGCAGGGGTCGTGCTTAGCATATCATCGGGTAAGCTGGCTTCATTAGTGCAATGTGAAAAACAGGATGTATTTTCATGTGCGGGGGTAAGCGTACCTGGATGGTGACTGATTTGATTAAACCCAAAACCTTGAAAGGCCTTATGAAGTGGGCTACAATTTTCATTGGGCCCTTCAAGTGGATATTCCCGTGGCTAAGCATACTCTGTCTCCTTTTCTATAAATTGTCCTCTGTCACCTTTTTCTGGCAGCGTATATTTTGTAGGTGTACTTTGCTTGTATTAGGTTATCAAGCATGCCTTTCCAGACCTGTTCTAATTGGGCTTGCCATGCCTGTACCATGGGCGCAGAGGATGTGGGGATGCTGGATGTTGGGAGCATGCAAGGGTGGAATCCATATGTGCTGTAGAATGGTGCATGCTTAGTCGAGGCATATAGTGCATTGTTGTATGCTAGCTCTGCCAACCATGCCATCTCCACCCAAGCAGACTCAGTACTGCGGGTAAAGCATCATAAATAGGGCTCTAATCATTGGTTTACACTTTCAGTCAGGCCATCCGTCTTCTCGTGATAACTGGTACATAGACATACATTGATGCTGAAGAGTGTAAGCATGACAAAAGCGCAACATGAATTATGGTCTCGGTCTCTTACTGAGTGTTGGGGATTCCATGCAGCCGAACAACATGTTGTAAAAAAAGTACAATGAGCTCACCCATTAAAGGGGCACCCTTGCATAGTATAAAATGGGCAAATTTGGTGTGCAAATCCATTGACCAAGGCAGTTTAATGATTATGTCCGAAGGCACAGTGTTCCAAGGTTTTGATGGGAGGGGCGGCAATAATCCTGCTGGCTTCCAATGGTCTGCTTGTCTGGAAAGGCAGACTTCACATTCCTGTACGTACTGTTGAATGTCTTCATGTACTTGCAGCCACCACAAATGTCTTTTCATCAGGCCTTGTGTCATGGATATGCCAGGTGTCCTGCTAACGGAGAATCATGACACCACGGGCAGAGCTTGCTTTCTCAGAGCTGGGGTAGGTAGATACAGAGTTGATCCATGGAATGGTAATCCCTTTTTGATAGTTCTTTGTACTCCTACAGTGCTCCATTGGCTTTATTCCAGCACTGACATAGCCTCGCCTAGTTGATCAAACAAATCGGGTTGTTGCTCCTATTACTCTTGAAAAAGGCACAATAGGTCTGTGTTCTTCCTACTTTCCTACCTTACCTTCTGATTCTGGGTATATGGACAAGATGGCTGCTTTCCTATTATAGATGCCTAGTCGGTAAGTAACTACGAAATCAAACTCTGTGAAGTACATAGCCTAGCATAGCTGTCTGTGACTCAAGGTCCTTGCTGACTCAAGGAATTGTAGACTTTGGTGATCTGTTAACACTGTGATCCTGTGGCGGGCTCCTAATAAATAATGCTGCCACTCATCAAATTCTATTTTGATGGTGAGCAATTCCTGATCAGCTATTATGTAGTGTTGTGTGGTGGGCAATAGTTTTTAGGAATAATAGGCTACTGTATTAAGCTAGCCTGCTTGGTCCCTTTGTGAGAGTATTGCGCTGATATTATAGCTGAGCGCATCGGTTTCCACTAAGACTGATTGCAATGAGTCTGGGTGGTATAACACTTGTGCTGTGGTAAACGCCTTTTTTAAGGCCTTGAAACCAGGATAGCTGCTTCATCCTATTGGAATTTCATTGCCTCCTTTAACAGTCTGGTGAAGAGTACTATAATTCTAGCAAGACCATTGATGAACTGCTGATAAAAGTTGGCAAACCCTTACAGACCTTGGACTTCCTTAACCGACTTCTGGACGACCATTACAGGATTGCCTGGTTCTTTGTCCAGTCCATGCGAATGTCCTTGGGGGACAGGATCTAGCTTAGGAACTCTATGGTGGTCTGATGAAACTCGCACTTCTCCAGTTAAGCAAATAATATGTGATCCCCGAGACGCTGAAGCACCACCCTCACATAATGCTTAGGTTCCTCCAGGTTCTATGAGTAGATGACAATGCTTTCAATGTAGACAATTGCAAACATGTCTAGATACCGTGGAGAACATCATCAAGGAAGTGTTGAAAGGCTGCAGTTGCATTACAGAGACTGAATGACATGACTTGGTACTCATATCATCCAAACCGCATGCTAAACGCTGTCTTCCATCCGTCTCCTTCACGCACCATTACTAGATGGTATGCCCCGCAGAGGTCTACCTTGGTGTAGATAGTGGATTTTCGTACCTGATGGAGGAGAACAGTGATCAATGGCAATGTGGTTGACTGAGACAATAATCCATGCCTGTTTTAGGTCTCCTGTCTTTTTTAGGCACATAAAACAAAGCGCAGGACACAGGAGAAGATGAGTGTCTGATAAAACTACTCTTCAGACTTGCCTCAGTGTATTATTTTAAGTATTTTTGTTTGGACTTCGGTGAACGCAAAAATATGTCTGCAGGGCAAAGCAGCACCCAGTTGTAGATCAATTCTAAAATCAAATGATCTGTGGGGTGGTAGGTTTTCTGCTGCTTCCTTGCTGAAGATATCCTTGTAGTCCTTGTATTCAGATGGCACTTCAGTATTCACCATGCTGCTCACAGACTGTACACAGACCGACAGACACTGGGTGGGCGATGACATTGGTTATTGTAACCTTCCCCTTCTGCAGTTCCACATACATTGTTTCAGACTGAAATTATACTGTACAATGAGCCTAATCTATGGTCAGGTTAGGTTAGCTCTGCCACGGTAGACCTAAAATTATTCCAACTTGGGCAGCTGCTATCATGTTGAATCGAACAGTCTCTATATGACCCTGTGTGAAGCACAATGCACATAGTCTGTTGCTTGATTGTTCCTGAAGTCAAAGAGGATCCGTCCTCAGGCTTAACTGGCTACTCTCTTTCCTTCTGCATGATGGGTATTTCTTTCCTTTCTGCATAAGCAATGTCTATAAAGTTGGATACTGGTATATTATTGTTCTCAATTTGGAGTTCTCCAGGTACAGTTACATGGGGTATTATGCATTGGGTGGTATTGACCCAACTTTTCATTAGTGGGTCTGTTGACTTGCCTGACAGCTCCTCCCCTATGGCTGCTGAGCGCATGCGTTTCCCGAGTTGTTTCCTTGGGTTTACTAAGGCACACTTGGACAAAGTGGCCTACATGCACGTAGTAAAGGCAGAGGTTCTCTTTGCATCCGTTTCTTTCTCTTCTTTGGTTAAGGCTCCTTGTACAGTGCTTATATGCATTGGTTCTCCCTTGTTGCTTCCATCAGGCTCCTTGAAATGGGGTCTCAGTTGATCGAGATACACAAAGAGGCTGGTCTCCCACCTTTTCCTGTCAGACCTCTGTTTACTTTGACGGTGGTCCAAACATAGGGCCAAGTCAATCATGCTGGAACACTCCACAAGTTGCTTTTCCGCCTGTATGATTAAATCTGTTAATTTGTTTCTTATTCCTTAGTAGAACAAGGCCATTCTTTTTTCTACAGACCATTCTGCCTCAACAACCAAATGATTAAAATGGATGACAAACGTGATAAAGTCCTTGTTACCTTGTCTCAGCAACAGGAGTTCTCTATCCAGGAATGCTGCCCTGCGGTTGAATATCTTGCTAAATTCTTCTAAAAAGGACCCCCAGCTATACAATAGGGCATCGTCATTTTGGACGAGGGGTGTAGCCCAGGCTACAACATCCCCCCTAGGTATGAGATCACAAATGCGGTTCTGGCCTGTGTGGTGCAGAAAGCCACTGGTTTTGTCACAAAATGTCATTGACATTGTGTTATAAATGTCATATATTTTTGTGAGTCCACTAGGTAGCACTTGGGGGTGGGCTAAAGTGATGAGGGGTGCTGTCGTAACCTGTACCTGCACTAGTGTAGATACCAGAGGAGGGGAGCATAAGGGTAATGGCGTAGCTTGTGCCATCAGCCCTTGCACCTGCATGACCAAAATAGTGTGATCCTGTCTAGTGGCAATGACCTCTACCCAGAGCTCATGAAGGACCTTAACTATGTCTTTGCTAATGCTGGAGTCATGCTACCCGAGTGCGCTGATAATACTTGGGTTTGCACTTCTGACAGGATCCAGAAAATGCTGTAGCCATCTTTCACATGGGTAACACAAACTCCTGCCTCCCCCTCACAGGTCTTGGCATCTGTGCTCGTGTGTACACAAAGTACTGCAACCCCCATGGGGAAAGAGGGTTAGGGTACTTTGAATGGATATGTACGGGGGTTTCGGGTAAATTGGGAAGAGAGTAAGTGGAAATGAATTGGAGGAATAAGGGGAAGAAGGAAAAGATGCTCCTCAGCTTTGTTGCGCTTCTTTGCTGGTGTAACACACTTACACTCTCTCACATGCACAAGATCACACACTGCAATTTGGTAATGTCCCCTGAGACCCACTGGTGCTAACACAACATATGCAATCACCCCTTTAATATTCCCTGGCTTCATGCATTAGCTTCATACATTCGTTATGCATTCTGTGCACATTACACTCATGCGACAGTGGCAAGAGTTAGTTTGATCATAAAGTATCAGGAGCAACTTGCAGCCCTAGTCCCTGCATACTCATTTGGCGTTCTTCCGCGGGTGCTTTGCTTTGGTAGGAGAAGCGTCTGCAAAATAATAATACATGTCAGCTAGTGGTTCACAGCTTGCTCATACTTTGAACTCATTCTTGTTTTAAAACAAAGTATTTAATTGTTTATTGCTAAACACAAAGTTCAACCTTAACAATCTCACTAAATACAAAAAGAAAGAAGAACAAAAGCAAATTAAATGAACTACGTTCAACCTTTTAAATAAAATAGCATAGGATGTTACAAATGTATTACAACAATCCTTCATCCGAACATAAGTATATCAATTTCCAGTTTCATTAAGACCTAAAGAATTTATAAAACCATCAACTGCAATAGATAGTGACCTTTTTAAACCACTGAAACAGGATTTACAAAAGGAATTTTAATCCACACACTCAATTTATTCGAGGAATGTAATGAAAAAAGCCTGGTATTTAGAACATACATTGACACAATTCGTGATTAAATGTTCCAGAGTTTCGATTGAACCCACAATTCCACAAAATCGAAAACGTATGCAGTCCTGTTTAACTTAACTAAAACCCTTCATAACCCTTCATAACTTCACGAGATCTCTATAAGTTCCAACAAAATCTAGTGAAGTCCTTTCTGGCCAGGGAAATACCCTCCAATGGGCAACAAGAGATCCCATAATTGTATGCATGTGATGAAGATGTAGCTTACTGCTCTGGCTATGTATTCTATTGAACATTATACACCAGTCAAAATGCAGGTCAGATTGTTCAACCCTATTTGAGGTAGTATTCAAATCAGCTATTGAGGAGCTTTTTTCCTTAAAAATTTGATCACACTGTATCCATAGTTGTTCGTAATTCTTTCCTTGTTTGACAATAACATTATATTCATATTATATTATATTCAGTGTATGGACTTGGGACAGGGAAGCAAATGTTTGTAATAAAACGCTATCCACTTGCACCTCACAGTGGCCTTTATACTGCATTTACCTAAGCCATACAAAATTACTGACTTGGGGACCACGTTTGGTATTCCTAAAACTTTCTACCATATATTACTTTCCATTTTTTCCAGAAGCGGGAGGACCACTGTTTGATATATTTCTATGCCGTAAGTGAGTTTCGGTAGAGCAGTTGTAACATAATATTTCAGGAGAGGGAGAAAATGTTTGTGTTTATTTCAAAGCACCTGACTGATCCATAGGTCAGTTCAATGACTAAAATACATTATCACATTGGCTATGTTAGGAGAGCCAGAAAGGTAGGACCCATCTGAGACTTTCCCAAGTCTGGCACAGATCATTGTCCAGTTGCTTTTAACTGTGGAGTTTTTTGAGATAAGGGTCAGTACGATTATTCTTAAATAATTCTGAGTTGCTTAGACATCAAACACATTCATCACACTTTGTAAACCCACTGCTGTGGTAGCTAATAACAGAACATTTTTGGCGGAAACTGTCCAAATAATCCACAATTGCCCCATTTTTGGAAGGGCTAAGGCAGCACTTTCAATCTCCTCCCCCACATCTGAAATATAAAGATTGAAAGGTCAGTGAGCTAAGATACATCGTTGTCTTAATCCGTTATCAATGGGGCTGGCTTTTGAGAAAGACCTTACCTTATTCAATATTACCTGGACCACAGCTGAATCATAAATTCGTATGATTAATTTCAATAGCCCTGGAGGAATGCCCCAATTATACAGCTTTGACCATAGACGATGTCTGCTCACCAGATCGAATGCAGCGCTTAAATCTATATTGGCAACATGAATGGATTTATAAAATCCGTCATTGACAAGGTATTGACAACACTTTAACATGTAACTCTTCAACATTGTTCCATGGACTTTTCTAAAGCCTGTTTGCCAATTTTTTTAGTCAGCCCACATTATTTGCCCAAATTTCAAGATGTTTAAAAAGATCTGCAGCATAGATTTTACTGTCCACGTCTAAGATTGAAATTGGGCAGTCATTATTAGGGTCGTTACGAGGCCCACGTTTGTATATTGGGATGATGTAAGATATTCACCAGGAAGGAGGAAAGTTAACTTTTTTTTATTTCAATAAAGAGTGGTGATAATATAACAGCCCAACCATGCAGATTTTCTTTAAAGAGTTTATTTGATAAATTGTTGGGAACCAGCTGCCTTAGATTGACTGGCTTCTGAGATTACATAAAAATAAAATTGTGGAGAGAAGTCAATCAACTATTTATTGTTAACCCCTAAGGCCAGTGAACTGATGGGAAACAGTGCCGCTTGATCCTTTGCATATAGTTGTTCAAAGTGGGAAACTCATTGAAGCTCTGAGAAAGCATTAATCTGCACTCCATGGTTCACGAATTTTGATCTATTCACTAAATTCGAGAAATCGTAATTCTTTCTCTGAGCACGCAGAGCAGTGCACATCAGTCATAGCATTTTAACAGGTGGGGTCCAACCCACTAGAGATTCCGAGCAGATGGCTTCTGACATGCATGAGGTCCCCCTGTGGTTCCCCAGTCCACTTATCACTAGCAGAGCAGGGCCTGACAAGGTTCTGAGGAGTGGCACAGCCCTGCATGGCTTCTGATGAAGTAGCCTCAGAGCCTTGATCGAGAGCGATCGCGCTGGACAAAAGTCTCTAGCACAACCAGCATGTGCCTCATGCATGTGCTTTTGCGTTGGTAAGTGAGTGCCACGATGCCTACCTGGAAAGTGTAGTCTCAGGCAGGTTTCTCCGCTTTGTTGACTTGGGTTCCAACACCGGTGTTCCTGGTGCTGCCGACAAGAGGGCCAATGTCCTTGTCTCCTTGCTGGGTTGCACCTAGCTGGGCTGCACAGGACAGCACAAATCTCCTGGGCCATGACTGCTACCGTGGCTCCTGAAAGACCTATTGCTCCATGGTCAATTGTCATCTCAAATCATCAGCCTAAGCCCTGATCAGGCATCTCCTGCATATAACAATGAACAGGTCATGAAAGCTCTATCAGGTAATCTGGGAACAGGCTTAACAAAGTTCACTGGTTACTTTTCTTGCAGAGTCTGGAGAATATCACTGTTCACAGATTCCTGTTTTCACCATCTCTTCAAACAATATCCATCTGTGTCTAGTCCATATGTCTCCTAAGCATTGAATGCCACCCATGTACCAGTGGACCAGTATATTGAGATGAGTGGTTTTTTTATCAATTTGATTACAGGGGTTCTGCTAGATCGAAGCGTCCTTAAAAAAGAATGGATTGTAACAGAATATTCTGCAAACCCTCCTTTAGCACTTCTCAAGAATTCATTCAGGGGTTCCTTTTTATCACTTCAGCTCACTGTAGTGGGGAGAGCACTGGCGGGCAGAGGGCTATCCACATCTAACTCCATCCAAATACCATCTTCTGAAATCCGCCTGCCTACGTGTTGGGAGCACGAAGCACTATGCTGTTTACTGAAATCAGGTAGACTCACACCCCCACATTGCACTGGTAACTGGAGTTTCTGCAAGGCAATGTGAGTTGGATTCTTGTCCCAGAGTAAATCCGTCATACCTTTATTCTGTTTTCTGAACGTGCTGCCTGGGGCTGCAAGAGGGATCATTGATAGTGCATCCTTCAGCTCCTGTGCAGGGTCCATTTTTATCAGGTAGATCGATATTTGCCCGTCTGACTATTCGTACATTCTGGAGATGCCATCCTGAACGATCGCCTGGACAGCTAAAGCTGCATCCGGTTGGAGGGAGTTCATTAGCCGTATCAGGACTTATTCCCGTGGATCTGATCGTCCAGCAGAAAACGACGTCCCATGTTATTGTCGAAGCATCTATTTCTTTCCAAAACTGGGTGACTCAAGACTCCTTGGAGGAATCGGGAGAATGCCTTTCCAACTGGACTCTGGCTGTGATGTCACCATGTTAAAACTGTAGAAATACGTGCGCCCTGAGACCTAGGGGTGAGTGGCGCGATATTTAAATTTAAAATCGTTTAAAAAATAAAAAAAAAGGATGCAAAAGGAAAAAAAGAAAAAATGATTTGACATTTCTCGTCTGCAAATCCATGCTATTATCATGCCCGACTCCTGCCACTTACTGTGATTTCTTCGTATATCATTCTTACTATTTAATTGCGACAGCGCATCGATTTTTTTACTTGTCCTCCTGCGATATTTACTGACAGCTATTTATATAATGACGAATCACACTATTTCTACCTTAGTTCTATAGAAACAAACAGAGAGGGATATAGATTTTTTGGTATTGGTATAATTGAGTGCTATGCTCTGTGCAGTGGTTGCTAGAGTACCGTGATACATGCGTTATACAATTTCAGCATTGCGTCATTGGGGCAAGATACGAAGAACAGTTAAACATAATCAATAACACCAAGTCATGATTTAAGGTTTTTAGAAGTGGGAGCTGAAAAGGGTTTGGGTCAGTGAATATTACAAGAAATGTGTGACGTCATCAAGCCTCGCTGCCTTCATTTCCCTGTCACAATATAACAGATAACGGACCTGATTTACAAAGTGTTTTCCAATGGGATTGTGCCATTGTAAAACGCTTTTGTAAATCAGGCCCAATGTATATAAGAACGTATTGACTATGTAAGGGATCAGTGTATGTGTCGCCCCTGTGCAGCTACTTAGATCGCTTGCCACAATGTGAATTTACCAAAACCTTAGAATAACATTTTACACATTATGGAAAATATGATTATTTCCTTAGGAATTTGGAAGTCATACGATATTGTGGTACTTTCCTCTGAATAAAACAGGTCCGCTTAGTTGAATGCCCAGTGCTAGCAGAACAGAGAACATATAGCCTTGCCCAGATAGGCAGGCACTGATAACATGAAGTTGCTGCTCTATAACTCAGAAGAAAGCCATCAGTGGGACAGTGTGCATCCATGCCAGGAAGCCTGCAGAGAGAAGAGCAGTGGAAGGGTAAAGAGGACACTCCAATGAGTCAGGAGTGACTGGCAAGGGCCGGGGCGGACCAGTCTGGCTGGTTGCACTGTGTCATTGATCTAGGAGACCTCGAATATCCTGGCTGTACAGTGTGTGATGAGGAAAGGCTGCAATCTGGTCGCAATCTGAAATGTAAACACACATCCTGGCACTCACTTCCTCTGCTGGGCGGTGGGTGGGGAGGGCAGTGAGAGTGACTGTCTGCATTATTAGAATGACGAGTTTGGCTTGGTTTAGAGAATGTACGGAATGATGGCGTTAGTTGTGGTTAAAAGAGCTATACCATACGATTCAAATAAAGGGGTAAGGGTTGTAAATATATGAGAGTGTGGTAGGGAACAGAATTATTGATTTAAGTAAGAAGAAAACTAGTTTAGCTTCATATTCTTTGAAGAGTGCAGGGTTCCTGGTGTATATTCTACTGTGGAATCTGGTTGCTGCTGCCTGTTTATCTGCTTACACCTGACAACTGCCGACTATGAAGTGTTGTATAATTTGGTTGGTAAAAAATATTAGGTCTCTATGTGTATAGCTATACCTATAATTATTTGCTGGAAAGGAAAGGAGAGGAGAGGTGAGAAAGAGTGGAACATCGCCTTTGCACTGGGCGATTTTTGCTTCAATGACACTAAAACGATAGTGACACAAAATAACCTGACATAGGGCTGAACGACAAAAAGCAATAATTGTCAGCAATCATCTGGTGGATTGGTATGTGATTAAACACACATACGGTGGAATAGGATGAGCAAGCCTTCATCATGGACGTCAACTGATGAAACAACCCAATTAAGAGAAGTGGTTATTCGAAGATGAGTCTGGGTCGGTGATGAATATCACAGCACAACCATATCCAAATTCTGAGATTTTGCTATTCCAACGCTCTGATTCATGGAATTTTTTGCATGCAAAACGGGGCTCTGCATGCCATTCTGCCCGCAAATCCCTCTTTGACAAATGGGGATTTACGGGCAGAATGGCAGGCAAATCCGTTTTACACGCAAATAATTCCATGAATAAATGTAAACCTTTGTGCCAAAAGGAGTGGAAAGGGATGATAGTAGCAGAAACCTAATGGAACACTTAGAACATTTGCCATGGTATTCCTGAGGTTAAATGTAATCAATTGTGTATTTTTTTGTATCCTAGGATAGCCAGTGCCTTATCTAATATACATTCATATGGGACAAGTGATTTATTTTCTGACCCATTTTTATGATAAATGATCAAGATATTAATTTCTTGCTTAGAAAATGTACCATTTTGTTTTGTTGTTGCATTACAAGCAATTGTTGCTTAAGAGTGTTCAAGCTAAGAAAAATAAGGTTTGATTTCATATCTACTTCTAAAATACACTTGAGAAGTAACATCAGGAAGAAAGGATTTCAAGTATTTTAGATGAATTATACATCAAATGGCCATTTGGGGCCCGATTCATGGAATTCTTTGCATGGTTCAATGTGATTTTGCACTGCTGAAAAGTGACTTTGCACTGCCGACACAAACCCTGATTCAAGGAACTGTGCAAAAGTGTATTTTTGCAGATGTAAGAAGGCAACAAAAAGCTTGTTAGCTTAAGAGGGATTGACCCCATAAGCAGACCTGCTCTTAGCCAATCCCCTGTGGCCTTTTGCCTTTATGTCAGGTTATCCTAGGAAAAGGCACAATCTGATTTCTACCCATGCCCCCTATTCGAACATCGCATTAAACCGCCAGGGTCACAGTTTCAAAGTGCCGGACCTCAATTCAAACTACTGGAACCCTTGTAAAAGCAACAGAAATATCGAGGCTGAGTACCACAAAAGGAAATACACCAAACACAGGCTATAAAGATTCACAGATATTTATTCTGCTGCGCAGTTACAAAGAAACAAATTCAGATAGCTATCTGGCCCTCAGTACATCACAATGAGTACCAGCCCTTCAGAGTGAGGAGTGAGGGGTACTGGACATCTAGACATTCGCATATTTATACAATTCAGTAATAATGTCCAGCCCCTATACAGGTTAATAATCTGTGGTCTAGAGTTTGTGCCGAGTTCACTTATGGCTCATACAATAATATGCACACGGATTACATTGGTTTACATTTCAAACAAATTACAATGGCAAAGTATATTCCTGGATTTAGTAGTAAGCCATAGCACATATCCCTTCACAATGTGTTTCTGCCATTGTCCACGCTCGACATTTGCATTACATTGTCCTCGATGTGTGTTCATGGATGAGGCTTGTTAGTGCAGACAATCCTAAAACCACAAGTCATGTATGGGACAAGGTCTCATTACCCTAGTCCAAACATTCGGCTCTCAGACAGTCTAACCATTAACTTGGCACAAAGGTCGGGAAGGCTCGGTTACAAGTTGGAAACACAGTCCACCATTTTAGAACACAGAATTACATATGAACAGAAATCAAAATGGAGGATGATCCTTAAAATGGCGGCGAAGCCGATCTTAATCAGAACTTTTGCAACACGGTTTTCTTCGCAGAGTGACTAGGCTTAGGCCAATATATACTAGAAGGAGGCACAATATGATTTCCCGTTTAACAAACACTCCTTTTGGCCAAAGACAAGCGTGAAACTACTTTTAGTCACTTTACGAGTAACTCCACATCTCAATGTCCATACACCCTGAATCACAATCATCAGAGATATCGATCGCCATAAGGTCTGTGACGAAATTTCTTTCAACACAAATTCATTGGTCATTCTTTCCGGTGCGCATACCTTTTGTCCCAATGTTCCCATCGTCTGTGCACAACATCCTCCCAATACTGAACATATGACAAGAAGACATTGTACACAGCAACAGCAGAACAACAGAACACCTAGAATAATCAATAAGACTGAAAGTAGCTTCCATCCCCAAGATCGTAAGAAGTCCCAGAACCAAGCGCTAAGATCCCAATTTCCCTCGGGAACGTGCACTTCTGAACTAAGGACGTGCAGATTTTGTATAGCCTAAAATATGGTTGGGGAGGATTCTGGTACGAAAACGCAACAAGCGGACCCCACTAATTTACATACCCCACCACGCTCAGCCAGGATGATGTCTAATGCCATCCGGTCTGTAGCTCCACTAACCTTATCGCTTTCTGTTCTAGATTCATGTTATAGAGTATGTCAGTGGTCCGGTTGATGGTCCTCTCCATTACTCTTGCTAGTCTTCTGATATCCTCAGAATTCAATATTTGTCCCCAAAAAGGTACAAAAGATTTTGCTACATCACCCAGAACTTGTGATGAAGTAGCCCCATTCTCATCCCGCCTTGGATGAGTTTAGATATTTCTGTGGTGCTTGCTATGAATACCCCTGGTAATAGAATCCCTAAATAACAGGTTCCCTGCCAATCCCTAGGTAGCCATGGGAAAGCTTCATTACCGCAAACGAAATAGACAGGTTCACCTACATACAAAGGTCTGGCCTCACTGGTCAAGTTTGCAACATTGGTGCAGCCCTTGAAATCTCACATTGGCTGAGTACCATCCCTCTGTATGCAGAAAGAAACTGAGTCGGGACTATGGTTAACAGTGTAGGAAGGTGGCATGGAATCCCTATTGCCTATAGGAGACATCTTAAAAGAGATCAGAGATTGAAAAGGTCGAGTCAGTCTATCAAAAGGCCTAATAGTAGCAATGTTAACCTTGCTCCTATTCGCAAAAATTGAGCATCCCAGGGGCATTAAAACTCAGTTTTCAAATTAATTCAAATTTGTTCCATCAAAGTTCCCAGAGATGCTATCATTACATCGGCAAAAGAATAGTGCCCTTAAAGAAGCATAACATGCAGTAGTCAGAGGCAAAAGATGAATATACCAGCCCAACCCCTTATCTCCCTGTTGCGGTAAATGGGAGCAGACACAACAATTAGACTTCTTCAAAATGGCATGTGTTGCATTCATGATGAGTAGTAATGTGTTATTGTGGTAACTCTGTCTGTGCTGAGACTCTCTGGGAGATAGAGTGTGAAGATGCATGAAAGGTGTAGAAACAGTAGGTACATTATAAGTGGACAAAAGAGTTTCAAGAGGATGTACTTCTTCTAAATACCAAAATCCAAAAGAAATTACTATTGTGAAGCGGGTTAACATGATTACAAGAGAACAATACGTTTTAAGAGACCATGCATTTGATTGCCCATTGTTTTGATTGGCCACAGAGTTACTTATTTGTTCCGTACGAGTGAGAGTGATTGCAGGCATTGTTTCTTCAAACAAAATACTCCAGAGTTTATTTGCTGGCTATCCCCTGATCGCGCGTTTTCTTAGTCCTTCCCTATCCCTATCCAACAATTATCGTTGTGTGCAAAAGAACAGGGCCAAAAGACAAGCCCTACAGTGTTTTTTCCCATTGGCACGGCCGAACCGTGAAGTAAGTCTAGCTCTGTTGATGCAGATCGTATCTTGTGACTCCTGGTACGGCGTGATCTGCGAACAGCGTGTTGTTGCTTCCTGATGGAAGTGATGAATTTGCAACAGAACCTAACAATGATGAAAAAGGATCTGTAGGAGAGTGTGGAGATGAAGTGCGGGTTCCCCAGGCCCCACAGGCTAAGGGAGTGTCTCTGAAGCACTCTCGATGCTGCTCAATCCTGAATGATTGCTGCGAGCAGAGTAGGTAGGATTTTCTGTATCTTCAGTATCGTGTGGCAAAGGGAAGGGAATCCGCTTGACATGCGACACGTGGATCCAGTGTTTTCGTCCAGTCACTCGTACAGCGGTCTGTGTGGCCAGGAGGACCTGATGTGGGCCCCTCCAACGATGTGCAAGACAAGATGCTCTTTCAAATACTTTCACAAGCACCCAGCTACCAGGTCGGATACTGTGACCTGGCCCCTCGTATTTGATTGGGAGGGCTTCTCGCACTTGTTGATGAATCAAATACAGATTTTTAGTTAACCGGTCACAGTAATCAGAAAGAAGTACATGTTCAATATCCCTCAGAGCCTTCGGTTTAGGCAAATTCCAAATGTTAGCTGGCCTATCCATAACCACTTCAAAAAGGGAGAGCCTGGTCCTAGTCTGTGGGGTTGTTCTCATCGACAATAACACATTCGGTAAGGCGCCCGACCATTTCATTTTAGTGCCGGCACACGTTTTAGCAAGCTTGTTCTTTATAATTCCGTTGTGTCTTTCTACCAATCCAGCATTTTGAGCATGTCTAGCCGAATGGAACCGTTTATCGATCTGTAATCCCGCGCATATCTGCAGAATTACAGCAGCGATAAAATGTGGACCATTGTCCGACCAGATGACCCTTGCAAACCAAACCTAGGAAAATATTCCTTCAGCATGGTTTTCTCCGTTGTCATTGCTATGGCATCTTTAACAGGGAAGGCCTCAACCCATTTACTAAAAGCACAGATGACAATTAAGACGCACTTAAAGTTGGTGTAACGTTGCATTTCAATGAAATCAAAGTGGATGACCTCAAAGGGGACAGCAGGTAGACCAAAACTACCCCTAGGTATCGAAGTACCCTTTCCCATATTATGCTGCAGACAGATCATGCAACTTTGGACAAAACGTTTGGCTGTGTTCGAGATTTTATCGTTCACCCAGATATTCTCTAACATTTTGGAAACCTTCCTCGCACAGATGTGGGTGGGCCCATGAGCCATTGTGACCATCATTGTAATGTACGCATCTGGCAGCAACCATTTTTCCTTATAACTTGTCCACCCAACACCCGTCATCTTCTAACCTTGCCAAACCCTCAGCCCATAGCTTTGTTTCTTCTAATGTAGCGTCGGCTTGGATATTCTTTACAGATTCAATCCCCTCATCCATAGTACAAACATTTGTGCCTTCCCTTGCAGTATACATTTCTAAATAGAGATCAGTGGCAGTCTGTTTGGCTATCTGGTCAGCGAAAGCGTTCCCTTTTCCTACATCATCTATGATTTTCTGATGCACTGCGCATTTCATGATCGCTAACTGAGTGGGGAGTGCAAGCGCTGAAAGTAACCGTACTATCAAGGAGCCATATTGGATCTTTGTTCCATGTGAGGTCAATAAACCTTGTTCTGCCCAAAGTCTACCGAAGTTGTGAACTACCCCAAAAGCAAACTGACTATCAGTATATATATTTACTCTAAGCCCTTCAGAAAGTTCACAAGCTGGAGTCAATGCTATAATCTCTGCGGTCTGCACGGAGTTATGCGTGATTCTCTTGGTTTCCACAATCATGCTTAATGTGGTGATGGCATAAGCAGCCGTGGATATACCATCCGGAAGTTTGAAACAAGAGCCATCACAAAACAGCTCCCCTTGTGGGTTGTTCAAAGGAGTATCTTTCAGGTCAACCCTGCCTTTAGTATCTTGCTCTGTGGTGTAGAGGCAGTCATGTGACATTTTGTCACTGCAAGCGGTATCTTGCGGGAAGGTAAAAGTTCAGCCGGATTCAATACACAACACCTCTGAATTTTGATATGCGGTGCGAACATGATCAATTCATATCTCGTTAATCGTGCGGAGGTGAGGTGTTACGTTTGTGTTCTGTTTAATAGAACATCTACAGAGTGATGTACCATCAGGGTTAAAGCATGGCGTAGGATCATACCCACGCTCTGTTTTACAGACACAGCAGCAGCAGCGACAGCGACAGCTCTCAAACATCTTGGCAAAGTGCATGCAACATGATCAAGGGAGGAAGAAAAGTAACCGCACGGCCTATTCTTCCCTCCATGTTCCTGCGTTAATACAGCCAAAGCACATCCATCACGTTCATGCACATACAACACGAAGGCCTTTTCATAATTTGGTGTTCCCAAAACTGGTGCTGAACATAGAGCAGTCTTGAGCAGATCAAACGCTTTCTGGTGTTCCAAGTTCCACGGTAATGGCAAAGAAATGCCCTTCTTTGTCAAAGCCAACATTGGTTTAATCACTAAGGAGAAGTTTGGGATCCACTGCCTACAGTAAGAAGCCATTCCTATCAAGGCTCTGACTTCCTTCTGTGTATTTGGGACAGATATACTATAAATTATTTAAATCCATTCAGGCGTCAACCTTCTTCCCTCCTGTCGACAATATTGAAACTTTTTAAGTGAAGCTTTATGCCCATGTTTTGCTAGGTGAATAAGCACAACACGGTGCCCTCCTTACTGGCACTTTCAGAGTCAGCAGCTAAAAGAAGATCGTCTACATACTGAAGCAGTGTACAAGTGGTAGGCAACTCGAGTGTATCAAGCTACTCTATCAAAGCCCTACTATAGATGCTCAGACTTTCCGTGTACCCTTGTGGCACACGGGTGAATGTAAACGAGCGTCCCCCTAAGGATAATGCGAACAGGTATCTGCTATCCTTGTGTATAGGAATGCTAAAGAAAGCATTCTTAAGATCTACAACACTAAAGTGAGTAGCAGAAGCCGGAATCATGGTTAATATTGTTGTCTTATTAATGGCATGTAAATCAATGATAAAATGAAAGGTAATTGCATTATCGCCTTTCTTATACAAAGGCAAAATCGGACTATTGCACAAACTACCTGCAATTTCCTCAATTACCCCACGATGTACAAAATCGGAAACTATGCACTTCAAAGCTTGCTCACCATCAACCGAAATCTTATACTTTACTCAGTGTTTCTTTTTTTTTTTTTAAACTCTTTATTTCTCATTTTCAACAATATTCAACAAGCAGTATCATCATCATAAGTCATTGAACTGCAAAATATACAATAGCAGGAAGCAATACAGCAGAATTTCATACCATGACCCCATATCCCACCATATCAAAATGTAAAATTAACTTAAAACCAAACCAGATATATCAAACAAATAACAACAGACAAACAAGACTACACAAAACAACCACATAAACAACACAATTCCCCCCCCCTATATGTAAAGTACCTGAAAGTAAACCATTTCACTCCACTCTATAATTCAACCTAGCATTATCCATAAAGGTCATTAAAACTCTCCCACATTTCATCATAAAGTTCTGCCTTGTTTTGTTTACTAAACATAGTTTTTTCAAATCTTGATAAAGCTCTAACATCCAAAATCCACTCCTCCACTGTCGGCTTTTTCCGTGTCTTCCAGACCTTCAACACTTGTTTAACCGCCACCAACAAAACTTTACGCACCCCGCACAATATCACCCAACTTACATTACGCCCACCACCATACGACAGGAATATAACTGCTAAGGGATTGCGTGGGTAAACAACGTCCCAGACCTGATCAATCCTGTCAATAACCTCCCTCCAAAATCTTACCACCCTTTCACAATGCCACAACATATGTAACAGAGTACCCTGTTCTTTTCCACAACCCCAACACAAATCATCATCAACTAAACCCAATTTGCACATACGTGTTGGAGTCCAATATATTCTGCCCAATATCCTTTGATGTATGTAGCGTAATTGCAAATCCACTTTGGCTGTCGTCGGCACTCTCCAAATCTTATCCCATTCTTTCAATGTGAGTTCCCTGCCCAACTCCTCCGTCCATGATAACCTCAACTTTTCCCACGAGTCCAACCATTGCCCATCCAGTTGCATAAACTGCATAAATGTAGACACTTTTTGAAATCCCATTTCCAATATATCAAAATTCTCTGGCTTTTTCAAGAATGGAGCATCCAACATTTCTCTCCGTTCCAAGAGTAAAGCTACCAACATTTCATATCTTCTCAATTCCCTGTCCCTCAAACCAAATTTCTCAACTAAACTCCCAAAAGGTACCACCCCAGCATCATTCCACACATCGCCAATAATCAAAACTCCCCTCTGAATCCAACTCTTCCAAGTCAGTACCTTATTATTATACTGCAGACCAGGATTATGCCAAAGTGAAGCCTCTTCATAAAGATATAGTCCCTGACCAGTACCTATAATCCATGACGACAACGCTTCTTTGGTAGCTAACACCGATTTCAAACACCGTACCTTCTTAGGCAACTTTCCAAAAGAAAACAAACCTTTAATATCATAAGGCAAAAACCGCTGCATCTCAATTTGTACCCACCACGGTACCCGGTTCAGGTCTACACCAGTGTAATTAGACACTTTGTTTAACAAAAAACCACTACAGTAGTTTTTCAATACCGGGTACCCAAATCCCCCATCTTTAACTTTCCTGACCATAATGTACCGGGGAATCTTGGCTCTCTTCCCAAACCCCCACAAAAAATCCTGAAACAATCTATCTACACGTGCCAATGCTCCCTTTGTAAAATGTAAAGGCAGAGATTGAACAACATACAGAATCTTTGGCAGCAAAATCATTTTAATAGCATTAATTTTGCCCCAAAGAGTCAGATTAACACGTCCCCATCTCATAATATCCCGCCTAAGAACCTCAATGATTTTATCCACATTATAACTTACTAACTTTCCAAAATCTTGAGTAATATGAATACCCAAATATTTCACACTAGAATATTCCCATTTACAATCCCACCCCAGCAGCTGTTCACATCCAGGTGAAGCCCTCACTGGAAATACCACCGTCTTATCCCAGTTGATCCGATACCCAGATAGCTTACTCACCTCTTCAAAGACCTCCCTTAATAGTTGACCCCCTACAACAGGGTCATTCAAGACGACCACCACATCATCCGCATAAGCCAAAGCCTTTACTTCCCCTTCTCCCACTGCAAACCCTCTGATACATCTCATCTGACGTATATATGCCAACAGGGGCTCCAACACTAAATTAAATAACAGTGGCGACAAGGGGCAACCTTGGCGAGTGCCTCTAAACAACGGAAATGACGTAGAAAACCCCCCATTCACCCACACCTTTGCCGAAATGCCATTCTGAAGAGCTTGAATAGCCTTAAGAAAGAAAGGACCAAAACCCAACTTCGACAGCGTATAATTCAGAAAGCCCCAATTCACCCTATCAAAGGCCTTCTCGGCGTCTAAAAAAATCAACAAAATGTCCTTTATTTCCGAGCCCGGCAAACTCAAAATATCTAACAGTGTTCGAATATTATCATATCCATACCTTCGCTCCATGAATCCTGTTTGAGAACGCTCCACTAAATCACCCATATATTTTTTAAGCCTTACTGTCAGTATTTTCGTAAAAATCTTCAGGTCTACATTAAGTAAGGAGATAGGCCGATAATTATTGCACTTAGTAAGATCCTTTCCAGGTTTCGGGATCACCGTGATGATTGCCTCCTTCATGGAATCACATAACCTCCCCTCCCTCAAAAAACAGTTATATAATTCACACAAACTCGGCGCCAACACTTCACAAAATTTCTGATAAAATTCTACCGTCAAACCATCCATCCCCGGAGATTTACCCTTATTCATTTCCTCAATTACTGACAAAACCTCTAGGATAGTAATCGGTGCCTCCATAAAACCTTTACCTTCTTCAGAAAGCACTGGGAGTTCAATTTTTCCAAAGAAACTATCAAAATCACCTATTTGTGGTGCAATATCTTCCGTATACAATTTAGCATAAAAGGAGCGAAAACATTCACCAATTTTACCTTTCTTAATCTCCAAATTTCCAGACGCATCAACAACTTTTTGGACATACACCCTCTCCGAACAACTCTTCAATCTACTTGCCAACAACTTCCCCGCTTTATCCCCCTGCTCCCAGTACTTTTGCTTCATGTAATACAATCCCTTCTCAACTTGTGAGTCCACCTCATTTTTTAATATCTCCTCAGCATCCAAGATCTTAAGTCTAATATTCTCTTCTCTCGAGAAAGCATAATTTCGTTGTAAGTCTCCAAGTTCCTTTTCAAGCTCCACCAGTCTGGCTTCACCCACCCTACGCATTCTATGGGAGAACGACACATTTCGGATTTACTCAGTGTTTCTAAATGAATTTAACAGGCTCAGTTTGTAGAACACCGACATCATAGTCATCAATCGCCCATAAACACTCCGGAACATCACTAAATTCCGGCAGCAAAGGTCTAGTCAAGAACTGAGAGACAGAAAGTTGCTGTGGTGAAATCGTCAAACGTACTCCATCCGAAGAACAATGAATTACCGCATTTAATTATTTCAACAGATTCAACTCCAACAAATTCACTCCACAGTTCGTCGTCAAAAGAAATAGACAGTGATCTGTGAATGGACCTAGTATAATCGGTACCGGCAAAGAAACCGGACAAACTACTGGCGTACCAGAAAACCCTACAGAAACATTGGTTTGCCCTGACAGTGGAATTTTTGGAACCCGTGAATTGTCAATGGAACACTTCTGTTGTCCTGTATCTATCAACAATAGATGTTTCCTATTTCCCAATATCATTTCAACGTCGGGACCTTTCTGATTAACGGGAATAGGCGTTGGTTCCAAACCCTGCTTCGGGCAAT
The DNA here is from genome assembly GCF_040938575.1 of Ambystoma mexicanum. NCBI lineage: Eukaryota > Metazoa > Chordata > Amphibia > Caudata > Ambystomatidae > Ambystoma > Ambystoma mexicanum. The sequence continues at coordinate 1,196,376,454 of NC_090931.1, forward strand.
CCTAGCGAAACAAAATGTCATCAAAAGGAAGGTCTTCAGAGAGATATGCAGCAGAAGGATGATCAAAAATGTTTCTATTATATACACTTGGTGACTGATTGTCCTGTGAAAATGGTTGTGAATTTTGAGAAAACAGACTTCTACTAGGAACCCCTGCCCCAGGGTGGCCTCTGGATCGTCTACCCATGGCACCAAATGTGTTATTCGACCTCTGCTGGAGGATCGGGCATTGTGCTCGCCAATGACCCTCTTGTCTGCAATAAGCACATTGGGTCACATGTCCAGGACCCAACGGCACATTTCCCTGTGGAGCAATTGTCCCCTAAATTGTGAATTTCCCCCTCTTGGGCCTCTAACAATCTGTTAAAATAGAACTTTAGTTTTCAGGTCACCCTTTCTCTTTTCAATTCTCTGTTTCTCATTATTGACTCGGTTTTCATAGTACTGAGCCATATGTAATACTTCAGACTAAGACTTAGCCTGCCAAGCGCTCTCAGAAGACATAATTTGCGACTGGATGTCAGGCAACAATCCACGCACAAATTTGTCTACAAATAGTCGTTTTCCAGACTCTGTGCTCAAATCTTGTCCACTGAAATCCGAAAACACTTGTCCAAACCGATTAAAGAATTCGGTAGCACCCTCAGACTTCCCTTGGACACAAGCAGTAAGTTTGTCCCAAATAATCCTTCTCTCAGAAATTATAGCTTTTAGTTTCGTGACTATTCTATCAGGCAAAGTCAGTATTAGCTGTGGCGGTCTCTCGCCAGCTGGTCTTTCTCTATCTAGTCTAGCTATATTATCCCATGTGTCCCCTAACCCTGGTACATCATCTACTGTCCTAATCTATTTCCACAAATCAACGGGGAGGAGCACAGGAAATAACAATTCTATATCACTCAAAGTAAATACTGACGACTGCAAGACAGATTCTATCTCTTTATAGAACCCTGTCGGATTATTTCTAATATCTGGGATGGATTGTTTGATGGTGTTCACTTCCTGTCTTGAGAACGGGACATGAACAAACTGCGATACATAATGAGCAGGAATGTCATAAGCAGCTGTGCCTGCTGCGGCATTAGCTGGATCCTCGACTTTTGGGACAAATGTCAGCGGAACCTCTCTCATAGGCAACTGAGAGATAGGAAACTCTGAACACTTACTGAGCACCAGAGCTAAATCGAGCGCTAAAGCAGCTGTAGCAGTGTCAGACGAAAAAGCTCTCTTATAGATATTCAATAATTCTGCGGGACAACAAATATTTATTTTTATACATTCATCCTGCAGGTATTCTGCCATTGCCTGTATCACTTTCCTCTGCATTTCTGGCGTATACTGACTATATGTGTCATATACTGCTACGGGAGATATAGACATGTCTGAAATCCATCTAATCGCATCTTGTGTGCAAATTCGTGTTTCCTCATTCATTGACTTACAACAAGGAAGGAACCGTTTCTGTACAAAAATAGCATTCAAACTATCACCATCAATTTCTTCATTCTGTAAACTTTCCAACTCCCTTCTATACTCAAAAACCCTCTTGACATGCTCATATACTTTCTCCGCAGTATCTCTTCGGTTTTCTTCGCAGAGTGACTATGCTTAAGCCAATATATATTAGAAGGAGGCAGAACATGATTTCCCGTTTAACACCCTGTGTCACTAATTGACCTGATAAAGTGGTTACTAGTGTCTTGAAATTGCTCAACCTTCTAACCGACCCTGGTGAGCCCTCAAACCGTATCACTCTTACACTGCCTTCAAACTGCACACAGCTGCCACGTCTAACTATCTGAAGGTCAGCTAAACACGGGGACCACTGCTACTCTCCGCATCCAAACCAGACTGGACTCACAACCAGTGGCCTAATACAATATTTTGAGGGCCCTCCTGTAAGCCATGCTGAGCTCCCCCAACCTCAAAGCTCCTCAACAAAGCATGGCACACGCCAAACTCCAGGCCGGCCTGGACCATCAGTGTGTGTAATGCCCATAATGATCATGCTGCTGCAGGGACATGCTTGCATACTATGATGGGTGAAAGATGTATGTTTCATAATCAAAGCTTAAATCTTTCAGCTAGAGTAGGGAAAAGGGGGGAGGTGCCTGGCCTCTGGCACCCGAACGTAATAGCAACCACAGGCAACTGGTTAATTTTTTATTTTATTGTCAGAAATATTTGCCTCAAAACACAATGATACAAGAGGGTTGTTTAACAACCCGATATAGCAACCCCTCTAAAGGATGCTATCCTTACAAAAACACAAAATGCTAATCGGTCTAATCATTTAAAAAAAGGCAGAGTGTCATCACACACAAATAAAGGGCACCAATCTAAAAGTTAACAATGTATTAATATACAACATATTATTTCGCTTCATACAATTCTTAAACATCAATAACAGCATTAGATTCTCAATATAGCAGCAGACAGATATTTGAACATAACAGTGTTATTCCAAAAACATCTACTAACATTGCTCTTATTAATAACATAAGAGTGGTCCTCAGCTCTTCACCAACCTGTTTCTATTATAGTGCTAGTGCTTTCAATATAGTGCAATTCAAAAAAGCTTAAAATAGCCTTTCATTCACTCCGAACACTCATTTCGAATTCATATCACAGTCACCCTACATGTTGAATTCCTCTCTACAAATTAAAAACCATAAACAGGAATTTCTTCAATTGTACTCTCTGTTTAGGCTAGATGCAGCAGAACGTTACAGCTACAGCCCATCATGTCTTCTGGTCAGTATAGATATGTGCACAGATACAGCTGTTTCACGAGGACTCTCTTTTTATCTGAAATTTCATTAATATGGATATGAATTCCCATGTGGTCATTTTCCTTAGTAAACCAATTGGGCTATGATTCTCCACATATTTGCCACAACTATGCGTGAGCGACAGAGTGTAGAAAGGGAGCCTAAACCAAAGAATGAGGGTTCAGGGGGGTTAACTCCACATAATATTATTTTTTAATAATGGGTTAAAATTGTTGATTATACAGCACACATTCTGTGAAAAATTTGGTAAAATGCCAGTCAGTTTGCAATTTGATTTGTTGTGTAACATGTTCACACTCGCTGTACACATACATTTCCGTGCTTGCAGCACCAATATATGCCAGTTTTCCCATATAAAACATATTCATGCTTGGTTTGCGTGGAATGCCTGTAATGATGCTATGAGAAAACATGTCCAAGCTCGCTGTGCCAATACATGCCATTACCCCCATGTAAGAACATACAGCTGATGGCATTGCCATCAAAAATGCCATACCACAATAGGAATACATTTCCAAACGTGGGTCCAATGTGGGCCACTCTAGTCATATAATAACACAGATCATGTTTGCTTGCTTTATCATCGATGTCTGGTACAAAATGCCAAGACTTAGGGTGTCATTAGGAGTAAGCCGGTCCAGGAAAAATGCAAGTAAAACAGCTGGTACTACCGGATACAGCATTTTTCCCAGACTGGCATAGTCCAAGTCTGCCGATAGGGGTAGTGAACTACCGGCAAGCCTGACCTGCCGGTAGTTCAGGCCCCTACCAGCAGAGAAATCACTGAATCACTGGCACTGTTAGCAATGGTGCCAGTGATTCAGTGGTTCCCATTCCATGGAGTCCTATTGGACTCCATGGAATGGGAACTTACCGCCATTGCCAGCACCCGTAATATCCTGGTAACACTGATATGAAATGATATGTCATTTATAACGCGCCTATACACAAGTGTTTCAAGGCGCGACGAGGCAAGGGAGAAGGAACAAAGGGAAGACAGACAACGATCTTACTAGGCCGAATGTTATTCAGATCGTGCAAGTGCAAGGGAAGGGGGGGAGTGCAAGGGGGCAGGGGGAGGGGAAAGTGCAGTACATGGGATAATAAATAACAAGATAAATAAAGAACGGCCAGCGGGTGGCAAGTGCAGGGGGGGTGCAGGCATAAGTTTGGGGGACTGTAGGGATACAGAAAACAGTCCCCAGGTGCAGGGGTTGCCAGGGAGGCAGTGCAGGGGTGCCAATGGCAGGGATTGGGCCTGAGATAAGATGGGTGGCTAGGTAACCAGTGCAGTCACAGTATCGGCCAGAACTTGTGCAAGGGAAAGGGGGAGCGAAAGCAGGAGCAAAGAGGAAGATTTCCAGGTGCTTCTGAGATAGTTCTCCTCAAGTTTCAGGGAGGCAGGGAGGCTGTTCAAGAGGGAGACCCCAGCCGGAGAGAGAGATCTACCACCAACTCGTTGCTTGGAGAAGCGACTGACCCTGAGGGAGCTGGAGGCGGAAGAGTAAAGAGCTCGAGAGGGAAGATATTTAGGAAGAGAGAGTTGAAGGTATTGAGGCCCAAGAAGGCCTTGTGGATGATGCCGAGGGTTTAGAACTTAATCCTCACAGCCACTGGGAGCCAGTGCAGAGATTTCAGTCCTGGAGCGATACAATCCATGGGCTTGAGGCCAAGAACAAGTCTCATAATCCTGTTCTGGATGAGTTGCAGAGGGCGTAGAGTAGAAGCAGGCAGATTTAGAAAGAGGCTGTTGCAATATCTAGCCTAGAGAGAACCAGAGCTCTGGAGACAGTGAGCTTCTGGGCAAAGGAGAGGAAAGGAAGAATACCTTTGAGGAGGTGCTGCTGGTAGTGTGACTTCTTAGAGATGACAGAGATGTGAGGTGAGAAGGAGAGTGTGGAGGCGAAGATGGCCCCAAGGTTTTCAGCCTTGCAGGTGGGAGCAGGAAGAGGGCCTAGAGAGGCTGGCCAGAGAGTGACAGGAAAGGAGGAAGTGGTGTGCCGATGAGCAGAATCTCAGTCTTCCTGGCATTAAGCAGAGGTCATTGGCGGCACGCTACTCCTGGATAGCAGACAGACCATCAGAGATGAGGGACAGGGAAGAGGTGGCTGAAGGTAGCCTGAAATGAGCTGGGTGTCATCCGCATAGCACTGAAAGTTGGGGCAGAGAGCGGCAATGCAGTGAGCAAGGAGTGCCAGGTATTGGTTGAACAGCCAGGGAGAGAGGTTAGACCCCTGGGGGACACCACAGGTAGAGAAGAAGATAGCAGAGCGGAAGGATCCAAGTTGGACCTGGGAGGGTCGGTCAGAGAGGAAGGAAGTCAGCCCTGCCAGGGCCTGACCGGTGATACCTAGGTTATCACAGAGACAGTTTAGCAGGCTGGCATGGTTTACAAGGTCAAAGGCAGAAGAGAGATCAAGCAGGATGAGGACACAGGGGGTGTTGGAGAGCAGGTCTTCACAGATGTTCAGGAGTGCAGTTTCCGTGCTTCTGGGAGCTCTGAAGCCAGACTGCTGGTCATGAAGACAAATAACAGATTCAGTGTAGAGAATAAGCTGGGAGATGGCCAGTTTCTCCAGGAGTTTGCCCAGGAAGGGAGTGATGGAGATTGGGCGATAGTTAGCCGGGCAGGAGGGATCGGCAGAGGGTTTCTTAAGAAGAGGATGCACAAAGGAGTGCTTAAGGGGTGATGGAAGACTCCAGTGGCAAAGGAGTGGTTGCAGTGTCAGCCAGGGCAGGAGCAGCGGTGTCAATGTGGTCCTTGATGGTTTTGGACGAACAGGGGTGAACCTGTTTTGACGAGACTTTCATAGATCGGACTTGTCTAGAAACCTTGTCTGCAGAGAACACGGGAAAGGAAAGGAAGGAGCGAGGAGAGGTGGCTGCACAGGGGCCAGAGGAAGAGCAGCGAGTATGGGGAGGGAGGGCAGAGGAGAAGAGTGAAGACAGGATGACCTGTGTTTTAGAGATGAAGTGAGAAGCCAGTGCCGTACAGAGGGCCTGGGAAGGGACAGCAGAGGTAGTGAGAGCAGCAGGATTGGCCAGTTCTTTGCAGATTTTAAAGAGTTGATCCGAGTTGTTAGATGCCGCTGAGATGCGGGTTTGGATATGAGCTCTCTTCTTGCTAAGGACAGAGAGCCGGCATTGCCTTTGGAGCAGGCGGCAGGCCGTTTGTCAGAGGATGTACAAGAAGCATGCCATTTCCTCTCGCCTACCCTGCACTTGCGTTTAAGAGTGACGAGGTCTGAGTCGTACCAAGAGTTGCACTTGGCTTTGGTCTTCAGGCGGCTCCTCATGACAGAGGCAAGGATATCAAGAGTATCAGATATAGCAGAGAGTAGCGTGGAGAGGGCTGTGTCAGGGTGAAAGTCAGCCAAAGGGAGAGGGGGGGTGAGAAAGTGGCAGCGAAAGCCTCAACTGATACGTGCTTTATCAGTCGGATGAGTGAAAATGTGGGTGGGAGTGATGGAAGTGGCTTGGCCTATGGGGTAGAGAGGGTAGATGGAAGGAAAGGAGAAAGTTAACACTGCAGGAGAGGGGAGTGGTGAGAGGAACAGAAAGAGGATGGTCTGAGGTGATCAGAACATCCAGAGTGTGCCCTGCAGAGTGATTTGGGCCAGAGGGGAGTATAGTGAGTGAGAGGGAGTCAAAGAGGACGCAAACGAGTCCAGAGGGAGGACAGGAGGCATCCAGGTGGATTTTGAAGTCTCCAAGAAGGAGGAGCTGAGTGGTCGAGGCCAGGAGTGAGGAGGAGAGGTCTGCCCACTCAGGGAGGAAGGAGGAAATCTGACCAGGTGGCCGATAGATAGTAGCCACAGTAAGGGAATGGCTAGGGAAGAGAGAGAGCCTAAAGACGAGGCATTCAAAAGAGGAGTAGGCCTGTGTAGGAATGGCAGAGGCAGGAATCCACTTGGGAAAGATCAGGGCTACACCCCTTCCGGAGCAGTTGGACCTGCGAGCGGAGAGGATCTTGTAGCCATCAGGGAGGTACGTTTCAAAGCATGCGACAGAGCTGGCTGTGAACCATGTCTCGGTGAGACTAAGGACATCGAGGTCAAATTCTTCCAGAAGGTGGCAGATGTTCTGAGGAGTGTTTGACAGCTGAGCGAGAGTTAAGAGTGGCAATGTGGAGAAGGTTGCCATCCTTGACGGACTTCCGGGGAGGGGTACAGGTCAGAGGTACGCCCTGCTGAGGAGTGGAAGGTTCCCGAGGGGGGGCAGAGGGGGAATGAGAGGGCAAGGTAGCCATGGAGGGGCGAGAGGGGACAGCAGATGAAGAAAGGAAATTGTTGAGGCGTGGGAAGCGTCTATCAAAGAGGTGAAGGTTGGCCTGAGGGCCTTGGACCAGGATGGTCCCATTTGAATAAACAATAATGATGACCTTAGAGGACTGGAAGGAAGCCAGGAGGGCATCCCACCTGGTGCCACCATTAATGGGAGAAGAAGAGAAAGGAGAGAGCACAGAGACCATATGTAGGGTCGATTGGTCTGGCAAGGGAACGACAAAGAGGATGTCAGTGAGAGTTTCCTTGGAGGAGGCACTGGTATAGGTGTCAAAAATAGGGAGGCCTGGGATGGAGACCACGATATCCTTTTTAAACTTCTTGCTACCAGATTTTGTGAGGAGGGCAGGATAGTCAATAGAGAAGCAGTTAGAAAAGATTGGAGAGACAGAGAGCACCATAGAGTAGGAGGGGAGAGGAGAGAGGTGGAAAGGCGAGGGGAACACTAGGGAAAGACACTTGGCAGGGTGCAGGCAAATGAGACAGCGGGAAGCAAGAAGGTTGAGCAATAGGACAAGACGACAACACTCAGGATTAAAAACTATCCGAATGCACGTTTTAAGAAAGGGGGGAAAACACCTAAGTTTGAGAATCCTGAATAGAGGGAGAAAGGCCTAGGTTTCACAGTGCAATTTTAAATAATAACACAGTGCAAATTATAGACAATAGGGAGGCAAACCACCTAAGTTTGAGAATCCTGAATAGGGGGAGAAAGGCCTAGGTTTCACAGTGCAATTTTAAATAATAACACAGTGCAAATTATAGACAATAGGGAGGCAAACCTAAGTTTGAGAATCCTGAATAGGGGGAGAAAGGCCTAGGTTTAACAATGCAATTTTAAATACTGATACAGTGCAAATTATAGACAATAGGGGGGCAAACCACCTAAGTTTGAGAATCCCAAATAGAGGAAAAAAAGGCCTAGGTTTCACAATGCAATTTTAAATACTGATACAGTGCAAATTATAGACAATAGGGGGCGCAAACCACCTAGGTTTGAGAATCCTGAATAGAGGGAGACAGGCCTAGGTTTCACAATGCAATTTTAAATACGGATACAGTGCAAAGTATAGACAATAGGGGGGCAAACCACCTACGTTTGTGAATCCTGAATAGAGAGAGAAAGCCCTAGGTTTCACAATGCAATTTTAAATACTGATACAGTGCAAATTATAGACAATAGGGGGAAACCACCTACGTTTTTGAGAATCCTGAATAGAGGGAGAAAGGCCTAGGTTTCACAATGCAATTTTAAATACTGATACAGTGCAAATTATGGACAATAGGGGGGCAAACCACCTACGTTTGAGAGTAGGACTGGGGTTAGCAAAGTAGCATGTGGGTCAACCCTGGTGGTTGGCTGGCAGCTGGCGTCCCCTCCAGACACCTGCAGACACTGGGATATCAGGGATATCAGGTGCCAGTTATGGTAAGGCGAGTTTATCCATAACCCACTAGTAGCACCGGCGGGTCACCGGCAGTCTCGTAATGAGGGCCATAGTATGAAATGGCTAAACTGGCTGCACCAAAATGCCAGTCTAGCGATGCAATAACACACATCAAGTTGACTTTGCCCACAAATGCCAGTAAAACATGCCATGTAACTTAAGGACATGTCAACATTGCTCTAGTGCTCCCCAGGTGCTCCAGCAACTCACACATACATGTATTCACATTCATATCCATTTACCCATTCTCCCACCAGTTACTCACCCATACACTTTCATTCTCATTCCTTCACACATACACCTCAAACATTCACACTACATTCTACAAACATACACTCATAATCACACTTATACCCATTCACCCACCAGTCACTTACCCATACACCTTCTGTCACATTCACTCACATGCATTCTCCACACATGCACCCACCTAGAACAATCACAGTCACAGTCATACCCTTTCACTCATCTCTCATTCACCCATAGACCTTCTCCCATAGTCACTCATGCTGCATTCTCCACACGGCACCCACCCCCCATTTCATTTGCAGTCACATTCTTACCCGTTCACTCACCATACACTTTCCCTTACATTCACTTATACATGCACCTAGAACATTCACACTGCATTCTCCCAACATGCACACATAATGAATCCCGAATATGTTCATTCACCAACAAGTCACTTTCCCATACACCTTCTGTCACATTCACTCATTCTACATTCTCCACACATGCACCCATCCAGAACAGTCACAGTCACATTCATACCCATTCACTCAACCGTCACTCACCCATTCATATATTATTCGCTACGTATGCTTAGTAATGTGCTTCCGTTTGTGGCAGCGGAAGACCGTGCAGTTATCGTAGGGGCGTTGACTAACTCCCATCTCGACTGCTGTAATAGCTTATTGACAGGGATTCCCACTAAACAGATTATGAGACTTCAAAGGGCACAGAATGCAGCAGTTAGGCTGATAGCCCATTTGGGAAAAAGAGATAATGTGTTGGCCTCACAGAGATCTCTTCATTGGCTGATGGTGGAAGATGGGGTAAAGTTCAAGATGGCCTGCCTGATGCACAAGTGCTATTACGATAATGCATCAAAATATCTGAGTGCTAAGATTTACCATTTTGAGCCATCCAGAGATCTCAGATCGGGAGATAAAATGCTAATGTCCATACCCCGCACTAAGCAGGTCTCAAAGGGGGATAGGAGGTTCTCAGCCTTTGGCCCAAAGGTATGGAATCATCTACCACTTACCATTCGCTCATGCTCATCGCTGGAAAGCTTCAGAAAGGCATTAAAAACTTTCCACTTTAAGTAAACCTAAGAAATCTATTTGCCAGCCGCTACATTGTGAATACTCTGGTCACCCTGATCGATACAACTCTTAGTAATCATCTGCGCTCGAAAGCAGTTCAGTCTGCCTGGTGCTCGTTAGAAATCCTCAAAATCAAAATCAAATTCAAAATCAAAATCATACACCTTCTCCCATAATCTCTTACACAGCAGTCTCCACGTGGTACCCACCCACCCAGAACATTTGCAGTCATATTCATACCCATTCACTCCCCTATAACTCATCCATGCACCTTTGACATTCCCTCACACTGCATTCTCACACAGGAACCCAGCTGAACATTCATACACACACAATCACAGTCATACCCATTCACTTATGCACACACCTTCTCCACATAAACCCCCAGAACATTCATCCAAACACACTGCATTCTCAATCACATAACAAGTGCAGTAACCACTCATATATACATGCACCAATCACATGCACACATGCATAAACATGCATACTTACATCCATAGCATTACATACACAATCACAACAGACACACACTCACACAAACACATTTTCAAACAAAAGATTTCCCGACCTGTCCTGTTCAAGCAACGCTCCTTCCCTCCAGGCCCTTGGCTCTCATGTGGCACACAGACAGGAAGCAGGAAACCTGCTTCCTGTATGTCTTGCGCAGCTTGCCAGAGCACCTTCTTTCCAAGCCAGCTCCAGTCGGCCCTGGTCCAGCTGTCACTTAACATCTGGTGAGGGTTTGACCAGGACCTCCCCCATACATGGGGAAGCAGGGCCCCGGCACTGTGGGGGCTGCAGGCCCCTGTTACTTCAATGTCCATAACTCATCCAACCACCAAGAACTGTGAAAGAAATTATTACGAGACCCCAGCCCCTTGTTCCACTTTTGGGACCATTGTGCGTAATTTCACCCCTGCTCCATTACCCAAAGTGCTTGCCCCATACACATAATGCCTTTAATTTGTTCTTTCCACAGGGATGTGTTTTTGTTGATTTTTAGACATAGTGCAGTTATTGCATATTGGTGTGTTTAATTGAAGTATACCTATTTTATAGGAACTTGATTAGACATTCCTTTATTTTGGACTGCTGTACTAACGCTGTGTGGGTTGCTACAATCATCACGTTCACACTCCTCTTAAGAGTATAGCCTTCCCTCCACCCACATTACTCCAAACGGTGAAGGGGTATGTCTGTTGGTTGTTCCTGTTTCATCTTTATGATTATCATCTTTGTCAGTTTGTGGTAGTGTGGGGACTGAGTAGGCAGTATAACCACTACTCATCCTTGTACCTCTGCAGGACACTAATCAACTCATTACAATGTACAGAAAACAAGAGCAGGGGGTTATGCTATGCATAACGGTGTATCCATCATGCATTTGTTTTAAGTATACATACGCACATGGTGCCAGGATAAATTTGCTGTCTGCCTGGCAGAAAACCACCATTAACAACCTTACAAATGGTCTGAAACACTAACTAGAAATATACAAATAAAAATGTATTAAACAGGGGAAGTGTCCTATTAGTCTTTCTAACCCCCAACTTGTTGTGATTGTATGTGCTACTGGAGTTGTTTTTTGGTTCACTATGTGTTTTGTTTAATAATTAGGTCCCTGATACTTTTGCTCTTCTTGTAGGCAAAAATAGGTTTGGAGAAGTTAGATGTGCCCCTATTTACAATTGATCAATTCTTGTTGATGCATTTCTGTAGGACAATGAAGTTTACATAGTCACGCACACCATTGTATTGTTGTGTAGACAGAAACAAAAGCTATTCAAACTGTGTCAAAGAGAAAAAAACAAATTGTAGAAAAAACACTACCATTAAATATATATGATATAATAGTAGTACTACAACACGTATTACACTAAGGATTCCCACAACAGCTGCAAGAGTTGTGCCAAAGCAATTCATATTTGTTGGGAAAAACACAACCCTTAAAAACATATAATATGAAGAAATAATTGAATGTATTTGTGTTCTTTATATAGATCGAGGGCCCGATTCATGAATAAGTGCTTATTTGTTCCGCAACTGCCACTTACAGAGAACGACACTGCATGAGCCTTCGCTCAGAATAAAAAAATCTGCCATGAATATTCATGGATTTTACTGTGCAAAGTAACCATATTCGCAAGTCGCGCCCGGAATGCCCCAGAAACGCCCCTACGCAAAGAATAAACAGCCAGAACAACTCCTCGGGTGCAAATACACGCACCCTTCGACCAGTGCGTGGGGTCACCCGCAAGCAGCCTGCATTGCGGGGACCCTGTGCAGGGCCCTTCGCAACTGTTGCTGGCACCCCCGACAACATGTATATGATACTTCATATGATACTTTGTAACTCGGGCTGAACTTGGAACATCTGAGTGCGAACCCCCGTAAACCATACCTGCACCCCGGTACACTGCGTACATGCACCCCTAAATCCGACATGCAAACCCACCTCTGCGCTGCGATTCCTATGTGCAAGTGTATTTACGCCTGCCTTCAGGTGGTGTGGTGATCGCAGGAATTTCCTTGGCCATTTCTATGCCGAGAGGCTGCACGGATGGTCCCATAAATATGTGTCATTTGTCACAATTGTGGCCATGCGAGGGACTGCCTGCGGGCCGTCCCTCGTAACGCCAACATTTTTGCATGTTCTTCCCCATTTTCTTTGTTCTGCTCCCTTCCCAGCCCTCTGTGCAAGGCACATCCACACAGAGACATGTCGAGCCGGCACGGACTCCACCCAAGTCTGGAAAAGCCCTGCGCATTTGATTCCAATGAATCAACAAATAAGATTGTGCACGCAGTTTGGCGCACGAGTTCCCTATTTCCCAAGCAAATCATTCCATGAATCAGGCCCTGAGTTTTTAATGGGTGTTTAAGAAATTTGTATTTGTATATTTCTAGTTAATGCTTCAGATAATTTCTAAGATTTGATCTGGTTAGGCAGAGAGAAAATTCATCCTGGTACCATTTCCCAGTAAGTACCGGGTGAGCTAAAAGACGGGGGTACCCTTTTTTTAGAGAAATAATATTTGTTTTAAGAGTGACAACAGTGTTATGAAATTCTGATATTGCACTTTTCTGTCCACCCCCCACACGAGTAAGAAAACAGGTCTATCCATTAATTCTCTATTTTTCGGGGAGTCTTTGTAAGAACAGGGATACATTATATCAAATTACAACACACACCACACACTACCCCCTCCTCCTCTCTCTACTTATTTCAAATAACCATGTTGCAAATAAACTAGCAGCCAGTACCATCAATCACAGTGCATGGGACTCCAACCTTTAATGACAATGTAAAAATACAAATTGCATTCTTTTTTCTGAGATTTACACATCTTGTCGAACTCAACTAATAAAATGGCTTTCAGTACATAATAATGTATAGTACAAAAGTGTGAAACCCAGTTAGTTAAAGGGCCTTAGGTGCAAAATACAGTACATAGGAACAATTTTGAAGCACATTCTTACATGCTCACACAGGGAATGTGATAGTTCTTTCAAAATTGTTAGCTTTTCAGATCTGAACAAATCTATTGAGGTATATTCATTCGATTGACAAAGTTTGGGTTTTCAAAGACTTTTCTCAGATATTTGAACGAATACAATATCTGTACCATTTCCCATGGGATTGTTGTTGCTTTATATCCCTAGACATGTCATTTGTATAACAAAAGGATGTGTTTAAATCAATGTCGACACCAAAGAGTGGCTACCCTATTTTTAGAGATTCGCTCATCCACAGTGATCTGCCAACTGTTATCATCTAGGCCTTCATCAGGACAGGAGCTGATTGTATTTTTACAGAGATCCAATCTCTCAATTATCCCGATATGATTCGGTTCATTCTACAAGAGACACACAATAATAAACTCAGAAGGTGATTCACCTACAGCATCTTTTGTATGGCTGTGTTCATATGTGAAAGCTCAGCACTAACCTTTTTTCTAAGGGGAGCACAATCTTTTTATTTAATACTGTGTGATATACCTTTTTGATGCAGTCTTTAAAACATATATCATATAGAACCCAATTTACCGTCAATGCTCATTATTCGATGGTTCCTACATTTTCATTATTAACCATTCGTGACTCAGTGCTGACCTTTTGTGGTTCTGTCATTAGTGAAGGGGGGCATGCATCTGCAACCATCAGTGTGTCATTGTCACCTATAGAACAAGAAATAATTGTCCATAATCAATGTACAGCCTCACTACTCTGAATTTGTCAGCTACATTCAAAGTCAGAAGAGTCAGAAAACCTAAAAATAGCAAGTAATATGGCACAGGAAATGGGTAGGATTATGCAAATGAATCCTCTGAGGATGACATCTCCTACATGATGGGATAATACTAACACAGCAGTAGCAGGGAAATCAAACTCATTGAACAGTTTGAAAAAACTGGGACTAAAGATGGACATACACAAAAGCAAAAGATTTATGCTCCTTAGTAATCTTGAAAAAAAAGTAAATATACATCTGCAGCAGCAGCATCTCATCTGACAAAAGATTCTACTGCACATGTGGCACATGCCAGTTTCAGTGAGAGATTAACCCGGATGTGCAGTGGAAGAGGTTGTGTAATCATGTACACTCCCATTGCAAATATTTACCCATAGTGTGGCTTGTTGTGCTTCGGTATACCCTCTCACCTACTAGGTTCTTGATGCTGGTCCTTCTTCAGAAGCCTTTTTCCTCACCCCCATTCTTTCCCTCTCTGTATCTTAAAAACGTTGTGAAGAGCATCCTTTCCATGGTGCGGCAGAATTAAGAGTTAATCTGCTGAGAAGTATGCAGGGCCACGTACAATTTGCTTGTGCTGAAAACTGTTCTTTGCTCTTTAGATGGTAGCAAGCAAGATCCCTTTTATTTTTCCCAATTTACGTATATATGTAAGGTTCTAATCAATTATAGCTCCTTCTGGCATTTTACTTACACACGTATAGGAATCTCCTTATACATAGAAATTCTCCGACTTCTGGAACAGTGTCTACTGTCCTACTGATCAGTTTTCAAAAGGCTACTCTTTGAGCTTGATATCCACCCAAAGAAGTAGGACTGCAGTTTATCTGGTCCTTCCTTGAACGCTAGGTGAGATAGCCACTTCTAAAGCAGAACCGTGTTGCTTGATTCTAGCATTTTGAGAATAACATTTGCATGTTTTGGGAGATCTCCTTATAAATTACTTGATGAGGTAACTTAAGGGACCAGTGCACTTTAAATATGTTGCTAAAGCTGCAATCAATGTCTGAAAATGACATTGTGAGGATTTGTCATTTGGCAAGGGTGCATAAGTCCTGGCTTTATAAATGTGTATTAATTTACTAAACATGATGCGGGTAATTGCATCTCTGGAAGGGTAATCTGCTGATCAGATTCCCCTTTCATAAGCTCCATGCCAAATGCATAGTTAACACCTGTGCACTGTTGTATCAGTACCCTAGTTGCAGTCAGTACCTGCCCTAAAGTGGCACAGAGTAGGTTCAGGAAACAGGTTCTCTCTTGACAGCTGAGGTGACAGCCAAAGTCACTGCAGCACAGGGGTGGCATTTAAGACTCATGATTATGAGTGTACCATGCTGGTGACAGGGTAAACCCTAAATATAAGCCATTCCTGAGATAGGGCATGGTGCATGGCACTGCTCATATTCATTGTAACCACATCAAATTGATATCACACACGTCACCCATCTAGGTCCAGTTCTGCTGTGGCAGGAATATGTGTATTGTCTCTGTCCCTTTGAAGGGGCAGGTAACACCCTTCACCAGAGATGGCCACTGCACAGGAAGCTGGCCTGGGAACAGGAATCAAGAGGCACACCCATGCAAAAAAGGCTTGGTCTCACAACAGGGTGTTGCATACCTAAAACCCTTCGATTCTATTGAGAAGGGAAGAGGGGTTAGAGTAGACAGGGAGAGCTCTTTACAATTGAGGGAGGTTTCCACCCTCTTATTTCGTTCTGCCTCTGACTCTCCTTCTTGTCCCCCCACTTCCTCTAGCACAAAGAACTTTGTGTGTGATGACAAATGGGCAATGTCCATGTCTTTCAAGAACAGGGATTGGAGCCCTAAAGCAGGCTAGCTTCAGTCCAATCAGTGGACTTTTACCTTCAAAATAAGGGCTCCCATACCACTTCTTTCAATAATCTTTTGGACTTCAACCTTTCAAGAAGATGATATTGGATCTCTGTTGGGAGAACTAATCTTTCCAAAGTCCTCCGCCAGTGAGGCCAAGACTGAGTTTAGAGGTAAGCTCTGTGCCCTACCCATCCTCAGGGACCATTGTAGATGACCTGCTGCTGCATCAAGACATGCCTCCCTGCCAGCCACAATGGTACTTAGGGCTTCACTCTATTGAAGGACACCTGTAGTTTTGGACCAGCCTCCCAAATACTTGGGAGAATGAAAATAAGGACCAAAATGTAGCCCTGAAACAATGAAGTGGGTCTCACAGCATCTGGAGGACCAGATCAGCTAAGCCTCTCTGTTCTGCAACCTCAACATCAGTCAAACTGACATCATGCCACTTCGACAATGGATTGCACCTGTGCTGCTTTTTTGGCGCTTCGCTTTACCTTCCACCAAGTGCCTGCATCTTGAGTCTGTTCGATGCTGAATCGTGCCCTTGCTGAGCCCGTCACCTTCTAGGCTCGAGTCAACCACTCAACACCGGGACCTGACTTGAACTGCTGGAGAGTCACTTGCTCAAACCAGCAGTTTTGCCACTACTCAAACTGACTTGCCCTCAAACTGTTGCTTAGCTGAAATGCACATCGGAGCAACAGGACCACCGTTTTGACAATTGACAACCACCAAATCAAACCACTGAGGCGTCACTCACCGCACCTTCCTGGCAGTTACAAACCGACCTGAAATGGCTTGACCTCGAACAGTTTCTGGTGAGCACCCTAGACTGCTTCTTTGAAAACCACCTTCAAACAGCAAAGAGCAACCACATTCCAACCTGCTCAATGCCTGCTAACCGCTAGGGCAGACACAATCCACCGTACCCGAACTGCGCTTGATATGCTCTCATTACTATTTAAATCTGCATTCAATGGTGTCTACCTGCCGAAGACCCAAAACAAGGTGCTTTTGACCAATGACTACCCCCTTGGTGCATACTGGGACCTAGAGACTGGTTAGGTCACGTTTGCACCTTTTCCATCAAAGAAACATATGATTTCAAAGGAATACTCAACCAAACTCCTCAACCTCTTCAGAAAGTTCTTCACCCCTAATAACTGCCTTACTCTAGCCAGAGTTGTCATCAGTAGCAAATTAGACTATTGCAATGCTACTCTGGCAGGGACTTCCTCCAAAAACCTCAGTAAACTACAGTTGACCCAAAACAATTTCCTTAGAGCCCTATGGGGCCTCAAGCACTCAGATCACATATCCCCAATCAGACGTGAAGCACACTGGCTTCCTATTAAAGCCCATTGAATTCAAAATCCTATCCATCACTCATCGTTGTCTCCAGAACACCGCCCCTCTTTACCTCAAACACTGTATCACCAACAAGTCCAACCCATGCAACCTGCGTCCTTCTTCCTCCACCTCCCTAACCACCCCCAAATTCACCAGAAAAAGATCAGGAGGATCAAGCTTCACCATCATTGCGCGCTCACTGTGGAACGCCCTTCCCCTCTATCAGAGATGTAGCCTCATATCAGATCTTCTGCAAACAAATCAAAACCGCTCTCTTCAACAAAGTTGCATGAATCGTTTGCACCTACTGTGAACACCTCTTCCATGACTTGTAACCATGTACCTGCCCATGCATTCTTGTGCATGTAATCTAGCGCTGTGACACCTCTGCGTCTTGGGCACTAACAACAAATAGAAAAAGAAAAAAAAAATATGGGTTTTACTTGCCTGGCACTCCTAATTTATTACTCAGAGTGCAGCATTGTGTTATATTTGCTTATTCTTTGTCCTTTCCACAGGGGTGAGTTTTGCACAGTGTTTTCCTAGTTTTGCACATGGTGGACCTGATAAATCAAGGGTTTTTCAATGGGATTGCACCTTTATAAAAACACTTTTGTAAATCAGGCTGAATATGTTTTATTAAAGTATATCTATTTTTACAGAACCTTGATTGTACATTCCCTGTATTTTGGACTATTATGCTTTGCGGTTTGGGTCGCTATTGAATCACATTGCCACCCCTTTTAAGAGTATAGCGTTTCCTCAGTCCACTTGACCACAAATGGCAAAGGAGGTATATCTCCAAACACTGCCTGTTTTTCCTTTATGATGGTGTTGGCTCTCGGTTTGTAGCAGTGTGAGGTCTAAGTGGGCATTTTACCTGTGCAGGGCAGAATCAAATTTGTCACAGTCATTACTAGAGACATCAAAGTAACTTGTTTGTAATGGTCTCTCGACATCAATACATTGTATCAATTTCAGGTTAATCCATCCCATCCTACAGTTGTTGACTTGATCATTTGGACATTGAACCAAGTGAATAGGCCATCTACAAGCACAAAGGCTTCTGTGGGGCCATGTTTTGTAGTGTTGGGGCATGCCTTCCTTCTTTAACCTTAAAAACTGTCTCCCCTATTCCTAGCTGGTTTATGAGTCCTAGTGAATACAAAAAGTGTTGCTCTATTTACTGTGGGATGTTTTGAAGAATAGGGAAATGAGGGAAATGCATGAAGAATAGGCTGCCACCCATTTTTGCCGATGTTATGGGCACAGAAGAGCACTGCCTAAAACCCCATTGGACTACCCACACAGTAGCCTGAAACCATTGGGAATGGCAATGCTGATTGCCAAGAGCAACCTAGAATTGTGGGGAATTCATTTTCTTAAATCCCAAAAATGGGTGCATTACCAGTACTCACCACTATCAGAAAGCCGGCGTTTTAAAACAACACCAGACTTTTTGTGTAAAACTGAATAAATGAACCCAAAGCGGGCATGAGATTACTCCTCAGGGTCTCTGTCCCCAGGAAAAGAAAGTGGAAGCACTTCAGAAACTGAAAGACCCCACAACTCTGCGGGAACTAAGGAGCCTCCTTGGACTGACTAATTACAGCAGAAAGTTCATTGAGGGCTACGCAGAGATCACCAGACCCCTGATTCATCTCCTGAAGGGGGGGCAAGTGGGAATGGTGTCCAGAACAAGCCGAGGCAGTAAAACAACTCAAAAGAAGCCTCTCAAAAGCGCCTTGCCTAGCTTACCCTGTCAGAAACAAGGAGTTCTTCCTGGAGACGGGTTTCTCTAATACGTGCTTGACGGCAGTATTATACCAAAAGCATGACAAGGTCAATAAAGTAATCTCCTATGCGAGCAAAACTTTATCCTCTGTGGAGAAAAAATTCAACAATTGTGAGAAGGCACTCCTGGCAACGGTGTGGGCATTGAAGAATTACCGCCCGTTTATCCAGGGGGAACACATCATAGTGGAGACTCCACACCAGCCTCTGCAATATCTCCAAAGTGACAGAATCCGGGCCGGAAATGTGAGTATTTCCCGAATTACTTCCTGGATTCTGTCAATGCAAGGCTTTCCTGTGGAGGTCAGATATGGCCAAAACAAGAAGAGTCCCCTCGCGCAAGGTCTGGCTGACTTGCATGATTGTGCCAGAGAAAACTGTCTCGAGGACGAAAGTCTAAAAATAAAGGACAACATGGAGGCATACCTTAATTCCCCCCACAAAGTCTTTGAAGAAGACAAGTGTGAGGGAATGCCCACTGTGTATGTGGATGGATGCTCTTACCATGTTGACAACGACGGGGAGAAAGAACTGGTGGCCGGCGTAGGGAATGCATGGGTGAATGAGTCCCCAGAACCCTCCGCTGGATACAAAATTGGTCCCCGAAGTCAGGTGGCAGAATTGATGGCTGTGCATCAGGCCATCCTCACTGCTGTCCAGCATCAACTCCACGAACTGGTCATAATCACAGATTCTGATTATGTACGGAACGGGTTCGTGGAGCACCTGGTTAATTGGAAAACCAGAGGCATGTTATGTGCTAACAACAAACCCTTGAAACATGGGAAGTTGATCCAAAACATTGATGATCTGGTCACCTTGAAAGGAATGACCATCTATTGGAAGAAGATCAAGGGTCATTCCAAAGTAGAGGGACCAGACAAAACTGGAAATGACTTAGCTGATCAGCTGGCCAAAACCGGGGCCATCCAAGGGGATCTAATTGAGATTGAGTCCCTGTTGGGGGAAATCCAGGTCACTGCTATCACTAGGTCCCAGACAAATGCTCACAACGACCTTTCAATTGCACAATGGAGTAAGGAGACCCCTGATGCTGATTTGATTACCGCTCAGAAGGGGCATCCAATTATTGGTAAGTTTTACCAACACCTTGAGGACCCTGAGAACTTTCCCCTGACGGATACCGATTATATTGGGAAAGAGGACCTAAGAGTGTTGATGAAATGTCCAAAAATGTTCCGAATCCAAGACGGTTTGCTGGTAAGGAAATCCAAAGCTGGCCACGATCAGTGGGTGGGTCTTACCTCATTCCGAAGCCTGATGTTAAGTCACGCCCATGATGCGGCCACCGCCGGTCATAGGGGGTTTCACACAGCACTGGAAATCTTAAGAGAGGTTGCATACTGGCCACACATGGGGCAGGACCTTGACCAATACTTGAAGGGGTGTCTTGTGTGTGCGCAATTTCAGCCAACGTCCCTCACACACCGCGCGCCTCTCCAAAAGCGGGGGATGACACTGCCATGGTCAGATTTGCAAATCGACTTTGTAGGCCCTATGATTCGCTCGTCTAGAGGAAACAAGTATATGTTGACCGTTACATGCTTGTTTACCAAGTGGGTGGAATGTCTCCCAGCCCCAAATTGCAAGGCAGAAACTGCAGCTGCCCTGATGATTAACCACATCTTTTCCCGTTTCGGCCTACCTCAAAGGATTGAGTCAGACAGAGGTAGCCAATTCACCAGTGAAGTGATGACAAAGATGTGGGAGATACTGGGGGTCAAAAGGAAGTTGCATATTGCTTACCGGCCAGCTTCTTCTGGGGCAGTAGAGAGATATAACCGAAACCATTGTGAGCATATTAAAGAAGTTTGTGGCAGATTCTGGGCCAAGTTGGGATATCCGATTACCTCTGGTCCTAATGGCCATCAGATCTACCCCTTCATCTGCAATCAAAATGTCACCATTTGAGTTGATGACTGGGCGCAAGATGGTGCATCCTCAGCATTTGCTCTACAGGACCCAAGAGCAGACACTGATAAATGCCTCCACAACTCATAAGTATGTGGAGAATTTAAGAAAACACCTTCAACATGCTTTTGCTTATGCTCAGCGGAATCTAGAAAGATCAGCTGATAGCATGAAAACCCACTATGACCTGAAAACTTCCAGGAAGGAATATCAGGTGGGGGCCCGGGTCTATCTATACAACTTCCAAAGAAACCAGGCAAAACAGCGAAAATTCTTGCCTACATGGAAGGGACCCTTTTGAGATTATAGACAAGATCTCCCCTGTGGCCTACAAGCTCCGCATCCCCAAAGGCGGTTTGGCAGAGGGGGAAGACAAGTGGGTCCACATTAACCAGTTGAAGTGTTGCCATCCCAGGCACACTCTGCAACAACTGGAGGAATCCTATGGAATCCTAGAGGGTGCTGTCTCAGATTAATTCAGTTCTAACTTAAAATATCCTACATATCGCCTATCAAATTCTGAGTTTCTCAATGTGGGTGTTTTGGTTTTTGAATGCAAAAAGAAATGTGCATGTACATATGTTTTGACTATAAATTTATATGCCACCCCACTATATCAATGGTGGGGGAGAAATGTCCATGAATAGGTATTGCCGCTCTTCCTTTGTCGTCCTAGGAGAAAACCTGCAGGCTGGCCTAGGAGGACGATCCGGAGACCGGGAGCAGAGACGCAAGGGGCCCAGGGTACCGCCCAATATTCCCATCAGGACTGGCGAGGAGAACCGATCGATCAGTACCGGATGGAGGAAAAGATGCTGAACTGTGCCATCTATTGGAAGAAGATGAGGAAACATCCCAGGTCTTGCGAGTTCCATCAGTGAAACAGAATGGCCATCGCAAGAGGGGGGCTTGTGGGATGTTTTTACCCATGCATCCGAGCCCTACCTCAAAAAAACTGTGCAGTACTGGCATTGAAAACATCATGATGGCCAGAGCTTCCCAGAAAATGCCCAGGGAAATGCATGAAGAATAGGCTGCCACCCATTTTTGCCGATGTTATAGGCACAGAAGGGCACTGCCTAAAACCCCATTGGACTACCCACAAAGTAGCCTGAAACCATTGGGAATGGCAATGCTGATTGCCAAGAGCAACCTAGAATTGTGGGGAATTCATTTTCTTAAATCCCAAAAATGGGTGCATTACCAGTACTCACCACTATCAGAAAGCCGGCGTTTTAAAACAACACCAGACTTTTTTGTGTAAAACTGAATAAATGAACCCAAAGCAGGCCAAAGAAAGACTTACTGAGAGGTGGATCCAATGTAAAGTTATATTCTGAAGTGACTTGAAGGTTTATAACAAGACTGGCTGAGCTGTGGATTTCAGCAGTTTAAGTAAATTTGGACTGAAAGACACTAAAAATCTAAATGTTTAAAAGAAATGAGTGACCTACTTTTGAGTGTCGCATAGGTTTCAATTGTTTTAAACTTAGAATCAACATTCTAGCTGCATATGTAAAAATGGTTAGTTTTATTTGAATGCAGAAAACTGGGTAACTAAAAGTGACAGCTGGGGCCTGGCTTAAGGAACTGAATTCTGCCCACCAGCTAGCCCCGACAAGAGATGAGACTTGCACAACAGCTGTGTTCCCAGGCCTAGCTGCCTTTTGCTGTTCCCACCAAAAGGGATATGACACTTCTCTGATTGAATTACCTGGGCTCTGCAGGAAATTGAACAAAGCCCTGTCCTGACTCAGGCAAATGTTTTATTGGTGGGAGTCGTAAATGTGGCTTCCTCCTGGAAGGAAAGGGGAGGAGCACTGCATGTGAGAGCAAGCTGGCTTGGCAGAACTGGAAAAACCAGAAATTCAACCTTGTGCTGGGGGGAAACCACACCCCTTTGGGGCCAGAACATAACTCTAAAAAGATGGATCATTCATAGAGCGGACTTGTGAAAATTTTATAAATGATACCATAATTCTTGTGATTTTTCTGCCCACATTTTAAGAGGTGTTTAGAACCGGTGGTATGATCTGGGGGCAAGCTAGCAGTTAAGAGCGTATTACTTAAAATGTATGCATGTTAAAAATCTGACACTTCATCAATTAATGTCCATACTCCTTGCGCACATGTGTGTAAATTTGGGTTAATGTCCGATATTGCAAAACCAGTTAAAAAGTGCAAATGTTGCCATTTCTCAATGCAAGCTCCCAGGAAGAGCAGATTTGGACAGGGTATACCTCCTGTGATATGTGATGGGTGCATATAATTTTAAACAAATGTGTACCTGCGCAAATATGTCTTTTGGGTCAAAATATAGACTGTGTGTAATTTGACAGGGGTGGGTTCTCTGTATCATAAACAGACCTCATCATGATGACACTTCATTTCATTCCCCCAATCAAGGGGAAGAGGAAGAAGTGGCCAATGACAAGTGGAGAGGGGTAGGGTCTAGAAAGCTAGCCTCTCCACCCACTTTCAAAACACATAAAAGCAGACAGTCAGGACAGATAGGGACATTCAATTCCATTTGCTGCAACGCGCTCTGCCGGACCACACAACATCCAGAAGATACTAGATTCAACACTTAAACTTTAAAACTCCAAAGAACTTGATTCAGAACTCAAAGCAAGGGCCTAAACCCACAAACTGAGAACTCTTCTCAGTGGGCCTCAGCATCCAGCAAACCTAACAGCGATAGCAGCATCCAGGAGCCGTGCAGATCAGCGCTGGGTCCAGAGAAAGCTGTGCAGAAAGATCCAGAAGCAGTGCTGTACCCAGAGAAAGCAGAGCAGTATCCAGAACCAGAGGCAGAGCAGAGCTGACCCAGACCGCTGTTCGCAGAACTAGAGAGCTGACCCAGACGCTGTGTGCAGAAACCGTCCATGGCGAGTGAAGAAAACCTGTTGACCAGATCCGTGGCGAGGCCCATTTATTTCAAAAATATATTGTGAGTACCTAGCAGAACTGTGCAGAACCGATCTCTTAGTCAAAATAATATAATTCAATCTATTTTAATCTAACCAGAACTGTCTCCTAACTGTCACCTGTCATTTGCAAAGCTGTCACCTGTCATTTCTAGTTGCTAGCTGTGACTTGTCACTTTGAACTTTTAAAATTTCAAATCAGAAAAACGACCTTTACCATATCGCTCATATCTTCGTGACCGTTTGTCTTAGAGACTTGCAGTAACTTTCCTCTGAAAGCTGGGAATCTTGGCTTTACAACGAACCTAGTCATTCCTACTCCCTATACTTTTGCCGCAATCGCGAAAAACGCACTCGCGAATTTGCCGCAATTTGCACATTTCTCCACGTGTGAAAACAGCAGCTTCCTTGCTTTCATTTGCCAAAAATTCGTTTAACCTGCCCATCATTCCTAGAACATTGCTAAAGTAAGCCTGAACTTATTTAAACCAACTAATCCTCAACCTGAACCTCCAGAGGGAATTAAAATCATTTTAGCACATTTTCCAATATATTGTCACCATATTAAAAGCATTTTGAGCCTGTGTAAAACTCATATCTATTCTTCTCTAAGCTTGCTGGGAAACTGGAACTCTGTATTACATTGTGATTGTATACCTGACTGTGTGCTCTTCCTTCCATCTCCTTACATTGTATAGGGGGGGTGAATTGCCACAAAGGGAAAGTGATTACCTTGTCGTTTGTGAAACCATATCAGTTTTTCTTCTATACTGCATTTCATTCATTCAACCTTGCATTTCCTTGAACCCTATAAAGCATTCTCTACCACATTATTCTTCTGTCCATATTTACCAGTGTGCTACCTTATCCATTTCATGTCAACTCCTTAGTGATTATAAAGAAGTGGGCTAGGGCCAGATTCTCCGTTGTTAATCTTTATCATATCAGATTAAGTGTGATATTCAATTATTAATTTATTATAAAGTGTGATATATATATATATATTGTTTAAATTCTCAAATAAACCTTTTAACTTGCAAAACAGAACTACTTCTTGGCTCAGTGGGGTCAGGGGGATTCCAAGAGAGCGGTGTTATATAGGGGTAGTCATCCAGAACGCATGAACTGGACATAAAGATATATCAATAAGGGTTTCCATTCAGTATCCCAGACTAGGCATTGACTTAGCTGTAGTGTTGAATTGAATCCTCTTACATTACCCATGCTCCTATTGTATGCTGGCTAATAACATAGCTTACTCAAAAATGTCTATAATATGTGCGTTTTTTTTTTATTTGATTTAGTTGCAACACAACTTTTCAAATATTTGAACACATACAAAAGGAAGAACAATTTCCATTTAAGCTTACAATATGATTAAAATATACATAAAATACATAAAATAAACCCACTTCACACTTCCATTAATCAACACATAATACATGATGCATGATACCTGGGTACAAATAAATTTCATCTTTATAAAATACAACCTACTCAGAACAAACATACAATACAAAATACAGTTCTCACTCCCATAATATAAGCCTCCGTCATCCCCTTCTCTGCTTTCCCTTCTACAACAAGGTATATACAGTATGTGTTTTAGGATTATTTAAATATACATGTTCTATATGTTTTAGGATTACATATAGTGCTGCTTGAGGTGTACCCTCTTTGTCTGATAGTTAATAGCCAGTTGACCAAACCTGTAAGTCTGAGGTCATTATAGGGGGCAGCATTCTTCCAGTGTTAGCACAGAAGTGAAATACCCCAGCTTGCCTTCCACTTGATGGGTATATAAATACTTCATTATTAGGTAGCCCGGAGATTGTCGGTGGTTTCTTTATAAACCAATGCAAAACGACATGGTTTGGATTCAGGTAATAAAATCGCAGCAAAAATGTTGCTGGTAAAAAAAGATCAAGGCAAAATGCAATGGTTTCACCCGGTCGGTAAAGGTGTACCCCATTATACCATTTAAGGGGACCGGGCGTTAGGGGACCGGGGATTGTGGGGGTGTCCCCGCTCCCCTTAAATGGTATAATGGGTCCGGGGGTTGCGGGGTATCCTCCGCTTCCTTTACATGATTGTGGCGGCAAAACCACAGCATTTTTGCCGCGATATTTTGAATCCAGAGCCATTTTTGCGACGATTTTAAGACATGGAACCCATAGTTTGTCCTGGCAGTAACCCACAAGTTCTGCTTATACTATGCACGATACAGAACCTAATGTATGCTCGTGCAAGTGCAAATACGAAAGACGCTAAAGCTTATGCCCAATATACTTATGCTCAATGACATCAAGTAATCATCTTCGGGCAAACAGTTTTTCATTTAAGTGAGTGCTCAAACAGTGAGCATGCTAACTGTCAATCAAAACATATTTCATATGCAATAAACAATGTGTGGAATAATTTAACTATATATATGCATGCATACTAATTATCGAAAATGATTTAGCTGGGCATTAAACAAGATATTATAAAGGTTGAATTGCCGAAAATGTTTGATTTGTGGGGTGCAATGCCAATGTGAAGTCTTCAACCTGCGTTGTAGAAAAAACGTAAAGGCGAGGATTGAAAGCACATTATACGGAATAGTGAAAATGTATTCAGAGTGGAGTAACTTTGCTGGAAATGTTGGAGGGGGACATGACATCTAAATGAAAGGTGCCCCTGCCAAATGAATGGGGACACAACGGTGTGTCACTAAAGTTGGGGGGGACAAACACCCTTGTCCCCCCCTAAATTACGCCCATGTGTATTCATGTTAGGCTTCTTCTCTTAGCTAGTGAGAGCGTGTTAGATAAGCAGAATAGAGCTGGCAGGCTCGTGGGGGGATTTAACTCCCATGGGAATGGAATTAACTTTAGAAACAGAGCCTTGTGCTGCGTTTGAGTTTGCAGCACATGTAGAAAGCTAACACCACAAACGTCGCCACTGCATAAAACACTGAGCATGTTCAATGACAAAGAACTGATCACATTCCAAATACAGACTTTTAAATCGTCAGCTGTGTGTATGACAGGCTCTAAACCAAGGAGTTGCCATGTGCAGCTGTCCAGTACAATTTTGCGAACATATTTGAACTGTCTAATCAACAACGGCTTTTTCATCAGCATTGACGGACCACAAAAGTCAGTCTGCGCTGCCAAATTACCATCGCTGTTTGTTGAGAAAAAGGTTGCAGCACTAGATAAATGAATGCACTAATAGATGGGTCTGTAAAAGGATTTAAAAAAACAACAAGACTCTAATATAAATCAGACTGATTTGGTTTGTTTATACACGAGTTGTACAACTCTAATAAAGCAATGTTGCATATATTAGTTATGCATTATATTTTTGGTGTATTGTACAAGTGTATCTAATCAGTTTTGATACCTCTGTACTTCATTTTTTGCAATGCTGTTATACAGTGCTGCTACATTATGCAAAGCATAAACAGCGTGCATAGCATAATTGTAAACATTATAAATGTCCGACTTCAGTAAGCATTCCATTTCGGTTTAATATGTCGATAACCTACTGTGAAAAATATGTTTTGTCATATAAAATCATTCGTAACCTTTTAAAAACACAAGCTACTTTTTTGCAACGACATATGGTGAAGCTATTAATGCACACTAAGGGCATGGGACATTTCAGCAGTTACCACAGAACGAGGATTGTCTTCCCAGCGTGACCCAACGTGACTGTCTATCTTGTGTCACTTTCTTGCGAGCGCACCATATGTTTCTTATCGTTTTAATGATCAGCTTCGCCATGGGCATCTTTATAAATACATTTGCTATAGTTGCATCTACGTTAGATTGATGGCAGAATGGAGCAAGCCCGCAACTACTATACGTGCATCTGAAGTCACATTCAGTGTCTGGTTTACCTTTGCACATGAATGCAATAGTGAACATCCTACACGACATATGCTTCTAATGAAATATTTGATCTGTTCCACTCGCATTTAAAATGTGCCAATATGCCTATTGTATATGATCTTGTGCTGTATGATTTTTGAGCCAAGGCTGCACTCCTATCTTCAATTATTAACAGGAGCTGTACTAATCTCGAATTCTGCCTATATCTTCATGGCAGGACTACCATTAAACAATGTGCATATAACATCTCTTCCACATCAGCATCCCATTCCCTCATTTGTGGTTTCTGAAATCAGAGATTTACAACACCCTTTTAGAATTCTAGATTCACAATTGGTTTCCAGTGGGCTCCTAAAGGGACAGCTATCGTTCATTTCACTCCTGGGTTGGTGGCTTTACTTGTCTGAGAAGTTACAGGGAGGACATTGCTCATAGATAGGCAAGTTACTTATCAGAGCTTCAGCGGGACTCGATCACCTCTAGTGGTTCTAGCGCTGGGATGCAGAACCCTTGCTTAAGTGTGTGACCGGTCCAATGTCACATCTTTGGCAGAGGTCTTTGAGCATTGTTTGGCAGTACACGAAGAGCATGCAGTTGAAGTTTTATTTTCCAACCTTGTGAAACTAAAATCAAAGCCCCAATTAACAAAATAAGGAAATATGCACCCACGCATTTTAGCATGGTGACAAAATTTGCAGCTGGGTGCATATACATATTCAGGTGTGTGGGATGTATCAACCCACTCATCCAAGCCCTGCAACATCACTGTGCATTGCTGGCAGCAGAAACATCATAATGGCCACTGGAAAGCATGCTGCTCGCCAGAAATTACCAGAAATTGCGCAGTGAAAACCCGAAAAATAGGCCACCATCTACTTTTGCCTATCTTAGTGAGCACAGGAGATCAATGCCAAAAACCACCATGGGGCTACCCACAAAGTAGCCTGAAACCACTTGGAAATAGCAATGCTGATGGAAAAAGAAACACAGAGCTGTTTGAAAATCCGTTTTCTTGATTGTCAAAAATTGCTAAAATCATGGCTCACAAATCACCTAAAAGATCCAACCTCTTTGTTGGGTGTTCCACATCATGTACAGCAAGAATCCACATCAATACAATTGAAGGGGCCCCTGAGGGACCCTCGGGTGTGGAAACAAGACACAATCACCACTCACAAAATGATACGCCAGACACGAGGTTGTGTTCCCAAAATCTAGGGTTTATTGCAAAGTAAATAGTCTCAGTTGGCCAATTGGGTCCCATGTCCTGCGACGTGTGTTTCCAAACCTCGGTGGACGCAAGAGAGCGAGAATCATACAGCAGTTACATATATACAAATCAAGCATTTTGTAATCAGTAGTGAGTGACACATCTAATACCGCCCCTAATACATTTTCTTTGAATTGGGCACAATGATTGACAATGGTGACAAGTATGACACCTTTGAATATTCATTTAGCAACAGTTTGCAATTTTCGCGAGCCTACAGACACAAGTCTTTGTTTAAAAGAACACAATGCTTCTGTTCTTGCAAGCAAGCTGCGTGCAGGGGAGAAACACATTCCAGCCCTTGCTATCTCCTAGTTTCTATTCGTGTACTGGGGGGTCAACTTGTTCTCCAGGGCTCTACAGGGCTCAGGAAAGGGGGGCCACAAAGAAGAGCATAATTCAAGTCATTTAATGTTCGTTTCTAGCATTTCTACCTTGTATTTACGAGACTAGCTGGCACCTGTGGACTGATTAGGATGCCTCGCTGCTTACTTCCAAGGATATGCGAGGGAGGAGACCGGGCATTTCTTTCTGGGCTACTGCGTTATGTTTCAACATGTCTCTCGCGGCCTTGCGTTAT
Organism: Ambystoma mexicanum; assembly: GCF_040938575.1. Taxonomy (NCBI): domain Eukaryota; kingdom Metazoa; phylum Chordata; class Amphibia; order Caudata; family Ambystomatidae; genus Ambystoma; species Ambystoma mexicanum. The sequence goes on from NC_090931.1 coordinate 1,196,406,130, forward strand.
GCACTAGTAGAGCAGAATAATATTTCAGCAAAGCAGTTTTAACAGAAAGCAAAAAGCAAACGTTAGAGAAAACAAAATGGCGATTTCAGTCACCTTTAAAATGGCCGCACTTTAGTCAAGCTTATGGCTATCTATTTCTAATACTAAACGCATGAGGTGGTTGGTCTTCGGCAAATATAGTACATGGCCTTATGATTGAGGGGTGTCTACTTCTTCTGGACTGACAAACCCCCTTTTGGCCATATGCCAAACGTCTCATCCGTACATTGCATCCTCTTCTGACCAAGTATCTGATTCTGATTCTGAATCTTGCGCATTATTAGTTTTCCTTTTATTGTCGTCAATATTGATTGACATGAATTCTTTAACTGTCTTTAATTCCTCTTTACCATGGGTACTTGATTTAATAGTGCTCTTTTTTTCTATCATCTGTACACACTCTTCACTCATTTCGTGCATATCATGGGTAAGCAGTGTATGCAACAACAACATGTCATGAATATTCCTAGCACTGCTGCTAGGATCGCAAATAATTTCCAGCCCCATGAATATAATATCTCCCAGAACCAGGAGCGTATATCCCAACCCCCTTCTTGGGTATGGAGTTCAAAGCTCAAGGTGTGTATTTTTCTTATTGCCTCAAAAATCGTAGGGGAGGAGTCATTTACAAATACACAGCATGCTGATCTCACGATTTTGCAAACACTACCACGCTCAACCAGGATCACATCAAGAGCCATTCTATTTTGAAGTGTCATTAATCTAATCCCTTTCTCCTCTAATGTCATGTTGTATAATATATCTGTTGTTCCATTTATTGTTTTCTCTAAGATTCTGGATAGTTGTCATATATTATAGGAATTTATTGCTTGGGCCATAAATGGTACAATGATTTTGCTACCTCTTCCATAATCAATCCTCCTTCATTACTTCTCCGTGGCCTAGATCTAGATAGTTTGGCTATGTCTGTTGTTTTTAAAAGAAACACTCCTGGGAACAAAAGTCCTAAATAGCAAGTACCTCCCCAGTTTCTAGGCAACCAGGGATACGCTTTTTCTCCACAGATAAAATACACAGGATCACCTACATATACAGGTTCTATTTCCCTACCAAGAATCGCTATATTCATGCATCTGGTGAATGTCCCTACTGAATAGGAGCCTTTCTTTTCTAAGCAAAAAGGCACAGAACGTGGGCTGTAATTTACTGTATAGGAGGGGGGCACTGCATCTTTATTTCCTTCTGGTCTCATATGAAACGTGATTACATATGATTTATATGGTGCAGACAGTCTATATTGTGTCATAAGTTTGGAAGGTGTAACTTTTGGTGTCATTATTCATGCTCTATGAAATATGGAGCAACCTAAATGTTTCATGATTATCTCTTCAAATTCATTCATGTTTATGCTATCTAATTGTCCCGTTTCACTCTTATTCCATTTCCCATAATATAATGTACTCAGAGATGCACTGCATGCAGTACTCAATGTCAGTGGCTGCACATACCAACCAATCCTCTTACCACCATGCTGTGGCAAGTGGGCACACACCCAACAATTATTTTTTCTCAAGATTGAATGTGTCATATTCATTATTTGCAGTAATGTATTGTTATCATATCCTTCCCAATGTCTTTCTTCCATTGGGGACAGAGTGTAAGTTATTACATGTACCGGGCTTTCAGCAGTGGAGATGTTTTTTACAGGCAAGAGAATTTCTAATGGGTGCCTTTCTTCTAAGTACCATAGTACCAGTGCTGTCGTTATTGGGGCTATTATACTCATCACACACATTACTATTGTTAAAATCAGCATACAATTTATTCGGAAATTTCTTTTGTGTAACTTTCCAGTTTCTATGTCCAATCCATTATTAGCAGTGGTGTAGAAGGGGGCAAAAGCTGATTAGAGCATTTTTCTCTCACGGTTCTTCTTCTTCCGCAGTGTTTGTCGTGAATATCTCTCTTCGTTGAATTCGTTGGAATGTCAATAAGTTCGGAAAATGTCAACAGTCTATTCTGCCAGTTCTTAGCAGCTTGGATTGCTATGCGTTGGGCAAGATCTCTGTGCATTTGCACATTGCTCAAAGAACTCCAGAGCAGTTATCAATTGCCTTCGTACCATGTGAGCCCCTCTTGTCCGGGAGGGGTGATCTGCACATGGATTTTTTTAGCACCGAGGAGCCTCACTTTTTGGACTGTCCGATTTGCACAACCCTCACACCGCTCTCCTCTAGGCCTCCGGTTCCTACTTCATCCGAGAATAGGAAACAGAGGCAACAAAGATCAAAAGAAATGTAGATTTGATCACTCCTTCTTCCGGTTCCGCAGATTATACCGCCTTGCTCCTGGTATCGTGTGATCAATGAATAGTGCGGATGCACTTCCAGACTGAAGCTCGGAGTCAGCCTGTGGCGCAACAGCAGATGATGGTGGGCGCCACAATGGTGATGCAGGTTTTGATTCAGGCTGCGGCGCAATGATAGAGCGTGGGCACCAAAGCGGTACACGTTTTGTGTCAGCCAGCAGTGATGCAGATTCTGCTGGACAACGTTGGGGCTCTCTTTGCCCTTCCTCTTTTACAGCAATCTTTTCAGGCTTCGTTTCAGGATCAGGCAGATTTTGTGGCAAAGAACTGGCAACTGTCTTTTTCGTTTTTGCGACCGCTGTCTTTTTTTGGTCGTCTTGATCAGGCAGTTTTTCAGATGGTGTCGGGACCTTTTTAGCGTGGGTTGCGTGAATCCACGCTTTCCTTCCATCTACACGAATGGCTGTTTGCGTTGTTCGGAGTATTAAATAGGGTCCACACCACCTGGGTGCAAGCAATGTCTTCCATTCAAAGTTCTCGATGAGGACCTAATCTCCAGGTTCCAGTGCGTGTCCCGGACCAGTGTATCTTATTGGTAATGCCTCTTGCACCTGCTGATGAATCAAACGCAATTTCTGTATTAAACGATAATAGTAAATGCTGAGCACCTGGTATTCGAGTTCCCTCAGCCGTTTCAGCTGAGGTGCACACCAAACATTCGCCGGTCTCCCCATCACAATTTCATAAGGGGAGAGCCCAGTTCTTGCCTGCACAGATGTATACACACACAGTAACACTAGTGGTAGTGTGTCTACCGAGCTTAACTTGTTTCCTGCGTATATTTTGCTTATTTTGGACTTCAAGATGCCGTTGTGGCGTTCAATAAGACCAGCACTCATGGGGTGTCTAGAACAATGGAATCGCTTATCAATCTGGAGACCTTTGCAAATCTGTAATATCACTGCACCCACAAAATGCGGACTATTGTCTGACCATCTGACACAGGGCAGACCAAAACGGGAGAAGTATTCCTTCAACATTACTTTTGCAGTGCTCATGGCGGTACAGTCTTTCAATGGATACGCCTCCACCCACTTACTGAATGCACATATGACCACTAGGACATACTTCAAGTTTTGGCATCTCTCCATCTCTATAAAATGAAAATGGATTACCTCAAAAGGCAGAGGGAGGACCAAATCTGCCTGTTGGAGTCACTGTTCCCTTCCCCTCATTGTGTTGTAGACACGTGATACAGTTCTGAACCAGCCTCTCAGCATTTTTCTTTATGTGTGCATTCTCCCATACTGCGGCTGGATGCTGAACTATCTTTTTGGCACAAATATGAGTAGGGCTGTGGGCCATCGTGACCATTGCAGTTACATAGGAGTTGGGCACCATCCATTTTCTACTCTTCTTGTCCACCCAGCAACCTTCCAGATCTAATTCTGCAGAGCCCTCAGCCCACCCTTGTATTTCATCGGCAGTGGCTTCTGCCTGCATCTCTTTGACAGTAGCAATTCCATTTTCTATCATGCAGGGCACCTCCTCAGACTGTACTGTCAACATTTTGGTATTCAAATCAGTGGCAGTTTGCTTTGCAATTCTGTCTGCAAATGTGTTTCCCTCTCGCACTTTACATGTTACTTTTTTATGCGCCTCGCATTTCACTATTGTTAGGTGCTTCGGACACGTAAGTGCAGACAGCAATCGTACAATCAAACGGCCATGTTGGATTCTGGCCCCATGTGATGTCAGGAAACCCCTCTCAGCCCAGAGTCGGCCAGTTATGAACCACGCCAAAGGCGTATTGGCTGTCAGTATATATGTTTACACTCAGATTTTCAGAGATCTCACAGGCTCTGGTTAAGGCTATTATTTCTGCTGCTTGTGCAGAGTTGTAGGGGATTCTTTTACTTTCCACAATACTCTTTAACGTGGTGATAGCATAGGCAGCAGTTGATGTGCCATCAGGTAGTTTACAACAAGAGCCGTCACAAAACAACTCTGCATCTGGCTCTTTTTGTGGGGTGTCTTTTAAATCAATTCTTCCTTTCGTTTCTTCCTCAGTAACCATTAAACAATCGTGGGGAGGTGATTCATTCTCACCAAGTTCTTCCGTTGGCAATGGCATTAATTCTGCAGGATTCAAAGCGCTACACCTCATAATTTGGATGTGTGGCGCAAAAAGGACAATTTCATGTTTAGTAAATCTAGCTGAGGTGAGGTGTTGCGTCTGCGTTCTATTTAACAGAACGTCTATGCCATGTGGCACCATCAAAATCAAGGTGTGCCCCAATACCATCCCTTCCGTTTGTTTTACTGACGCAGCAGCCGCTGCAACAGCTCGCAAACATCGTGGTAATGCATTCGCTACAGGGTCCAGCGCAGAAGAAAAATAGCTGCACGGCCTATTTCTTCCACCTTGTTCCTGTGTCAGCCTTCGTTCTCATGTACAAACAGTCTAAAAATGTTCTCATAATTTGGTGTGCCCAAAACTGGAGCAGAACACAACGAATGCAGTTTTGAGCAGATCAAATGCTCTCTGACATTCTTCATTCCACTGCAAAGGCATCACAACATCCTTTTTTGTCAATTCCACAATTGGCTCCACAATCAAAGCAAAATTCACAATCCACTGCCGACAATAAGAAGCCATGCCTATTATAGCTCTGACTCCTTTTTGTGTTTTTGGAATAGGCATACCAGAAATGCTTTCTATCCTCTCTGGCGTCATTCTTCTACCTTCTCTCGAAAGTAGGTAACCCAAATAAACCACCTCCTTTCGACAATATTGGAATTTCTTTAAGCTCGCTTTGTGGCCATGCGCTGCTAAGTGTGTTAATAATAAAACAGTGCTCTTTTTACAAATCTCCTCTGTATCTGCGGCGATTAATAAATCATCTATATACTGTAACAATACACAACCTGCTGGTAATTCTAGCATATCTAGTTGTTCTTTCAATGCTCTGCTGTAAATACTCTGACTCTCTGTGTAGCCTTGTGGAATGCGTGTGAATGTGAATGATCGTCCTCCTAACGTGAAGGCGAACAGATATCTACTTTCTTTGTGTACTGGAATACTGAAAAAAGCATTTGCAAATCAATAACACTAAAATATTCTGCCGCAGCAGGAATCATGGTTAAAATTGTGGTAACGTCTGGAACCAATGGGAATTGAGGATCTACTACTGTCACGATGCCTGCCCCCGGAAAGCCAGACCAGGCCCAGCAACCCCGGAAGCAGACATCATGCCACTTGAAGCATGCCCAAAAACCCCAGTTAGGGGCTATTTGGCTACAGTCCTGGCGCCTATGGCGCCAGGCTCATAAGAATAAAGTCAGTCCTGGCGCCATGGGCGCCAGGCTCATTACAGAAAACTTACCTGATGCAGACCATGCTGCATACCTACCTGATGCAGACCATGCTGCACGAAGCCACAAGCCAAATGAGGCTTAGAGGGACTATTTTACCTCAGGGACTCCTTTCCTCTCGGGTGGGGTTGTGGAAGAATACTTACCTGGGACTTCTTCCAAGGCTATTTAAGCCACACCCGGACAGCCACACGTGCTTTGCGTTATTCTGCTTGCTGCAGCGTAACGCTCACCGTGTCTTCAGCAGCTCCAGTCTTCAGCCACGCCCGATTCAGCCCTGGAACACCTGGAACAAGGAAAGGAGAAGGAGAAGAGGTCAGAACAAAACCCTTACCTGAATCCTTGATCCAGCACATCGTCGATCTGAAAGAGAGAAGCCTTCACAGGTGCATTGCCTCGCACCTCGCAGCGCCGCGCTGAACTCACCATCCGGGGCTGCATTCCTTTACTCCATCGCGAACCCAGCATCTCCAGGCCATTCTTCAACACCTGGGGGAGACAAGAACAAATAGGTGAGCAAGGGCAATGCAAACCACCCCCAAAGACTTACCTGATTACCACAGGGGGGTACTCACCTCATCTCGGGTCAGCGCAGTCAATTCTGCATCACCGCCACACCCCGGCCCCTAAGGGGAAAACAAGGTCAATACAACCTACCCCCAAAGACTTACCTGATTACCTCAGGGGGGTACTCACCTCATCTCGGGTCGGCGCAGTCAATTCTGCATCTCCGCCGCACCCCGGCCCCTAAGGGGAAAACAAGGACAATACAATCTAACCCCAAAGACTTACCTGATTTACCACAGGGGGGTACTCACCTCATTTCGGGTCAGCGTAGTTAATTCTGCATCATCGCTGTACCCCGGCCCCAAAGGGGAGAACCACAATAGACTTACCAGGATCTTACCAATTGCCACTTGGAACTCTTCTAGTGGTTTAAATCTGCAACCTGCAAGGAATCTGGCAGAGTGAAGATCAGACTTTTGAACTCTTACGAACAATTGGACTTTAGAGTCAATACTGGAACTCACCAATTCCTCCACGCCAGTGACGTAACTGGTCGTCTACGCGCCCCTGCGCTCGACGCAGGATGGAGAGCTCATCTTTCCAAATCTTCAGGTGAGATTAAGAGGGGACTTCAGGAGTGTTCTGTAGGCAGACAAGGGGAGTGGGAAGGCGGGTTAACGCTCAGATTACGGGAGGTTAATTCCCTTTCTCCATTGCAGAAAGATATTCGTACGAGCCCAACAAACAAAGCTAAGTGGGTCTGTCCAGTCTGTCATCTCGGCTCTACGTGTTACTCTGGTGGAAGCAACAGCGGGCCAGTCCAGATCGACGCCCCCGTGGGAATAAGGTGAGCATAACAGAACGCGAAGCCTACCCACAAATACCCATCTAGGAGTCATGGAGACCTCGGAAACCGATCAGTTGGCCCAATTATTAGGGGAACTAAGGGCCGAAGTGCATTCCGCCCGCCAGGAAACCAATGCCCTCAGGAGGGAATTGATAGTATCAAAAGAACGAACTGATGATTTGGCCAGACAGCTGTTACAAAGCCAGGCTGGACAAACACCTCTACCTGGACTCGGGGCCAGCCCAGCTCCGGTGCCACCGAGTAACCCGGTGCAGATAAACCTTCCTGGAGCCGTTCCCTTGGCTCCGCCTGAACGCTTTGCCAGAGACCCAAAAAGTTTTGCTATATTCATGAATCAATGTCGCTTACACTTTTTATGTAGACCTGGAGCTTTCCCAAACGATCAAGCCAAGGTAGCCTTTGTACTGTCATAGCGGCAGTGCAGCGGACTGGTCCATTCCGCTAGTAAATCAGGATGACCCGATTCTTCGAGATTTCCAAGGTTTTCAAACTAGCATGGAAAGACTGTTCGCCCGACATTCCCAAGGACAGGCTTTGGATAACAAACTTTTATCCTTACGGCAAGGTAATCAGGATCTTTTATCTTACATTGCAACTTTCAATAGATTAGTTGTGGAAACCGAATGGCCTGAAGCCAAGCGAATTACATTATTCCATCGAGGGCTTCGGGGATAACTCAAGGATGTTTTAGCCCAAGTCGTGAACCCGCCTCTAGACTGTGCTGAATATATAGATTTTGTGGTCCAGTTAGATCACAGACTTCAAACCAGAAAGGCTGATCGAAAAAAGTTTGAAAACAGGGTCTTGGTTAAAACCTACGTAACCTCTAAGGGGGTAGATGCCTCAGAACCCATTCAAATCGGGGGGGTTACAGGACCCTTAACCCAGAAGGAAAGGGAAAGAAGACGGCAACAGCAATTATGTCTATATTGCGGAGCTACTGGTCATTTCCTTCGGAACTGCCCTGTAAAACCACCCAAGAAAACTATAGGAGCAGCAGACGAAAACCACTTGAAACCTGACTCGGGAAACGATCACGCCCGGCAAGCATAGAGGTCAGCTTGCCGAGCTTAAAGAAGGACACTCTGACCTCGCATTTCACCATACCCATGGTCCTTATAGATCCAGAGCAGCCATCACGCATGCACGCGGTAAAGGCGTACGTAGATAGTGGAGCCATAGGAAACTATTTGGACTATGGATTGGCTTCCAGGATGAATCTACCTCTCACCCTAAAGACCACTGCCGATGTCGTCACCACTGTTGATGGAACTGAAATTGCCTCTGGGCCCGTAACTCATTCCACTGCAGAGATGACATTGCTGGGTCAGGATGGACACTGAGAGGTTATGGTGTTTGATTTAATCAAGGCTCCACAGTTTCAACTGATACTGGGAATCCCTTGGTTGGAAAAACACAATCCCTGTATTGATTGGCGAGAGAAGAGACTAACCTTCCCAGAATGTGCTAACACCTGTTACCCAAAGAGAACTCTAAATTCAGTACTGCCCCCAATAATCCCAGCTGCCATACAATTACCTGCTGAATACCAAGACTTTCAGGATGTCTTTCAAAAGGAGCAGGCAAACACCTTACCACCGCACAGATCGTATGATTGTGAAATAGATCTCATACCAGGAGCACAACCACTTTGCAGCAGAATCTATGCCCTCACGGAACCTGAAAATCTCCACTTGCGCCAGTACCTAGACCAGTATCTTGCTAATGGCTTCATCCGCCCGTCCAAGTCCCCTGCATCTTCCGCTTTGTTCTTCGTGCCAAAAAAGGAAGGCGACCTTAGAACATGCATTGACTACCGCGCGCTGAATCAGATAACTATCAAGAATCTATACCCATTGCCTTTGATCCCTGAACTACTAGACCAGGTAAAGAACGCTTGTATATACACAAAACTAGACCTTCGGGGGGCATATCATCTGGTACGCGTCAAAGAGGGTGACGAATGGAAGACTGCTTTTCGCACCAAGTACGGATTATTTGAGTACCAGGTGATGCCTTTCGGACTGTGTAACGCACCAGCAGGCTTCCAGTTCTTCATGAATGATGTCTTCCGAGAGCTCATCGATGTTTGTGTAGTCGTTTACATCGACGATATCTTAGTATACTCCCTATCAGAATCCGATCATGTAAAGCACGTCCGAGCAGTCCTATAAAACTTACGCCAGTATAAGTTATATGCTAAACTAGAAAAGTGCATCTTTCACACTACGGAAGTAGAGTTTCTTGGATTTATTCTGACCCCGAAAGGAATCCGGATGGATACACGTAAGTTGGACGCAATTCTTAATTGGCCTTCGCCAAGCTCAGTCAAAGGAGTTCAAAGCATGCTCGGCTTTGCCAATTTCTACCGCAGGTTTATCCCGGACTTCTCACACATTGTACATCCCATTACAACACTATTGCGAAAGAAGAAATGCTTTACATGGACAGAAGAAGCCGAGAACGCCTTCCAAGAGTTAAAAAGGAAATTCACGTCCGCTCCTGTATCACGACACCCGCGCCCAGAGCTTCCCTACATAGTGGAAACAGATGCATCCAGTTTAGCTATGGGAGCAGTGCTCTCCCAAAAGGATCCCGAAACTAACCAGCTGCACCCAGTGGCGTTTTGGTCAAGAAAGTTTTCGGCTCCCGAATTAAATTATGCTATAACCGACAAGGAGCTGTTGGCCATCAAGTCCGCCTTCAAGGCTTGGCGGCACTATCTGCTGGGCGCCAGGCATACCATTACGGTCATCACTGATCACCGCAACTTACAATACCTAAAGGTAGCCAAGGCCCAATCTTCACGCCAACTCCGTTGGGCATTGTTCTTCGCCGAGTTTGATTTTGTAATAACCTATCGACCAGGTTGTAAAAATGGAAAAGCTGATGCCCTGTCCCTAATAGGAATGGGAGAAACAGAAAGAGCTTTAGAACCTGTAGCCATAATTCCCAAACAGAGGATCCTTGGTCTGACATCCATACACTCTCTGGAGGACATTCAAGAAAAGGTCCATAAACTCTTTGATCCGATGCCTTACAGGGCTGGGCAAGGAAAGGTCCAGAGTATTCTGTCACCAACAATCTACCTTATTACCAAGGCCGGCTATTTCTGCCACTAGAGGAACTACAGAAACGTGTCATTTCTCATTACCACGACACCTTGATGGAAGGGCATCCTGGCATTGCAAAAACTGAAGCCAAAATCAAGAAACAGTTTTGGTGGCCCACCTGGCGAAAGGATGTCAAGTTGTTTGTCATGTCTTTTGGCATTTGCGCTCAAAATAAAGGGGAACAGAAAAAACCCGCTGGATTATTACAACCGTTAAACATACCACCTACTCCTTGGCATACCTTATCATTAGACTTTAGCACGGATTTACCCCCGTGCAATGGTTATAACACCATTCTAGTTATTGTAGATCTTTTTTCTAAAATGGCCCATTTCATTCCTTTAAAAGCAATACCTTCAGCTTCAATCCTGGCCAAGGAGTTCCTTGAAAATGTTGTCCGCCTACATGGCTTTCCTTCCGTGTTAATTTCGGACCGGGGAAGTCAATTTATTTCACATTTTTGGAGGAAGTGCTGCCAGCTGGCACAAATTGATGTTAGGCTTTCAACCAGCCACCATCCCCAGACCGACGGTCAAACAGAGAGGACCAACCAGACTCTTGAGCAATACCTACGTTGCATGCTACATCAATCTGAGGGGGATTGGAAAGACATTCTTTGGATCGCCGAGTATGCATACAATAATTCTGTACACTCAGGAACTAAACAAAGCCCTTTTTTTACCATATATGGTCACCATCCTCGAACCTCAGACTTAGATTCTCCCCAGCATTTAGAGATGCCAGCGGTGGACCATCTCCACGCTGTTATCACACAAGCCTTTAAAGAGGCGACTGCACTTTTACAAAAGGCTAAGGATAAATACAAGAAGGATGCTGATCAACACAGGAGTGAAGCACCGCAATACCAAGTAGGGGACCAAGTATGGTTAGCCACCAAGTACTTACCACTCAAGGGAACACAGACTTTTAACCCCAGGTATTTGGGACCTTATTCTATTAAGGCTATAATTAACCCAGTGGCCGTCAAGTTGGACCTGCCTGGTCATATGCGTGTTCATCCTGTTTTTCACGTGTCTCTTTTGAAGCCTGTGCAACCAGGAACTAGGCTAACCACCCCACCTGAACCTATCCTCATAGACGGGGAACCCGAATTCGAAGTCAAGAATATCTTGGACTCTAAAAGGGTGAGATCAAAACTCTTCTATCTCATTGATTGGAAAGGTTATGGTACACAAGAAAGATCTTGGGAGCCTAGTGACCATGTGCATGCACCTCAATTAGTGAAAAGGTTCCACCAAGAATTTCCAGACAAACCAAGGCCGAGAGGGAGAACAGCTTTAGGAGGGGCCTTGAGGGGGAGTGCTGTCACGATGCCTGCCCCCAGAAAGCCAGACCAGGCCCAGCAACCCCGGAAGCAGGCATCATGCCACTTGAAGCATGCCCAAAAACCCCAGTTAGGGGCTATTTGGCTACAGTCCTGGCGCCTATGGCGCCAGGCTCATAAGAATAAAGTCAGTCCTGGCGCCATGGGCGCCAGGCTCATTACAGAAAACTTACCTGATGCAGACCATGCTGCATACCTACCTGATGCAGACCATGCTGCACGAAGCCACAAGCCAAATGAGGCTTAGAGGGACTATTTTACCTCAGGGACTCCTTTCCTCTCGGGTGGGGCTGTGGAAGAATACTTACCTGGGACTTCTTCCAAGGCTATTTAAGCCACACCCGGACAGCCACACGTGCTTCGCGTTATTCTGCTTGCTGCAGCGTAACGCTCACCGTGTCTTCAGCAGCTCCAGTCTTCAGCCACGCCCGCTTCAGCCCTGAAACACCTGGAACAAGGAAAGGAGAAGGAGAAAAGGTCAGAACAAAACCCTTACCTGAATCCCTGATCCAGCACATCGTCGATCTGAAAGAGAGAAGCCTTCACAGGTGCATTGCCTCGCACCTCGCAGTGCCGCGCTGAACTCACCATCCGGGGCTGCATTCCTTTACTCCATCGCGAACCCAGCATCTCCAGGTCATTCTTCAACACCTGGGGGAGACAAGAACAAATAGGTGAGCAAGGGCAATACAAACCACCCTCAAAGACTTACCTGATTACCACAGGGGGGTACTCACCTCATCTCAGGTCGGCGCAGTCAATTCTGCATCACTGCCACACCCCGGCCCCTAAGGGGAAAACAAGGACAATACAACCTACCCCCAAAGACTTACCTGATTACCACAGGGGGGTACTCACCTCATCTCGGGTCGGCGCAGTCAATTCTGCATCTCCGCCGCACCCCGGCCCCTAAGGGGAAAACAAGGACAATACAATCTAACCCAAAAGACTTACCTGATTTACCACAGGGGGGTACTCACCTCATTTTTGGTCGACGCAGTTAATTCTGCATCATCGCTGTACCCCGGCCCCAAAGGGGAGAACCACAATAGACTTACCAGGATCTTACCAATTGCCACTTGGAACTCTTCTAGTGGTTTAAATCTGCAACCTGCAAGGAATCTGGCAGAGTGAAGATCAGACTTTTGAACTCTTACGAACAATTGGACTTTAGAGTCAATACTGGAACTCACCAATTCCTCCACGCCAGTGACGTAACTGGTCGTCTATGCGCCCCCTGCGCTCGATGCAGGATGGAGAGCTCATCTTTCCAAATCTTCAGGTGAGATTAAGAGGGGACTTCAGGAGTGTTCTGTGGGCAGACAAGGGGAGTGGGAAGGCGGGTTAACGCTCAGATTACGGGAGGTTAATTCCCTTTCTCCATTGCAGAAAGATATTCGTATGAGCCCAACAAACGAAGCTAAGTGGGTCTGTCCAATCTGTCATCTCGGCTCTACGTGTTACTCTGGTGGAAGCAACAGCGGGCCAGTCCAGATTGACTCCCCTGTGGGAATCAGGTGAGCGTAACAACTACCTTGTTTAGTGCACGCAGATCAATTATGAAACGATACGGTACCTCATTACCTCTTTTCTTATACACTGGAAGAATGGAACTGTTACACGTATTGCCTGTAATCTCTTCAATCACTCCCAATTTTACCAAATCAGACACAATACTTGTCAATCCTTTCTCTCCTTCTGCTGAGGTTTTGTATTGTGGAATACGCGGTAACGTTACTCCTTCTTACAGAGCAATTTTCACTGGCTCTATCTTCAAGCATCCCACATCATTGTCATTCACGGCCCATATACAAGTTGGCACTTCACTCAATTCTCCTGGCAAAGGTTTGGACAAAAATTCTGATACTGGTACATTCTGTGGTGAAATGGTCAAAAATACTCCATCTGGCGTACAGTGGATAACTGTACTCAGTTTCTTCAATAGATTTAATCCTAACAAATTTTCCCCGCAGTTTTCTGTTAAGAGGAATGGACAATATTCAGTGAATGGACCTAATGTTACTTGTACTGGTTGGGACACTTGATTTATTATTGGGGTACCTGCGAACCCTACTGAAATATTTCTTTGCCCTGACAGTGTTATCTGTGGAACCAAGTGATGATCTATCGAGCATTTCTGTGCCCCTGTGTCTACAAGAAAGCTATGCTCTCTATTCCCGACTTTCATTTCTACATAGGGTCCTTTCTGATTCACGGGAATAGGCGCTGGTTCTGACCCCTGTCTTGGGCTGTCCTATTGGGGAAACAACACATCATCCGATGCGTAATCGCTGCTGTAATTATAGTATGCATTTGATTGGGTGTCAAAAAAATTTCCGTCCCTCCATCTATTCCCATTATGTGTGTTTTGATGGCTCTGATTCTGAGTAGAGGCAGTTTGATTCTGAGCATGGTTCTGACTTTGGGCACTATTCCTTTGGCTATTTTGGTGCTGCTGCATGCTATTTCTATTCTGCCCATTTGTTCATGGATGCCCCCTATGCTGTCTTCTCTGGCTATACCCATTTCTATTTTGCAGATGTGGACATTGCGCTCGCCAGTGACCTTCTCTGCAATATGCACACTGATTCAATCCCAGAGGCCCTCCATGAATGTTCGGAATAACTCTGGCTTTTGCATTACCTCTTCCTCTATTGTGTCCTGCCACTTGCTGGAGTAGCACCTCAACCATAGTTCATAGTGCTTCTATTCTCATTGGCAAGGGGTATTCATCAAACATCTCATGTATTTCCATAGTGGGGATACTAAGATCTGAAATCCATTTTGACGCCTCCTGGATACATACTTTTAATTTATCTCCCGTCTGTCTTGACAACGTCAAAAATCGCTGCTGTATATAGGGCTCTACCGCTTCCTTCCTATCTCTCCTAAATATCTTTACTCCTATACCCTGGCGTGGCAAACATTTCAGCATATTCATCATCAAGTTCATTCTTTAATTAAAAAAGCCGGTCTACATGTTCTCTTATTTCTTCATCTCTCCCTCTACAACGTGCTAATGCATTCAAATCCAACAACCGTTGTGGCGGTAGCCTCCCAATGAACTGTTTCCATCTCGCCACTAAATATTCCCCCATGCATTCCAACACTACCTGTCTTTCATTGCTCCTCCTGAAGTCATACATCGAAACTAGCGCTGACGTTCCATCAATCCCGTTTATATAAATTTCTGCCTGTTCTTGCAGCTCCCGTCTTCTCTCCTTGCAGATCGCACTACGAGTCACTCTCACCCATCCACTTTGTCCGGTCACTTCTCTTGTTTCAACAAGTTCAAGTTCACTTACAGGAGGGGCAGTTGGGACAGAGATGATCTCTAGGGAGGGAGTTGCAGATGGGACAACGAGTACGGGAAGTGTCTGTTGCGGCACTGACTGGCTAATGGGAGGGTCTTTTTAGTTTCTTCCCTTGGGCCTCGCTTTGTATCAGTCAATATTTTATTTATCAATTCATCTGATGAATGTAATTCTCGTTGTGGGTATGTTTTTTCAATACTCAACTCATCGCGTCTATTTGATTTTCTCAAACTATCATTCCACTCCTCCTCCTCCTTTTCTTTCGCTCTCTCTGCTTTCGACTTATGCCTGCGTGCATGTTTCTCTCTACTTCTACAACGAAGCATAGCTTCCCTTCTCCAGTCCCTAAGGACAGCACATGCTGCACAACGTATTTTCTTTTTCATCAACACCTTCTCCAAGTTATCTATTCTCGTCATCTCAAAACTCCAATGATTCGGCCACTGAAAATCTTCCTGTTTTCTGGTTTGCCTATGCCAAGTCTCACAAAACATTATCGCTCCCACACCATATTTCACATACATCCCACAAGTGGCACGACATGGCCAGTTTCCAAAGATTGTCTACCGCAGCGGAAAAATCCCGCTAAGGTGGACAATACCCCAGGCATGTTTTAACCTTACCCTCGGCTAATCAACCTTACATTGGATGCTTTATTTTGCCAAATGAACTCTCAACCAATATCAGGATTACTTTGAATTGGGGCACGACTCACCTGATCAATCAAGTTGTCTTTTCAAGACACAATTCGTCCGTATACTGACGCAACCAATGACGTTGTGTCTGCGTATCTTGGCTCACTCTGCCTCGTTTTGGGACGCTCGCCTTCTTGTTCTCTGGCCGGGCACGTTGATCAGGCATCAGTTGTGTGCAGATCTGCAAAGGAGTCTCTCATCGCTTCTGCAGGGGCGCCCCAAACACCTCTTAATCCCGGCTCGATTGCCCCATCCTCGCCATTCTCTCCTCCTTCCTTATTTTACAACATACACAATGAAACAAGTGGGGGAGTGTCCCTATTCGGGTGCCATCTTGAAGGGGCCCCTGAGGGACCCTCGGGTGTGGAAACAAGGCACAATCATCACACACAAACTGATATGCCAGACACGAGGTTGTGTTCCCAAAATCTAGGGTTTATTGCAAAGCAAATACTCTCAGTTGGCCAACTGGGTCCCACGTCCCGCGACGTGTGTTTCCAAACCTCGGGGGATGCAAGAGAGCGAGAATCATACAACAGTTACATATATACAAATCAAGAATGTTGTAATCAGTAGTGACACATCCAATACCGCCCCTAATACATTTCCTTTGAATTGGGCACGATGATTGACAATGGTGACGAGTATGACACCTTCGAACATTCATTTAGCAACAGTTTGCAATTTTCGCGAGCCTACAGAAACACGTCTTTGTTTAAAAGAACACAATGCTTCTGTTCTTGCAAGCAAGCTGCGTGCAGGGGAGAAACACATTCCAGGCCTTGCTATCTCCTAGTTTCTATTCGAGTACTGGGGGTCAACTTGCTCTCCAGGGCTCTACAGGGCTCAGGAAAGGGGGGCCGCAAAGAAGAGCATACTTCAAGTCATTTAATGTTTGTTTCTAGCATTTCTACTGTGTTTTCAAGACTATCTGGCACCTGTGGACTGATTAGGATGCCTCACTGCTTAATTTCAAGGATATGCGAGGGAGGAGACCGGGCATTTCTGTCTGGGTTACTGAATTATGTTTCAACATGTTTCTCGAGGCCTTGCGTTATGCACTAGTAGAGCAGAATAATATTTCAGAAAAGCAGTTTTAACAGTAAGCAAAAAGCAAACGTTAGAGAAAACAAAATGGCGATTTCAGTCACCTTTAAAATGGCTGCACTTTAGTCAAGCTATGGCTATCTATTTCTAATACTAAACACATGAGGCGGTTGGTCTTCGGCCAATATAGTACATGGCCTTATGATTGAGGGGTGTCTACTTTTTCTGGACCGACACAACGTCAGCAAAAATCATATGTTCTCAGAACGAAATCCTCTTTTAAAGATACTTGATGGAAAGTTAGCTGTCAAAATGGGTGTAGTACCGTTACTCACCTCTGTCAGGTGCTGGCGATTTATAATTCTGACAGGAGAACTGGTGTTTCAGAAGTTAAATATGCCAAAGAAGAGAATTCCATCAAAATGCCATATAAGGGTGCCACACAGTGATTTCATATTGAAAAAGACTTGATTTAAAGATATGTTGCTTATTTTAAGTTTATAAATGTTATTTTTTTCACAAGGAACTGTGTTTTAATTGATCAGAAAGTAACCTGATGCAGTTAAAACTCCAAAAGGCTTGCTTTCCCTGAGAACCCTTCACACCTTGTCATTCCCACCAGAAGGAGGATGTCGCATTGGCATGCTAATCAAAAAGGGAGGAGATTTTCTCTGCAGCCCAGAGAAAGGAACAATAGATTCCTTGGACTGAATGGGAATGCTAATTTGGGGTGTAACTGACCACAAACTGTTGGCAGGAAACAAGATATGTGACCCTCTGAGTCAGCCCAGCTCTAGGAGGGGGACCAGACTGAGATGTGAATTGAATTGAAAGCAAATGTATGTTTTATAAAAATGCTTATAACAAATTGTACCAAGCAGGAGCTCCCCAAAACTGCCGCGGATGCAGTGCCGTCTTCATACCCACGGACAAACATCATACTCAGAAGGTACGAGCTTTGTCTGAATGCACCTAGACACGGCGCACACGCCGAGAGAAGTCCGTGTGCATAACCCTCAAATTGAGCTGCAGCCTCCATATGATCTAGGCTGCTACAGCTGATGCCCGGTGCCCCGCGCCGCCATTACCCCACACGAGGAGCCCCTTTCTTCAATGGCCACTCGGCATCCTCTGCAACTTTAGATACGTGACCGACTTTGCACGCCTGACTTCCTGGAATGACCACCTGCATTCTGATTGGCTAGCAGAACGTACTTCTGCACCAATCAGCAACCGGAAGGCAAAGCTGGCCCACACTCGGGAAGGCCCACGAAGGAAGGCTGACTTCCTGTCCCAGCCTCGCACATCACTGCATGGCTTGTGTGGAGCAGGAGCTCCCCAAACCTGCTGCGGATGCAGTACCGTCTTCATACCCACGGACAAGCATCATACTCAGAAGGTACAAGCTTTGTCTGACTGCACCTAGACGCGGCGCACACGGCGAGAGAATTCCGCGTGCATAATCCTGCGAATTGAGCTGCAGCCTCCATATGATCTAGGCTGCTACAGCTGATGCCCGGTGCCCCGCGCCACCATTACCCCACACGAGGAGCCCCTTTCTTCAATGGCCGCTCGGCATCCTCTGCAACTTTAGATGCCTGACCGACTTTGGCCCGCCTGACTTCCTGGAATGACCACCTGCATTCTGATTGGCTAGCAGAATGTACTTCTGCACCAATCAGCAACCGTCAGGTGAAGCCAGCCCACACTCGGGAAGGCCCACGAAGGAAGGCTGACTTCCTGTCCCCAGCCTGTCCATGCCTGAACAGCCGTCAGCCAGAAACCCTGCACGTTGCCCATGACCATCCTGCGCTCACACGGAGTGGCGCACACAATGTACACTTTTCCCTAACATTCGAGCGGCCTCACCCCCTTGCCCACACAACGGCGTCTAAGACTATCGTGCCCACGCTATGACCCATTCTGCCACCGGCTGCCAGTAGCTACTGTACACGCGTAGCCGTAGGCTGCCTTTGTCTAAGGTCATTGGTGTTTCTATGTGCAGCACACTATATCGTGTATCACCTGTTAAGCACACACCCTGATTTAAATATCTCAAAGCCTACCTGTGCATCGGCAGTACACTGCTTACTCATCTACGTATATATACGTAAATTTGCATTGGACCTGTCTGTCATTTCTACCATGTACTCCTTCCCTAGTAGTGATTGGTTAATATTTTTACTCGCACGACGACCTTAAAGAACTGGTCTGACTTCCTCTAGTTAACTATATCTGTTGCACATGCCACTCTTTGCCCATAGCCAACATGATACCTAAAATATAGGTGAATCTAGATGAACCTGTTGTGCACAGGCATGTTAGCCTTACTTGAATCCTCAATCTAGGTGAACCTGTTTGCACATGCATCTTAGCCCTACTTATGAATCTTGAATCTAGGTGAATCTGCTTGCACATGCATTTTAGCCTTATTTATGAATCTTGAATCTAGGGGATTTTGTTTGCACATGTATTTTAGCCTTATTTATGAATCTTGAATCTAGGTGAACCTGTTAGCACATGCATTTTAGCCTTATTTATGAATCTTGAATCTAGGTGAACCTGTGTGCACATGCATTTTAGCCTTATTTATGAATCTTGAATCTAGGTGATTCTGTTTCCACATGCATTTTAGCCTTATTTATGAATCTCAAATCTAACTGCACCTAGCGTGCCTGCTTTAGAAATGTGCGCTTAGGTTTCCAGACCTACACCAGCCTACCATTATGTATCTACCACTACTCTACACAGTTCTACTTAGAACCATCCTCCATCTGACTACCTCCCTCAATATGACTCTAGCCCAACCACAAAATCAGCTTCTTCATGGTAATGCACTCCCGGAGCTAACCAACATGCCCATCGAAACCATGTAGCCTCCAACAGCGGAACTTCAGACTCCGCGCCAGACTCCCAAGAATTTATGACCCTTTAGCTAAAATCCAACCTGCCACTACTCAAAATCAGCACACCTTGTTTACCACCAACACCACACTACCTACAGATAATACTCGGCAACACCGACTACAACTCAACAGCCGAATATTTAGAGACGCCCCCTCCCCCAAATTCCAACACAATGTCCAACAGCCCTCTGACCCACCCGCCCAATCTGGAATTTAAGGCGTCCTATTAAATGCCCGCTCTATGGTAGCCCATGCTACTGAAATAGCAGACATAATCCAAAATGAGAACTTGGACTTCCTGGCTATCACAGAAACCTGGCTCCATCCTGCAGCAGGACCAGCCATCATGTTAGCCACCCCAGACAATTACACTCTTATACGCATGGATCGCACCACGTCTACAGGTGGCGGTCTGGCCATAATTGTCAGAAATAACCTTACCCTCAGACTTTCCTCACCCCATAAAATTAACTCCTGTGAATCCCTCACAGCTAAACTTACCATTGCCAATAACCAAACCATCATCATCCACCTGATATATCGCCCGCCAGGCCCTATAGGTTCCTTCGAGGAAGACCTCACAAACCTATTATCTGACAATCTAAAAAACTCCACTCAAAGGCGACTTCAACCTGGGATTTAATGACCCAGGCGACCCCAACGCCCTACAAATTAACAACACCCTGGAAGAATTAGGGTTCTCCCAAAAGATTATAGGCCCCACACACATCAAAGGAAGGACCCTCGATTGGATTGCCGAACATAACTGCCCAACTACCATCACTTCCATAATGTTCCAGTCATGGTCCGACCATCACATGGTATCCTTTACCTTAGAAGCTACTACACCCTCGAACAACAGTACCATAGCCCCCACGGCACCTACTAGAAACAAAAAAAATATCACTTCCGAAAGTCTCATCCCCCTCATTCTTCCCACCTCAAACTCCATTTCAGATCAGTCTGACCCAGCCTCTATGGTAGAAATATGCAACGAAGTGATGCTGGCCTCCCTGGACACTATCGCACCACTAAAAATTAGGAAGAGCAAACCCCTCCTACACCTAAATACATGGTTCACGCCCCATCTGAAAGACATTAGACAAAAAAAAACGACTAAGCGAAAAAACTTGGAGATCAGACCCCTCAGACACTAACAAAAAAAACCTCAAGAACTTAGTCACTTTCTACAAAAAAGAAATCATCTTAGCGAAACAAACCTCCTACAACAAGCGTATCACTCAAGCTAAATCCATCACAAAAGAACTGGTTGCCATCCTGAAGGAAGTAGAATCCCCCACCCAAGCTCCTGATTCCTGCCTAAAGGACAAGAACTAGTGTACAGGCATCCAAAACGCCCTTGCCAATAAGATAACCATGCTTCAAGCAAAGATCAATAATAAAAAAGCATCTATAACTGACCCTAGCACTGTTATCAGAGGCCCTCCTTCCAAGGCTACCACATTCCCTTCTCTGACTCTGAAACCATTGGACATTCCCTCCTTCCACTTCCACAAAGTCTCCACCAAAGAAGTCGAGAAAGTTATCCTCACCCTCAAACCCTCTAATTGTCAGGGTGACCCATGTCCAGCCCAAATCATAATAGATGCCGCCCGCGAACTTTCACCATTCATTACTAAACTGATAAATGCATCCTTCACGTCAGGCACCATACCCAGTAACCTTAAACATTCCTGGGTCCTCCCCCTCCTCAAAAAGCAAACATTGGACCCCTTCATTCCAACCAATTACCGCCCCATAACCACTGTGCCGTTCTTATTGAAAATCCTTGACAAAGTTGCCTACCAACAAATCCAACACCACCTGGAATTTAACCACCTCCTAGGAGTCCGACAGTCCGGCTTCAGACCGCAGCATGGCACCGAGACTGCATTACTAGACCTTAAGGCACAAATAGACATATTAAGAGATAACGGCACAACCTCACTTTTATTACTCCTTGACCTCTCTGCCGCATTCGATCTGGTTGACCATGCAATACTATGCAATCACCTGGTCACGGCAGCCTGCTTCTCCCAGGAAGCTGTCGCATGGATCCAGTCTTTCCTGGATAACAGGATAACGCAAGTCTTCTCTCCTGTAGCAGCTGCTGACCCCGCACGTATCACTTGCAGCGTACCCCAAGGATCCTGCATAGCACCTACCCTCTATAATATTTTTACAAAGCCCCTTTTCGATGATCTAGACAGTCTTGGTATCACCTACACTAATTATGCAGACGATACACAGATCCTCATCCCGCTGATGGGAGATTATGACAAGAATTTGGCCTTTGTGAATAGAGTCTACCTCATCATCCAGGCATGGATGGCCGCTCACGGTCTATGCCTGAATGATGACAAAACCGAACTCTTCATTCTAGGCACCTCTTCCAACATCAAAAAACTGGGCTCCAACTATGGCTCCTTCATAATTGATAACAATACTATCACTGTAGCCAAAGTAGTTAAAACCCTTGGTTTTTATATAGACTCCATGCTTATTTGCTAAACAAGTGAACTCCATGGCCTCTGCCACCTCGTACACTTGTAAGTTAATCAGAGCAGCCAAGCCCTTCCTCTCACCTCACAACTGTGTCACTATTGCAGGAGCACTAATCCTGTCAAAACTAGATTACTGCAACACCCTCTACATAGGCAGCAACAAACACATCACTTCCAAAATTCAAACATTGCAAAACAATGCCCTGAGAGCTGCCCTAAACTTCCCTAAAAACGCCCACATATCAGACCTTAGAAGATCACCAACTGGCTATCCACTAAAGACAAAATCCTCCTTAAAACAGCTTCCCTCACACATAAATGCCTTAACCATATAGCCCTGCAATACCTCATAGACAGATTCACCAGACAGACAGCCGCTCGACCCCTTACGAAAAGCCAACTCTAACCAATTGCTAGTACCCAGATTTAAACTCACTAAATCTGGCGGGAGTAGCTTCGCTGTTAAAGCAGCACAACTGTGGAACTCCCTTCCAACTGATCTAAGGGAAGATCTCCCTTACCAGAAATTCAGATCTAACCTAATCCAATGGCTAAAAGACCATGATGTCTAACCTCGCGCTAACATCATTTGGATCCCTTGTATATTTTGTATATTTACTCTGCTCTACTTTTATGCTACAATTGCACTATTGTAATCTTATTGTACATACTGCCTTGATTTTCTGTCACTGCAGGTCTACAGCACTGTAACCATGGCTGTATTTCCTGATTATTTGTAACATGTAACCTTAAATTGAACAACCATCTTTCTGCCTTCGCGCCCGAACACCCCCGGGTCTGGTGCACAATATAAATAAATAAAACAAACAAGATTTCCCTCACGATTTAAGACTAAGCTGGACTTCGTGCGATGTTCTGAGACTAAACCCCGGAATGTATTCATATTGTAGCTGCTGTGTTGTTGCTATGAACCTAAGAAATTACAGAAACGTGCCCAGGTGGGGTGTGCAGACATGTCTAAAATTTGGTGCAGAAAGAATATTGGGAAACCCACCAAAAGCGTAAATAGTGGTCATTTCTGAACCCAAGCTCTGAGGAAGAGGAGAGTTAAACAGAAATGGATCTTAATTAATCTGGCATGTAATTTATGTAATATTAACAAGTGGTATATATTGTAAATATGTGTTTTATGGAAAATAGGATATCCTGTACAGACACAAAGGGGAGGTTTTTCCCTAAGCCATAAAGATGACACAGGATGACACACTGATCCTTTCTCCAATAAGGGGACAGGAAATCCTCTAACCTATCAAATCCTTAGAGTTTTGGGCATGTAGAATCAGACTCCCCAACCACTTTGAAAATACATCAATAGAGACTGCTTAGGACAGATAACACACACACTTTTCCACTACTCAACTATTCTTGGCGAAGCACCCTGCAGGAAGACTCCAGACTCCAGATAGATCCAGAGACCAGACTCTAGAACCACACTCTAGAACTTTGAAGCAGAGAGGCCTAATTCACAAGCTGAACCCTTCTCAGCAGGCCTGCAGAATCTAGCAACCTGATTTTAAGCCCTAAACTTCCACGGGGCATCTCAAAATCCAACAGCATGGCTGAGCTGTTCTATTCTAGCCAAGAACCCTGTGCTAGAACCAAGGTCCAGACCCAGAAGCAGAGCTGTATCCAGAACCCATCAGATCCAGTCTAAGAGGCTACCCAGACCCCTGTGCAGTGCTGAGAGCAGAACCCAGAGTGCCTGAGACCCGTCCAGTGGCGAGAGAACCCAGCAAAAACCTTGACCAGATCTTTGATGAGGCCCATTCCATTCCAAAGCCTAGGAGTGAGTATTTAGTCTAGAACTGTCCATAATCATCTCTTAGTTTAAAGTAATCTTATTCCAGCCATCTCAACCCATCCAGAACTGCATTATAGAACCTTTTGTCCATCCTGAATTCTCCTCTACATAATTCTTGATAATTGTAGCAATAATCATCTTTGCGCTGATATTTTCTGAAGAGGGACAAGTGTTTTGACGGACAGAGATCATGGCGGTGGCATCGCGGTCCTGGTGGCTGTCCGTTGAGTGTCTTGCTTCTTCATAGCTCCTTAGTTAAAGCCTACCCTTGTTGGTAAATCTTTAAAGCGCGATCTGTCATTTTGAAATCTTGACTTTATTTCTGAAAAATCTACCTTCACAAAAACATCCGTAAGTTTTTCCAACAAACCTAAAACGACATTCCAATTCATTATAGTTTTTCTGTAATCACGTTTCATGCACACGGGAAAATTGCTGAGAATTGCAATTTAGCTCCCTTTCACCACATGTCAAAATAGCTGTTTCTTGTTTGCAACTGCTGAGATCCGTTTTCAATATGATAATAATTCATGAATCATTGCTAGTGTTGATCTGAACCAATCCAAAGTAACTCTCACTTATCCTGAATCTCCTTGAGTGAATTAAAATCATTTTAGCCTATTTTCAACTTCATTGCAATCACATTCAAAAGTATTTTGCCTGTTTAAAATCATACCTGTTTTCTCTAAGCTTGCTGGGGGGACTGGGATTGAACTGCATTATTGATTGTATTCCTGAAACCTGTGTGCCCTCATTTCCACCTCTTCATATTGCATACTGAGGGGAGTGAGTACTCACAGGGGAAAGAGTGATCATATTGTCTTTTGTTGAAATCATATCAAGTTTATTTCTGTGTTGCATTCTTTCCCATCATTGCATTTCCTTGAATCATATAAAGTATTCTCTGCTACCTTATCCTTTCTATTCCGACTCCTAACTGATTAAAGAGATTGTTGATATTGTATTATTACCCGTTGCTGATTACCGTTCATATTCATAAGTCTGCTATTCAGATATTATTTTATTCATAAAAGTGTGATACATATATTGTTCAATTCTTTAAATAAACCTTTAATTTGCAAAATAAACCTATTTCTTGGCTCAGTGAGGTCGGGGACATTCAAAGAGGGGGGCGTTATATAAGGGTTCATCATCCAGATTTAAAGAACTTTGACATAAAAATATATAAATAAGGGCTTCCATTGGGCATCCCATACTAAGCATTGACTTGATTGGAGTGCTGGATTGAAGTCACTTACAGATTGGGGGCTCGGTAGCCAGGATTTCTGGATTTGATCTACCACTTGTGCAGCTTAATACAGTGTGCTAACTGAAAGGATACATAAATCCTGTTGGGCTACTACGCTGTGTTACACTGTAAAAACACCCCTCAAAAAGGAACGCTCTCAGGAAACGGTCTGTTTTGCAAAATAAAATAATAAACTTCTGTAAGTCAGGAAGGAAATCAATTTCCAGAATGGCGACATTGGTAGACATCAAGATAGCTAGAGAGCACCTTTTGCATAAGTTGTTTGTGAGAGGTACATGGACTGAGCAGGACCAGAATGCGTGGTTGCAGGCGATCACACAACAGGTCACTGCAACTGGGTTAGATATCTGGAGAGATAAGGGTCCCTTACATGTGGCCCTGAGTGAACTATACATGACCCCTAAGGCCCAGGATGAGCACAACAAGATTGCCAGGGTAGCAGCATATTTACATTTATCTATGGGAGCCATGCAGGACAAATGTGCTGAAGGCCAAGATCTGGCAAGTAGGCAACTGATGGCATTAGAGAAGGCCCAATCTGATATGGACTCTTCTGAGCAGAGGCTGCAGAGGAGCCAGGAGTCAGAATACGTCAGTATCTAGTCAAAATCAAAGAGGATATGGGTATCCTGCAACAGGAAAGGACAGACCAGGATACCAGAATTCTGGCCTTGCAGAAGGAGTATCAAGAAGGTTTGGACTCCCTACTGCAGAGCCAGAAAAAGCTGGAGAGCAGCTGGATTTCAATAGGGCATGCGCAGAACAGGTAGTCACCCAGCAAAGCCACCTGGATAGAGAGAAGGCAGAGTGCAACAAATTATTTCTGAAAGACTTGGACACGCAGGCAGAATTTGAGGAAGAGCGCCAGAAAGCTGGTGCCCTTCAAAGA
The DNA here is from genome assembly GCF_040938575.1 of Ambystoma mexicanum. Taxonomy (NCBI): domain Eukaryota; kingdom Metazoa; phylum Chordata; class Amphibia; order Caudata; family Ambystomatidae; genus Ambystoma; species Ambystoma mexicanum. Next base: position 1,196,432,093 of record NC_090931.1, read on the forward strand.
CAGAGGGATGACCTGGCGGCACAGAGGCAGGCTCTTGCTCAGGAAAGGGATACCTTAGGCCACGAAGTCTGTCACTTAAAATTGAAGCTGGAAGAAAGTCACTTGGCCCTCCAGGGACTGGATGACCTCCAAAAAGAGCATCAAAACTTGGTAGAGCACACCAGGAGGGTGGAAGATGCTCTGGCAAGAAAGGAACAGGCCAGTAGGGACGGGACTCAGGAGGTAACCCTTCGGCAGCAAAGACTGGCCCAGTACTCCAGGACCAACCAGGAAGCACAGAGGGAAAATGAGGCTCTCTGTCAGCACAATAATAGGCTCCAGCGACAGGTAGCCATGCAAAAGAGACTGATAGAATCTAGTAAGGCCTTGATTGAGGAACAGAAAGCTCAGGCTCTTGCATGGCAACAGGGAGCAGGGGCTGATAGAGATGAGGTTAGCTGGGAAAGGGAAACACCTGAGCATAACCTCAGGAGCCCTAGTACCAGAGGCCTCCATCTCTCCCAGTCCCTGGACACAGCCACCCCCATGTCCCCTGGCGCACATGAGCCCAGGGCCACGGGGATGGCAGATTACTATCAAGTCAGAAGTATGGGACACATGGCCCAGTACCTCCCAGGAATGGATGGGCGGGCATCTGGGTATGGGCACCCAAGTACAGTGCAATTTAGTGGGGAAGCCAAAGAGAGTAGGCCCACTAAGGGCATCCTGAAAACCTCTTCCCAGTTAGGTCAGTGGGGGGGATACCCATCAAATCCTGGGAGCAAGGAGGAATCGGAAGACTCCTCTGAGTGTCCCAGGACACAGGAGACTAGGTCCCCACATTCTGCCAGCCATTCCCAGGCTCACAGAATCCGGGAAAACCTGGAAGATCAGATAGGCACCTCTGCGAGAAGTGCCTCTGAGTCAGAGGATGAATGGACTAGGGTTACCCAAACCAAGAAGGCCAATAAGGCAAAAATGGCCTTGCTTAAGGACTCCTTAAACCAGATTAAGGCAATAAGGAGTGTCATCATGCGTTATCACAAGAACGCCAAGTCTTCTGTCTGGGAACACTTAGAGCTCTTTGAGCAGATGATGGAGACTTTCCATTTGAAAGACAGCAGTAGCTGCATTCAGTATGTCAAATGGACATTCTCCCCAGAATACTCCAATTTCTTTGTGGGGCTGGAGGGCCAAAATCATTCAAGATGGTCCACATATAGGGCGGCTATCTTAAAGCACTTTTCTGTTCATAGAAATCCCCAAGAGGCTCGTAAGGCAGCCTACAATTTGCAATGTGGGGAGGATCAGGCCCCACAAGAAATTGTGCAGGAGTTGAAGTGCGGCTTTGCGCAGACTACCAAAAGGGTGCGCACGAACAGTAAAGAATTTGTTAATATGTTTTTCCATGCACTGCCAAAATACATCATGACAGAGCTAGTGAGAAAATGTCATGAGAAAAGGTCACTAGACTGGGTCATTGAACAGGCCACCCAAATATATGAGGTGCAGAGCCCATAGAAAATAAAAATAATGCTCAGAAGAGCCCCAAACCGACCAGCACCCCTGCCGCTGCCAAGGTGGCAAAGGTACAGGTTGCCCCCATTTTAGATTTCGAGATGGGGGGCCTAAAAACCTGCCTGCACAGAATAATTCTAAGCCCAGAAGGCCCTCGGGCCAGTCACAGAGAGGGAGTCAAGGAGGTAGTCCCACAAATGGGGTCCCTCACTCCCCTGACTATGTAAGTCCCTGCTACAAGGGAACCCGACCCATCCTGGCTTATGTGTGGACTCCTCCAGCTAGAGGGGGGGATCCAACCAAGCACCTAACCCAGGGAACTTCCCTCCTAACTTCCCCCAGGAGGGCAGAAATTCACCAAATCCTAGGCAGAACCTTTTCCCCAAGTATCCACAAAAGTCCAACCCCAAAATCATCCACCCTTCTTTCCCCACTTCCCTGAGCCCAGACCACCTAATCTCAGAGAGGGGAGGCCAAGGGTGGAGGGGTACCCAAATCTTCCCAACCCGGGGTTCTACCAGAGAAGGGATAGCTACCCTTTCCAGAATCAGCCCTGGGGAGAAAACAGAACCCCATATCAGCCGGAGCGGGTTTCACAGCTTGAGTGCCAGGTCCAGAATGTGGCACACGATCTGGGTTGCATGCTGAGGGCTCAGCAGAGCCCTCAGATGAGCATGCCGGCACAGAATGCCCCAAACTCTGGACCTGGTGCACCAGAACAATGACGGGGGCAGCACCCCGATAACTCACTGGTTCCCAGGGAGGAGGCACAAGGGGAAAGGGGGTGTAAAGCCTTGGAGGAAGGTTCCTTCCCCACTTGTAAACAGCCCCTGGAAACACAGGAACTGGAAACAAAATCTCCTGCCCCTGACAGCCTGCCACCCAAGGAGCAGAGAGGGGGTAGGAGAAACAAAGGACCCAAACAGACACATTTTGTGGAGGAAGTACAGATCTTCCAATTTGAAGGAGAGGGATCTTCAGAGGATCCTGGGAAAAGGATCTTCTCTTTCAGAGATGGGGGAACTCCTCCCAAAGAAAATTGGGTCCCAAGGGATTCACATCCAGACTGGGTAGATGTGGGGACTGAGCTAGCGCTGCCCATCATCCCATCCCAGAACCAACAACATCGAAATCCCCTGTTTTAAACCCATTCTGGTGACTGCCTCCAAAAAGGGGGGGGGGCGCCCAGAACCAGGGGAACTCAAAACTTCTCCTATCTCCAGTTGCCAACATTTTCTTTCAGATTCCCAAGACTCCCCACAGAATTCTGCCCAAATCTCTTCTCTCTCCATGGCCAAAACCAGAAAATTAGCCCACCAGCTGTCCAAAAATGTGCATTATCTGTGCCCCCTTGTGGAGAGGAGGGAAGATACTATGCCCCAGTTCAAGTACAGGGGCAGGGTACAATGTTGGCACTGGTGGACACTGGATCCCAAGCTACCCTTCTGTCCAGAAAGGCCTTTGCTGAACTAAATTCAGGAAGGGGGAGAAATACCAAATTCCTTTCACCTCTCTTCCTGGACAACTCCAGAACTTTGACGGGAAAGAAATTCCTGTCGAGGGGACTGCAGATTTGGACATTAAAATTGGGCGACACAAGGTGAAACACCCGATCATAGTAGTGACTCCAGAGGGCACCCCTTGTTTACTAGGGAATGACCTCCTGAGAAGGTTGTCACCCCTAAAGACTGTGTAAACAAGGTCCTCTGGACTCAGACTAGCCGACCCATAAAATTTAAACAGATTGTCAACCATGTTAGTTTAAACGGCACATGCCACATGGTTGAACAAAAATCTGAACAAGTAGAATTTCACTTCCAGAACAACCAAATTCCAGACGTGACAGAAATAGCAGTAGGACAACAGACTGGTGATGGGGGGTCCTCTCTATTTCTGAAAATCAACCTTCCTTCCAGTTTAAGGTGGTATTCCACACTGGAAGGAAACACTCTGAAATTCTTTACCAATCCACAATCAGACATTCCCACTCCAATAGTCCAGAAAGATGTGAAATCAGCTCAGAGCCTGGCTGATATTCAGCAAATTGGAGAGGAGATGTTCATCCCTGTTCAGTTAAATGAAGGGAAGGACTATGTTCTCGCCCGAGTGTGTGTGAACAATGGTAAGAGCTTCATCAGCGAAGCCATGTTCCGTCAACTCCCAAAACATCCAGCCATTCCCAATTTAAGACTTATATGCAAATGGGAAATGGACCTGGAAACACCCAATTCCAAACATCTCCTGCCAAGCAGGTGTATGCTCAAAATCTCCTTAGGCAACAAGAGCATAGTCCATAATTGTTGGGTCGTGCGAGATGTCACTGCCGCCTTTTACTTAGGCAGTGACATTCTCAATCGCTTTGCCATTAGTTTGGACCTAATAAACTTCAAAGCTTGGTCCTGATTAGCAGATAATACCATGGGCTTTGACAATCCAGAGAAAGCATTTAGGTCAGCTCAATTGCTGCCTTAGGCAGTTGAAATTCAGATTGGAGAGGAAGTCACCATCCCGGAAAGGACCCAACAATTCTCCCTGGAAGTGAAAGTTAAAAGAGGACAGAAATTGAAAAACCCTGATGCTTATATTCATCTAAATGCTTCTCTCCAACAGCAAGGGTTGGGGGTAAACCCAACACCATTAGTCAATATAGAACATGACACCATTCCAATAGAGGTGGATAACAGCGACTTAAAGAGTATCACTCTAGCCACAGGCATCATTATTGGAATGGCAGTTGATGACCAACATTTCTCCATAGATTTAGGAAATGAACTGTTAGGACCAATCCCCAAGGACTGTTTTGACCGTGACAGTGATGACAACACAACTCCAGACTGGATCTTTATCCGGCATGGGGGGAACTTCCTGGTGTACACTTCCTGCCCTTATGGTAAGGAAGATGTGACTTGTGACTTCAGGAGGGATGAGGTGATTTTTCAGGTCCATGAGGTCTGCCTTTCCCACCTGAAGCCACCAGTCCAAATTAGCACTCTGACCAGGGACTTCTCCACCCAGCTGGAGGAGGCCACTGAGATAGCGAAACCAGATATCTTTCCAGGCTTCAGGCAGATGGTTGAAGCGAGAGTCAACCTAGCTGATGCCTGTGTGACTCTGGAGCAAAAGCAAAAGTTGAAACAAGTTTTCTTGGATTTTCAAGATCTCTTTGCAGTGGACTCATATGACTGTGGTCGCACCGACATCCACACAACAACAATTCCCACAAACCCTGGTATGACTTCAGTGTTTCTGAAGCAATATCGCTTGCCTCTCGCATCAATGGAGTCCCTGACTGAAATCATTAAGAACCTTGAGTCCCATGTAATAATCCGTCTAGTCCACAGCACCTTCAATAATCCGGTGCTAGGGATATTGAACCCAAATGGCCAGTGGAGACTCTGCGCTGACCTTAGGGAGCTCAACAAACGGGTCCATACTTCCCGATGGCCTCTTCCCTACATTGACCAAGGGCTGGCCCGATCCAGGGGTCACAGGTATTCACCGCAATAGACCTGACCAATGGATACTTGACTGTGCCTGTCAGTAGGGATGACCAATACAAGCTGGCTTTTACCTTTGGGGGCCAGCAGTACACATGGACCCAGACTGCATTTGGGTACCTCAACTCCGGCAATGAGTTCAACATTTTTCTGCATAAGGCTGTGCCCGACCTGGGTGAAAGGGTTTACCTGGCTTATGTAGATGATGTCCTCATCAAAAGCTCAACTGTGGAGGAACACATAGCGGAGATCTGTTATGTTCTGACAGTTGAGGGCCGCCGGAGCAAAACTTTCATTTCGGAAAGCACAGTGGTGTAGAACCCGTGTTAATTTCTTAGAGCATGAGATTACTCTTCAGGGTCTCTGTCACCAGGAAAAGAAAGTGGAAGCCCTCCAGAAACTAAAAGACCCCACAACTCTGCGGGAACTAAGGAGCCTCCTTGCACTGACTAATTACAGCAGAAAGTTCATTGATGGCTACGCAGAGATCACCAGACCCCTGATTCATCTTTTGAAGGGGTGGTCAAGTGGGAATGGGGTCAAGAACAATCCGAGGCATTAAAACAAGTGCCTTGCCCGGCTTACCCTGTCAGAATTCTTCTTGGAGACAGGGTTCTCTAATACATGCTTGACTGCAGTATTATACCAAAAGAATGACAAGGTCAATAAAGTCATCTCCTATGCGAGTAAAACTTTATCCTCTGTGGAGGAAAAATTCAACGATTGTGAGAAGGCACTCCTGGCGACGGTGTGGGCATTGAAGAATTACCGCCCGTTTATCCAGGGGGAACACATCATAGTGGAGACTCCACACCAGCCTCTGCAATATCTCCAAAGTGACAAGATCTGGGCCGGAAATGTGAGAAATTCCCGAATTACTTCCTGGATTCTGTCAATGCAAGGCTTTCCTGTGGAGGTCAGATATGGCCAAAACAAGAAGAGTCCCCTCGCACAAGGTCTGGCTGACTTGCCTGATTGTGCCAGAGAAAACTGTCTCGAGGACGATAGTCTAAAAATCAAGGACAACATGGAGGCATACCTTAATTCCCCACAGAAAGTCTTTGAAGAAGACAAGTGTGAGGGAATGCCCACTATCTATGTGGATGGATGCTCTTACCATGTTGACAACAACGGGGAAAAAGAACTTGTGGCCAGAATGCATGGGTGAATGAGTCCCCAGAACCCTCCGCTGGGTACAAGATTGGTCCCCGAAGTAGTCAAGTGGCAGAGTTGATGGCTGTGCATCAAGCCATCCTCACTGCTGTCCAACATCAACTCCACAAACTGGTCATAATCACAGATTCGGATTATGTACGGAACGGGTTCGTGGAGCACCTGGTTAATTGGAAAACCAGAGGCATGCTATTTGCTAATAACAAACCTTTGAAACATGGGAAATGTATTCAAAACATTGATGATCTGGTCACCTCGAATGGGTTAGCCATGCTTCTTAATTACCGCTGATTGAGTACATTAGCCTGATTGTGTAAGTTAGCCATATCTCGCATTTAGCCTGACTCTGTAAGTTAGCCATATCCCTCATTTAGCCTGACGGTGTAAGTTAGCCATACTTCATACTTACCGTTCATTGAGTAGATGAGACTGATTGTGTAAGTTAGCCATATCTTGCATTTAACATTAAGTTAGCCATATCTCACATTTAGCCTGACAGTGTAAGTTAGCCATAGCTCGCATTTAGCCTGACTGTGTAAGTTAGACATATCTCTCATTTAGCCTGACTGTGTAAGTTATCCATACTTCATGCTTACTGTTTATTGAGTACATAAGCCTGATTGTGTAAGTTAGCCATATCTCGCTCTAACCTGACTGTGTAACTTAGCCATATCTCACATTTAGGCTGATGGTGTAAGTTAGCCATACTTCATACTGACCGTTGATTGAGCACATTAGCCTGATTGTGGAAGTAGCTATATCTCGCATTTAGCCTGACTGTGTAAGTTAGCCATATCACGTATTAACACAGCTTTGTGGTAGCCAGGCATATCCCACATTTCAACAGACGGTTTTGTTAACACTTGATTTCAAAGTGTTACCACATTGACTGTTTTGCCCCTGTTTAGGCCTCCACCCCCTACAAAGGTGCCAAGGCATCAGGTTGCTGCAAACATTGTTCTGACCCCCTAACCAGGTGTGTCAAATCAAATTATTTTCATAACGTTATTGTTAGCTGCATTCGCTGACATGCCCCTATTGAAATCAAAGAGTTATTGTGTTGTCTACTGTGCCCCTACTTAGGCCTTTCTCCCTCTATCCAGGTGTTCCAAATTGAAGTGTTATTGCATTAACCATTGTGCCATCTTTAGGCCTTTTCCCTTTTTCCAAGTGTCACAAATCGAAGTGTTATCACATTGACTGTTGTGCCCTCTTTGGGCCTTTGCCCCTCTATACAGATGCTGCAAATTCAAAGAATTACTGCATTGACCATTGTACCCTCTTTAGACCATTCTCCATAGATCTGGGTGTCCCAAATTGAAAATGAAGTGTTATTGCATAAACCGTTGTACCCTATTTAGGCATTTCTCTCTCAATCCACGTGTCCCAAATGGAAGTGTTATTGCATTAACTGCCGTGCCCTCTTTAGGCCTCTCTCCTTCTATCCAGGTGTCCCAGGTTGAAGTGTTATTGCATTGAGCGTTGTGCCCTCGTTAGGCTTTCTCCCTCTATCCAGGTGCCAAAATCTAAAGAGTTATTGCATTAACCGTTAAACCCTCTTTAGGCCTTTCTCCCTCCTTCCAGGTGTCTCAGGTTGAAGTGTTATTGCATTGGCCACTGTGCCCTCTTTAGGGTTTCTCCCTCTATCCAGGTGCCAAAAATTGAAGTGCTGTTGCCTTCAACGTTGTGCCCTTTTTGGGCCTCTCCCCTTTATTCAGGCGCCCCAAAAGCTAAGCTAGATGCATTTGCTGCTGTGACCCTCTACCCAGGTGCCCCAGATCAAAGAGTTATTGCATTGCTCATTGCACCCTCCATGGGCTTTCTCCCTCCACCCAGGTACCCCAGATTTGAGCACTGTTGCATTGACAGTTGTGCCCCTATTTAAACACTCTCCCTCTGTCCAGGTGTCGCAGCCTGGTGTGACTGCATTGTTTGTTGTGCCCCTCGCTAATCCCCCCGCTCTCGATATCCAGGTGTCCCAGACTGAAATACTGTAGCGTTAAAGGTTGTGCCCCTAATATAAGCGCCCCGCCTCTGTGCATGTGTCCCATTCTAGATGCCACTGCATTGACTGTTGTGCCCCCTCTTCAGTCCCCACTCCCCTGGTCCAGGTATCCCAACCTACGAGTGACTGCATGGTCTGTTGTGCCCCTCATTAACCCCCTCACCCTATCCAGGTATCCCAGACTGAAATACTGTTGCATTGACTATTTGTGCCCCTAATTTAAGCACCCCCCTCTGTCCAGGTGACCCATTCTAGTTGTGACTGCTTTGATTGTTGAAAACCCTCTTCAGGCCCGGTTCAGGAATACCAACCATGTTTGAATGCATTGACTGTTGTGGCCCCTGTTAAGCCTTGCCCATCTAGACAGATGCCCCAAGTCTGAGTGCTACTGCATTGACTGTTCTACCCACCACCCCTTCTTGGTAAACCCAGACATTGCCACCCAACCGGGTGCACACATTGGAAACAGAAGAAAAGGACTAAACGATTGAACCGTGAGGGTTTACCACCCTCGGTTCAACAATCATTCAACCATAAACAATATGACATTCAGACACACACACCCACCCGGGTGTGCACATCAGAACCTGAAGGAAAAGATCCACTAAAATGAAAGAACCGTGAGGTTTTAACACCCCAAGTTCAACAACCATAATCAAAAGGACCTCCAAAGACCCACACAAGAACCAAATAGAATGTTGCAATAAACAAACTGAACCACAAATGTCCTTCATCCGAATTCTCAACTATTCACAACCTCACCAGGTACAGCAACAACAAACCACCAACAGCAAAGACTAAACCCAAAAGACCAGAAACAATGCTAATTGAAAGAGGACGCCCACCCAAAGAAATACAACCCAAACATAATGCCACGCCACAAGAAAGACAAAGAAGCCAGAACTGACAACAGAAATAATAAGAAAACCCAAACCGTTCTGGAATATGCCAACCAGCAAGATCCCACAACTCTGAAAAGCTGGACAACCAACATCCCAGACGGCCTGAGGATACATATAAACAGAGCAAAGACAGACTACATTGCTTGCTACCTCTCCACATACGAAAGCATGGCAAGCAAAAACAGCATAGCAACAAGGAACCAACAGCCGACAAGCGCTGCAAAAACAGACCCCACCAGGACACCGAATGGAACATGACAACTATAAACCATCCTAACCCAATCTTCACCATGAACAATACCCCAACCAGAATAAAGGACACGTTGGAATCCATCAGCCCCTACATGCCCTACATCACCAAAGACTGGAACAACGGATGGGTACCTACACAATATAACACCTGGAATGAACAGAAACCAACCAACCCCACCATAAAACGTATTGGTCTAATCGACGAAGAGACTGATCAACAAAGAACCACTCTGCCCGAAAGGTTAAACTGGGGAAAACCACCAGGAAAAGAAACCCAACCAACATCACACAGGGCAGAACAAACAATACAAACAACAAACCAAAAGGAAACCCAAACAAACTACACTGCAGTCCCCTCAACGTCAGAGCGAAACACTCAATAGAAATCCATGATCTGCTAAGTGAAGGAGGCACAGACGTGCTCTTCCTCACAGGAACATGGTTATGAGACAACTATAAAGCCATGGCGAACAAAGCAATACCGGACAACTATAAAATAATGCACACCAACAGAGAAAACCGAAGAGGAGGCAGATTAGCAATCATATACAAAGAACTCATCTGAGTTTCTCAAATCATCACAACTAATGTAGAAGACTATGAATCCCTCCTCATCAAGATAAATCTCAACAACCGATCCCACATAGTTTTCCTCCTGATCTACAGACCACCCTCTTACAACCCCAACTTTGCAACAAATCTAGCGGACGAGCCCGTCATGCTATCAACCCACCATGGCAACCTAGTCATACTGGGAGATTTCAAAATATGGTTCGAAAAAGAAAACAAGTCCACAGCAAATGCACTTTGGGCATTCCTGGAAACTCTGAATTTCAAGCACACAGTAAATGGATCCACCCACGTTGCCGGACACACCCTAGATGCAATTTTCTGCAGGGAAGGACTATGCGCATCCGTGCCACCTACACCATTGGTATGGACAGACCACTACATAATACCATTCTACAAAACATTTACAACCCGGCTGCTGGCCGGAAGGGAGATACGCCATACCAGCAAGAAAAGAAGCTGGAAGAACCTGGACCTAGAGACCCTAACAAACCTTCTAGACACAACCGTCCCAAACTAAAGGGAACCCACCGAAACAAACATAGACACAGCCAAAGACACACTCAACAACTGGATCACCAGGGCCCTTGACCAATTAACACCAGCTAAAACATTCAAAACAATACCCAAAAAACTGGCAGTTAAATGAATCACAGAAGAACTGAAGGAACTACAAAAAAACAACAGCAAAATGGAAAAAAAGATGGAGAAAACAATGCACCTGATGAGCCAAAATAAAATACCAAAGACAACTCAAAGACAACTTAAACTATACAAATCCACAGTCCTCAAAATCACCAAAGAGATAAAACACCTTCTTCCTGCAAAAACTCCAGCACTCTGACACAAACACTATGTGACACCACCAACCACCTAAGAGCAAAAAATAGACACAATCCAGGAGACCATCAACCAAGCCCAGGAAAATACAACCACTACTGCCGGACCACAGACAGTGGGTGAAACACAGACTACAGCAAAACTCATCTGCCTAGAACCAATCACAGAAGAAACCTTTGCCACACTGATCAAGGACAGCAACCTGGCAGGATCCCCCAAGGGAGCCCTTCCCCGGACATTTTCAAAGGAATCCTCAACCACATAACCCCTGGGGCACACTTGGGGAAACTAATGAACCTATAACTCAAAACAGGAATAGTACATCCTCATTCAAATCAGCATACATTAAACTACTGATAAAAGGGAATCAGAAAGTGCCGAGGACCCAAGCAACTACAAACCTATATCCATTCTGCCATACCCAGCAAAGCTCTTAGAGAACCATGTCTACAAAATCCTCCTTAAAAAAATTGAAACAAACACACTACTCGACCAATCACAAGTCGGCTTCAGACCAATGAGAGGAACAGAATCAGCACTCCTATCGATATGGGGCGACCTGAAAATAAGCACAGACAACGATACCCAATTGTCCCTCATACTATTGGACATATCAGCAGCTGTTGACACAATCAGCTACGCAACACTAATAAAAAGATTGATGGAATGTGGCATACATGGATCTGCACTAGAGTGGCTTCCCTCATTCCTAACAAACCAAACCGAAAGATTCTACCTATCTCCGTTGTCCTTAAACACTAAAAATATATCCTGCGGAGTCCCACAGGGTTCCAGACTCTCCACTTTATTTTTCAACATCTACATGTGCCCACTGATGAAAATCATATGAAGCCACGGATTTACCACCTAAAACTATGCAGATGGCTTACAACTGATTGTGAAAAGAACACAGGAACAAAATAACAACCTCAACAACTGCCTCACAGACATCTACAACTGGATGACAACGAACAACCTCAAACTGAACCCGGCAAAAACAGAAATAATGCTTTCACCTGCAGGATTCAACAGAGGGAACCCACAACTGGACTAGCCGATCGGCATGGGAACACAACCAGAGACTACCGATGTAGTAAATAAACTAGGAATACTCATGGACAATGGACTATCACTGGGACCGCAAGTCAACGCAATCACCAAAAAATGCTTCTTCCTCCTACATCTACTCAAAGACTTACTCCCCTACCTACCACCCCCCAGAACTCTCAGAATCATATCCCAGATACTCACAAGAATTGACCAGGCAAACAGCCTCTACCTAGGAATGCCAGAAAGACATAGAAAGAAACTCCAAAGGGTACAAAATACAGCAGCCAGGATCCTCTTAAAACTAAACAGAAGAGACCACATCACTCCAGCACTGAAAAGCCTAAACTGGCTACCACTAAAAAAGTGCATTAAATTCAAAGCACTCTGCATCGCCCACAACGCCCTGCACAGACAAGGAGCAGAATTCCTCAAGGACAAGATTAGCCAATATCGGCTGGGAAGGGAACTAAGATCCAGCAATGATCTACAAATAGAGGCAAAACATTACTAAAAAAGGAAATTCGTCTGAAGAGCGTTCTCACATCTAATTGCTACGATTTGGAACAACATGCCCAAAGTAATTAGAACCACAGAAGACCACATCATCTTCAGGAAACTGCTGAGAACCTGGCTATTCAACAGACAATGACAACCTAGAAGTAACACCGGCAACAGCATCACAGACAAATAACTAGAGAGGAGACGTGATGAGGCAAAAGACCCACAAACAAAAACCTGTCTAGATACCATCAAGCATCAAAGGGCTGCGCCAGAGCCCCCAACAAAATTACCAACCTTACTAACCCTTCTCCTTCCTGCTCCTTCTACATAACTGACACCACTACACCAGATCCAGGCCTAGATACAGCCCAGATAAACAAACAGAAACCATTAATAGGTCCACCTAGAGTGAACCACCCACATAGTCCAGAAACCATCAACATTGCAACTACACGCCAAGAAGCTGGGCTATCTTGCAGCTAAGACATCCTGTGACTCTGGATTCCTTATGGACGCTATCTAACTATTGCTCATGACACAATAACACCAGCACATCTAGGTATACGATCCATGCTAGTCTAGGGCAGTGGAATTGTGATAGGTCTCTTAACATTGGGTGGGGCAACCAAGCCCTTCCCTAAAATGTGTCACCATAAACGTCACTAAATATAATACGTCTAATTGGCTACATAACTATAGGACTCTTGATCATGCAGTCCTCTATTATTGGTGAATGTCTAACCTCCGTCAGTGCCCTCTCAACCTACATTGGCAGTATGCAGGCTGAACCTCCAGGTGCAGATGAACTAGTCTTAACCATAGCTTCCCACCAATGCACATATCCATCCATCATCACCTCAGTTGTCCACTGTCAATTAGGTCTTTGAACTCGGCCTTGAACATGTTCTCTGCTCTGGGGAATTCAGGGGAGTGAAGGCACGCACTGCCCTCGTGCATAGGTGTGACCATCATGCTCAACCACGAAATCGAGCCTTTCAGTGTAGTAAAATGCTATTCTTTAATAGACCTCTGACATCTTCTTGTTTTTGCCCATGCCTTCTGAACAGAAGCTTCGTTCTTTCACACGATTTGTATGCAATGTCAGCTCACCCCAGTCTGTTATGGCCTTGACTTCTTGGCTCATCCAATTTCGCCTTTCTGAGTTTTCTCCTGTAATTCACTTGTTTTCTGACTGCAACAAATGAAAAAGCTCGGCCTTCCTTCTTCTGCTCAGCACTGCTATTATAGACGTAGTGGGAGCATCCATCCTTTAATGACTCCAATATATATATATATATGTATCTTTTTGGCGCATGATGCATTCTATTCACTATAAAGCTAGCCTTTTAAGAATGCTTCATCTGCTTGCGTTTCTTTGCATATTTACATGTGTGAACTAGTTTGAGATCTTCATTATTTCTTTGGCATAAGCTTCTTCACCTTGATCCCAAGATGTCCTTAGTCGCAATACTTTCTTGATGCCTTATAGACCTGTCTGCATTCTCTTAGTTTCTACATCTCTCTATTCATCAGCATTACTTTGTTTTGACGTCACTGGTGATGGTGACATCACCATTCTTCTTCATCATTAATTTTCTCTGCTTCTTTTGGGATTTCATTCAGATGACCATCATATTGTCTCATATGCAGTTATGGTTTCCTCAATGGGAACCTTGCCACCCAGTTTTTTTCTAGGTGTCTGTACCTTTACTGTAACAGCACATGTTTCCCACTCTGGGACCCAACATACAGATGCTGCAGGCGAGATGGTTGAGGTGGGGGTACTTAGCTCCTTCTCTACATTGCCTTCTTGTGGAATGCAAATATAGACATACAATACATTGTATAAATGTCCACTGCAGTTGCAAGATATATCAAACAGCAACAGTGGAGAACCACTCATTCTAAATGAAGCAGAAATAGCTATGACTATGGCGGAAGAGGCACGGCTCACGATGGTCAGGGCGGAGAACTCCATGCGGAGGGCCCTGAGGCGGGCCAAGTGCCTCGAGGCAATCCGCAGGGAGTTTGGGGTGAACATGTGGACGGCCCTGCGGACCCTCGGGGCCATGGAGGAGGACCGCCTCCGGGACATTGAGCAGGAGTTCGATGATGCCCTGGCCTGGAACATCCCGAAGTGAGCCGTCGGACTAGCCCGCTGCCCTTGTAAATAGTTCTATAGTTAGTGTTGGGTTTCCTTTGGTTTAGCATTTTTTTTGGACCTTTTGGACAATGGGCCACATTTTTGTATATATTTTTTTTTTTTAGGTAGTGTTATTAGATAGGTTTCATTTATTCGGTTGGGATCATGGACCCTGGATTGTTTATCTGTACATAGTTGACTTTTGGATTTTCAATTTTTTTTATGATTTCCCCAATGAGCAATGGTTTTCGATTTTAATTTTCCATTGGATTTACTTTTGTGGACTGTGACTTTGGACACCTTTCCTTTGCATTATGATTTGTGGTTTTGCATTATTTCACGGACCTGCTGTTTTTTTTATTTTTATTTTCTATTATTGTTTGTTTATTTTTGATTCAATTTATGTTGCTTTTAATACATATTTTTTCTTCAAAGTTCAATGTGTAGTATCATCTCATTGGTTTCATGCATATCATGATGTGGGTTTTGAATGGGAGAGAGCACTGAAATTCCCAAAGTCAGTGTCCAGAAACGCCAGGTTAAGGCTAATCCAAGCAAACGTGCTATACAGATCGTACATGACCCCAAAAAGGGTAGCAAGCTTCAAACGGCAGGCAAAGGCACGCTGCCCCTGGTGCACTAGTGATGAAGCAGGCCTAATACACATGTTTTGGGAGTGTGCAAAAGCGGGCAGATTTTGGGCCAACGTTAAACAAGCATGTGAGAAGGGCGGAGTAACCCGATATGAATGGACAATGAAGGAATGTCTGCTGGGCACATACCCCAGGTTAAGCAAAATAAAACATATTGTCCGGGTGATGGACATGGCATGCATACTAGCAAAAAGGGAGGTGGCAATGTCATGGAAGTCCAAAAAAGGCCCCCAATACATGAGGTGGAAAAGGGAAATGGAGCGATGGACAGCTGCAGAGACAGAAGCCTGGGGATCGTGGACTGTGGGGGATGATGGGGACACCGACGCTAAATTTGAGGCATGGAAAGCTGTGGTGAGAGACATGTTCCTACCATCCGACGACATGCCCCATGAGACCTAGAAATGTGATGAACAGCGCTCAGCCGCAAGAAATGCATAGCTCACAACAAAAAGAAGGGGGGGACGAGTCTCAAAGGGAAAGAACGCCAACCCCACCCATCTCCCACCTACAGGGACATGGACAGGCCACCAACTTGACATAAGGCGCTACAGACTCCATAATCGTTGAACATGAAGACAGTTTATGTTTAGTTAATGTTGTTATGTTGTCCTGAGGGATGTTTCCTTCCAGGAAATAATCGAATATGTATCATAATTGCAGAATGGCGGAGATAATCAGTTGAAAGGGAAATTGTCACCGATGTAATGTATATCTTAAAATGCCAATAAAAAGATTTTGAAATAAATAAATAAATCATGATATGGGTTTTGACATTCACTGACACCCATTGGGTGTATGTGAGGGACATGTGTTCATTTCCAAACTTGCAATTGGGGTTATATCATGTTTTTGCCATTTCTAAGTGGGTGGATGCAATACTCGGGTGGGTTTTTGGCATTTGGAGGCTGACCATAAGGGCCAGGGATCTACATTGTGGTGACAAGTTGGCTGGGGGACATGAGTGGGGGCCTGGCAGAGGCTGCCCCTGCAATGCTGGGGGGTGGGGGTGGTAGTAGACATGAGTGGGGGCCTGGTGGAGTCTGCCCCTGGTGGCTGGAGAGTGGGGGTGGTGGGAAACATGAGTGGGGGCCTGGTGGAGGCTGCCCCTGCACTGCTGGGGGTTGGGGGTGTAGGGAGACATGAGTTGGACATGAGTGGGGGCCTGGTGGAGGCTGCCCCTGCACTGCTGGGGGTTGGGGGTGCAGGGAGACATGAGTTGGACATGAGTGGGGGCCTGGTGGAGGCTGCCCCTGCACTGCTGGGAGGTGGGGGTGCAGGGAGACATGAGTTGGACATGAGTGGGGGCCTGGTGGAGGCTGCCCCTGGTGGCTAGGGGGTGGGGGTGGTGGGAGACATGAGTGGGGGCCTGGTGGAGGCTGCCCCTGCACTGCTGGGGGTGGGGGAACTTCCCGCGCACCCTGAAACACATGTACACAGGCTAATCGCGTGTGGAACTTCCCGTGCACCCCGTAGTAGACGTACCCAGGCTAATCGCGTGTGGGACTTCCCGCGCACCCCGAAGTACATGTACCCAGGCCAATCGCGTGTGGAACTTCCCGCGCATCCCGAAGTACACGTACCCAGGCCAATCGCGTGTGGAACTTCCCGCGCACCCCGAAGTACACGTACCCAGGACAATCGTGTGTGGAACTTCCCGCGCACCCCGAAGTACACGTACCCAGGCCAATTGCGTGTGGGACTTCCCGCGCACCCCGAAGTACACGTACCCAGGCCAATCGCGTGTAGGAACTTCCCGTGCATCCCGAAGTACACGTACCCAGGTCAATCGAGTGTGGGACTTCTCGCACACCCCGACGTACACGTACCCAGGCCAATCGTGTGTAGGAACTTCCCGCGCATCCCGAAGTACACGTACCCAGGCCAATAACGTGTGGAACTTCCCGCGCACCCCGAAGTACACGTACCCAGGCCAATCGCGTGTGGGACTTCCCGCGCACCCCGAAGTACACGTACCCAGGCCAATCGCGTGTAGGAACTTCCCGCGCATCCCGAAGTACACGTACCCAGGCCAATCGCGTGTGGAACTTCCCGCGCACCCCGAAGTACACGTACCCAGGCCAATCGCGTGTGGAACTTCCCGCGCACCCCGAAGTACACGTACCCAGGACAATCGCGTGTGGAACTTCCTGCGCACCCCGAAACACACGTACCAAGGCTAATCACATGTGGAACTTCCCGCGCACCCCGTAGTACACGTACTCAGGCTAATCGCGTGTGGGACTTCCTGCGCACCCCGAAGTACACGTACCCAGGCCAATCACGTGTGGAACTTCCCACGCACCCAGGAACACACGCACACGCTATTTTTCACACAGCGGGTGTCCGTGTTTGTCGGTACCCCTTTGCACCTCATTTGTCCTAGAGGGCCACTGTATGGACCATTCATCATAGCAGTATATGGGTGCTTTTTGTTATCGCACATTTTGGCGCACATTTTTTTCAGGCGCAGGGACGCTACCGCCTGCTTTCTTGTGGCGTACTTGTTTGGCCATGTGCGCGTCTTTGACCGTGCGCTGGTTTGCCCTATTCGATTCCATGAATACGGGTTGTAGGTGAGCGTGTGGGCGTTCCGCGCACTTGCCTCCTGTACTTCCCCCGTGACGCCCATATTTTCACGCATTGTTCCCCATTCCGAGTGTTATGCTCCGTGTTCCGCCTACTTTTGTGATGTGTGCCACGCTATGTTCGATTTCACAGTGGCCGTGGCGCACGCTGTTGGATGACTTGTGCGCCGGCGTGCGTGGCGCACATTTTCAGTGCACATGATGCCTGTGTTTTCTTTCTCCCTGTCTGCAGCGTCAACTGATGAAGAGGGCGGAGAAGGTGCTGTGGAGCACAGCGGCGAGGATCGCACCGCCAGCCGGAGACGCAAGGCCTGGCTCCCCTCCCAGGTTGTGATCTCGTCGGGGAGTGAGGAGTCCGGTGCCGCGTCCCAGGCTGCAGCTGCCGGGGGGAGGTCCAAGAGGCGGAGGTCGGAGTTGGACTCCTCGGCAGCAGAAGGGGCAGCTGGGACCCCACAGGCCCAACGGGGGAAGAAGGCACGGAGTCATCCAGGTTGGTGGAGGGTTTGGTGGAGGAGGAGGCCGTGCAAGCAACAGAGACGGGGTCTGGAGGTGGGGATTCCACTGGTGCTAGTGGTGCAGTGCAGGACCAGGGACAGGAGGCAGCACAGGTCGCCGCAGAGGTGCCTGTGTGCAATCCTGTCCCTGATCCTGTCATTGCATCATCTTGCACCATCAGGGATGCCTACGTCCAGACCTGTTTTCAGGCAGGGGATGAGCTTACAACAACTGGCCTTCCTCTACCTGCGGACGTGGCTATCCGGGTCCGGGTTGAGCCTGTCCTGACTGGTGTGGTGTTGCGTCAACGGGCCATGTGAGGTGACCTGCAGTCTTTTCATGAGGAGACTGCACGTCATCTCGAATGTCTCGTTGACCGCGTCGGCCTACTGGGACAGGTCACCCAGGCTGGATACCTCCGTTTGATGGGGCTTGCTACGACCCCTCCTCAACTGAACCCCCTATGCACCAGTCGTCCTCTGTGCCATCTTCCCATCCATCAGTCACCTGGGTGCCCTGTGGAGCTGCCTCTGACGGTGCGGCCAGGCTGGTGGAGGAGGCATCCCTGCCACAGTCGGGAGTCGGACGTCCAGCAGGGGTGGCCACATCAACGACTACACCCCAGCCAGCGGAGGATGTGCAGGCAGCAGGAGGCAGTGCACGGGCAGAGGCGCAGCAGCAGCAACAGCGTGGTGGGAGCCATGGTGGCTCGGGGCCTTCCACATCGGAGGGGCAGGCATCGGCCGGAGGGCAGGAGGACCCAGGACGGGAAGTGTCTTCCGTGTGGCAGCGGTTGGGCCACGCCATAGATGCGGAGAGGCAGCGGGCGGAAGAGGCACGGCTCACGATGGTCAGGGCGGAGAACTCCATGCGGAGGGCCCTGAGGCGGGCCGAGTGCCTCGAGGCAATCCGCAGGGAGTTTGGGGTGAACATGTGGACGGCCCTGCGGACCCTCGGGGCCATGGAGGAGAACCGCCTCTGGGACATTGAGCAGGAGTTCGATGATGCCCTGGCCCGGAACATCCCGAAGTGAGCCGTCGGACTAGCCCGCTGCCCTTGCAAATAGTTCTGTAGTTAGTGTTAGGTTTCCTTTGGTTTAGCATTTTTTTTGGACCTTTTGGACAATGGCCCACATTTTTGTATATAGTTTATTTTTTTAGGTAGTGTTATTAGATAGGTTTCATTTATTCGGTTGGGATCATGGACCCTGGATTGTTTATCTGTATATAGTTGACTTTTGGATTTTAATTTTTTTTTATGATTTCCCCATGGAGCAATGGTTTTCGATTTTAATTTTCCATTGGATTAACTTTTGTGGACTGTGACTTTGGACACCTTTCGTTTGCATTATGATTTGTGGTTTTGCATTATTTCACGTACCTGCTGGTTTATTTTTTAAAAATTTCAATTATTGTTTCTTTATTTTTGATTCAACTTATGTTGCGGTTAATGCATATTTTTTCTTCAAACTTCAATGTGTAGTATCATCTCATTGGTTTCATGCATATCATGATATGGGTTTTGACATTCACTGACACCCATTGGGTGTATGTGAGGGACATGTGTTCATTTGCAAACTTGCAATTGTGGTTCTATCATGTTTTTGCCATTTCTAAGTGGGTGGATGCAATACTCGGGTGGGTGTTTGGCATTTGGAGGCTGACCATAAGGGCCAGGGATCTAGATTGTGGTGACATGTTGGCTGGGGGACATGATTGGGGGCCTGGTGGAGGCTACCCTGCACTGCTGGGGGGTGGGGGTGATAGGGGACATGAGTGGGGCCTGGTGGAGGCTGCCCCTGGGGGCCGGGGGGTGGGGGTGCAGGGAGACATGAGTGGGGGCCTGGTGGAGGCTGCCCCTGCACTGCTGGGGGATTGGGGTGATGGGAGACATGAGTGGGGGCTTGGTGGAGGCTGCCCCTGGTGGCTGGGGGGTGGGGGTGATAGGGGACATGAGTGGGGGACTGGTGGAGGCTGCCCCTGGAGGCTGGGGGGTGGGGGTGCAGGGAGACATGAGTGGGGGCCTGGTGGAGGCTGCCCCTGCACTGCTGGGGAGTGGGGGTGATAGGGGACATGAGTGGGGGCCTGGTGGAGGCTGCCCCTGCACTGCTGGGGAGTGGGGGTGATAGGGGACATGAGTGGGGGCCTGGTGGAGGCTGCCCCTGCACTGCTGGGGGGTGCGGGTGATAGGGGACATGAGTGGGGGCCTGGTGGAGGCTGCCCCTGGTGGCTGGGGGGTGGGAGTGCAGGGAGATATGACTGGGGGCCTGGTGGAGGCTGCCCCTGCACTGCTGGGGGGTGGGGGTGATGGGAGACATGAGTGGGGGCCTGGTGGAGGCTGCCCCTGGTGGCTGGGGCGTGGGGGTGGTGGGAGACATGAGTGGGGGCCTGGTGGAGGCTGCCCCTGCTCTGCTGGGGGTGGGGGTGATGGGAGACATGAGTGGGGGCCTGGTGGAGGCTGCCCCTGGTGGCTGGGGGATGGTGGTGATAGGGGACATGAGTGGGGGCCTGGTGGAGGCTGCCCCTGGTGGCTGGGGGGTGGGGGTGCAGGGATACATGAGTGGGGGCCTGGTGGAGGCTGCCCCTGCACTGCTGGGGGGTGGGGGTGATGGGAGACATGAGTGGGGGCCTGGTGGAGGCTGCCCCTGGTGGCTGGGAGGTGGCGGTGGTGGGAAACATGAGTGGGGGCCTGGTGGAGGCTGCCCCTGCACTGCTGGGGGGTGGGGGTGGTGGGAGACATGAGTGGGGGCCTGGTGGAGGCTGCCCCTGCACTGCTGAGGGGTGGGGGGTGATGGCAGACATGAGTGAGGGCCTGGTGGAGGCTGCCCCTGCACTGCTGGGGGTTGAGGGTGATAGGGGGCATGAGTGGGGGCCTGGTGGAGGCTGCCCCTGCACTGCTGGGGGGTGGGGGTGATAGGGGACATGAGTGGGGGCCTGGTGGAGGCTGCCCCTGGTGGCTGGGGGATGGGGTGCAGGGAGACATGAGTGGGGGCCTGGTGGAGGCTGCCCCTGCACTGCTGGGGGGTGGGGGTGCAGGGAGACATGAGTGGGGGCCTGGTGGAGGCTGCCCCTGCACTGCTGGGGGGTGGGGGTGATGGGAGACATGAGTGGGGGCCTGGTGGAGGCTGCCCCTGGTGGCTGGGGGGTGGGGGTGGTGGGAGACATGAGTGGGGGCCTGGTGGAGGCTGCCCCTGCACTGCTGGGGGGTGGGGGTGCAGGGAGACATGAGTGGGTGCCTGGTGGAGGCTGCCCCTACACTGCTGGGGGTGGGGGTGCAGGGAGACATGAGTTGGACATGAGTGGGGGCCTGGTGGAGGCTGCCCCTGCACTGCTGGGGGGTGGTGGTGCAGGGAGACATGAGTGGTTGCCTGGTTGCCTGGTGGAGGCTGCCCCTGCACTGCTGGGGGGTGGGGGTGCAGGGAGACATGAGTTGGACATGAGTGGGGGCCTGGTGGAGGCTGCCCCTGCACTGCTGGGGGGTGGGGGTGATAGGGGACATGAGTGGGGGCCTGGTGGAGGCTGCCCCTGCACTGCTGGGGGTGGGGGTGCAGGGAGACATGAGTGGGTGCCTGTTGGAGGCTGCCCCTGTGAACTGGTCCAGGGTTAGCGCAGCCCTTTGCGATTATTTGGGGATTTTGAAGGCTTTTCCTTGCGCGAGGGCGTTCTTGGGGGCGTAACTGGCGCTGCTGCAGGGTCGCTGCGCCATGCTGTGCCACGGCTAGTTTTGGATGCGAAAATCCATGAAATCGATTTTAGCGCACGCGGCTGGCGCAGACATTCGCATGGGCACGCTGTACGCCAGCCGCGTGCAACACTTTTGTGCGAAATTCCATGAATTACCCTGTAAATATTTTCCTATTTGTAATTTCACAAAGAAACAAATACATATTCCATAAGCACTATTCTCAACTGTACTACAACCATACGTGCCATATATATAATTCCACCATATTACAAATATTGTATACTCCCCCTACAGTACCTATAATTAAAATGCACATATTACTATACTATGTGTAGCAAGTGGCCACAACCACTACAATATAATTAGACCATATAACAAGTACAAACATTACACCCTCAAATAACAAGACTCACCCTAAATCCCCTGCCATCCAAATGATGTCAGGCGACACTGAAATTGACAATGGACTCAGCGGCACCTACACACTATTTTTAACCCATACAAACAGCTCCATTTGAACTTTTTCCTCTGCGCCCCCACCCTTTCAAAACCCTCTTTCAGTCACCAAATTACCCCAAATGTGTTTTCCAGATTTTTTTCTCACTGCGCTGTCTGCGGTCAGCGGAGATGTCAGCGGACTCGGCAACACCTGCAAATCCCTTTTTTGCTTATAAAAACAGCTCCATATCAACTTTATTCGCCTCCTCTACCCTTTGCAGCCCCTCTTTGGGACACCAAATAACCCCAAATGTGTTTTTCAGACTTTTTTCTCACTGCGCTATCCACAAACAATAGCTGCTGGCCGCGGACCCAATATGGTGACCGTTTAAAAAAATATGACGCACCTCACGTTTCCACCCAATCAGCGAGTGTTTACGGTGTCTGCAAACAGCACAGCACCTCCTGATCGGCTCAGACGTGTCCACAGTTTCCGAATTAGGAAATGAGTCTGCAAACTGGACCCAGATATCACTAATTTGTGTTACCTACTTTTTGGCCATTTTCTTTAAAACTACTGGACTGATTTACACCAAATCTACTAAATCACACTTTCGGTACCAAGCCGCCACTCCTAGCACACATTTGGTGAACATCTGTCCAGTGGTTTTGGCTGCAGGCACGAGCAAAATAATTTTTCCATTACATCTATGAGGATTTCCACAAATGTTGGGACCCCCTATAACTTTGCCCCCAGAACAAAACCGCACCAAAATCCGCAAAATCATTCTGAGGGGGCCATATATATTTTTTTGCAAAGTTTGATGAGGATACGTCTGGGGAGGGCAATGTGAAAGCTGACCAAAAGTGCTCTTTCTATGAGTTGAGCAACTTAACCATAACTACAGAACTGCTACCACCTTCCCTGTAATGTACACACAATATTAACAGCCAATTATTATAAAAAAGTACATTATATATTGTTAAAAATCAGAACAATTCATAATAATATGCAATAATATAAAGCATTTTCAAATAATTAATCATATTATATTCTTTATACAACCATTAACAAATACATGCTTTAATGTTGTCCTGAATGCTTTGCCAAAACTTTAAGGTTGGTATAATAATTGACACGTGCCTGCCAGCAATAGGACATTGCCAAAAGCATTCACTGTGTAGCAATATCTCAATCATATTCTCCTCTTTACATAAGTGACACATTCTGAGAAGAAATAAGATCACTGGCTCCCAATACTTCCATAGAGTAAAGTCTTTTGAAGCATATAAACATGTATTTGCATATCTTTATTTGTATCTGAAACCTTATTATATTATATAGGATTGTGACTCCCTATAGTAAGGGCAGGGAGCAAGATATTCTTAATTAATGTCTTGGTTGCTAGATAGTTTAAACTCTTACACCAATTGTAAACCTTTGATCTCTTTCTATTGTCTTTCCTAATATCGACCTACATATTTTCACACTCAAGATTCACATTTTGTTTATTCAACTAGGCTAAAATTTGAACACAATATTTTGTGAGAGGACCAACTTTCCTACTCTGTGAGGTGTCATTATATACAGGGTGAAATATAATTTGAAAAACCTTAATTTCAGTAACGTGCTCAAGAAACACAGTCTGGGTTCAATTGTTCTCAATTGGACAGGTAAACCTGGGGGCAGATCCACAATTTGCCACCACATGCCTTCTATATGATCTAGCCAAATGTTACAGTGAAGTATACATCTCCCCAGTCCATATAACAGTGTTTAGACTCCTCTGTAATCTAATCATGGTGACATCCAATAAACCTAAATCATAGGGCATATGAAAAGTGGCTAATTTGGGATGTCACTTTTGTCAACAATTGTAACAAGTGTTTTTTCATAAGTATTGTACTTTACAGTATGTCATCTTGAGCATAACCCAATTAAGACTTAATCAACGGATTGTAACATCACACAAGACTGTAAATTCATACTATGAAGAATATATTTTCTAAAGTGAAAAACAAATTAGTTGTTCCTTCCTTTAGAGTGTTTTAAGTATGGTCTGGGTACCCAGCTGTTAGAAAGGGTTTATTATAGTCATGTCATGTCCGTTTGTGATGATTCACCTGAAATGTCATCTACAAGTGCCCCCTTAGAGGAACCTGTGAACTGCAGTCATCTGGAAAATGCACAACCTGTACATATATATTCACATACATATAAGGCCGCTGATATTGAAAGGAGTATGCACAACAGACAGATGAAACAACACTATCAAATGAAACAGTCAAGACATATCTGATTTCCCTCATCAAAATTAATGTTAAAAGAAGACCACAAACCTATCAGTAGCAGATATTGATGGAAAGAATACAGCTACAACAGATGATCTGCATGAAGTTGGTTTGTTGAAAAAAGGAAATAAGAGCAAAATAATTATTATATATGTGAACAAAACGACTTGAGGGAGATGTAGGATGAAAAGCAAGTTAAGTAAGAAAATTGGTGGAGCATGATCTTGTTCAGTTAGGCGAATTGTTTGAGACTGATTTGATAATGAATTATGATAGTTTGACAAAGATAAATAAGGATCATGAAGTATGAGGAAATGATGATAAAGTAACTGATTTGGGGAATAATGTTATTAATTAAATGAGAATTGTCAAACTACAATTAATATTCAAGTCTCAAATCACTCCTCAAAACATACATCTTGATCGATTGTGATTGAAGAAATATTTAAAGATTCTGCTAACATGGTTTTGAACCATAGTCATATATCGAATTTGATGCATTCTATATCACAAATGATGGTGATAGGCACTCAACACACAGATCTTCTAGAATGTCCACATTTAAAAAAAAAAGAATCATTGTTCATTGCAGATCTAATGCAATTTAGATGTTAATATTGTCATTATTGAGCCTGCCACTAAAAATAATTAAATGTTGAGGATGGCTACCAGACGCATTACAATCAAAGTTACTTGCCCAACCCTCAAAAAGGAGATATTCACTGCATTCTACTATCATGTAACACACCAGGACACAACCCATATTTGGGAGAAAAAAATAATGATTCAGGAGATATTGAAATTTGACGTAATTTGCCTGCAATGCGTTTGGCTAATGAAGCCAAAAGAAAATTATGGAATTGCTTTCTTAAAAAGACCTGTTATAAAAGAGTATAGAGTTACCTCAGGTGTTTTTTTAGTAATTGGTTTTAACAATAATGTATCAGTAGTAGAGAGAAATGGAGATTTGATTACTCCGTCCAATAATAATTGTCATGTGAATTTAGATCTAAATGTATTAAATATTCATGTGTACATTCCCCTAATTCCCCTAGACGTAATATTTGTGAACATCTGCCTGTTTGAGTGGTGGGCTAAAGAACCGATTTTGTGTTGGAAATTTAAATTCAAAATGCCCACCTAACTTCCGATTCCCAAGAGAAGAAGTGAGTCTTTGGGATATCCAGTTATTAGATGCAGAATTATTATATTTACACAATCACATAATGATTACAAACAAGTCCAATAAGGAATGAAATGTGTGCACTTGAATTTGTACTACCTGGGATATGATCATGTTAAATGGACAGATTGAGGAGGACATTCTGAGTCAAAGTACTTGATCAAATGGTACCTCCATGGCCACCTCAGATTACATCCTTCGTCATAGAAAAATAACACGTTCATAAAAATAATATCTGTAATCAAAAATGATTATAGTGACCCTTATATTTTATCTTTGGAACTGGTATTATTCTCTGCAACCTATTCACAAACTTGAGCAATAAGTGGTTCCTGGTTTGACAACAAGGGATGGCGATTAAAATGGAAGAGATGTAATATTAGAAATATGGATGAGCAAGTTAGACATAACATGGATCCATATTCTTATATAAAAGACAGTAGTCTTGAGCTGTTTATAGCTGATTATATGCACCAGGCAAAAAAAATACTTTAAATTCAACATGCTTACCTGGCCCCACATTTACAAGTGGACCTGAAATGATCATTAGACCATATATAAATTAAAATAATGTATTATCAATCGAAAGGAAATAAGGCAGTTTATGGCCTATTAGTTAAGAAGAAAGATTAACCATGTAAAAGCTGTCATACTGCTAAAAGTTATCAAATACGGAGATGAAAGGACATTTTGGTAAATCTGCACTGACCCGAATAAATCCAATGAATGAGAATATTTAGCTTAGTTTTATATAAGAGACTTTTTGAAGGCTTGTCAATTAACTTAGCCTTGTGCTTCCAAAGAGAAGATTGATATTGCTGAGTCACAGTTTTCAGGAACGTCATCAATCAGATATCCCTTTGTATCTACTAACTTGTAGTAAGGTTGTGCACAAACTTGGGATGACACTCTTCCTTGTGTTATTGTTGTACGTTAGTAGTTTTGAGGTAACTACTTGTCCCCCTAAACGTGCAGCAAACAGATTACTTTTCTTTCAATTAACCGTTGACTGCATTCTCCTTATTACCACATCTTTTTGTAGTCCCAGCGCGTCTTATACGGCTACCTCAATCTAGTTCTCCCCTTGATTTAGACCTAGATGCTTCTTGTTTCTCGTCGCATACTCTGTCTGAAAACCTGTCCAAATCATCAGACTTGTTTTTTAATTCTAGTGTGTCAAACTCGGTAAAGGAGCTTTCCTTTGCTGCACCTACCCCTCGTAAATTGAAATCTCATTTGACGCCTCCTATTGAGTAAGAGAAAGTAAACCCTACACATTGTTTAACTGAAATAGTGCTTACAACGATGAATTTTGCCATCCAATCCTTGCCATGTCTGTTTGAGACACTGGATGCAAAAATAGCTCACCAATCATTGCAACTAGAGAAAACTCTAACTTGGCAGCTTTCACACCGCATAGGCGCTGAAATCCTTGGAAAATCAGCAAGCTCCACGAAATAAATGGCATCGGAAAGTTTCCAAACAGATACACAATCAGCTTTGGGTCACAAAAACAAATAGGCAATTACACTGTGCCTTATGTACCAAATCCAATTATTGATCTAGAATATGAAAATTCCAAACCTTTGACCTAGGTTTTACCATATCCAGGAGCAGCTGATCATGTCTCCCCAAAGGCAAAATCAAACTACGCCTTATTCTTGGGAGGTAGTGATCAGGTCTCAGGGGTAAAAGACAACCCCAAAAAAATGAAAGCTGACTTGAAAAATAAACTAAAAACATTAAAAATGTCAAAGCAATTTCATCTTCGTAAACACAACAATTTATCAAAGATCTTCAATCTGCCACGATCTGCAGCTGCCACCGCTTCTAAAGCAAGAGCAAAAATATATATGTTACAGGCATCCTCAAAGAGGCAACAAATGTTACCAGATAAAAATGAAAATGTTAAATCATATGGACCACTCGACGCATTGGTGCAGCTGCTTTAGCTGCTACTGATGAAAGCTCAGCTGCAGTTTTAGATACAACAACAGGTGTTAGACAAACACTTCTTGCAATTCAGATCACACCTATACATCAGTTGCCGAAAATGAAAAATCAGCCGCCCACTGTACTGAAATAAGACAAGCAGTGGATGCATATATGGCTGCCCATGCAGCTCAAAAAAGTTTAAAATTTTAGCCAAGCCATGAAGAAAAGCAGGAGTCTAATATAAACCCAAATGGTCATGGGGCACAGAGGGATCAAAATTCCCAAGGAACCAAATGTGATATACAAAACTCTGCTCCTCTCCTGCAAAATTCCACTCAAGACTTAAGCAAAGATGAGCTTGAATCGAAATTTAAAGTCCCTATTGAGCAGTCATTAACAGGCCTGGAAATAAAACACCTGATAAAGACAACTATATCTCAAAACTAGAAGAAAAAGTTACATCTAATGCCCATCTTAAACAGGTCCCTCTTACAGTCTTAAAAAATTAAAAAGTGACACATTAGGTCACTAAAAGACCGGCAGTTCACTCTCTTATCATGGTCTGCCATCCTTTGCCAGCTATCAAGTATAATCTAAATCATACCTCAGTACTATCTATCTTTGGTGAGATACCAGCTCTTGATGATATTGGCACAATCGACATAGAACAAGTTGAGTTCACTGAAGTGACTAAAAGAACCTCAGTGACCTTATGGATAAACTCCAGAGTAGTACTTAACAAAATTTGGGCTGTAAAGTCCCAACCTTTTGACCTGGGCTTTGTAATTTGAGCAGGACCATGTCAACTAGAAAGTGGAGTGTCCGGGCTGCCCAATCAAGTCACTTCCTTGGCGAATCAGATTACTAGAAATCAAGAAGCATCTAATGGAGCTTGTAGTTGTAGCTCGAGTGCCACACATCATTAGCTAGCCTCTGTAAATTGTGTCCCATTGTCTCTAGTCAGTTGTAACTCCAGAGGCTTTAAACATTTAATCAACAACAATGCACCTAGCCTAGAATCATATGACATTGTTGTATTACAAGAGACATGGCTCATGACCCTACCATTATGGAATAATTATGAAATTCACATGGTTCCTGCAGAGAAGGCTAGCCATGGCAGACCAACATCTGGGCTTCTGATAGCCATCAAACAGAGCTCATATATACAAACTGAAAGCTGTTTTCCCCCAATCCATTTGTTCAAATGGTCAAACTGCGTTGGAACCAAACGTTTTATGCTTTAATCAATGTATATTGGAACCCTGATGGGTTGTGTAACGAAACTTTTCTGGAATCCATGAATAAAGCAATGGATCTTGTAGCACAAGATAATAACATCAGTCACATAGTAACAGCAGGTGATCTTAACCTACATTGTTTAGAATCGAATAGATACCCTGAACGAATGTGATTGCTAAAATGGTCAGAATTTACTAAATCCAGAAATCTCTTCGTGCTTAATGGATCCTTTTCGTCAGACATCCCACCGAAACCAACTTGGCACAGAGGCTCCAGTGCCGGAATGATATACTAACATCTATGTGGATACGGCTCTTTTCACTCAAATATTATCCTTCCAAGTTTTACCATCTGAATTGAGTGATCACAATATGTTAAACATGTCTAGGATTTCCACAAGCTTGCCCTTAGCGGGTAAGCGCGTATCTCACCAAGGAAGTATATGTGTAAATACTGCCCGAAATAGATTAACCTGGACAGAACCCACATTGAAGGCTTTTAGAAAGCATTATGTTTCACAGGCACATCAAGCGCAAAAAGACAATCAAAAGATCCGTGTGGTGTATTCAGATTTAATGCAGATATTCCAGCCAAATTCAGTTCGAGCATGGAAGAAACAAATGCCACATTTACATGTCCAAAATCATGAAATCAAAAAAATGAAAACACAAGTTCGATATGAAAAACGTGAAACATTAAAAATACCTTTTGGATGTAGAGCCCACGCCCTCATCCAAATCAAAACAAAATATAAGAACTGGTTAAAAGGCATGAAATCCAAACTTTATCAAGAGGATGGTTGTAGCATGCTGAGGAAACTGTCCAACAAAAATGTTTTTCAAACTTGGGGCATTATAAACCAAACAACTGCCGGGCACCAGGTTGCAGTACAATCAAATTGTGTAAAAGAAAAGGACTGGATTGAGTATTATGAAAATATGTACTCTATACCGGAGTCTGTCTCTACCCTAGGATCACAAAAAGTGCAGGCTGTCTTTAGTCTACATTTTTATTGTGATGACATATTATATTATATTCACAAAGCCAGTCGCTCTAAAGCACCTGGACCGGATGGTTTGTCTAATTCAACAATGAAACAGTTTCCTGAAATCTGGGCTGATATTATGTGACTATGTTTGATAACATAATAGTTTCTCAAAAAATTCCAACTTCATGCAAACACTCGATTACCATTCCTGTTTACAAAAAGGGTGATTGTGTGAATCTAGCTAGTTATCGACCTATATCATTATTAGATGCCCCAGGCAAGATTTTTGGTCGTATCATTCTAAAAGTACTAAATGACTGGTCAGCCAAACATGTTACGAGAGACCCCTTTCAATCTGGGTTTGTTAGTTGGTTGGGAACTGCTCCTAACATGATTGCCTTGAACATGCTCCAATCACAAAGCGCCATCCGGAACCAACCTTTATATTTGGCCTTCATCGATTTCCGGATGTCCCTTGACTTGGTTGATAGAAATTTACTTTACGTAAAATTAAATGCTTATGGCTGCCCTCCATCATTACTGGTTTTGATTGAACAATCGCACACTGATACAACCTTGCAAGTGAGATTGACCTTGGAAGGGCTCTTATCAGCGTCATTTAACACCTTTCTTGGGTTTAAACAAGGGTGCATAACGGCCTCGATATTGTTTAATTTGTTTATGTTGGACATGGGAGCCTCTTTTCTTAACATTGTGTCAGATGCTCCTAAATTAAGGTCTCAGCGTATAGCTTGGATGCTGTACCCTGACGATCTGATACTTATATCCGAAACCGTTAAGGGCCTCCAAAATCTATTAACTGCGCTGACTAAATTTGTCCAACTAAACAATCTCACTGTGAATCTAGAAAAATCACAAGTATTAGTGTGCAAAAATTCAAGGAAAAATATTTCCCGTAATTATGTATGGACTCTTCAAAATATAGTACTAAAGATTGTCTCTGAATATAAATATCTATGCTTGACTGTATATAATAGAATATCTAATTCATTATACTTGTCAAACCTAGAAACAAAAATGACTGCTTTGATCTCGCAGCCAAAGATTTAGATTTTTAAATATGGGAAGTTTACATATAAACATGAATTGCTTTTTTATGAACATAAAGTCATCCCTTTTATGATATATGCAGTGGAAACCATGCTGAATACCCAAAAAAAGATGTGTAACTCTTTCGAGGCCCGTTTTTGGAAAAAGATATTAAAACTCCCAAATTGTACACCAATGCCGATTCTTCGGTTTGAATTGGGCATAGTCTCACTAGCAGCACGTATACTATGGCGAATGTGAAGTCTGTTTCACAAATGTTTATTAGGCCTAGAAACCAACAATCTTTTGAGTGTGATAGCCCATCAGTTAATAACATCAACTCATTCCTTTCCATTTAAATGGTGTAATTGTGTAGCAGAAGCCATGGCTGAAGCCGACATCACAATAACCCTATTGATTGAAAGTCCAAAATGTGCTAAGGTGAAATTGTACCAATGGGATTGGATAAAGAACAGAGAACAATGTATGAATTACAAGGACTTTGATACTCTTAGATTTGGCTACAAAAGGTTGCGTCAAATGTCAGACTACCTATTAAAATGTCCATCACCGGACATATAAATACCTTTGTTTTAGATTGAATCTGGGGCCAACAAGGGAAATTTAAGCCCGGAGAAAGGTTATACCATCTGCTATGAAATGTTGTTGTTATTGTAATATTGGTACGGAGAAGGAGACATTACAACATATATTGGTATCATGCCCAAAATTGAGTGCTCAACGAATGCAGTATTTTGCAAATCTGTTTTGCTTGTTTAATGAAGCTGGTAAAGATAAAATGTGGTATCTGTTATTCTCGAGCAACAGATTTGCAGTAATGAAAGCTATAGTGCAATTTTTAGAAATAGTAATTCCAGCTGAAATGATGTAATGTTAAATTTGCTATATATTCTATTATCGATCTGTTAAAACTTATATTTTATAAAAAATGGTGGCATGTAATTCGTATTGTCTTAATTAAGTCTTCTTTATTTTCTTCTTTCTTTTCTTTTTTATCTAGAAATGTCTAATTGAATTTTACAACTTTGTAATCTTTTGTAATTCTCTCTTTTGTGTATTTCTTTTATCATATTTAATCTTGTCGGTGGAACAAAAATGTGTTTGTATTTGTAAAGTTGATTTTGTGAGCTAAACCAAATAAAAAAAAATTCAAAAAATAGTTCCCAGTACTTCACACACAATGCATCTAATGAGGAAAAAAGAGAGACCTCCACGTCAAGGTTAAGATTGTGAAGTGACTAATGAATGATTAGACTGATGTTACTAACCCAGGGCTAAATGATAACATGGAATGGCAAAACGTCAGTTGTATAGACACACAAGTATGCCATGAGACAGCATAATGAAGTATTAGGAACTATTTAGAGACAGAAGAATGACATGCACATTTAAGAATGATACTGAGTCATGGTCCTCTTCCTCTAACAAGAGAAGGTACACTTACATACCCCACTTAGGTGATAATAATCTCATAGCGTTGAATAACTGATCAATGCATATATCTAAATTTGTGTTGTTTGTCATCCACAGAAAATATCCACCACTTAAAATCGAGAGGAGACAAGTTTCTCTGAACAACAGTAGTGGGCCAACTTAATAGGAAAACAGTCTTTCATAAAAGAAGATGTTATAAATCAATGTGATCACAGCGTCGCCCATAATGCTGACTATTAAATTGCTGACTTCCATTATGGTGCAGCGCAGTGATCACATAGGTCACTGTGCCCTGCATCCCCATACCCGTCGCCCCTCTATCCACTTACCTTTTCGGCGGCTCACAGTGAGCTGTGCCACCATCTCTATTCTGACTCTGCAGCATCAGTTCCTCCCACGTGGGTCTATACTGACGCTGCAGGGTCCTTTTAAAAAAACATTTTTAACTTTGTATCCCTAGATTACCATTGTTGTAAGCGGAGGACACCCATGCGCCCCCCGTCTCCAGTTACTGAGCCCAAGAGAAGCAGGGGACACCCCGTAACCCTCGCTCTGCTTGGGTTCAAAAATGGGAGTTGAGATTTTGTGCACCCCTAAGAAGGGCGGGAGCGAAGTAGTGGAATCGACATTTTTGGACAATTTGATTATAAACAGTTAAAGAGTACAGCATACAACATATTGCATAAGCACAACCCCTGCAGAATTTCCAACAGTAGAAACAGCACAAACCAGAGACATGCAGGATAGAGGGTAATCCAATGTGGGAACCCAGGAGCAACATCCTTTTTACTATTCATAAAAATAAGTAACAATTATTTCACATGTTAAGGCCTCACTAAAGAATAATAGGTCTGACTCACAGATTACTGATTACTGTTGATTACTGTTCATTTTAAATTGTACCCAGTGTAGCTTCTCTCCCTCCCACTCGGCGAAGTGAGCTGCGTCTTCTGCACACCCTGAGGGTGCTCCAGCCTCCCCTGATGCTGCATACTTCTCCCCTTCATCACCTGCACACGAGGTAGGCTCTTTCTAGCTTAAATGGATGAACGCTGTTTAAGAAAGAAAAAAAAAGAAAATGCAAAATATATATATATATATTTTTATTAAACACCCTACCCGACAGTGCCAACTGCTGCGCTGCCTTTTTGGTGATCCTCTGCTGCCCATCATGACGCAGGGGTGGCAGACAAAGTGGCTACAATGTGATCTATTGAAATTGCCATTTGTTTTGGGGGTCCGTGTGGCAACACCATAATGGCCACTGTTCTGCCTTGCACCTAGATGAGGTTTGGAGTCCTCCTTTTTCCACCTTGACCACCACCTGCATTCTGATTGGCCTGGGAGGCAGACAAATTGGCCTATGGGCGACCAGCATACTTCAGCTGGCCCCCTCTCTAAAGGCCCACATCAAAAGACCCTGTCTGTTCCCCTGTCTGCTGCTTGGTCGGGTCTGGGAGCCCTCAACT
Organism: Ambystoma mexicanum; assembly: GCF_040938575.1. Classification (NCBI taxonomy): domain Eukaryota; kingdom Metazoa; phylum Chordata; class Amphibia; order Caudata; family Ambystomatidae; genus Ambystoma; species Ambystoma mexicanum. Next base: position 1,196,465,995 of record NC_090931.1, read on the forward strand.
ATACCCCCACAAATGCACTCGAACGCTGCAGAGACCTCCACACATTGATATTGGTATTTTATTTCTATCGCTCTCGTACATAAGTGTATCAGAGCGTGACAAGGCAAGAGAGGGGAACAGGGGAGAACAAAACAGAGATCTTATTAGGCCCAGTGACATTGAGAACGCTCAAGTGCATGGGAGAGGGGGAGGGGAAAAGTGCATGGAAGCAGGGAGAAGTTGAAAGTGCGAAGCAAAGGAGAAACAGATAAATAATAATAAATAAATAAATAAATAATATGGGCAGCAACAGTGGTAGTGCAGCCAGCAATTTACAAGTGCTAGGTTTAAGGCAGCAGACAGAGTAGGTCTGATAAGTGCAGGAAGAAAAAGGGGGGGTTTATGGGTACAGATACATACCCCAGTGCAAGGGGTGGCCTGGAGGCAGTGCAGGAGGGTGGCAGGGTGAGCAGCTACCTGGGCCCGGAGGACAGAGGGTGGCAAGATGCACGTTGCAGAGAGAACAGATCAGCAGCGGAGAGGGGGAGCGAATGCAGAAGAAAGGACAAAGGTCTTGAGGTCCTTCCGGAACTGGAGATGGTTCTCCTCAAGTTTTAGAGTGGCAGGGAGGCTGTTCCAGAGGGAGGCCCCAGCGAAGACAGAGATCTACCCCCAGCTCGTTTCTTTGAAAAATGACTGACACTGAGGGAGTTAGAGGTAGAGGAGTGAAGAGCTCGAGAGGGGAGGTATTTGCAGAGAGATAGCTGAAGGTATTTTGGACCCAGGCCCTAGAACGCCTTGTGGACAATGCAGAGGGTATTGAATGTAATCCTTGCATCCACTGGGAGCCAATGGAGAGTTTTCAGAGCTGGAGGGATACGATCCCAGGGCTTGAGGCCAAGGACAAGTCTTGCAGTCCTGTTCTGGATTAGTTGCAGAGGGCGGAGAGTAGAGGTAGGTAGACTTAGAAATAGGCTGTTACAATAGTCCAACCTAGAGAGAACCAGAGCTTAGGATACCATGAGCTTCTGGGGGAAGGAGAGGAAAGGCAGAGTACCTCTGAGCAGGTGCAGTAGCAACTTTGATTTTTTAGAGATCTCAGAGATGTGGGCAGAGAAGGAAAGGGTGGAGTCAAAGATGACCCTGAGGTTCTTAGCCTCGCAGGTGGGGGTAGGAGGAGGGCCAAGGGAAGCCGGCCATAGAGTGAGGGGAAAGGATGGTGAAGGTGCGCCGATGAGGAGGATCTCAGTCTTGCTGGCATTCAAACAAAGATCATTGGTGGCACACCAATCTTGAATGGCAGAGATGAGAGAGGGAGAGGAGGTGGCCGAGGGCAGCCTGAAAATGAGTTGAGTGTTGTCAGCGTAGCACTGGAAATTTTAGCAGAAAATGGCAATGCAGTGGGCGAGAGTTGCCAGGTATTGGTTGAAAAGCCAGGACGAGAGGTTAGACCCCTGAGGAACACCACTTATAGAGAGGAAGATAGATGATAGGAAGGACCCAAGTTGGACCTAGGAGGGTTGTTCAGAGAGGAAAGAGGTCAGCCAGGCCACAGCCTGATCAGTGATATCCAGGTTTTCACGGAGACGGTTTAGCAGGATTGTATAGTTGACCATGTCGAAGGCAGAAGAGAGATTGAGAAGGATGAGGACAGAGGGAATGTTAGAGTCAAGGTTGGAGAGCAGATCTTCACGGATGTTCAGGAGAGCATGTTCCGTGCTTCTGGCAGCTCTGAAGCCAGACTAGTGGTCATGGAGAAATTCAACAGAATTGGAATGAAGGTTAAGCTGAGAGATGGCCAACTTTTCCAGGAGTTTCCCCAGAAAGGGAGTAATGGAAATTGGGCGATAGGTAGCTGGACAAGAAGGATCAGCTGTGGGGTGCTTGAGAAGAGATTGCACAAGGGAGTGCTACAGAGGGGAGGGGAAGGATCCTGAGGCAAAGAAGTGGGTGCAAAAAGACATGCCGGTCACATTGAACAAATGGGAGCATCTCTCATTCCCTGAGGGTCGGCTCCGTCCACTAACTTCCTCCAATCCTTTTACTTCAGACTAGAGACTGTCCCACCTCTCAATCCCTCTCATCTGGACTCCCACCAATTCAGCTGTGCCTAGTTGCTGCTGTGTTTCACCTTCTCCTGCAATAATTCAAATATAGTTGTGTCCAGTTGCTGCATGTGTTTCACCTTGTCCTGAAATAATTTTAATTTATTTGGGCCCAGTGCTGCTGTTTCACCTTGTCCTGCAATAATTTGAATTTAGTTGTGCCTAGTTGCTGCTGTGTTCCACTTTGGCCTGCCAAATTTCGAATTTAGCTGTGCCCTATTGCTACATGTGTTTCATCTTGTCCTGCAGAAATTCGAATTTTTATTGTGCACAGTTGATGCTGTGTTTCACCTTGTCCTACAACAATTCGAATTTAGTTGAACCCAGTTGTTGCATGTGTTTTTCACCTGCCCTGGCAATAATTCTAATTTGGCTGTGCCATCTGCAGACTCTACTGCGTGTCCTGTCTCTCCTCCTCCTCTTCTCCCACCCTACCCCTCCCTCTCTGCTAGCACTCTCCTTTCTTCTATCCTCCATGCACTGTCGGTGTATTGTGCCCCGCCACTTTGTGTCTTCAACTCCCCTACCCCAACCTCTCTCCTCGTCCCTACTTGCCCATTCCCTTATACCTGAATTTGGCTTAACTATTCGGAGCATAGCATTACACAGTAGTCTGCCCTCCTATGCTCCTCATCCCTTCCACCTCACCCACATACCCCCTTCATTGTTTTTACATCACTCCATCTTATAATTGTATGCATCTTATCATTGCATAGTAGCATGTCTGTTCTATCCTGCTCCCCACTCCTTTACCCCATTTGTGTAAGGCACTTAGAAAAACTAAGGACTGTCGTCAGACATGAAAGAGTTATCTCAACTGTTGTATGTAATAATGTCTTTGCCACCCTGTCCCTCCTTTCCTTACCCTATTTGTGTAAGGCACTTTGAAATAACTAATGACTGTCGTCAGACATGAAAGAGTTATCTCTTGTTAGTCCTTTAGTTCTCCACTGTTATATGTATTACTGTCTTTTCTACCTTGACCCCCTTACTCTATTTGTGCAAGGCACTTTGATAAACTAAGGACTGTCTTCAGAAATGTAAGAGTTATCGCCACTGTTTATTTATGGATGTATTTATTTAATGTATGTATTTATTTGTTTATTTGTATCGCGCACCTAACCCAAGGGTATCTGGGCACATTCTTGGTGTACATTTGTTGCAGTAAGGAGAGATATTACATTAAATGCTTAAATACAGATATTCTTAAATACAGATAAATTGCATTTGAGTGACGTCTTACAATCCAGTGTGGTACAAAGAGGTACATAGTATGATGGGCATTACATTACAGGGCAATGGTCATATTAGGCAAGGAGCTTACATACGTTGCCGCTCCTGTACAAAGAGCCAGGTTTTCAATTTTTTTCTAAATGTCCAATAGGATGGTTCTACTCTTAATGGCAGGGGCATGGAGGTCCAGAATGTTGCAGCTTGTACTGGGAAACAGTTACCACCTGCTTTTTGTCGTTTGAATCTGGGTATATTTAGGAGGTGCGCGTGTGTGGACCGGGTAGGTCTATTGGTTAGATGTTAGGTAAACTTGTTAGAAATATATTTTGGAGCTACATTCGAGAGGCACTTGTGTGTTAGAGATTGTGTTTTAAAAGCAATCCTGTCCTGCACCGGGAGCCAGTGGGCGTTACGTCTTACGGCTGTTATGTGATTGGACTTTGGGATGTTAAGAGCCACTCTCAAGGCGTTGTTTTGTAGTACCTTGAGTTTTCTTAGGTTACAACTGTTGGTCTCAACGTACAAGGCATTGCAATAATCAAGTTTTCATAGTATGAGGGCACTGGCTAAGGTCATGCAGCTGTCTGTGAGAGGAAGTTTAGTGGTATAGGCCACCACAGAGGAAGTCGCATTTACTTGTCTTGTTAGCATGAGGGTCGAGTCAAGGTTAGTGGCTAACGTTTTAACTTCTTTAGAGACATTGATGGTAATGCTGTCAATGTTAAATTATTTAAATTGATCGTCTAATTTCTTTAGTTGCTTCTCCGAGCCAATGAAAAGCTCAATGTTGTCATTGTTGAGACATAGGCCATGGATAGCCATCCAAACCTGAATGGTTTCATACGTTTAATTAAGTCGCTTCGAGTCGTCATCGTAGGAACTTGTGATGGGGATGAGGATTTGGGTGTCATCTGCATAATTAGTGTAGGTGACACCCAAGTTGTCTAAGTGATCAAACAGTGGCTTCAAAAAGATGTTATTTAAGGTGAGGGGGACATATGATCCTTGTGGTACTCCACAGTCAACTGGGGCAGGCTCGGCGGATGCCATAGGGGCGAATACCCGCATTGTTCTGTTGGATAGGAATGACCAAGTCGAAGGCCGCTAATAAATCTAATAAGAGGAGGCAAGCTAAGTTGTCTTTGGCTTTAATTTCCTCCATTAGTAGTTTTAAATCAATCAAGGCTGATTCAGTCCCATGCCCTGGTCTAAAGCCTGACTGGCTAAGTCCTAGTAGATTGTTAGATTCCGGAGGATTTTGTATTTGCAGGTAAGCCGCCCTGTCCCGAATTTTTAGTAGGAAGGGTACGGTTGTGATAGGCCGATAATTCATTGGAGATGTTAGGGTCTAAAGTTGTTTTTTTTAATAGAGGGAGGATCCAGGCATCTTTAAGGTTGGTCGGGATGGAGGTGAACTCACATGGGATGATCTATTGTGGAAGGACTTCTGTTGGTTTAGGGAATTGAATGTCAGGTGGCAGGATCAGTTTTTTTTTGGTTTCAGTTTTTGTTTGTAGAAATTTAATTTTGTCCAGTAGAGCTTTTTGATATTAGTGCACAATGTTGCATCTTTAGTACAAGATTCCTGTGGTGTCACAGGCGATTCTAATTTGCAAAGGATGGCAAACAGTTCCTTTGTGCCGGAGTTGGCATTCAAGATTCTTTCCTCATATGTGGGGCTTTTGGTTTGGAGGCTGGATATTTTGTAATTGTTGGAGGAGATGGAGAATTTTTCCATGTTCAGGATCATAGGTTGTTTTTTCCAGTACCCTTCTGCTGCTCTTTTAGCACCAAACAAGATTTTAAGATTGGTATGTACCATGTGTTTTGATGTGCAAGCGGTTTAGCTTTACGCAATCTTAGTGGTGCAAATTTGTCTACAGCTTGTAGCAAGGTATGATTGTAGAGCTCGACCATAGAGGCTGGGTCAAGGCTGTCCGAGGTAGAGTGACTAGTAATCGGGAGCAACAGAGGCAGTAACCTCTCAGCAGTAATATTACATTTGTTTCTAGTAGCTGCTGGGGGCGCTTGAGTAGAGCCAGTGTATACACGAGGGTTATCCTGGCTGGTGAAGGAGATGACATGGTGGTCGGACCAAGCACACAGCATATTAGCTAGAATGTTGATATCATAGTTCAGCTCAGCCAGCCAGTCCAGGGTTCTGCCTTTACTGTGAGTGGTGTTAGTGATGCGGTGTGTGAATCCAAGTTCAGATAAAGTGGTGGCTAAGGCGTTGTCATCATTGACGTCATTTAAGCCTAAATTTAGGTCACCCAACATCATAATTTAGGAGCCTGGTTTGGTGTTCCGGGTAAGGAGGTGTGTGATATTGTCCTCAAAGGAGGATGTAGGTCCAGGAGGTCTAGATGAGGTGGATAGTTAAGTTGCGAGAGGCGGTGAGTGGAAGTTTGATAGATAGAAGTTCTCCTGAGGGGAACAATTGGTTCGGGAGTTCTCTCAGACAAAGCTGATTTTTTGCAGTGATGGCTACTCCTCCACCCATTGCAGTTTCCCTATCAGCTCTGAGGATGGTGTAGTTATCGGGGCTGGGCAGTGAGAGGGCTGGACCTGCGGCAGCGTGGAGCCATGTTTGGGTGATCGCCAGGACGTCCAAATTGTCAATAAGGATGAGGTCAGCAATGTCAAGCGCATGTGCTGGAAGCAATCTAGCGTTAATGAGAGCACCCTTGATTAAATGTGTATTCAGTTTAGGTTTGGCTAAGATCATATGTTATATGTATTACTGTTTTTTCCACCCTGCACCCCCCCCTCCTTTACCCTATTTGTGTAAGACACTTTGAAATACACTCTTACGTGTATTATTTGCACTCATTCCTGCTCTGTGCAGGCTTGTATCATTCAGAAGGTAAAGGGCTCTGAATGAATGTTTTTTTTCAACTGCCACCCCCCCGCCCCCACACCACTACCCTCCTTGAGCTCTTTTAAACACATCTCTGTGTATAGGCACTAAACAAATAAACAATAAATACATGAATAAATAAAATAGTATGCTCAAAATGTTGCAAACTCTAATAATATCCATGTAAGTTTCTCTACTACTTATTAAGAAGGAAATCACCACAGTTTTCTTTTTTGTTGTACACAATGCAATGTGTGTTACATTCTTGTATAACTATGTAATTTGTGCAGAAGATTGTACTAAGTGGTTGTTCATAAGTATTGTTGTTTTCAGTATGTCTTCCTGAGCATAAAACTATTAAGACTGTATCACAGCATTGTAACATCATACAAGACTGTAAATTCACACTATAAAGAATGTGATTTTCAAAAGTGAATAACAAGCTAGTTTTGCTTCTGGTAGAGTGTTTTAAAGAGTATCATCCACACCTGTCACATTTACTTTTTTAATAGAACATTTGCTGTGTAATTGTTGGCATGCTCAGAAACAGCCAGGTCAACCATAACGTCTCTTATTTGTATTTTCCCCCAGATGCTCACTGTCTCCAGAGCTCTGTTTGGTTCTCTCTAGGCTGGACTACTGCAACAGCCTCTTTCTAAATCTGCCTGCTTCTACTCTCCGCCCTCTGCAACTCATCCAGAACAGGACTGCAAGACTTGTCCTTGGCCTCAAGCCCAGGGATCGTATCTCTCCAGGACTGAAATCTCTGCACTGGCTCCCAGTGGCTGCAACAATTAAGTTCAAAAGCCTCTGCATTGTCCACAAGGCCTTCTGGGGACTGGGGTCTCAATACGTCTAACTCTCTGTTCCTAAATAACTTCCTTCTTGCGCTCTTTGCTCATCTGCCTCCAACTCACTCATGGTCAGTCACTTCTCTAAGCAACAAGTTGGTGGTAGATCTCTTTCTTCGGCTTGGCCCTCCCTCTGAAACAGTCTCCCTGCCTCCCTGAAACTTGAGGAGAACCATCTCCGGTTCCGGAAGCACCTCAAAACCTTCCTCTTTGCTTCTGCTTTCTCTCCTCCTCTCCCCTGCTGAACTCCTAACTGAAACTACACTGGTCTCCTGGCTACCCTCTGATCTCAGGCCCAGGTTCCCTCCCCCACAAGCTGCATGCCTTCACTGCCTCCTGGACAACCCCCTGCACTTGCGGCTCTTTCGGTATCCCTAAAGTCCCCACCTGCTCTTGACACTTGATGCCTGCATTTACCCCTGCACTTGCCACAAGCTGCCCGCCCTTTTACCTATTGTTTTATTTATTCTTTACTGTTGATCCTATGTATTGCACTGCCACATCCCCCTTCCTCCCTGCAATTTACCTTTCCCCCTCTCCTGCACTTGCACAATCTCAATGTCACCTGGCCTAGTAAGATCGTTGTCTTTGTATTCCCTCTGTTCCCCCTCCCTTGCCTCGCTGCGCCTTGAAACACTTGTGTATAGGCGCGTTATAAATGCAATATCATATCATGGTTTAATTAGAAACCTTTCACAACCGTTGAGACAAAGAAAACATTTAGAAATGATGCATATTATACAATGAAGGCCATTCATTTTTGTTCAGAGCTATTACATACTTTAAGATACACAAACGTATAACGTTCATTAAAACATTGAAAAAGACAAAATAAGAAAGCATTTATTAGCAATGTGTCCTATGTTACAGCGTGCTTATGCAAACCATTTCAGCATCATTCATGATTGTTCATCACCATTCCCCGTAGTGTAAGCAGTTGGCTGTTCTTCCATAACAGGACACTTATTTCTCAACTTTACATTTCATGTGCTCCATTAGGGAGACTAATGCGTGTAATACAAAATATACAGCTTTAAAGGTAGGCTCAGGGTGCCAATATTCTGCATTGTCCACTGCAGCTATCTCACTTATTGAATGAGCAGCATTTTGATGGTCAGATAAGGAGTCCTGTTCAATTCTCTTATTTGATGCAACACCCTCTCTTCTGCGGGAGATTTCGCTAGGGGCGGGTAATACGATTGTTATTGCCCTGCTTAAGCAAAGATAAACATGTTTCCATTGACAATGCTTATGATATATTGGATGTATCAAAAAAAAAACGTAATCTTGGAGAGTCAGATAGCTCAAGTATTCAGTCCTCCTGATTGTTTAACATCCACCACCAGTCCTTCAGTATCTATGTCAAATTCCTTCCTAATAAAACAGTGAGTGTTTTTTCCTTTGTCATTTAGCCCAGCCTTGATATGATTGTCATTTCTTTTTTGGGGGCCAGTACTTAAGTGAGAAATAATGAGCAGTGTTCCGAAATGATCCCACGGACAAAGCTGCCTGTAGCAATAAGCAGTCTCTTGCTTCACAAATGATACACTGGGTTACTGATTTCCGCCATATCATATTAACCTAATGTTTATTTTATGTACATGCACTGATGGCTCTCAGTCATTGTTGTGATCGCTTTAATTGGATACGTCACTAAGCTCAGAGCACTCACGGAAGCAGCGTTTAGTGACAAAAAGGAAAGATCCCATACTCTGAAAAACAATAGTTAATTAATTCATCTTTTATAACATGCTTAAAACCAGAAAACAGTCTCGAAGCATCAGGCCGGGATTGTAACCTGTATTGATCTGCATTGTCTTGCTTCCAAGACAAATGCATTGCCCCTGAGCTATTCTCCTGTTTACACACATTTGTAGTGACGTAGCTGTAGTATTCAGCTGGCCCAGCAGCCTACTGCAAACTGCAGCTTTCTCCACTGTGTCCCACTTTGGGGAGGAAGTGGACCTTTTGAACACTGATGTAACGAGTCAAGCCTGTTGGGCCTTCCACCAAACATGTTATGGCATTGCTCCAAGTGGCTCCTCCTTTAGCAAGAACTGTAGATTTGAGTCTCCTGTAAACTCCACTTACCTCCACTTCATGTATTTTGTCTATGTGTACATGACAGGCTGGTGGTGTTTTATGTTTACTATTATTATATATTTTCTTGTGCACCCTTACCTTTGGCTATTACAGTGTGCAACAGTATCCTTGATGCACAACTCCTGCCTCTGTAAGCCACTGCCTTTGTTGACAGTGTTCCTCCTGCTCTGGGGTAGGAATGGCCATATGTGTCATTCCTCTTTGTATGCACTCTCAACAGCCTGGGGAGCCAGCTGTGTGCATGAAACTGGTTTCGACTGTGTTAAAGTCTTCAATCCCAATCCGCTTCCACACCTTGGCTGACATCACAAGTGCCTCTAGACTGGTTACCCAGTATTGGATAACCCCTCCCAGCAATCTCATCAATTCAACTACTTTTGTATACGTTTGTATACACTCCGACCCACAAAATGCACACGTTCCTAAGAATGTTTTGACATACTCCCCAGCCTGCAAAATGTACATTTGCCTAAGACTGCTGTGGCATGCTTCCCACATGCAAAATTCACTTGTGTCTAAGACAACATTTGCCTACTGCCCCACATTTAAAGTTCACAACGTGTGCCTAAAACTGCTTTGGCTTCCTATTCCGACTTACAATGTCATGCGGGTCGTAAGACTACTTTGGTCTACTCTCCTGCCTGCCAAATCCACGTGTGACATATTACACACACCTACACAACACATGTGGGATTCTCACTGTTTTGGCCCTCTCCTGTCTTGCTGTGCTGTCCCTTCATCCACAAATCGTGCAACCCCAATACCCCTCCGCCCCCCACAACATTCTTACCTAAAGGACACACTCTACCGTGGACCTACGATCATTTCAATACTAATACAATCGAGCTACCCCCCTAACCGCACACATTCCCTTTTCTACCTATCCAAAGCCCCACAATAAAGGGTCTGTCTCTTCCAATGCCAACCCCCCATGTGCCCCGAGTTTCTGCTCCCCTGTAATTAGATGGACGTGACACTGGAGCTGGGAGAACCACTCGGGAAAACCGGGAATGTTCCACTTTGTCGAATGCGGACAAATTCTTTCAGTCAAGTTTTACGCGAACTTCCCGCCCATGCTTACATAACACCACAGATACCAATTTAAGTGTAAATGAAACGCACACACCCACACTTTGTACATGAAATGAGCAACGTGAAGAGCTAAAGAAAAATGGTACCGTGCCAAATTGGTAAGGGACACTTTCAATTCGCTTTGAGGGGTCACTTTGTAGTTAGATGTGATGGGAGACACAAAAAAAAAATAAAAAAAATAATAATAATAAAAGCAAAGGGACAGTAAGCAGTCAAACATGCAAACGCAGACTCAGCAAAAAATGGCAGTTACCTGGCTCTTATTCACGAGTTATTATTATTATAATTGTTATTTATTGACAGCTAACATGGCTTTGAGAAACAACAGAGCGCTTTGCAGAGGTATACAACAATACAAATACATAACAGAGTGTTTTGCAAAGGTGTGCACCAGTACAGATGCATAACGGAGCGCTTTACAGAGGTGTACACCAGTAATAACGGAGCGCTTTACAGAGATGTACACCAATACAGATGCATAACGGAGCGCTTTACAGAGGTGTACACCAGTATGGATGCATAACGGAGCACTTTACAGAGGTGTACACCAATACAGATGCATAACGGAGCGCTTTACAGAGGTGTACACCAGTTAGAAACGAATGCTTTACAGAGGTTTACATCAGTGCAGATGCATAACGGAGCGCTTTACAGAGGTGTACAGCAGTAATAACGGAGCACTTTACAGAGGTGTACATCAGTACGGATGCATAACGGAGCGCTTTACGGAGGTGTACACCAATACAGATGCATAACGGAGTGCTTTACAGAGGTGTACACCAGTACAGCTGCATAACGGAGCGCTTTACAGAGGAGTATACAGCATTATAGATCCGTAACGGAGCGCTTTACAGAGGTGTACACCAGTACAGATGCATAACAGAACGCTTTACAGAGGTTTACAACATTATAGATCCATAGCGGAGCACTTTACAGAGGTGCACACCAGTACAGATGCATAACAGAGCACTTTACAGAGGGGTATACAACATTATAGATCCGTAACGGAGCGCTTTACAGAGGTGTACACCAGTACAGATGCATAACGGAGTGCTTTACAGAGGTGTACACCAGTCCGGATACATAATGGAGCACTTTACAGAGGTGTACAGCAGTACGGATGCATAACGGAGCGCTTTACAGAGGATTCCCAGCATGAGTGTTCCTGTATAGCCGGGACTATACGTGTGTTTATGTATTACGCGTATTATACAGCACATGTTTTGTGCCGTTTGAGGTTGTCCATGGCATATGATAGCAGCAGCTGCCCTTTAGGGGCTACACCATGCCATATGGTGATTAGGCAAGGCATATTCGTGCTCGACTGGAGCATTTGAGGCTTCACTTGGGTTTTGGCAGCCAAAACCTAGAGGTTTTGCCCACACCTCGTGGCCATCTTTCAAATAAAACTGGCACACGTGCCCTTCTGCATGATAAAACAATCAATAGGCACTTACCGGTATGGCACATATTTCATAGAATAGAGTGTTCATTTAAACTTGATGTTATTTATTTATCCTTGTCCTTGTATACGTTCTCTTGTGATCCAAATTACAAGTGATGTTAACCAAAGCAGGAGAGAGAGAATACACCTATCCTTACAGTACAGGCAATAATCCATGCGTCCCTCTCTACTTTACTCTGCAGACACCTTTTGAGGGAACACTTAAGATTTCTGGCTTGATTCGTGCAGCACGCACAGCGTATACATATTGGCAGGCTCGGCTGAACCTTTGATGTCCCCGAGCGATTGTTCTGCAAGTGACTTTGATGGATCGCAGGTATGCGTGAAACAGACCTGGCGCAGATTGCTGTGTCCGAGAAACAAAGATTTCAGAAGCGTAATTCCTTTCATACTGATAAGATATATTTCTTTTAATTAACCTTGTGACTATTTCCCGGTATGCCGTCAGAACCAAAAGGAAGATAAACCGTGTTTTTGTATGCCACCGGAATATTTGATCAGATGTATTTTGGTTGCATCAGTCACACCAGCACAAGTTACATATACAGCACAAGGGTTTAAATCAGCCTTTACATTTCCCAACTCAAGCTTCTCCTGGGGTCAAGAACCTTTCTCCTGACATACTGAGAAAGAATAATGGATGTTACCTCTTACCTCTTACCTCTTATCTGATTGAATGCATAGTGCTTGGAACACTATGGGGCGGAATCACAAAGAGCATCCTTTCATGTATGTTATGCAGAGAAAATCACAGGTCACCTCCTGCACACATGGAGAGGTGCTCTGCACTGTTGGCTACATTAGCATCAGGCTTCTAGAAGTGTGCTGGGAGCGAAGTTACCCCATGACACACTCATCATGGTGAAATAAACATGTATTAGGAGAGATACAAATGCAAGCGAGGCAGTAGCAGCTCGTGCCACTGGCCTCCTGCTCTCCAAAAGTGCACAGAATGGTAAACAAGAACTGACAAATCCAATCGCGTTGGCTGTTGAATGGTGAAAACGCTTCATTTCTAAGTTCATGAACAAAGACACACTTTAGCCCATGATGACACAGCAGTGTGACAGCCGAGAGAGTGGAAAGCGCGTTACGGGAGAGCGCCCTGAGGGCTACGCAGAGACGTTTTTATGGGAGGCCAAAAGGGGCATTTGCAAAAGCCCCCACATAGGGGGTGGGGGCACAAGGCTGCCTCACCTAAAGAAGTACGATTCCATTCATCACCAGACTTAAATAGCACACGTCAGGCTATTTGATGGCATGCTCCTCAGGCTCTAAATTGCCTGTCTGTTTTGACAAGTACTTTCTGCCTTGATCAATTCATCATGTGATGCTTTCTGTGTTCGCTGTGGTATACAAAGTTTGTGTGTTCCTTACGGCACAACTCCTGTAGCATTCTTTCCTTCCTGTGGGAATTATGTTGACCATGCGCAATAGCCCAAGCTGAAATGTATATTGAGAAATTGAGTGCCACAATGGTTAAGTAGTTAGCTCCGTGTGTTAAGAACTCATTGCAGAGATGTGTGTTCACATACAAGATTCTATGATAGCACATTCCTGCAAGACCAACTCAGCCTTTCCTATGTCTGAAGTTGATAAATCTGCCTGTTTATGTACTTGGTTTTGTAGCACAACAGATGCTATTATTAGCAAAGTACCTGCACTAGATAGGGGTTGCTATCAAAACTAACATGTCATCTGTATGGGGATGGTTTAGAATTTGGCTTGTTCAGAAGGGGTGTTGTAAAACCTAGGCAATCACCCCCAATGATGAGCATAAAATGTTAGCCAAGAGGTGAATATGTATCCAAATTCAAGACTGTTGAACCAAAGCGTTCATGCTCGTATCCTGGCTTTGCTAGCAGATGATACAGTGATTCTGCTCAAATCATCTAATATCTGTTACATTAATGTGCTGTCTTCTGTGAGGTTTGCCTTCTCGTATGCTGGTGGCATCGTTTAGCCCATTACTTGATCTTTCTTTTGAGAGGAAGGGGTGGTAGACAGAAGAGTATGGATGAGATGTTGCAGGCCTCTGGCAAGCATATTTCAAGGTCTGGTCATTTGACACAAAAACACAGTTTTTTTTATAACAGTCAAAGGTTTTTCTGCATGTTTATAAATGACAATTCCACAAGCCAGTGTTTTGGAAGTATTTAAAACTTTAAAATACAAAAGACAAACCCAGATTAAATCTGTGAAAACACCTCAATTGGTAAGCTGGTACTTATATAATTCCCTTGATGACTGAGGGAATGAAGCTAGAATCATTCCCGTGTTGCGTAACACTCTTCAATAATATTTTGTTTTTATACATTGTCATGTTTGATAATGTGATTTGTGTACTTTCCAAGTCGGTTTTACAAAATGAGATTATTTTAATACATGATAAGAACTGGAAAAGAAAGTGTTCAAATGCAGAAATTGCATAGTTGGCAAACATCCCAGCTTCACCCATTAATCAATGTGTGTTCCTGGGCATATCATTTAATCTTGTTTTGTATTGTCTAACCTCTCAAAATTTCCAGTCCCTAAACCTTTCAAAATTGTCAGCCCTTCAGAGTGATTCCTTCTCTGGGTATGATCTTCAAAGAAGCCTCACCCATGGTTTCACTGTTTATAGTGTTACTTCCACTAGAATAGTGAGTATTGATATAGTGCACACCAGAGGCACTTGTTCTTTTGATCTCTAGTGGCAACACTATTTGAAAACCATGTCCCACTTCTGATGTCAGTCTGTCTGGATACAGACACCTTCCTGGTAGCTTTTAATCAGCATCCCCTATCTATGCTATGGGATGCATAGCTTTCTCATTCCTTCCACTTGGTCTCCTGTATCCGGGCTTGAGTACTTTTGCATTCTGTGAGGCTGCTAAGGTGAGTTATCTGTCTATTCTGGTTTATATGTACATTTTAAACTCGGTCCTGCATTAATACTAAAGGCTGCATACCTTCCTGGATGCCATTGATAAAGTCTCCTGTATCTATACTAGAACAGAAGTAACCTCCTCGTAGACTCCTCATATTGTCCTTCAAATGCTACTTGTTTATCATTTTGTTCAGAGCAAAAATGTAGTGGGAAGGGGGACTTAAAGGGAGTAAACATGCTTATTTAGAATGCTGAAAGGCAGCATATCAAACTTTGGGATGTGATTGCGACGAGGGGGGCAACCAGATATTCTTGATCACTTAATTCCGTTGGTTTGGTGGAGGGGGCCCCAAAGATGTCTGTGCCCAGGGCCCCAAAGATATCCGTGCCCAGGGCCCCAAAAGGGCTTAAGATGGCCCTTGGCCTACGGGTGCGTTGGTGCTATATAAAAACATATTAGAATAGAAAAGAATAGAGACGTGGATGAATGAATACGAATTTGAGGATTCATGAAGGAATGACAGTGTGGGCGGAATGTTTTTGAGCATACATGCAAGGTTATGTATGTACTGGAGGGGTGAATGAACGAGTATGAAGATGGATGATGGACAGTTTCAGGGAACATTCTATTGTGAGGATGTATGGATGGCTACATGCAGCAGTGTGCTATGGAGCAATAGATTATTGAATAAGCATGTTGGGATGGACAAATGAGTTTGATGATGGGCTCTTGAATGAAAATGTGAAGGAGGGTAAATGAGTTTGAGGATAAGTAAGTACCGGAGAAAGAACATGCTAAGAGCAGGAGAGGGAAGAAAAGAGAAAATAAGGGCGTCAGAAGAAAATAGTGAGCAATGGAGAAGAAAATAGAGGTGGTAGAGAACGTACAGGAACAGGGCATGAGGGAAGAGAGGGAGAATGGAAAAGGAGAGTGAAAAGGAATGGAAAGAGAGATACGTGCACATACGCTTGGATTTGGAGCAGAGAGACCACACAAAGGTAATAGAGCAATGGTGGGAGAGAACGGGTGCACTGAGAGAGGGTGGGGGTGTAACTCACTGGGTGGGGGAGCTTGAAACTCCAGGTCCCTCCATGGCTGGTCACTGTGACTAGACAGGTAGGCACTACAGGGCAGCAAGCAGGGAATGGGCCATTTTAGTGACTGTGAGAAGATGCATGAGAAAGAGAATACTAGGCTCACAAAGGTGATAGAGACTGGCAATGGGAGAAAGATTTCACAAGCAGAGATAGTGAGAGAGTACACAGGGGGTGGAAGAGTGTGAGGGGGGGCAGTTCAGTGCCTTTAGAGCAGGCTCCATATTAACAGATGACTTTTGGATTGCTCCTCTAGGAAGGCTGAAAAGGCATTGCCAGACATTTATGAGAGGACTGAGAAGAGCAGAGGGGACGGTGAAGCTCTTAGGGGCTGCTGCCGCATGTCGGCCTGTCTCCGAGGGGGCTGTAAAGCCTCTACCTTAAGGAATAGGTCTCACATGCTGTTCCTTGAAGTGGCTGAACGTACAGAGGAAACAGGAAAAACCAAATGGAACATGGCGCTACAAAAAACTGACTGGCTGCCAGAGACCGAAAACCAAAAAAACAATCTCCTTAATTAACAGTGCCTGCTGATGGCAGACCGGTGCCAGGAAAGGCCGAAGACCTACTGGCAGTTTTCTCCTTGCTTCCCCCTGCTAAGTAGGGAAGGGAAGCATAGTAGCCAAGGAATTACATCAGCTGGCTGCTTGTGCCCATGCTCTCCCTGCTGTGAGCAGTATCATCATATGATGGGGCCCCACAGGTGAGCGTGGGTGGGCGGGACTGTGGTGGGAGTTTCCGGATCTATGTGAGAACTATGCATTCATTACTGCACGGCCGAATCGATGCGAAAAATGAAGAGGGAGGAGACCCGCCAACCCCCTCCACATCCCACCACTTTAATGATCACCCCAACCCGCCCCCTCTGAAAATGTTCGCATTGATTTGTTGTAAACGATGAAATACTTTCGGCAGTGAAGTGATTGTCTTCACAGTAAACGGCCGATATCCGAGTTTGTGTAAAAAAGAAAATGAACACTTTTAGCAGCGCTTCCATGGGGTCTCATGTGCTCCCTGCTGGAGCGGGTATTGGGCCAAGTCTAGTAAAATGAAACACTAATGTGAGCTTGATCAAAGATCTTGGGTATGCACATTTTGAGAGCCACAACAGAAAATCCAAGCCCTCCAGATCAGGGTTCTCTGTTGGAGCGGGATGTAGAGAAAGAAAGAGAGAAAGAGAGAAAGAGAGAAAGAAAGAAAGAAGGAAAGAAGGAAAGAAAGAAAGAAAGAAAGAAAGAAAGAAAGAAAGAAAGAAAGAAAGAAAGAAAGAAAGAAAGAAAGAAAGAAAGAAAGAAAGAAAGAAAGAAAGAAAGAAAGAAAGAAAGAAAGAAAATGGAATGGATGAGTCGCCCTGGGCTTCCATGCCCAAGGCAGAAGGAAAATAAAAAAAATCAGAGAATTCCCCTGGAGGGAAACCCCAAGAAGAAGGAACGGTCTGGGCTTACGAGTCATGAGGTTCCCAAAGTCCATGCCCAGCCAGGAAGAAATCAAGACTAACCTAGGTCTGATAAGTAATCCCAGGAGGGGAAGTTGGAAGATGCATTTCCTGGGGCCTTCAGTGGAACTGTACATTGGGCAAGAAGCCCTTTCTTCTGATACAGAGACATTACGGTTGGGTCAGAAACCAGCCATCATTCCATCATTTAGGTAAAAGAGCCGTATGACACTTCTGGTTGAGATAGGTTCTGCTTAGTTGCATAGTGGTAGGGAAAGTATTCAGGTTAGGGTGGATGTTTTAGGACAGCAGACTTGGGTTATTCTTTCTAAGACATCTGATGAGCACCCTTGTCACTCCTTCTTTCTCTAAGAGTACAGCTGAGAAGTATAGGGACAGTACAGGTGTTTCTGTTTAATAAAAAAGACTGCATTCAACAAAATGTCATCTTGCACATCTCCTGATTCTGACTTACCACCTCCAACATGAGCACATACATTTCATGGGAGACATGATAGGATATGATATAGCATTTGTAACGCACCTATACACAAGCGTTTCAAGGCGCAACGAGGCAGGGAGGGGGAACAAAGGGAGGACAGACAACGATTGTACTAGGCCAAATGTCATTCAGATCGCGCAAGTGCATGGGATGAGGGAAGGGAAAGTGCAGGGGGAAGGGAGAGTGCAGTACATGGGAATAGAATAACAACAATAAGTAAGAAACGGCCATCAAGTGGCAGTGCAAAAGTAAGTGCAGAAATCAGGTGTAAGTGCCGGTAGTGGGATTGTTGGGATACATAAACAGTCCCCAAGTGTGGGCGTTGCCAGACAGACAGTGCAGGTGTGTGAGACTGGCGGGTAGGGAACCCGGCCCGAGATCAGAGAGTGACCAGGTATCCGGTGCAGTTTCAGTTTCAGCCAGGAGGTCAGCAGGGGAGAGAAGGAGAAAAAGCAGAAGCAAAGAGAAGGGTTTTGAGGTGCTTCTAAACCCGAAGATGGTTCTCCACAAGTTTCAGGGAGGCAGAGAGGATGTTCCAGAGGGAGGCACCAGCCGAAGAAAGAGGTCTACCACCAACGTGTTGCTTGGAGCAGCGACTGACCTTGAGGGAGTTGGAGGTGGATGAGCAAAGAGCTTGAGAAGGAAGATATTTAGGAACAGAGATTTGGAGGTATTGAGGCCCCAGGCCTTAGAAGGCCTTGTGGACAATGCAGATTCTTTTGAACTTAATCCTCGCAGCCAGTGGGAGCCAGTGAAGATATTTCAGTCCTTAAGAGATACGATCCCTGGGCTTGAAGCCAAGGACAAGTCTCACAGTCCTGTTCTGGACGAGTTGCAGGAGGCAGGGGAGAGTAGAGGCAGGCAGACTTAGAAAGAGGAGGCTGTTGCAATAGTCCAGCCTAGAGAGAACCAGACCTCTGGAGACAGTGAGCTTCTGGGGGAAGGAGAGGAAAGGAAGAATACCTCTGAGGAGGTGCAGCTGGTAATGTGACTTCTTAGAGACATCAGAGATGTGAGGAGAGAAGGAGAGTGTGGAGTCGAAGATGACCCGAGGTTTTTAGCCTCGCAGGTGGGAGCAGGAAGAGAGTACCATTTACTCTGATTACATATATGGGATCAGGAATGGGGGAATAGTGGGGGCATTGGATAGTGAGGAGGGCTTGATGGACACCCCCAAAAAGAGTGAACAAACAGTTCAATACAGGTCAATCAAACAAAGTCATCCAAACTGCAGACTTTCAAAAAGTGGTCTATGTGATCAGGTAGAACTGGTAAATCTGTAACCAAACATTCTACCTAGATCTGCAAAGATGTGCCTCTTTACAATACATCAAAATCGTGCTCATAACAAATACCTGCTGGTTGCTGCACTACAAGTTTTGGAAATGCTGTCGTAGCAAAAGCTAAATTAAAACAAAGCCATGATAATGTATTATTAGTATCATTATTGTTAATAATAATAAATATAATAATACATAATACAATAATTAGAATAATAATAATAAATATAATGCTACTTCTAATATAATAATAATGCTGTTAAAATGTAAATCCATGGATGTACTAGTAGTTCCTTAGGACATGTTTCTTATTATACATTTTAAATATATCTCCCAGTCAAATTTAAGTGAGTAGTGTTCCACTCACGCGAGTGCAACACTACTCCCTTACCCTACTCCCTTAGATTTGACTGGTGAAGTTGCTTACTTTCATTACTAATGCAGACTTCTCAAAGTGGAGCAATCAGGGCTATTCATGGACTTACCAAATGTGAACATATCTCCTCATTCAGGAAAGCTCTACATTGGCTTCCTGTGAAACAACGAATTAGGCACAAGATTTTATCCTTGACCTGCAAGTGCCAGCACAGTGCAGGCCCCCCAAAATCTCTTGGACAGATTATCCACTAAACAACCTGTTTGGTCACTATGATTCAACGATATTCTCTCATTGAACCAACCATGCTACCGCTTGAAGAAATTTGAGACTGTTACAGACGTGGAAATAAAGGTAAATAACTAGGCACTGTAGGATCATGATTGTAAAATGGATCCTCAATAATTTAAATGAAACACACAAGGATCATGTTGTGAGGTGATAATTGAGTTGAACATGGTGACTCTTGACACTAAATAGGAAACTAACCAGTAGCTGTCAGGTCTGTGACTAATGTAGTTTATTCTTAGGAGCAGCAGAGGGACAATCTAAAGCGGCTAGGATAAGACACTACTGTTGCCACTAAACCATGCTTGAGCCGCAAAGCCGTAAATATAATTAGTATCTGATGAGGGCACAATCAGAATGAAAGAGCCATTCTGATTGGCCCTCGCCGAGGCATTACCCGGCTGAGAATCCTTCGATTCTCGGCTGGGATTCCAGCCGCCTTGTCCTCGCCGGGGGGCGTGGCAGCGCCTCAGCCAATGAGGAGGCTTGAAGCTGGGCCATCCCCGCTCCAAGCCTCCCCACAGCTGAGAGGCTGCATTCACTCCCCGCCGGTGACTCAAGTAAGGCTCTTTTTTATTTCCTTTCCTCCCTCCTCTCACATCCCTGCCCTCCCCACTCCACTTACCTTCTATCCCTTGGTCCCCGGTGGGGGACGATGGCAGCTTCCAGGTGTGTGGAGACTGTAGCGGGGCCTTCTCCACTCCGAGCCTCCACACTGGTGGAGGATTCCATCGTCCCCCGCCAGAGACCGTGGTACATTTTTTTTTCCCTTCCCCTCCCTTCCGCCCTTCCAACCCCACTTACCTTCTTTTTGTCAGGAGCGGATGCGTTGGGAACGCTTCTGTTCCCAGCAGGTCTGCTCACGATGGCCACCATGGAAAGGGAAAGCGGACTCCGTTTTCCCTTTCCCGGCGGCCATTTTCTTTGACTTTTTTTTCCCCAATTGGCAGCAGTGTTTTGGGACAAAAAAATACGCTTTTAGTGTCCCGGTCTCGCAGTTCTTGCGGGCCGGGGTACTAATAGCTATATGCCCCTTGCGGTGGGGGCATTCCGGACTCAGGGGGCATATTGCTTTAAAAATGACCTGAAACGCTATTGCCTCAACGGTGATTCTGACCTGGAATTTTCCACAGTGCTTCCCTTACTGAAATGCCTTAACACTGTCACATAACTCCTTTGAAAACCATACCTAATTTCAGGATCTTCTTGAACAACAAACAGCTCTAGATCTGACAGAGTTAAGGGTGACTGCTCATGCCTGTTTGGTGCTTCCTTCCCTAAAGCATGGTTGTGTGAGTGTGAGGGATTCTAAGTGGAAGTTGTGGTAGCACACTAACCAAGAGCAGCATAAATGTGTGAGAGGAACTTAGCCAACCGAGGAATATCATACAGTCAATAGGAGCATAAAGAGAATATTCCACCCAGGTAGCATGTATATGAAAGTGAATTGCCAATTCGCAGGTGATCTCAAGCAAGCTCCAATGATTATGTCATGAAAAGACTTGTCAAACCCAGTTAATCCTCAGATCTCTATAAGAAATGCCAGGTACATACAAGTCAGGATCAATTTAGTGTCCAAAATATGGAACAATGTCTTACTTGCGGCTCTGTAGTGATTGCCTGCAGGTCAGGATTCACCTCAAAACACCTATCAGCATTCAGGTAGCAACCGTTGACTGATGACTTTAAGACAGTATACAGTTTTCTAAATATAATTCATTTATTACATTTCATTAGACAACTATGCATACATTAGAAAGATGTTTCGTAGCGTTGAAAGCTAATGCAGCAAAGTGAAGCTTCGTTTAGAGAGTTAAATAGTTAATGTTAATATTTAACTATTACCAGTTACTATTTAATTGGTATCTCTCAGACTTGGGGGTACATCTTGCCCAGACTTCTCGGACTTTCAGAAAACGAGTTGGTGAAATAATGTCATGGATCTTTTACACTCATGATATTGTTTTGTTTGTTCACAGTAGAGTGGGCCTGCAACAAATGATGTATTATTATTATGATGATGATGATGATGATGATGATGTTTGGTGACTTGCACTTGGTCTATAAGCGATTTAGTGCTATGTCACTATATTTACATCATTTCTCAACGCCACTAGCCAGGAATAACAACTATTCGCGATTCAATCTAAATTTATTGGAAAATCAAAACATTGCGATATTTCTCTCACATGTCAGTCTTGTTCTCGGGTAAGTAACACTTAAAGCACGCATAGTGTTGGCATGCGAGAGTATTATGGAGGAAAGGATCGGTTTGTGGTCGTTTTTTTCACTCTCCAGCTTTTATGCTAAATTATGCCTTAAGGGAAAGCGTTTCTACCACAGAGTCGGCTGTGTTGATATTACCATGAATGCATTTTTTTTTACAGAGGTTAGGAACACTCACATAGATTTAGGTTTTCATTTATGTGTATTATTGATGAACGGATTGAATTCCGTTTTATGCTACAAGATTAGATCTTTGTGTAAGGCTCATATGTACCCATGAACACAATTAAACAAATTGTTCCTTCTAGAATGCCTTATTTGTTTCGGTCGATTGCACACTTATTAGGAAGGACATTCAAGTGGGCAAATTGTGCTCAATGACTTTGGTGACATAGCTCTTTAAACTTACCTAGATTCACAGTATAGTTTCGCCGAGGCAGATCGTGATATACATATAAAGGTTGCTAAGGAATTCGCGTATTAGGCGCATCCATACAGCCCTTGCACTGGCTTTATTATGTGACTGATGGCAATAAGTTGTAAACAGGTGCATTATTTTATTTTCAATTCAGTTACGTGTATGTTATTTGCTGTATTTAATGGCTAGAGCACTCTTTGTGACGTGACATCATCATCTCTTTACTGTGATATTTGAAGATCAATTGCAGTGCGTTGCAGACCTGTGAAATGATACATTAAAGCAAACCACATGAACGCTTGTTTTAAAGATTTGTTTAGATGCGAATTATTTCAAATGTAATGCAGCAGCATAACCCCCAATTCTATAATTAAATCATGTTCCTAACTGAGCAATTGAACATGTGTAACAACCTCCACCATCATCTATTTATTATTATTAATAATAATAGTAATAATAATCATCATCATCATCATCATCATCATAATGGTGTTATTATTATTACTTTATTGGACGTTGATAGAGCTTAACACTGGTTTCAACATTGCATGTTTCTCCTGTTAAAGAAAAAGAACATGTCCTTGGAGCAGAAAAGATCCAATGATAAGCACCAAGGTTCAAATATATTCTGAGTATGGAAAACAGGAATATGCTGTCCTCTGAAAAACAGCCATGCAGCCTGAGGCCCTTTCTATGTTCAGAAATTAAACTTCCAACTAGCCTTCATCTGGCACTGATCCTGTACGCTAAAGCCATTTGGTTGGCCAGATGGCACGCACATTTCAGCTTTTACATTTCGCATATACAGAACACTTTAGGCATGGAAATTGTAAATAGAGCAGAATACTGCACTATGAAAGAAGGATCTGTGTTCTCGTATTTGACACACCTGCAGGTCTTTCCCGAGCACTGCCCCAGCAAAAATTATTTCCGAAGGAGTATATCTTTGAAAATATTCTCCAATGTCATTTAAGGTTACTGGGCAATATTATTCAAATTACGGAATACAAATCACTAACCGAGGTCATTATGCATACAGTATAAATATGCAAGTTGTGCAGACCCACTGTTCTCACTATGAATCATACCATGCAATCTATTTGACCACAGAATGCATTTGAGGTTAATCTAAAGGAGTAGATCTATTTTCTTGGCACTGGGCATGCACCTTATCAATACGTATAGCACATATTGCATGCTTTGTAACGCTATATATATATATTCAGTGAAAAAACGTTGTTAAAGGGACGTTATGGTTAAGTTGCACTAATAAAAACCCAGCAAATTCAGTGAAAAAAATGATGATAAGGAAACGTTATGGTTACAAGTAAAAGCGATAAACCATTGAAATTCACCAGTTATGGTAAGCTAAGCAACCATTACTCACATTGCCACCGTGCACTGCTAAAACTAACACCCGGGACATCAAAGATGGCATGACACATGTCATTGCTGACATCACTGATGACATCACATGTGTAGTCTACTTTTTTTTGTTCACTGACAAATCTAGGCCTGGGGATTTTGTTTACTGACAGTAAGCATTTTAAAATTGTCATGATGCTTTATATCAAGACATTAACCTTGTCCTATGTTGTTAAGGTACTTCCCTGAGGGTTTGACCTCAGCTCATGTTGAGCACACACAGGGAAATTAGCACACATGAAACACACAATTCATTTGTAAACATGATATTAAACTATAATATTATTCCCATTTTCTAGCGATACTCTTTCTCTCCGTTTTACTGGAGTTTCACTGTATGTGCCCCAAATTCCACTACTTTGTGTCTCTTTATATGTATTCTTTGTACTAACACAAGTTTGTAGTAAGTCTTGTGTATTGTTAGCTATTCATTTCAAGTTTAAAAGTAGACAACATTCTGCTGCACGCATTTCCTATGTTTATGTATAATTAGGTTGTTTTACAAGAACACTGCAATATAGCATTTTATTTAAATGAGTAAATTTTTAACACATTAAATAGTTCATAAGAGATCCCCAATCATCCATAATATGTTGTGACGAACACTGTATACACAACCCCTTCTACAGACTTTTCATCAGAATTTATTTGATATGTGATGTCATCAGTGATTTGATAGGTTGTTATAAGTGCAACTTAACCAGAATGTTCCTTAAACAAATATTTTTCATTGAATTTCATAGGTTTTTACCAGTGCACATGTAATCCTCTACAAGTTCGTTATATCACACTCACCCCCAATGTAGCAGCTGTAGAGTCTACAAACAGAACAAAAGTCTGCGGAAAGAAGTTAGCATTCACAAAGCCCAGAAGCACACGGGAAAACAGAAAATGTTCTACCCATCAACCAACAAACACATATACATAAAACAACATTAATTATATTTACTGCGCACAAACATACCTTTTGTACAAGTGATTACTTCAAAATGTAAACATTATTTGTTGTTTATAACGCACAATATAATGGAATAAACCAACCATAAACCATAAGTGTACACCTCATATTATCACTTCAATACAACTGTTCATAGAGAGAAACATACACCAAGCGCGTATTCTTAAACAATCGCTGACCAAACAGTAAGTACACTGTATTTCTTTCTTTAGTATTAGAATTCATTATGTAATCATGCATTATAAGTAAAAAGCACTATTTTTCATTTTGATGGAAAATGGCAAACACTTGAGTTGTTAGAGGAAAACTTCCCAAAAGAAGAAATGAGTAATGATAACAATATAATAATATAAACAAATAATGTAATTTGTACAGACCTCACTAAAATAATTTCTTTTTTTCTTACAGTACATAGTTTTCATCAAGAAATCATGCCCCAATTTAATTATACACTCAAGAATCACGAAGAGAATCCCTATCCACAATAGGATATAATCAAATCATGAAAATTGGATGAACTAAGCAATGATTTTAAGGAACCTTTACAATATGGCAAAAATCATGTGATTAAACATATTTCCTATCACTGTCCTTCTTGCACATGCCCCCCTGTCACCAGCAATCACCCCATCAAATTCCCAAAATGTAAATCAAAGACGATTTGATGGAACCTCACTCCCCTTCTCCCCTGATCATTATTATACAGAAATTCCTAATTGTCCCATTTATGTTTCCCATTCCGATACCTATCCCTTCCATAAATAAATATATTTTTTAAACCATAAATGTATTGTATATTATTGTGTAATAAGTCTTTTTTTTTTTAAAGCCCAATTAACATTACAACTGTGTCAAAATGGAGGTGCCCCTAGATAGGGACAATTTACGGATATGCCCAATATCGCATGATGCACTTTTTAATTAGTCTTTGGGCACTCTACCTGTTCTACGGATGCCCAGGTGCATGCGCACTCCAATTCCTGTCCGAAGGGTGTCTGCGGACAGCCGGCAGGACCGCAGACGTCCCTGGAAGTCATCATGTGACCACACCCATCCAGCCTGATGCCCTGTTCGCCATGGGCATAATTTTAGGGGGGGACAGGGGTGTTTGCCCCCCCAACCCAACTTTCATGGCACACCATTTTGTCCCCATTCATTTGGCTGGTGCACCTTTTCTTCAGATGTCATGTCCCCCCCAACATTTTCCGCAAAGTTACTCCACTGCTGTTCGCAAATGGTTTCTGCGCTCTGTGGAAATTTTAAAAGTGCATTTCCCTCCAATCTAGGGTGTTTCAAGTAGAAACTTTACCCTTCCACAGCTCCCAGACCCAGACCCATTCTTGATTGATCTGGCAACATTTTACAACTTTCCAAGGCCTATTTACAACTCAGTAGTCCACGGACAGCACAACTGTCCACGGACTGTTCCTCTACAGGTGTGGGGTGGGGTCATGAAAATCTTTTTTGTGTTATATCCTAAACTAACAAAGATTCAACACAACATAATTATTTTGTATTCACAAAAAACTGCTTCAATGCATTTTGAACATTTTCCATCACTTTTCCTCATTCTCAATCAGGCTATCCAGGAGAGGACACCTGCTTTGCTGCATTGCAGATCTTTTTATTGGAGACAATCATGGCATCTGCTATGACAATTCCCCCCACCCCCAATCACCACCACCATCATCTGGAGGGCCTTGACAGGGGAACAGGTGCAGTGATACAAATAATGAGGATCAAGAGGAAGAGGAAGAGGAGGAAGTCCCTATCTCCAGTACCCAGAGTGAGTCCTGGGTGTGGTGATTTTTTGCCACCGTTGGGAATGTGCCAAAGGCTCATGAAGGCAAGGTTCAATGCACTGAGTGCGAAGTTGTACTCAGTCTTGGAGAACTGGGGCTGTATTCCTTCAGCACAACCTCCATGTGGTGCCACACCAAGTCCAACCACCCGGGTGCTCTGAGGAAGGCAGTACCTTTCTCAAGTGAAAAGTAGGGTGGCCCTCTCACCTCATCTTCAACTGCTCCTGTTACCACAAAGGATACTCCTTTGGGGGATAGGAACCCAGCAGCGCCCTCACAGGCCATACAAAACGCTGGTGCCCTTTAACTTTCGAGGGTCACACAGTTACGTTTATACTGTATAGTACCAATCTGTAGGGGGATCAGTTTCAGAGTGCTTTCCAGGCCACAATTACAGAACACAACAAACACTGCCTGCACCTTAGGTGCCCAATATCTTCCTTTGTCCACCTGCACCTTCATCTATGTGGTTGTGGCCCATCCCCTGGAAAAAACAAAAAAAAGCCACAAAAGAATACAAAACCAAAAAAACACAAAAAAGTGCTTCCTTTGGGAGCCACCTTTCCCAGTAAAAAAATACAATTGAGATAAAAAGTCACAGGCTTCTTTGCCGCCTGAATAGTCCACGGACATCCAGAAAATTACAGGTGTGGGGTGGGGTCTTGAAAATCTTTTTTGTGTTATATCCTAAACTAACAAAGATTCAACACAACATAATTATTTTGTATTCACAAAAAACTGCTTCAATGCATTTTGAACATTTTCCAGAAAAATGTGATTGACCACATCAGTTATGTTGGCAATATCACATTTAATGTTCTCATTATGAAAAGGTGGCATGCCAACGTCTTGCCAAAAAGCACACACAGCATTATTCACGTTGTGCCTTGGTTTTTCCATTTGCAGACAAAATACATTCAAACACATTCACATTTGTCCCTAAGCAATCAGAGGAAAAAATAATGTTGCAATTTGGAGAGATTTCCATCAACTTTCCAAATGTCTCCTTAATTGCAAACTGCAATGAAATTCCAGTAACGTACCCCAAACTGTTCCCTCCACAATGAAGAACAATGTTGTCCGGATGTTTTAAGTAAAGCATATTCTCATGAAACGGGAGCCCGTCCATCCGCTTCATCCATCACACTCCATACCATGACACTTCAAATTCATGGAATCCAAGATTTCCCCCAATCCATAGTGGTCAGCATACACCGTCAGTCAACGGATCCAAGAGTACCCAAAAATCCATACACTCTGCCTTCTCAAAGACATAGCCATAGCCATTTTATGTCCTCTCATAACTCCTGAAAATAAAACTCCTGCTACTCTCTTTTTCTGTACACCACACCCAGTAAACCTGATTGGTTAATCCCTACAGTCCCCTGTCCATGCCAGGCATCCCTAAAAGTGCTGTCCGCAGACAACCGTGGAGTACAAAGACATCGCGGCCACTCAAAGGGGTGGGGGGGGGGAGTTTAAACTCAGTTTCAGTTATTTATTCTTTAGTGTTGTCTCTGAAAAGAAGCTTTTTCTGTTTTTTTGGTTTTGTTAACAAACACCTTTTTTTCCTTTTTGTTGGCTTTTATGTACAGTAATTCTTTGTAGTAGTACATGTACACTGTACATCCTTTCTTACAATTTTCTAACAGTAACTTTTGTAATGCATTCTTAACATGTGACGAAAAATCGTATTTCCACCATCTGTAAAATGAACTCCATCTTCACAAAACAAAATTCACACCATCAGACCATATATTGTCATTCTCAAAAGATGACATTCATGCAACATATAAAAAAGCAGATACAGCTTTATTGACAAGCTGCTTCAAATCTTCCATTTGTGGACTTAAACAGTTCGGACATCTCCATCTTTGTCTCTGATTCATTTAACAAAAACTAATCTTTGCAGCAGGAAACAGCTCCATTAGGCTTTTCAAGAAATCCTTCAGTGCAACCTGCAAATACATTGGAGTCACATATCCCAAACTGTCCACTCCACAATGCACAATTACAATGTCTGGACATTTAAAGTGAGCCATAATCAGACAGAATGAGACAAGCTTCCCCGATTAAAACCACAAACTGCATGGCACAAAATCTCCACTTCTGCCAATCCAATATTTCCAAAGAGGCCATTTTCAGCATACATCCTTTAATGACTGAATTAAAGAATCACCCAAATTCTAGACACTCTGCTTCTTAATAGCCCTAAACATGTCAATTTTCAACAGCACAGAGCAAACAAAACACCTGCTACCTTTCTTCCTGTAAACCATAACCATGACACCTCATTGGCTAATCCCCACAGTCCCCATTTCCATGCTATGCATCCTTAAAAGATCCAGATATGGCATGTGCAATCTGAGGATTACTGCAGTGTTCGTAGACCCAGTAACAGAGGGGCAGCCCTTCTACCCTTTCCACTTTCATGTTCACAACAATCCCTCATTGGCTGCTTTCAAGGAATCACACATCCATGCACCAATCACATCCAAAAACTCTACACCTAACCCTGTCATCTCAGGTCAACATTTCAGATCTACACTTGATCTCTGAGTACATATCTGCTGTTAATCGCAGCCATCTGCAGAAAAAAAACTGGAAACTCTCCATTTCTATTTACAGTTTCAACATCTGCATCTAACAACACGTAGTCCATGAATGCTTATATTTTTTAAGTATTTTCTGCAAATCTTTTACAAATATATATATATATAGAGGGTTCCTGCTACTTACCCTGTAATAGGCTTTGCAATTGCAAATAACCTATCACCTTATAATTAACATATCATATCATATCATATCATATCATATTATCTTTTTTAACCACTCCAGCGGAATCCATGCATTTCAGCATTCAGCACCTGCTCACATCAAGCAGCAAATTCTTACAATGCTGTAAATTTAAAAATGTTCCTTTTGAGGAACTAACTAAGAACATCTTTACATAGCGCAACACTAACCCAAAGGTCTCAGGGCGCTCAAATAGACAGAACAACATGAAACACAAATAGGCCAAGATGGTGTCGGCATAGAAGTCACTAAACCTAGTGACTAAAAAAGTCGTTCAGGTGTCAGGACGTTTTTTATTCATTGCTGAACCTAGGCTTCGAAGAGAAAGGTCTTAAAATGTTTCCTAAACTGCTGCAGTGTTGTACATGTTTTTATTTGTAAGGGAATCAAATTCCAGTTTTTTGGAGCCCATACAGTAAAGCTTGCTCCACCCAGTTTCTTCAGGGTCGTGCAGGGTTGGATCAATAAAAACAGGTCATTTGATTGCAAGGTCTGCTTTGATGTAACCTTTTTTAATCTGGTTTTAATGTAATCCGGAGCATCTCCTGAAAGGCATTTGAAGACAATGACTAACCCTTTAAAGTTAAGTCATTGTTCTATAGAAACCCAATGAAGTTTCTTCCGGTATTCTGAGATATGTGTTTGGCGGCTCAGCCCACAGACAGCCTGGACCGCACTGTTCTGTATGATCTGTAGTCGCTTAAAATTGACCTTGGATGTTCTCATAAGGAGACTATTGCAATATTCTAACTTGGTGTTAACTATGGCTGCTGCAATTGACGCTCTGTTATTTTCTGACAAATAGGGATGAATTTGCAACAGAAGATGTATAAGATAGGCACATGATGATTTAAGATATGATACATGCTTCTGGAAAGATAGGTGGGCATCAAAAAATACTCCTAAAGTTTTAACATGATCGGACACTGGAATAATGTTACCATTTATCTCAAATGTTTTGT
The DNA here is from genome assembly GCF_040938575.1 of Ambystoma mexicanum. Lineage (NCBI taxonomy): Eukaryota > Metazoa > Chordata > Amphibia > Caudata > Ambystomatidae > Ambystoma > Ambystoma mexicanum. The sequence goes on from NC_090931.1 coordinate 1,196,496,115, forward strand.
AACAAGTATGCATGTCCTTCATTCTAAGCGGTGTGCTAATGATAAGCAGCTCTGTTTTCTTGTCATTGAAAGCTAATGAATTTAGGGCCATCCATTTCTGGATGGCCCCAAATATTTCATTGACAGTAGCCAAATCCTCTTCATAGATCCCAGACAGTTTAACAATTATCTGGGTATCGTCGGCATAGTTGGCAAATTGCACACCCATGGACTTAAGAAGGTCACATAAGTACTTGATATATATATTAAACAGTAATGGGGATAAACATGATCCCTGGGGGACACCACAAGTAACAGGAACCTTCTGAGACTGTGAGGTTCCCTTCACAAAATATGCACTTCTAGGGCCCAGAAAGGACTTTAGCCATAATACTGCTTCTAGAGAACAAAAACCTGTTCTTTGGAGTCTCTCTGTCAATAGATCGTGATCGACCAAATCAAAGCCAGAGGAAACGTCCAGCAAAAGCAATAATGCAGAATTTCCCTCTGCTATGATTTCAGTTATATTAGTTTTCAGGTCCAACAAAGCCGTCTCGGTTCCATGATTGATTCGGAAACCGGACTGTTCATTTGCCAAGATGTTATTTTTCTCAACAAGTGTTTGAAGTTGTATACATGCTATTTTGTCGAGAATTTTGAGTATAAATGGAACATTTGTAATGGGGCAGTATTTTTCCGGTACCAGTGGGTCTAGGTTATCTTTTTTTTATAGTGGAGTAATCCAGGCTTCCTTGACGACCGTAGGAACCAGAGCCTCGGAGAAGGACCTATTAACAATTTCTGTGACACACAGTGTTAGAGTCTTGCAAATTCCTTAAATAGGGTAATTGGAAATGTGTCCCCTTTGCAATAACCTGGTTTGAGCCCTTCTATAATCTCCAGAACCTCTTGTTCTGTCATTTTTGTGAAGGAAAAGGGGTTTATGGTTTGGGGTGGCCCATCCATGCTTGAGATCACTGTATCCTCTTCCAAGCATTGGGATTCTATTGTTTTCTTAATGCGCGTATGATGAAATTGTGTTTTTTGACAGAAACTGATCGGTATGATCTGACACTTGTCATCATCAATATTAACTCTTGATTCATTGATGGTACCTTTAAGACCTTTAAGAACTGTAAAGAGTTCCTTGGATTTTACAGAGGCTTTTTCAATTCTGGTATGGAGAGATGAATATTTATCTTCTAGTGTCAGGTCCATATATGCCTTGCCTGATAGTTTATATGCGGTCAAAGTAAGAGGAGAAGGATGATTTCGCCAATGGCGTTCAGCTTTCCCTTTGTATATCCTGGCTAGTATTAGCTCAGTAGAGAAACAGCGTTTGTAGCCCTTCTGTTTCTTATTCTTATATGGGCGAGAAGGAGCAAGAATGTCAAACGCCTTGTTGGTCACATCCCTAAAGGCAGCAGTAAATTAATCTGGGAACAGTCTACCCTCTAAGGATGGTAAAAGAGGATGAACAGTTGAATGAAAATCCTTGTGCGTGATGTTTTTTAGGTTGTGCATTTCACTTAGTTAGTGTTTGTTCCTTCAGTATTTTGTCAAGTTTTAATGGAAGGGTATAGTGTACCATAGAATGGTCAGACCAAGGGCATATTTCTACATTCTGTAGAGATAGTGCTAGATTTCTAACCAATATCCAATCAAGTGTATTTCCTGCTTTCTGTGTTGGTTTATCCAATTTTGAAAAACCAAGAGTTGACAATGTTTGCAACAGAGATTGCACTTCCAGATCCTGCAGGTTATTGGCCCATAAGTGAAAATCCCCCAAGATGGTAACTGCAGTATTAATGTTACAAGAACCCCCAATAAATGCCAACAATTGTTCTTCAAAAAGAGGAGTGCTTCGTGGGGGCCTGTATAAAATTATTATGCTTAATAAGTGTGATGAATAAATATTGAGTTTAAGCTGGAGTGCCTCGCACAAATCTAGGTGTGGAGGTTTAGAAATATAGAAGTCTAAGGTCTGCCTAGAAATCATAGCCACCCCACTGCCTCGACCAGTTGCACGATCAGTATGCAGGCACGTATATCCATCAGATGTTGTAAGTGATATGGAGTGTAACGCTGCATCAAGGAGCCATGTCTCCATTAGACTAAGAATGTCAAAGTTATTCCCAGTGATGCAGCAATTTCATGAAAGTTGAAAAATGTATATGTGCATTTATAGCAGCACTGTGTGTAACTTTTTCCTAAAACAAAGAAAAAGCAGATGCAAAACATGTGTACAACATTTGTAAGTGGCACTTGGTATCTGGAAGAATAATATGTTAGCAGCTATCATAACCCATTCCAATCTGTAGGTGCATAGCAAGTTCTGTTTTTTTTCTCTCCAATTCGGAACTTGTAGTCCATGTTTTACAATGGGAAACAAGCAACTAAAAGTCCCCGAATGCAAACAAAATAACTAGGACTACACAAGGGCTATGTTTGCAAGTATGTATGTACTGCCAACATACAGACACAAAGTGCTACAAATCTTTTCCATCTGCTTTTAATTTCTTTTACAAAAATGTTGCACACAGAGCTCATATAAATACACATATGCATTTCTTAACTTTCATGCAATTACTCCTAAAAAGATTTTTTTAAATGAGAAGCATTTTCCATGTTTCATTCAATATAAATATCACACTTCCCGACCTCACTCATTACATCCCTTACACTGCCACAATTCTCCATCTGCTCACATAAATGTGTATACTGCCAAAGTATCTACATACAACACTTCACCTTACATATAAAGTACTCTTCTTTTCCAACCTCTACTATAATACACCAAATAATGCTGCAACAACCATCTGCCACTGCATTACCACTAGGCCACACTTTCCCTATTCTTAAAAAAAAAAAAAAACACTGCCCCACATTACAAATACATTGCCCCACAAACACAGCACTTCTTTCATTGAAATCAGCAGCACTAAAGTTACCTACACATGCACCTTTTTCTTACACCCATCTCTCTCCTATTCTTTCAAATCACCCAAACACCACTACTCATACTCCAATTGTTCTAAGAACATACTTAACATACTTTAGTACACCATCCATAACACAACTTTATTAACTCTTTTTCCGAACTCCTCCTACCTTCATAAACAGCAACCTCATTTACTAAAATGTCTTGACCATTAACATATATACCTACTAACATTCTTGAACAATTACAGGAAAGAAGAATATTTCCTGGACACACCTACCAAAAAAGAACACTCTTCACATCCTTCAAAGTAAGTACATTAATACAGTTATTAATAGTATTAGTGTCACTATATATTAGCGTAGAATACCCTTTTTAAATTAAAAACATATATTTCACTCTTACTCATTATATTGTAACATGCACACTCTGTCTATTCCCATCTGAACACCACGCGTATAAACACCCACTATTTTCCTCAAAACATCCCAATGTCACTACTTATTCATTCTCACCACCACTCTCTTACTCACTAACCCAAAACCATCACACCTGTACACAATCCTACTCCTACAACCTTCCCAAGCACAACTATCATCACACTACACAATCAACAGAAAACATAATATTCATCTCTACAATCACACCTCACTCCCTTGCACAATACTTCCATATACATTCCACAACTTTCAAACCAAAATGTTTTTTCCAACAGACACAACACAATGCTTACTAAAAAGCAACTCTGTAGAAAAGAAAGAAAAAATGGAGCAGATAAATATAAAAGCAAGCCATATACTCATCCACTTCTAAAACAATGTATAGAAAACATTAAAACAAAATAGCTAGTAACCTCACTCAAAAAAACGAAACCAGCCATGACTGAAAAAAGTAAGGCCCCTCTGCCAGAAACTAAAAGTAAAATAAATGTACAAATAAAAGCAGACCTACTAATGAACCTAACACTGTATCTACCAGTGTTAACATAGCCACTGTACAGCAATCCAAAAGATTCATGTTACAAATTATTTTCCACGTAGAATTTGCCACAATCTTTTCACAAAAGCTGAAAATTCACGATCTACACTTAAAAACGACCGCAGGAGACTAATCCTTCAAGCTCTAATTGACCGTGTATTTTTACTGAAGAGAACATTGTTATATTGATTTTAAACAGAATGAAACCACTACCTAAATGAAGTAATAAATTACAAAAAGTACTTCTAAACTAATAAATATAGATACCTTTTCAAACTTCTGTGAAGGTGAATGGATTCCCACAAGCAGCCCAAAACCATATTTCAATGAAGAGGATTATAAACAAGAACAAAAAAAACTATTGCCATAGACAGTGATGGCTGAGGGTTGGAAATGTTAGGAAACACCATTATGGCAAAAGAAAACATTATAGAAAAAACATCCCCAACAAACTTTCAACCAAATGTTCCTTTCGCCCAAACAAAATGTACCGTGTACACATGGACATGCAACTCAATGTGTAACGTAAGGCAACAATCCTTCAAATGTTTACAAACATTCCTCAATTACTATATCAAACTAAAAGACAAAAGTAGAATGAAAACTTTACAAACGGACATTCATTAGCCTGCAGCTTTGAAACTGCTTGCAAAAACACATTCCACCAGATCAATATGTTAGCAACACAACATTCTTCCATACGGAATCTTGTGCATATACTATACTATTCAAAAACTCCTTATCTAGAACTACCACATTTAAATAACATTGTCCTACATGGACAGCTAAAGAACTCCTTAAAAAAATAGAGCACATCCAAGGTAAGTACTTTGGAACTGACGTTGACTTAGACAATTCAGTAGCTTCAGAAAACATTACCGAAAACCTCACGCACACCAACCTCCTAACCAACACATACAAAAAACAAATAGTTAAGTTTCCAAACACATCTGCTGAAATACCAGACCAAGTATGCGTTTGTTGTCAGAAATCTTTTATCAAAAGAACACAAAAACAGTAGATATGGCCTACAAAATAGAGCACATTGAATAATTGCAATGGTTTCAATTAGCTTCATATCTAACAGCATAAAATAAATACAAAATAACTGGGCCCTCAATACTTTAAACATACTGCAACACAAAGCTTGACAATAACCAAATGTCATCATGTACTTTCATTAATAACTTAGAAATATTCCCATTTCCAAAAGATCTCCAACAACTTAACTTGTATGAGAGCATTATAGTTCAAGCAGTAAACCCATTTCAAGCTATGATACACCTTCAGCCAAAAACAGCCACATTACCTCCATCTGAGCTACTAAAGGGCATCCATGGAAAAGTAGTATATTTGCCATTAAATCATTTTAACAATGTAGAAACTCTAGTAGTACAATGACCAATAGATCAATCTTTGATTGTACAAGTTAGTGGTGTACCAACAAAAGACCCAGTTGACTTGAACAAAGTTAGACAAGCCCTACAATGTCTAAAATGAATACTACAAAGAAGTAAACATAGATGAAAACTTAAAAGAAATGACCCAAATAATTCAATATTTACAAGCAACTGGCCAATTTGAATGTGTAGATCCTGCTACTGCAGCCAATATTTTAGACCAGTATACAATCACCCATTACACTCCGAAGACACCATTGAAGATGCATTACAAACATATCAAATGCGTCAAACCAAAGGATCATATGGGAAAGTGAAGAAGCAAATTCTTTTTCTCTACTCTTTCTGACAGGAAAAGGAGGAAGGTCCACACAAATTAATGCATCAGAATATTGCTCTTTACGAATGAATTCTTAAGATGCCAGATTCAGACAAACTATACGCCTCCTATTTCAAAGTGAACTAGCAAATCTATATTATGGAGCGGCACACGCATTAAAAAACAGACTCTCATTTTTAAAGATGTCAGCTACACAACTGCTTCAAAAAATACAAGTCAAAGATGAGGTTTTGCAGTCAAGTGTAACAAGTCTGTTGGCAAACATGCATGGTACAAAGTATACTAAATTCCAATGTCACGCTGATGTATATTGTATGCTAAGGAACGTAGGCCCACCCACATGGCTTGTTACTTTAAGCTGTGCAGAGTTTGCATGGGATGACTTGGACAGGTTTTTATTTGAATAAGTGCAGGCACTTAAGGATTTTTTATACATACTTACAATACATTGATACGTGTAATAAAAGGGAAAAAAAAGAAAATGATAATCACATCTACTATCTATTATAAGTGTCCTTAATTGTAGCCAAACGTTTGGTCAAATGATTAATCAAACAAGCATCATAACCTGAAAGAAGGACTCCGAATGTGCTCCCCTGTGTGTAATAACATTTTCAGGCTCCCAAAAGTCAATAAAGTTCTTTTACATATTTAACCTAAACTCGTGTGTTTTTGAGTTTCCACTTCAGAGGAACCACAAAATCGACAGGTGTGAGAATTTCAAGGTACATTTTTCTCGCTATCAGTGTTTTGTGTGTGTCAACTAAGTTAAAAATAATTCTCAGGTATTCGAATAAAATCCATTTGTCATTAAGGCATAAAGATATCAGTGTAATATCTTTTGTTTGCTTAAATTAGATTAAAACTAACCAATCAATGATTTACTAGCTAGATTTACTACATATTGTTCATGATCAATGGACACAATTCATTTTTTGCTAATAGATTTAATACTTATCGTATTGACAGATAGAGGATCAACTTGGATGACTTCTTGCGCACTGCAAACCAAAATAAAGATTGATTAGATATAAAAACACCAGGAGAACTCTGTTTGCTTGACACTGTTAATGTATCAAGATACTTTCAACATCGCTTCATTGCCATGCTGCACTTCATCTGCAATAAAACTACCCCTCAACTCGGGGAAGTGCAACACTTCTTTTGGAGAAAAGAAAATACATCTAGAGGAGCACCACACATCCACATGCATTTGTGGATAAAAGACACACCCAAATTTGGCCATGACAGTGACAACACTGTTTTACAGTTTATTGAAAAATACATTACCTGCAACATCCTTTCAGAAACCAGAGATAGTGACCTACGTAAACAAATCGTATGCTTCCAAAAACATAAGTGTGGTAAATACAGCCGACATAGATATAAAAACAAAGGTAAATAGTATACCAAATGTCGCTTTGGCTTCCTAGACTCGTTTGCAAAAAAGTAATTTGTAAAAAATACCAATTTGAAACAATACAAAGAAATGTTTGACCATGAACGCCAAGAAGAGGAAGAAAATGAAGCACAACTAGATAAAGACACTCCTGAGGTCAGTCAACCATCCCTTACAGAAAGCCAAGAACCACTCATTTTAAATGAAACAGAAATAGCATGACAGAGGTAGAAAATACCATGTGTCAATATAACAAATCTGAAGCTAAGTGATGAACAACTCACCATGTATCTGGAAGTCACTAATGAAATTGAACTTGGTTTTAACCATGAAACTATAATGTGTACCTGTAAAAATGACAAACCTCTGCTCTTGTATGTAAGTGTTGAAGGTGGTTCTGATAAAACATTCTTAATTAAAATAATCTGCAAATTACTACAAACCTTAACAAACAACAACCTTTGGGCTGCTATAACAGCCCTCACAGATTTGGCTGCATACAACATAGGAGGTGTAACTATACATTGACTACTCCTCCATCCAGTAGAACACCAAAATAAATTTGAATACTACAAATTATCAAAAGGGGCTGCTACAGAAGTATATAGAATTCTGAAACAAATTTAAGTGCTCCTTATAGTTGAGGTAAGCATGGTTTCCAACCTCATGTTTGCTTTAATTCACCTCAGAATGCAAGAAGTCTTAAAAACCGACTATGAAGAACTGTTTGGAGGAAAACATGTTACTGTTTTTGCAGACCTCCTACAGTTAACACTAGTAAAATGACAACATATTATCAAAACACTAGGGCACAAACAATGCTGCAACATGCTCGGCAGCATTGGAAATATAAATCTCTGGCAACACTTTCATTACAGAGAACTAACACAAAACATGTGTCAGTTTGCAGACCTCACCTATGCTAAAATTTTAAAAAGCATTAGAACTGGTATGCTTACAAAATATGCAAAATATATCTTAAATACTGCACTAATACAGGAGCTACTTGGGTAAAACTCATCTCCTCCAGATGTCATGGAGAAATTAACTCAACAAAATGTAAAGTGCATGTCCTTAATGCCATCCCTTGCAAGCTGTAGTCAATTCAATGAGACAATGTTCAAAAAAGAAATGCAACCCATACTGCATATCAGCTCCACAGACAAACTAGAAGTGCACAGCATGACACTCCCTAGGTGTCAACAAGCAACCGCACAAATACATACCTTAGAAAAATCTATCTCCAGCACAGCTGGATTGGAGAAAATATAAACTTTGTGCTTAAACAGCAGGCGAATTCTAAAATGTACAATTCATGTAGAACAAGGTTTAGTTAATGGAGCAATTTGTACAGTTGTTTGCTTCCAAGCATATCCGCATGACAACATTCAGTTTGTCAACATCCACTTTGACAAACTTACTGAAGTTGAAAGATTTGGCTGCATAATAACACGTTTCCTTCTTTTCAAAGAAATGTACATACACAGAGAAGAATGTTCTCTTTCTCTTGCATATGCTGTCACTGTTCACAATGTCTAACCCTAGATCACGCATTGATTGATATTGGCAGCACTGTCTTTAAGGAAGGTATGAGTCATGTAGCACTTTCATATCTGTGTACACTCAATGGTCTATTTCTAGTTAACTTTGATGTAAACAAAGTCAATGCTGACATTCCTTGCATCCAAAAATACAACACACTACATGCACTGTACACCCCATCTAGATATGTACCCTGTACCTAAAAAAATTAAACCTTTAAAATGAAAAGTAATCCAAACAGAATCTACAACAGATCTCCCAACAATACAGCTAAAGAAACAACAACCAACTCCATCTCTATCAAATAATACATCCACAAAACTGTCTAATACAAACTAAACTGCACATCCATCAGAAACAAAAGAGACAAATATCTCTTCTCCCAAAAAATATGCAGGCCCATCAAACGATGCAGACACACAACTCTCTGGACCATTTAAATTCAACAACACAACTGGAGTAAATTGCTATGCAAATGTAACAATCTATCTTATGTTCCAATTGCCACCAATTGTTCACAAATTTTACTTAAACAGCTCAGATCAGTTGTGTTTGCAAATGCTCATCCTTCATAGAAATGCCACAAATAATCCTAACAGCACTTGCAGTGTCTCAGGTATAAAACAAGAAATGGACTACTGTTCAGGAATGATAAAAGGTGCCATAAACAAACTTGAAGATCCTCAAGAATTCATAATGTAGTTACTACAACTACTGGAAACCAGAAACATCACTTTAAATGAAATATTCCAGATTTCATACACGTGGAAACATACATGCACTTTCTGGAACCATGTTTCACAAGAGTACATGCCCAATGAGCGATTTGTATATGTATCCATACCAAATTGTGAATCCATTCCATTGCATATTATGCCATTTTCGCAATTCAGACCATCCTTCCAATATGCTAATCAACTCACATAGTCATACTAATGCTTTGTAGGTACACTACACATGGTACCAAAAATAACTGTAAGCTTACTAGCATCACACAGCCAAGTATCTTTTGGCAAGAAACCTTCACAACAGTAGATATGATATACCACACTGGTGCCACTAAAGAGCATTATACTACATATGTAAAAAAGAAAGAGTTGGTTTGAACGTAACAACACCTCTATTACTCCAAATCATCGGTTACTAGCAAATCTAACAAATTCCTACTTAATATTCCTTCAACCCAAATGTACTAACTAAACTGTAGCACAATAAACAGTTAGAATACGCCAAAAGGTATAACTACATCCAAAATACTATAATAGTACTTTTAAAAGTCAAGATAGTTACAATTATGCCAACAGGTAGCTAACTACTTAATAATGCCCTATATTGCAATACGCTTGAAATACACATCACAATTCTTGTTACTACAAAACTTCTTCTAGAGTCTAATTTAGTTAAAATATGCCAACAGGTATCTAACTACTTTAAACATTCCCCTAATAACAACACACTTCACACAACCATACTATCACACTTACAGTGCATTATTGTGGGCGATTCCCAACTGACCCAATGATTATTAAAGTCAATACAACAACAGTGTACCACACACTAATGTTGTACCAAGCACAGAACATAGAATGTACTGTTTATGAGGGTCAGAAAAAGTAAATGTATATGTAAAATTGTATGCTATTAAACCTTTTCAACTATCCTGCTTAACAAAGTATACTGTTCTTTTCTCACAGGAAACTAACCAGAGATTCCAGGTTGACTAATTTATACAACTAAGTAACCATCCCAACTGTAAACAAATTCATATTCCATATCCACTATCCTCAATTCTACTACAATCATAAATACCACATACTTTCTACTCCCCCTACAGTAATTATAATTACTGTACACATATTACTATAATGGTTGTGGCCAGCAGGCAGATTCTTGAGGCCATGACCTACAGCCATGCCCCTGAGAACCTGGCCACTGGCCACAACCACCACAATATAAATTAACCACATAACAAGTACATACAATAAACCTACAAATAAATAAAACTCACCGTGAACCCCTAGCCATTGATTTGGTTACCAACGGACTCCGACATTGACAGCAGTCTCAGCGGCATCTGCAAACCCTATTTTTATCTATAAGAACAGCTCCATATCATATTCATTCTATTCCCCTAACCGTTCTATGCCCTGTTTCAGCCATCAAATAACCTCAAATGTGTTTTCCGAGCTGCTCCTTTACAGCGCTGTGCACAGACTACTGCGGTGTCCGCAGAGCGGGCGGCACCCTTGTCCACTTTTTTCACCAGCCCCATATGATCTCTATTCAACTCCCCCACCCTTTTCAGACCCTCCTTCGGCCATCAAATAACCCAAAATGTGTTTTCCAGACTTTTCCCCCAGTTTGCTTTCTGTGGATACCGACCTATGTCCGTGGATCCAACATGGAGGCCATTTCCAAAAATATGATGCACCTCACGCTTTCTCCATCCAATAAGCACATGCATCCGATGTCCACGGACATCACAACAGCCCCTAGACCAATCAGAGGCCTGTCCATGGGCTGAATAGGGAAGTGAGTCTGCAGATCGAACCCAGATAGCACACATTTTTTTAATCTATTTTTTTGCTGTTTTATAAAAAAACTACTGCATGGAATTACACCAAATTTACAAAAGCACACTGTCAGGACCAAGCTGCCACTCCTGCGGCAAATGTGGTGTAAAAATGATCCAGCAGTTTGGGCTGTAGGTGTGAGCAAAAACTTTTTTCCATTAGTTTTCCAGTAGTAGTTAAAAGCAGGTAAAACTAAATTAGTGATATATGGGATCGATCCGCGAACACACTTCCCTGTCCGGTCCATAGACTGGCATCGGATTGGCCTAGAGGGTGACATGAAGTCTGCAGACATCGGACGTGCCCACTGATTGGATGGTGAAAAGCATGGAGTGGATCAGATTTTTGGAAATGCCCGTCATGTTGGATTCGCGGACAGCCGCCGGTGTCTGCGGACATCGCAGTAAAAACCTATTAAAAAACACAACATTGCACTTGTCAAACTTATCAAACAATCAAACAATCTCTGCGGAGATGAGGCGTGATGAGGATGCGAAGGGATATGGATGTAAGAAGCCAGAAATTTGGTGTTTTTCATCCCCGAAGTCCACAAACATTCCGGATGTTCGTGGACAGTACTGTGATGTTTGCGAACAATTCAGATGTCCGGGGACATACATGCATATTTCTGCAATACAGGGTTGGTGAAAAGCAGTTTTTGATGGCTTATAACTTTGACGCCATGACGCCATTCAATGAAACTTCTAATTCTATTTTAGACCTGATTCTGAATGGTTTTGCAAAGTTTGGTGGGATTCTGTCTAGAGGGGGCAAAATCAGAGGGGGGGTCCAAAAATATTGTAAAGGCTTTTAAATGTGGTGCCATTTGAAGAATCTACACAAAAGTTACCGAAAACATTTAAGATCTAGATATAAATGTTTTTGTAAAGTTTGGTGGGATTTTGTCTAGAGGGGGGCTAAACTAAAGGGGGGTCTCAACATGTTTAAATGGCTTATAACTTTGTTGCCCAACCTTGAATGTTTGTGTAAAGTCATGACCTGGACAATCCGGCTACTGGCCATGACCACGAGGGACAACAAATAGGTTTAAAGTGGCCATGTCCACCTGGGACCGGCTATGTGGTAAACTTATTCAAAAGTGGGATAGGTTTGAAAGGGCAAAAAAGTGTGCTTGTGATAATATTGTCATAGGGTTCTCTCTTCGCCTTCTGCAGGCTACCATGGAAAGGGAAGAGGGACTCTGTATGGGGCCCAGCCTTCCCTTTCATGGTGGCCATCTTGGAAAAGGATTTTTCTTCCTACAGTGAGATGCTGCAGACATCCCTCTGTATGCAGAAAAACCCTTCATTTTGTATCACCCTGGGTTACTGCTTTGGAAACCCGGGGTGCTAATGGTCTTCATCCCCCATTGCAGGGGCTGGAACGGGGATAATGGTCCGCAGCCCTCATTACCCACCCTCGCTTCACTTGGGCCAATAACTTGGGCTGCCGGCTGGGGGATAAAAGGCACATTATTCGCATTAGCATAAATATGCTAGGGAAATTTTGGAAAATCTTATTGAATCTATGTACTTTACTGAGAAATGTAAAGTAGATGGATTCTATAAGATTTGTTTTGTTCCATTAAATCTTCCTTTTGTTGTTCTTTGATGTATTTTCTTTTTGCAGGAGACATTAGAACGTAAGATGGGTAGGGAAAAGAGGCACCAAGCACTAATATAGAGGGGCAGGTGGACAGTTGAATATGTTGCATGTGTGTTACTTCTATGGTAGGGCAGTCTTTCTCATGCTCCTTGATAACAGCTTCCAAAACACTCAGAAATTGCTTCCCCCTGCAGAGTGGTGTGTAGCAATATATACAGCGGACTGTTGTCTCCGAAAGATATGGATCAACAGCCTCTTTTATTGCTTGAAAGGTAGCTGCTGGGATTCAATGTCCCACAGAAGTAGGCTGTGTGGTTACAGAATTGGCTGAGGAAGATGAGGTGGTGGAAGACAGCCTACTACTTGCTAAGAAAGAAACAACCTTTCTGAGAGCATTGCAGTGGTTGGATTTGGTGTGGTGGTGAATGGAGGTGGTCCCGGAGGAGTACTGTCCAGGTAGTCCGCAACTGAGTACAAAGTTGCACTGAGTGCATTTCACTTTGGTAGCTTTAGCCTTTGGTACATTCCCAACTGTGGAACAGAACTACCACAACCATGATTCTCTCTGTGTGCTAGAGGTTGGCATTTCCTCTACCTCATGTTATTGGTCATCTTCATTGTCTTTGGAAGTACTGCACTTTTTTTGTTGTGTCGGTCCTCCAGCTGGTGGTGGCTCTTGGGGAGGTGGGATGGCAATAGCTGCTGCCATTTTTAAGACAAATAGCAGTTAATGGATAATGAGTATGTTTAGGTGTAGGAGCTGTGCAAGGGTATATTTTTTCAAATTTAATTTTATAGATTTTATGCAAAAAGAACAAATAAGACATTCTTGTTATTAGTATCAGATTACAACCATTAAACAAAAAACAGGATTGTGTATGTTTCACAGGATACTACACCAGCACACTTAACTTGTCATCTTCCTTTCCCTCCCTCGTCACCCCAAGACAGGTTATGGGCACAATTAGACCTTATTGTCATATATGCATATTCACATTGCGCGGCGACACATTTCAGGTGTGTTGACGTTTGTTACTGAGCTGAAAGTCTCTAATATTTTGACAGGATCTTCTTCAGATGTCCGGGCTAACCAATATGGTTCTGGTATGATATGATATGATATGATATGATATGACATGGCATTTATAACGCACCTACACACAAGTGTTTCAAGGCACGACGAGGCAAGGGAGGGGAACAAAGGGTGGACAGAGCATGATCCTACTGGGCCAGGTGCCATTCAGATCACGCAAGTGTGTGGGAAGGGGGCAGGGACAGTGCAGTACATTGGAATAGATAATAACAATAAGTAAAGTAACGGCCAGCATGTGGCAAGTGCATGGGTAAGTGCCGACATCAGGTGTCAAGGGCTGGTATGGTGACTGTAGGGATACAAAAACAGTTCCCAGTGCAGGGGTTGCCAGGCGGACAATGCAGGTGTGTGACGCTGGCAAAGCAGGGACATGGGCCCGAGATCACAGGGTGTCCAGGTAGAAAGTGCAGTTCTGGTTACAGCAAGGAGGTCAGCAGAGGAGAGGAGGAGAAAAAACAGAAGCAAAGAGAAAGGTTTTAAGGTGCTTCCAGAACAGGAGAGGGTTCTCCTCAAGTTTAAGGGAGGCAGGGAGGCTGTTCCAGAGGGAAGCACCAGCTGAGAAAAGGGACCTACCACTAACTCGTTGCTTGGAGAAGTGACTGACCCCGGGGGAGTTGGAGGTGGATGAGCAAAGAGCTTGAGAAGGAAGATATTTAGGAAGTGAGAGTTGAAAGTATTGAGGCCCCATGCCCCAGAAGGCCTTGTGGACGATGCAGAGGGTTTTGAACTTAATCATCGCAGACACTGGGAGCCAGTGCAGAGGTTTCAGTCCTGGAGAGATACGATCCCTGGGCTTGAGGCCAAGGACAAGTCTCTCAGCCCTGTTCTGGATGAGCTGCAAAGGGTGGCGAATAGAAGCAGGCAGATTTAGAAAGAGGCTGTTTCAATAGTCCAGCCTGGGGAGAACCAGCGTTCTGGAGACAATGAGCTTCTGGGGGAAGGAGAGGAAAGGAAGAATACCTCTGAGGAGGTGCAGCTGGTAGTGTGACTTCTTAGAGATGGCAGAGATGTGAGGAGAGATGGAGAGTGTGGAGTCGAAGATGACTCCAAGATTTTTAGCCTTGCAGGTGGGAGCAGGAAGAGGGCCAAGAGAGACCGGCCAGAGAGCTACTGGAAAGGAGGGATCGGGTGTGCCGATGAGGAGAATATCAGTCTTGCTGGCATGAAGGCAGAGGTCATTGGTGGCACACCACTTCTGGATAGCAGACAGACAGTCAGAGATGAGGGAAGGAGAGGAGGAGGCCGAGGTAGCCTGAAAATGAGCTGGTGTCATCTGCATAAGGTGTTACTGGTTTCATGATCCACCATTATCGGTGTTAAGTATGATTCCTTACCGGGTTAGGGGTGTATAGATCTGAGAAGGCGTTCCAGAGTACTTTATTTTGGGCAGATGTCTCGTGGAGGGCAGCAGTGATTCTCTCCATTGTATATATATTTGTGGCCATCCCGATCCATTCTTTTTATGAGAGGGGATGATGTGCCTTCCACCTGATCACCAGGCAAGCAACTGCTGCTAGTAGCAAGAGGGCCACAATTCTGCCTACTCTGCACACTTCTTCTTCGTCCTCCTCCAGGCCAAACAGTACTAAAAGAGGTGCTGCCTCTCGGGAGATTCCGTCGACTTGCTTAATCCAACCTAGCACTTCCCCCCAATAGATACGCACCTTGGGACAGTCCCACCACATGTGCCAATAATTGGCACTCCTCCCACATCCCCACCAGCATATTGGACTAGTGGCTTGGAACATTTTGGATAATCTGTGGGGATTGTATTGCCATCTATGTAATAACTTAATGGTGTGTATCTTACATTGTGCAGCAATTGATACCTGGGAGAGTGTTTTATATATCGTGTTCCACGTGTGTTGATCAAATTCCCATCTCTCCGCCCGTTTCCCTCTTAATCTGGCAGCCAGTAGTGCATCGGCTTTATCTCCTTTTTCATAATGTTTCTGCTTCAGAAATTGAAGTTTGCGGACGACTAGCCCTTCCTCCATCCGACAAAGTTCTTCCCTTTTTTGGACTGCCTAAGCTATCCTATCTCTCCTCCCGTCATCGCTAGACTGCGCCAGGAGGTCTAACTGTGTAATCTCGTTCCTAAGTTTATTTTCTATCAGGGCCCTCTCTCTTTTCTTAGAAGGCCCCTCCCTCATGAGTATGCCCCTCCATGTCGCCTACCCTGCTTCCCTCACCATATTTTTGGACACTTCCTCTGTGTCATTCCGTTCAAAGTACTCTGTGATTTATTTTGCTAATTGTTCACGGAATACAGGGTCTTTCCAGAGTGATTCGTTACAACGCCTTTCAAGTTTTTATGTGGCAGCGCCATAAGAATAAGGGTGAGGGTAAACATATCGTGGTCCAACCAAGAGATCGGGGAATTCACCAACGTGGACGTCGCGTCAGTTAAGCCAGGGGTGAGATATATGTAGTCTATTCTTGTATATGTGGAGTGCGGGGTTGAATAGAATGTGTATCCAGCCTGGAGGGGGTGTAAGTGATGCCACACATCGTGTAGTCTGTATACGCCCATCATTTTGATCACTTCAGTATGGCTGCTGTCGGGGTGATTCTCCCGGGGTCGGCTGGGCCGTCCACGGACCTCCGGGCTGGGAGGCCCCAACTCCTCCCGTGTTCCCAAAAATGAGTATGAGACACACACAAGAAGCAAGGTGGTTCTGCTGTTTATTAAAACAACGGCAGGGATGCGTCTAGGATCGTACGCCGTCCAGACTCTCAAAATTCGGGCGGCTCACAGGCCCTTTTTGCCTCAGTATGACGCGCTACTTGCGTCACCTGGGAAAGTTAGCGAAAAACCTATTGCCACTCTGGATTGGTTCCTCGAGTGGTAGGGTTAGTATAGCATACATATAGAGAACAGTATTAGTGGTTGAGGACGAGTCAGGTGGTATAATTGGGTTGTCCCTTCTATTAGATACTTGAAAATTGTTACACGAAGACCCCTAATGATTGGCTAATGTTAGTGGCGTCAGTAATGAGTGCCGCCATGTTCTGATTGGTCCACCCGCGAGCCCCCCAGTCTGGGACCATCATTGTTCCCAGCTCGCGGTGTACCTGTCACTAGCAACAATGTGTAACTATGTGTTCGTGCAGACAATGTGCGGATTTGCTCATAGGCTTGAGAGCAGACCATTCCCATCGCTGTAGGTGTCCATCGGGTCATTTCATTGTTGCAACCTGTGTCCCAGACGTGGGACCCAGGCGACTTCTCCCTCGTGGGTCTGGCACCCTGTCAGGTTGGCTTGGTCACGTGTGGAGAGACTGTGGCTGGGGCAGAATTCTGCACATTTAAAGTTGTATTTTGCTTCTGTGTGCTTGGCTTTGCTTACAGGTGTGACCTTGGCGCCGGCTGGTAGCATACGAGTTGCAACATCGCCCCCTTGGCTGTGAGCTCTCGCTGGGCTCGTTCTGCGTGATCAGCACTTGTACTCTCGCTCATTCAGTGTTCATGGTGGCTCTTGCTTGTGGCCTACTTGGGCCTTATTCATGGGTGGGGGTGTGTAATGCACGGCACCTGTGTTGCGGTGTGACATGGCTTCATAGGCAGTATTACGTCTTCGTTATATTCTCATCACGATGCGAGGGGTGGGAGAAGCGTCAGCAAGCGTATACGCGAGTGTTTTATGCATCTTGCGTTTCTGCATTGCGGAAAACCTATGTGAAAAATAATAAAGATGCGTGTCAGTGGGTGTATCTGTCACCTACGTCATAGCACTGAATATATTCTTCGTGTGGGTTGGTGCGTGAGTGTCCAGTGTGCATGGTGGCATGTGTGTTCTTGGCAGTTGGCTAGGTCGTCATGGCATCTCTAATGATGTGGGTGCTTGTTGTTGAGGTCTTAGTCGAGTTCATCCTTGCCGCAGTTGTCGGTTTGAGTAGGGCAGGCTGGTGGGCATATCCTTATGTTCTTGAACCAGGGTATTTGGTCGTCTGGTAGATAGACACATTCATCTCGTGGTGGGTGTCTGGGCCGCGATCCTCTGGGCCATGGTCGCGAGGAGATTGCGGGGAGCTTTTTCTCTCATTCTCCCACTTCACTGCCATCAGGCGGTTCGTTCGCTTGTGGATTGCCAGCTTGTCTATCGAGTGCAGGGTCCGCCCACAAATTAAAATCACCTCCAAGAATAACCTCCCACTCGGCCTCGAGCATCACCTTTGGAACCATATGCTGAAAAAAGTGGGATTGTCCTGTGTTGGGTGCGTAGAGGGATGCTAGAGTGAGGGTTGTGCTGTGCAGTATGCCCACCAGTACGATTGCTCTACCTCCCACATCTGACCAAGTCTTTCGAATTTGAGCCCCTTCTAATCAGGATACGCACTCCTGCCTTCCCTAGGGGGCTGAGCCCCAGTATTCAAGCCCCAATTTGGCATAGAGAACCATGCGTTCTTCCCCACGTATGTATATGGTCTCTATAAGTAAGAGTATGTCAAGGTTGGCCCTTCTAAATTCGCGGGAGACTAATGACCATTTGGTGGGAGAATTAAGTCCCTTAACACTCAAAGTGCAAGCCCTGAGGAATCCGGACCTGTCTGCTATATTATCAGTTATCTGAGACATAATTGCATTTTAGACATCTGATCACTGGCCCCCACCAGTTATTATTCAATATTCCTTAAACATAACATTTCTATTATAAATGAGCCCCCCATGGTTCCCCCTTCCCATTTTGTTTCAAGAATATTAAACATTTCTAATGAAAAAGAGTTCCTCACAATATCCTCCCCTCCCCTTCGCATTCGCAACACTAGTTTTCCCATCGAAAATCTTACTTTCTGTTGCGCTTATCAGTCTTGCCCATTGGTTAATTGTGTCTGACCTCGAGAGTGGAGTACTTTATTCAGAGAAAACCAGTGAATTTCCCTCTCGGTTCCTTTCCAGCAGCATTTTCGGTTTGACACCAAGAGTTCAGTGTTCCATGTCAGAGGACGCATTCATCCTCCTGAACTTCTGTGCGCCCGGGATCTTTCTTCGTCTCAGTCCTTTGATCCTCCACTCTGCATCTCTGTTTCTTCCATCGTCGGGGGCGACCCTCCTTCCTGCCCTCCGACCAAGTCTGCTATGCACCCGCCAATGTCCTTTTTTTCGGTTTTCTGTTTCCTTGTGTTCCCCATTCAAAAGTCAATGAGAAGGGTATCCCCACCGGTATCATACTGCCTTGTCTTTTAGGAATTTGGTGAGTGAAGGCATTTCCTTCTCATGGCCAAGGTAAGAGAAGAGAGGTCTTGGTAGATGGATACACTTGCTCCTTCCATGAGGATCTGCGTACTGCGCCTGACCTTTTCGAGAACTCGAGCTTTGTGTGCGTAATTGTGGGATCTGGCCAATATCGTTTTAGGGTCTCCCGCTGATCCACCTGTACGATGGATGCATGTGTAATGTTATTTTTAAATCAAGCTCTGTTTCCCCCTCTCTTTCAGGAATGCCAAAAACGCCTATATTATTGCGTCGCTCACGGTTCTCAAGATCATCGACTTTCAGGCAAAACTCTTCGTCCCTCAGTTCAAATTCTGCAATCCTGACGTCCATTTGTGTTCCCAGTGCAGACAGGGAGGTCTGATTGTGTTCCACTTCCTCCAACCTCTCCTCCATTTTGTCAATCCTATGGGTTATTTTGTCTATCTTTCCACTGATATCAGCTCTCATGCTCTTCATTTCAGATAATAGATCGGCAATGTTGGACTTGGTGGTAGCAGCTTCTGGTCCAGAGGATGCCATCATGACGTTGGGAAGAGGGACGCTGTGTGTATGCTGCGGGGCAAATTTATAGGGTGCAAGATTTTCTTTGATGTTCATGTGCAAAGGGTTCAGAGTGCATGGGAGGGTGGTATTATAAGAGACATGCAAGAGCACTTCAGGACTTGATCAGTTGTCTTCCTTTTGCATGGGATGAGACGTGCGCTCACCCCTTCAGAGTGGGGGCCCTACCTTCTCAACGGCATGTGGGATCGAGGGCAGTAAAGGAGATCAGCATTCTTCCTTTGGTCACTGCGGCCGAGGAGAGGGACAATAGGTCTTTGTGTGGATTTATCGTACCTCAGAGAGCGAACATGGGTACTTGGTAGTGGGTGAGATTGATTAGTGCTACCGAAGGCATTCAGTGGCCGTGAGAAGGGTAGTCTGTGGTCTGTGTTGCCTTTGTGTGAGAGCGTCCGCCCTCTGGGTTAGGATGTAATCCTTCTCTTAGTGATTCTGTGGAGATGTATGCAGTGATGTCTTAATCGTCGGGTAGCTGTGTGCATTCTCTGGGTGTTCCTATGTTCTGTTTTAGCAGTGTTGTGTAGGGTTACCTGAGGTGGTTTGGGGATGTCTCCGTGGCGTGGAATGTGGTGCTGGACTCCTGCGCACTTCCCTTTTTTCTCGTTGCTTTTTGTGTATGCAGGGTTGATCTCGGTACCTCACTTACGAAGGAGCGTCTAGCCGTGGGACCTTGTTTCCAATGAGATGAGGATGGAGGCTTTCAGACTGATTCCAGGATTGGGTTGCCAGGAAGATAGATTTATCAAGCTTGTAATGTATTCGCCAAGACTGGGAGATTGCAATATTCTGTCTGGGTTTCTCAGTGAGGTAAGTACAGTTGGGAGGGAAGGGGGGCACCTCTCGTTGTTTAGAAAGGGTCTCTCTATCAACTGCGCTGCATGGCTGTCCAGGGTGAGGGTCACAGTGTGTCACCGGTAGTCTTGTGGGTGTGAGTCTTTGTACATCAACCTGGGCAGTGTGGTGACAGCTTCGGACGGAGAGCCGATACAACGTTGTTAGACCACAATGATTGCAGTTCCTCGTTCTTTATTGTCTCTTTTCCCCCTCTCTGGTGCAGCTGTCCGGGGGTCTGCACGTACATGGGACAGCGTAATCTGTGGGGGTATCAAACTTTCCGACCAGCTAAAAGTTTATATGGTTTTATGGCACGCCCAAGGATGTGTTGCCGGCTCTGTTTTCTGTACGTCTTGCACACACGTAGTGCGTATTGTGGAGCGTTCTGTGGTGGGTTATACGCAGGAATCAACACTTGTGGGGGCTCCCCCTTATTGCTCTGTGTGGCCTTATGTATCCCCAAGGCATATAGTGTCAGGTAGGTCTGTAGCCATCGCTATTTCAGTGGCTCCAAAGTGGCGCAGGGAGTACCGTTAACTTGTGGGTGTGGGCGGCGATCATTCACCATGTCTTCGGTCGCTGCGCATCGGATCTCTGCCTTATGGATGATGGCACATTGGGTGTCCTGTGTGTCTTCCGGGTTCTCAGCACCTTCCAGAATGTGTGGTCCAGGAATGTCGGAGCTGTTGGGGTAGCCCGGGGGTAGCTTTCCTTCGGCCTTGGGATGCCGTCATTTGCACACAGTGATTTCAAGAGGAATTCTTAACAGATTTTCGCCAGGTTTTCGTCTGCTGGGGTGGGACACTCATGCTGCAGTGGCTCATTTTCCATCCATGGGGGGGTCCAGAAGTGGGAGTTCAGGCCGCTTCATGGACCATGGAGACAGGGCTCACATGGAGAGAGTGATCATCAGTGCACACCCTGGTGGCCAGTCCTTGCAAGGGTACATTTTGAGTTTGAAAGTTCCTAGATCGGTAGAAAAAGCAGCTCTGAACTCCGAACTGTCCACAAAGCACAGACCCAATCGCGAAGTCCGGACACGTGCAAATGCTGCACGCGAGTGCATGGTCATTTGGCATTGTCCGGAAGGTCCGTGATGATATCAGAAGTTCGCGGACATCAACAGACGCAAAAACAGTGGAAAAAGTTGCAAAATGTGTAAAGAATTGTTAAGAATTATGCTAGAAGGTGGGAAATGGCAGAGTTTTAAGGTACAACTTTGTAAATTGGACAAAAATGTTGCTCTATTGAGGTAAGTATGATATTAGTAAGTTGTAGCAAGATAGCATGCACTGGTAAAAACCCATGAAATTCACTGAAAAAAGTTGTTAAAGGGACGTTATGGTTAAGTTGCACTAATACAAACCTATGAAATTCACAGAAAAACTTTGTTAAAGGGATATTATGGTTTCAAGTAAAACTGAAAACCTCAGAAACTCGCCAGTTATGGTAAGCTAAGCAACCATAACTCAGGCCACCCCTGTGCACTGCTAAGTCTAACACCCAGGACATCAAAGATGACATCACAAATGTCATTGATGACATGACTGATGACCTCACATGTGAAATTAATTTTATTCAAAAGTCTCTACAAGGGGTTCTATTTATAATGTTGGTAACAAGATGTCAGGGGTGATCGGGAGACCAATCATGAACTACTTAATCTATTAAAGAATGTATTCATCTAAACAACATTGTATTGCAGTGTTGTTGTTAATACAGGAACCTAATCATACATAAACATAGGCAACGGCTGCAGCATACACCATAGAAGTACAACATGTATAATCTTGTAATTTTGGATAGTACAATAATGAATGCTACCTTATAAGAGTTTTGAGTAATGTTAAACATGTAATAACTAGCTAACAATTCAAGACTTACTACACTCTTGTGCTAGTACAAACAATGCATATGAAGACCCACAATGCATACAAATCAGAGGCACATAGAGGCAAACAAAAGTAAAGAAGAAAGAAACAGCATCTTCAGAAAATATCAATAACATTAAAGTTTATTTTTATGTATACAAATGAATTGTGTGTTTGAGGCCTGCCTATTGCCCCATGTATGTGTACCATGAGCTGAGACCAAGCCCTAAGTAAAGTACTTTAAGAAAATATGACAAAGTTAACGTCTTTATTGATAGCACCTTTTGAATTTTAATATTCTGACTGTCAGTGAACAAAAACAAGTGGCCCACATATGTGATGTCATCAGTGATGTCATCAATGACATTTTTGATGTCATCTTTGATGTTCTGGGTGTTAGTCTTAGCAATGCACAGTGGTGGCGTGAGTTATGGTTGCTTAGCTTACCTTAACTGGTGAATTTCAGAGGATTTTTCATAGAATTAAATAGGTTTTTATTATTGCAACGTAACCAAGAAGGTGTGAGTGACTGGAGGGTGAATGAGAAGTGATGTGATGTGATGTGCTGTGTGTTTTTGGAATTTCTGGGTGGGTGTGTGTGTGCCTCTGTAGAGAATGAAATGAGTGGATGTAAGAGAAGGTGTGAGTGACTGCAGGGTTAATGAGAAGTCATGTGTGTTTTTGAATGTTCAGGGTGGGTGGGTGTGTGCCTGTGTAGAGATTGCAATGAATGGATGTAAGAGAAGATGTGAGTGAATGGTAGATGAATGAGAAATGATGTGATGTGTGTTTGAGTGTTCTGGGTGGGTGTGTGCCTGTATAGAGAATGTAAGGAGTGGATGTAAGAGAGGGTGTGAGTGACTGGTGGGTGAATTAATATGAATGTGATGGTGTGTTTTTGAATGTTCTCGGCGGTTGGGTGGTTGTATGGCTATGTAGAGAATGCAATGGGTGGAGGTAAGAAAAGGTGTATGACTGAGTGACTGGTGTGAGTTTGAATGTTCTGAGTGGCGTTTGGTTTGTGCCTGTGTGGTGAATCCAGTGTGAGTGAATGCGAGAGGAGATGTATGGGTGAGTAACCGGTGGGTGAAAGTGGATGCATGTGTGTGTAAGTCCCTGGGAGAATGCACTTGCGCGATCTGAATGACACCTGGCCTAGTAGAATCGTTGTCTGTCTCCCCTTGTTCCCCCCTAACTCGTCGCGCCTTGAAACACTTGTGTATAGGCGCGTTACAAATGCCATATCATATCATATCATAATGGGGATCGCTGTAGCATATTTGCCAAAACTTTTATTGAATGTGCATGTTTTACTGATATTTTTAGGAAGAGCCAAGTTCATGTGTGCCATTCTCTGGCTAGACTGGCATTTTGGTGCAGTCAGTCTAGCCAATACTTACTGTGGCATGACATGTATTACACTGCATCTTTAAAAAAGCAAGCATGATAAGTAGTGTTACCTCGCTAGACTGAGGTTTTGGTGTAGTGGCCTGTATATTTTTTACTGTAGCATGACTTTTTATTAGCTGTGATGAATAAAGCCAGATAAGTGTTCTCATGGGTCTAGACTAGCTTACATTGGAACTCGATTGGACAGGTTTTCATATTGTGACATGTCACTTTTAATGGGCAAACCAACGTGAGTATGTTCTTACATCGGAGTACTGGCATATATCGGTGAAGCCAGTTTTGTGCCCTGGCCCGTAAAAAAACATCTTAAAGCAAACATGAATATGCTCTTATATGGCAATACTAGCATATGTTGGTGGAGCCAGCATGGAAATGTATGGGCAAATTCATCATAAACATGTTTTTTATGGCATATATTGCAGGGACTGTCATGAGAATGTATTGGGAAATGCCCTGTGCACTTTTGATGACTTACATCTATTGTTTTTTTTTCATGATTTACCCTACACCCTACACAACCGATTGCTGGCCTTTTATCCAAATGTGTGTACATTCACCCACATTTTCCCAGAACATGTGCTTTGTGATGCACCATTTTAACCCATTATTCAAAACATTTTCTGTGGGCAGGGAGAAGAATCCCCCCGAGCCTCCCAAACCTATTTTCATTAGTTTGTGCTACCCCTCTATGCTCGGTCGCGATCACATACTTGTGGCAAATATTTACACCCTCCAAATAAAAACTCACTGGTCTATTTGTGGACCAGGCACCGCCCCCTTCTTTCTATGTTACGTTAACGATTCAGGGGCCGATATATGGAACAAATGTGCGCCAAAATCCATGGTGCAAGCTGGCGCAAGCGTGAAAAAGCAAGCGCACGCGTACGATTCATGGAAGGCCCTGCACATGTTTTCCCCAGGAGTGCACAACGTGTAGCGCACATAACAAAAAGTGGGCGGAACACACGGAATGGGGAACAACGTGTGAAAAAGAAGGCGTAACTGGGGAAGGACTGCTGGGAAATACACAGAATGCCCACAAGCATGCGAACAACATGTATTCATGGAATCGAATAGGGCAAACCCGTGCACGCCAAAAGACACGCACAGGAGTAAACACGTCCGCCACACGAAGGCAGGTGGAAGCGTCCCTGCGCAGTATAAAAGTGCACACAAACAACAAACACATATATACAGCTACGAGGAATGTCCCATTTCTCGCAGCACTGATCGTGGGACACCGCAGGAGGAGGAGAATAGCCAGGGCCATCAATTCTTTGCCCAGGACCAGCCTTTTTGGGATGTCTGATGACCAGGTCTATGGCAGGTACAGTTTTCCACCCCATATCATCCTAGACCTGGTCAGTGAGTGGGAGGATGACCTTACATCACCCATCCAGTGCTCCCAAGTACAGAGCCCCTTGGAAAAGGTGCTCAATGTCCTGCATTTTTTGGCCACTGGGTCATTTCAGCGGACAACTGCCATAGTTGGGGGTGTCTCACAGGTCACGCAGTCACGCTGCCTACACCAGGTGTTGGCAATCATGACTGCGCACCCCTCAGTCCGCAGGCACATATACATGCCCAGAACACCCACAGAAAGGCAGGCCATGGTCCAAGGCTTTTACAGGGTGGCACACTTCCCCAAAGTGCTTGGTGCCATAGATTGCATGCATGTGGCCCAACGTCCGCCTAGGGCCACAGAGCACATCTATCGAAACCGCAAGCACTGGCATTCCATCAACGTACAGGTTGTATACGATGCCCATGGAATCATCACCTCTGTCTATGCAACTATCCTGGGTCTACCCATGACAGTTTCATATACAGAATGTCTGCCCTGAGCCGGGACCTTGAAGATGGGAAGCATGGCGACACATGGCTCATTGGTGAGTACAAATGTCTGTGCACATGCATGCATGTCTCACACACACACACACACACCCAAACCCAACTAATCACAACCATTATGACCTCCCCAGGGGACAGTGCCTACCCTCTGAGCAACCACATGATGACGCCAATACGGAACCGCACCACACCACCCCAGGTAAGATACAACACTGCCCATATTGCAACCAGGGGCATAGTGGAGCGCACATTCGGAGTGTTCAAGTCACGCTTTCGCTCCCTTGACCGCTCTGGCGGCCAGCTACTATATGCACCCAAAGTAGTGTGCAGGATCACTGTGGCAACATGTGTCCTGCACAAAGTTGCGACACAGCGGGACGTACCGGTGGACATGGTGGTTCCCCCACATCCCCAACCACAGGCACAGGCGCTGCTCATGGAAGGGGAAAGGGCACGTGGTGAGGCAGCTCGGACCCAGCTTGTGGCCACATTTTTCATCTAAACTCCCACCCCTGCAGAGTGCACATACGCCTGACACATACCAGGTGACAATCGATGATGACAAAGAGACAGTCAATTATCACAACCTTACCACCCTGAGAATGTTGCCACATAAGTGCCACATTGTGTGCATCACTAGCTACTTAAACATAACCAATCCTGTGTGACCAAAGGAACATATGCAAGGTGTAAATCGCACCCCCTTGCAAAACAGGCCATGACAATCAGTGGTATGTCACCCAAACCCTCCCAACCCACATCACCCTTGTTGGCCACACCATGACATGGCATGCAACTGCAAAAGAGGAAACCAAATGCACAACACATGACCAATTACATATGAAGTGACACATGATAAATGGAAATAGGCCTGAGACAATCACACCTGACATGGAATCAGATGAAATTACTGACCAACAACCTCCCACAAATACAAAGTCACACACAAATGCATGCCACCAGCGGTACCATCAACAAAAGACAGAATGCCTGTTGGCATGCACATTGGCCAATCCAAGTCCGCAAATCCCTAACCCGTGTGCTGTGTGTGCCTCTTGCAGCACACCGCTCAGCACACAGCACAGTGAGCAGCCATTGTGTTGGGGATACACTTTGAGCATCATATAAAAAGGACAAGCAACAAAAATAACCTACTAATGCATGTACACAATCCCCAAAATGGTATGTGATCATGCGCTGCAGGGACACAGCATGCCAGAGAAGGCAATCTGTGTGCATATGTGGGCATGGAAGGGTGGTTGAATGTGTGTTGGAGCATTGTGTAAGAGTGTGTGTCAGTAGGGACATGCACTCAATACATGCATGTGAAATCACGTGAACCTCAGTGTCCTGTACACATCACATGTGAACATTGGCCATGTGTACACTCCAGTATGTCAAACCACAACAATCCCCTGACACCTGAAAAGTAAACCCAACACAGGAACAGCCATTGACCAGCAGAACACATCATGTACATAGTACCCCACAATGACAATGTCAGAGAGTGCCCAAACACTGTAGCCCAAGTGTACTGTCCGACAACAAAAGGCCCTCCCTCATTTACTCATCACCATCACCTTCAGAAGAACTGTGTCTGTGGTCCATTGACTTCTTCCTTCTAGTCTACCTGGCTTCACAATCCCCCTACCCCTTGGTTTCCTTGTTCTACCTTTCGTGTAAATAGGGTCCAGCCCCCTCAGAGGCAATCTTGACTGGTAAAAATACCAAATCACAGAGAACTCCAAGGAGACAAACCCCCAAACCAGGGGAAAAGCCTCTAGGCAACAAAAAACCCTGGAAGAGTCTCCAGTAGATGACTTGAAGTAGCAGAATATGGCACAGCACATGTCCAAGCAGAATGATAGAATAACCACCAAGGTAGCACAGTAGAACAATGGTTGAACAGGATGGGTAGCAATGTCAGTACACAATAATCAATGAGGATGCAACAACTGATGGGTATTGTCACAGCTCCAGTCTCCAGGCGCAGGAGTGGCACAAACCAACCACCACTTCCGCGGTATGGCAGCCTGCAAAGTAAAACTTACACAGGCCTCAGAGACCCCGGCGGGGAAAGAGGGTTAGGGATCCGTTGGTTGGATAGGCAACAGTATTTAGGATAACCGGAAAGAGGCTCAGGAGAGGGGAGGTGGATGGGCAAGGGAAAGTAGTGAAAATACAAAATACAACTATTGACAATTACACATACTCAATAAGAGAAACCATGTACTTCATGCACATTGTACAATATGGCTCAAAGGCAAGCAAAAGAGAGACTCATCTCTGGGGTGAATGCTGGCTTGCTGCCTGCGCACTCTCAGGTCCGGTAACAGGAGCAGTTCAATGCTGCAAAGAGAGCGTGAGTTACTATTCTGTGTGTGTTTTTCCCACACACACATAACACCATTCATGTCTCGAACTTAGTGACTCCTCCCCAAACAAGCACTCTTGTCTGCTGCTTTGTCCGTATAGTTTTGCTGGCCCCGATGAAGATTAATACACTGTGAATGCGGTAAGGTAGCCGCAGGTGGCCCCGCGTTAAACGGAAGACCATGTGTAAAGAATCACACATGATAGAATTTGCCTTGGATGTGCTGCTAGACACATGTGGTGAGGTGCGACTTCAGTACAAGTAGCGGTCTGCCACCCGCGGCTTTCAATAGGCAGCGCACATGGCTAATTGCATATGCTAATGATATGCACTGCACTCGAGTTTGTGTGTCGCTGGGAGCCCCCCCTTGTGCTGTATTAGTTTGTGGCTATGAATGCTACTGCGCTAATAACTTAGCTTCTATGGATCAGGGGGGACTCAAGGATACGGCTGACGCCCCCTGCGTGTGCC
The DNA here is from genome assembly GCF_040938575.1 of Ambystoma mexicanum. Lineage (NCBI taxonomy): Eukaryota > Metazoa > Chordata > Amphibia > Caudata > Ambystomatidae > Ambystoma > Ambystoma mexicanum. Next base: position 1,196,524,555 of record NC_090931.1, read on the forward strand.
CCTGACAACTGTGAAAGCTTCCTGGCATTTGCTCCTCAGCATGGCTTAGCTGTACTGTGCGTAACTCCCCCAACGCCTGGCTAAGTTCTCCAGCACTGGCGCTACTCAGCTTGCATGTGCTATGGGCCTGGATGAAGGTCGGCTGGGGGATGGCCCCTTGTGCTGCTCACCTTGCTTGGAGCTCCTGGAAACACGTCTGCTCCTGTCGGACGTCTGAGCACAAGCCCAGTGCTTCTGCTTGCACACACATGTGCATGTGTGCACCACCCAACGTGGCCAGGTTTTTGTAGTTCTTGGCCCGGTGTCTGCTGGGAAAGGTAGTCTTGGGGCTCTTTTCACTGCAGAAAGGCCATAAAAGCTTTTAATAATGCTGGAAAGTTTCCTGTGTGTGTCTTCATGCTGGTTGTCACTGGGCCATGTCTGAGACCTACATCCGACCTCCTTCCACACAACCCCAGGTTCTGTACCCTGACAGGTAGAACTGGAACTTGAGTCAAAAACAACCAAGGAGGCTGGCACAACAGGATGGTTGAGCTGATAACATGAACAAAGGAAGGCAGAGACAGCAGAAGTCTTGAAAGGCACAGAGAATGTGAGATAGCCGGAAACAGCTGACAGCAAGTTAAGAGCCCTAACAGTTGAATAGCATTGGCAAAAGCCAACATAAAGGCATGTATGTAATAGATGAAAGACAGAAGGAGCGACACAAAGATGCTGTTGAACAGAATTGTACAGAGGCAAACCGAGGCAGTGTAAGAGTATGTGGAAATAACAGCCCAAGAGACAGGCGGACAGATCTGTAACAAGGATAGTAGCAGGAAGAAGAAAAGGGATTAAAAGTACCAGAGTGTGAAAAACAATTAAAAGAGCAGTAGTCCAATAGGAAGACTGCGCCTTCAGGCAGCATCAAAGTCCAAGAGGGAAGACAGACACAATGTGCTGTCCAAACAGAACGGAGCATAGTAGTAGTGTAGGCAGACATCTCAGGTGAGGACTGGACCATGACTTGTGCCTCTTGTCTCACATTCCTAATGCATCCTCCTTTGCCACAATCCTCAGGGGCTGAACTGAACATGCACCAACTTGGCATTGTCAACATTTGGCCCCCTCCCACCATCAGTGTGACTTTGACAGCCAAAGGGTGCAGGCTATTGTCTACAGCATGAAGTGCATCAAGCACATATACATGCAAGAAAAGAACATACATCACAATCAACATCAATAAATGGACATTTCAATAATGTACTCACCAAAATTGATAGCAGACATGCCATGGAGAAAACATCCATAATCCCCACTAGGGGTGTTAACACAAGTAGTACAGCAGCAGACAGGCCACAGATATGACAAAAGTCCAATGCCCTTGTGTAAATGGTTGTAACACCTAACCATCTTTGCAAGCCCATGGATAGGGGAAGCAGGAGTGGCAAATGTGATTCAGGAACCCAAGCTGCAAACACATACACGAGACAAGCTTGAAGGGCCCAGCTGGAACAGACAGTGAATGCTTTGAAAAGCCACAACGCACCACACCGTCACATGGATGCACAATACACAAACAATTTTAAACTATATCAACTAATTAAACTAACTATAAAAAATAAAAAATGGCCACATATGAACCCAGGAGGGGGGAAGTTCAGGGTGCACCTCAACACCCACATGTGATGATGTTGAGATTTTAAAAAAAAACCTCTATGGTCTCAACGCCTGGATGGCCCGACCTGTGTGGGAGATAAGTCGTCATACTCCTCACCCTCTGACTCAAAAGGTGGACGTGGCACAGTACCCTGACCACGCCTATGCGCATCTTGCCCCTCGTCGGCAGCAAGTCTGTGGGACTGGTGAGCCTGGTTCTGTGCGGCGATGACACGTAGGTCAGCATGCAGAACCTCAGATGATACGCGTGCTTCCTCTTGCAAGGTAGCACATGTAACACAGAGTTCTTCCTGCATGGCGTGACATGACATCTGGAGCACCTCCCGGCATGCACGTAGCTCAGCCGAGATGATATTCTCAAGCTCCTCCAACCTCTCCTCTGTCTGCTGCCTCTGGGACCTCAAGAGCACACCCATAGTAGATCTGGGGGATCGATGGTCATCCCTCAGGGCCTCCCTGTGTGCCTCTGCGTGAGCAGCAAGTGCTTGACACAGAGATACCATTTCAGCCCGGTGTGCCCTGTCTGAGGCCGCCATGCTCAGCCTGAGTGAGCGGGCCGTGGACTGTGCTGCCCGCTACTGGAGCTCCACCTGCCTGGCAGGGGGGAGCACATATTGGGCCACACGTTCCATGCTCTGAGCAATCTTATCAATTGGTGCCCCCTGTTGTTCTGAATTGGCACACATAGATCCCTCCCACTCAGTATACCCAGGTGGCGCATGGCCACCGCGTTGCCGGGCTTGACACCTACAGGGCCGAAGGAGCCGCGGTCCTTGCTGGGTTGGCACCACCCGCGGCTGCAGGACTACATCCCTCCATTGACGTGATGCCCCAGGCACATCATCAACTTGTGTGGAGTGTGACCGTGCGTCCTGATCCACCACAGGCGGAGGTTCCACCACCGCCTGGCCCCTCAGTGCAGGTGTCGAAGACAGAAGAACGTCCGCATCAGAATCACTCACCGTCGACGAATGGACATGATGCGCATCCAACTCAACATTGCCGTCAGAGTGATCATCCGGGCTAGACTCATTGCCAGCCCTAGACACGATGGTCTGGAGCACAAGTGGGTTCTCATGGCCTACCACCCCACAACCCCCATTTGTGCCGGGTTGCTGATGTGATAGCAACCCTGTGTCTGGAATGTCATCATCAGCCTCTGGCTCCATTGAGTCATCCTCTTCAATGTGGAAAAAAGAAACATGAGTACATATATCAGAAGCACATAACCCACCCACACATAGACACCACATCGACAGCCAACACATGAAGCAGACATGTCACACACAAATGAAAATCCAGCATGCATCCAGTGGCATTGATATGCAAACACATCCCAAAAGCAGAAATGGATGTGCCTAAATAGCAAAGCCTACACATGTCCAGAATGCAGTATATCACCTCCATCACACACCACCTCTGTCAGGCACATGTCACAGGCAGAAAAGACAGATGGCAACAAAGAGATGGCACATACCATAAGCATGTCTGAACTGCTAAGTGGCCACAACTGCAAGTGAATCCAAACACACAATGACACACGTAAAATGCATGTACACATGCATCACTAAACCATCATCACCAATATAGCTACATCCATCTGCAGCTTGGCCTGTACCGGTCCTCATGGGCCATGTAGACATACTGAATTGCGCAAGCAAAGCGAGGGCCTGCAACCAGGCCTGAGGGGCCCCAATGAACGGTACGGTCCGAGCTGCCGGCCATGAAGCCTCCAGACCATCCCTCAGGGCCTGATTGAGCACATTGTGCAATGATTGTGCCCTAAACCATTAATCAGTGTGTCAAATCATCATGGGCAGGCCCCAGCACATTAGCTAAGTGGGCCTGGGCATACACATACTGTACCACAGTGCACCTTCAGGATTGTGCCAGTCGAACATAACAGGCACAATGCTGAAATCGCAGCAGCATTAATGTTCTTCAACTACATTTTAGTCATTCAACCAAAAAGCTGGAGAGAACACATGTGTAAATGAACACCTTCATGCACACATGAGTGAGTAGCTGCAATGTTGCACTACACAACGTTGAAGCTGCTTGGAAGTGTTCAAGAACACCCGTGTCCATATACACCCGTATGGTGATTATGACCAGCAACTTATACAGCAAACCAAGCAGCTACAACGCTGCTTGCTTCGATGTATGTGAAAGTGTACACATACGCACGTGAAGGCAGCTCCACAGTCATTACAACCCGATTGGCAGGCTACAATTAATCAGCGGCCTATACCAGTTGTTATAGGCCGCAGATTGAACAATCAATTTTGCTAAACACCCACTAGGGTGTTCCAATATTGAGTACATGTGTCACAGGATGCACCTGTGCCTGTGGCTTTCATGACAATGAAGGGATGACAATCTGGCTATACATGCCAGGTCACTTTGACATTGCAGCAGTGAGTAGGCATGTAGAACGGTGTAACTTTGCTCAGAAGTGGGTTGGTGCAGTGCAGAACATGTGTACGTTACCGACTATCTACATGAAGTACATTATGATGTCAATTAATAAACATGAAGGCAGTGTAAGGGCAAGTTCAGCCATCACATGCAATGTGCATGCAATGGGTTGCATGGCTACAGGCAACCCCCCCCCCCTTAGTGAAAATGCAGGGAGCCAGTGCATGGCAGCAAAAGGTTGACCAGAGAACTGTGTATTGGCAGTGTTGACTAGCGTCAATTGCATCATCTGAGTCAACTAACAACACAGCAGATGAGAATGGGACAGTAAGCAGTACACATGATGAACCCTCAGTAGTACACCCATTTGTACAGAAGGCACTACACCAGTTGAACAGTGTCAAGGGGCCAGCAACTGGGGGAGGCCTGTGCCCCACACAGACTATGACACCCTAAACATGTGCGTGATGCAGACTAAGCCAGAGTGGGCATGGAATAGATGATCAAATGCCATTAAATGTATGTCATCCTGGGCACATACTACAATGTTCATCCTGGCAAGGACACATGGAGCATGAATGGGCACTCATGTCCCTGCATAGAATCTGCCATCTGCACAGTCCGAGTGAGACACCCTGCATCAAGGACAAAGGATGTACCCCACTGTATGTGTCTGGCAGGTTGGCAGGGGGAAGTGTGCATGTACACAGGAGCGTTGAACAGGCCATTGCAGTAGTCCAACATGATACCCACCAGTGCCATGGTGAAATTGGGGTGCAGGGGGGTGGAGGGGCAAGGGAGCATGCAGGCAGATCACACATGCACGTCAGTCATGTGATGACATAGTCCCAGTGCTGAGTGGAAAGACACCCCAGTCTACATGCAGAAGGGCCAGTGAGCTGGAACAAGGACCGGAGGGGCAGCCAGGTGACTATCATGTGAGTAGGGTGCAAGTGTGGTGATGAGGACAGTCCCCGTCTGTTCTACATGTCCAGCATGCTGCACAGCAGGCATGCATCAGTGAAGCATTGCATGACTCGCACATGAGAACCATGTACAGATAGCATGTAGTGGCAGTCAAGCAAACGCTGAGCAGCCGTAGTGTGACAATTCGGGCCCACTAGCATATCACGGTTGTGTCCCGACACGTAGTCCACAAGGAAGTCCAGTTCCTGCTTGCAGAAAGGCTTCTTCCTCGATGTGCCGGAGGCCGGAGCCGTGTGTGGGGTCCCAGCCTCTTGTGCAGATGCAACCTTCTGATCAGTAGGGTCATTGGCGCTGGTGGATTGAACCGAGGGAGTGGCAGGTGGAACAAGGACTTTGCTCCACTTCATGTATATAGTTTTTATTCATAGGACTTTTTTGTAGGTTTCATTTGGTTTGGGGATAATGGACCCTTTGGACTTGGATTGTATATAGTTGAAGACTTGTACATACTTTCTTTTTTAACATTTCCCATGGGTCAATGGTTTTCTTTTTTTTTATTATTTAATTCATGTTGACATTGGCGATGGACCACTTTTCTTTTTTCATGCTGTGGATTTTTGTTTTTCATTGGGTTTTCTATTATTTTTGGTAATTGGTTTCATTAGTTATTAATTTGCAAGTTTGATTTTCTTCATGTTATTTTATTATGTTTTTAGTACATTTATTCGAAATTAATGATTGGTGTTAGGTACTATCATTGGTTTTGTGCATGTCTCAATGTACATTGCCTCAGTCATGTGTTGCCACTGTGTGGCTCTGTTGTGCATTTATGCATGGGCATGGTGGTTCTTTTAAGACTGTCATGGAATTGGTAATTTGGGAGTGGGTGCAGTGGATGGTTGCATGCTTGTACTGGGGGGCAAGGGGGATTTGGGTTGGCATTAGGGCCATGGGTCTGTTTTGTTAGGACATGTTGTTTGGTGGGCCATGTGTCAGGGCCTGCTGGCAGGTGCCCGTCAATGGGGGTGGTTGGGGGAGTGGGGGAACATGAGTCAGGCCTGCTGGCAGGTGCCCCTCAATGCGGGGTGTGGTTGGGGGGGTGGGGGGACATGAGTCAGGGCCTGCTGGCATGTGCCCGTCAATGGGGGGGAGGTTGGGGAGTGGGGTTTGCATGAGTCAGGGCCTGCTCGCAGGTGCCTGTCAATGGGGGGGTGGTTGGTGGGGTGGGGGGACATGAGTCGGGGCCTGCTGGCAGGTGCCCGTCAATGGGGGGTGTGGTTGGAAGGTGGGGGGACATGAGTCGGGGCCTTCTGGAAAGTGCCCATCAATGGAGGTTGTGGTTGGAGGGTGGGGGGGGGAAATGAGTCGGGGGCCTGCTGGCAGGTGCCTGTCAATGGGGGGTGTGGTTGGGGGGGTGGGGGGACATGAGTCAGTGCCTGTTGGCAGGTGCCCATCAATGGGGGGGTTGAGGGGGTGGGGGACATGAGTTGGTGCCTGCTGGCAGGTGCCCGTCAATGGGGGGTGTGGCTGGGGGTGTGGGGGGACATGAGTCAGGGCCTGCTGGCAGGTGCCCATCAATGGGGGATGCGGTTGGGGTGGTGGGGGGACATGAGTCAGGGCCTGCTGGCAGGTGCCTGTCAATGGGGGGGATTTGGGGGGATTAGGGGGACATGAATCGGGGCCTGCTGGCAGGTGCCCATCAATGGGGGTGGGGGGACATGTGTCGATGCTCCTGAGTGCATATTGCCATATGGCCTGCCTGTGGGGCATGGTCTGGGGTGATGGGCTGCCTGCGGGGCATGGGGAGGGGGGGCACACCCAGGAGGGCACACACTGCCAAATCGCGTGTGAAAGTCCACACGCACCGCTGGAATAAACATACCCCGCTTTCGCCAGCGAAATAGCATGTAAAAGTCCACGCACACCCCCGGAATATGCGTACCCCGCTCGCGCTAGCAAAAACACGTGTAAAAGTCCCAACACACCCCTCTGAATACGCGTACCCTGCTCGCGCTAGTGAAAACACATGTAATAGTCCCTGCGCACCCCTCACAATATCTGTACCCCGCTCGCGCTAGCGAAAACGCATGTGAAAGTCCATGCGCACCCCTGAAATACACGTACGCCAGGGAAATTACGTGTGTAAATCCACGCGCAACCCCGGAATACACGTAACCCGCTCACACCAGTGAAAATGCGTGTAAAAGTCCCTGCGCACCCCTCAGAATACCCATACCCCGCTCGCGCTAGTGAGAACGCCTGTTAATAGTCCCCACGCATCCATGAATACGCTGTGCGCTGAAATGGGTTTTGGGCACGCGGCTGTCGCAGACTGCTGCACGCGCTCTCTGTGCGCCAGACGCGTGCACCACTTGTGCGCTAAATTCTATGAATTACCCCCATAAGCTTTGATTGAAAAACATATTTCATTCTTTCACTTGCAGTAGTGCATGCCCCTGCAGCGTCCTACTCATCATGGACATTGCGCACACGGTCTGGACAGGCCCAGGGTGTGGCATGCCCTGTGCTTTGTTAAAGAGCTTGGGGGGTCCCGAACAGCATGGTTTGCAGAGCAGCTGGCAAATGTTGTGCTACGCAATTGGGCACCACTGGGTCAGACAAACTGGTAGTGTGCAGTGTGCGCTTTGAAGTCTGCCAGTGAGTCCCCGGGTGAGAAGCAACTTGTGGGTATTTTCTATTTAAAATAACTGTGTGGTGCCTGGATTTATGAGTGCAGCAATAATATTACATTAAAGGTTTTTTTTATGTAAGTCCTCTGGCACCCAGTATTACGATTAGATAATAAAAACTAAGGGGGTTCTTGGATATATTGAAGGAACCTTTGCTAGGTATTATGATATGAAATGATGTGGCATTTTTAATACGCCTGTACACAAGGGAGTCAGCTAATCAGAACCCTATTCATGAATCTCCATGCCCAACGCATAGTGTATAGATGTGTCCTTGCTGCACCCATCTCCTGACAACTGCAGCACCTGATCTTCAGTGGCACTGGGCAGGTCCAATGGTCCCATGTGTATTCCTGACAGCTGCTGTGACCAAAGTTACTACAGATGAAGGGGCCATTTTAACTTCTGCACCTCTAATTCAAAATGTAATCATTATTATCTCAATAGTTTTATGGCATGTTAAATTATAAGAATAGGCCATGTCTGGTTCTGGTATAGTGGCTTACAAGAGCACATAATTATTAAAGCAACACCAATCTGATATGATGCAAGTGACAAGTCTGTGAGCCCAGACGAGCTATCTGTAATTATGGCAGTCTGGCTGTCGGAGATGCTCAACAAATTCAAAGCAAGAGGTTTTAAAGAAGAAGAACTTCATTGTGCCGTTGAAAAGTCTGACACACAAGAAAGAACAAGAAAGAATCAATTTATTAAAGATGAAAGAATCAAACAGCAAAGAGAATCCTCTGGTCTTTGTCAGTAAATATAGTGTGCAGTCATCCAAAATCAAAAAGATAATTCTTAAACACTGGCCGATGTTGACTTGTGATGATAAATTTCAGAATTTGTTTCAAGAAAGACCAGTTTTTGCCAATCAACGGAGCAACAACTTGAGGGAAAGGTTAAAACTAAACCCAAAATGACAAAGAAATGTATGTAAAAAAAAACAAGGCACTTTTCCATGCATGTCGTGCAGCAACTGCAATATTATTATAAAAGGGAATACAGTCACACACCCCAGAAATGGAGAGAAGATAAAAATCAAGGACTATTCCACTTGCATGTCAGAAGGTGTTATATACTGTATCAAGTGCCCATGTGGTCTACTTTACATCGGACAGACTGGCAGAAAAGCATGTGTGAGATGGAATGAACACAAATCGAGGGGTTGAATGAAGAATTGAATCTGTATTGTTTTATATGAAAGAGACATTATTAATTTGTTTTGCTTTGTCCCAGTCAATATGATGGTCCAAATACAAATTCTATTATTACAGCAAGTATGTTCCCAATGTAGTTATGCTGGCTGCAGTCAATCCAGAAGTAATGCCATAAGTGGAGTAGGGACATGAGAGCGACATCAGCATTTTGATTTATTATTGCTACTGTAAGAGTGAACAAGGAAGCACTGGTAAGGTTTATACTACCTGTTTCTGCTCTTTTTGTGTGATCTAGTTACTTATGGATCAGCAGTGAATTTACATTGCTGATAATCTGTTGAACATAGTCACTTTGCATTCAAACAATGATGGTTGAGATTTACTACCCGTATAAACTGATAATGTAGGGCATGTAAAATGTCAGTTATCAGTTTATTTTATCTTTTTTGAACAAGCAACTCCTGGGCCAACAACAAGTCGGTGGCTTTTACAACTACACAGATATTGCATTCACACATCATGACGGTTAGCATCTCCTTAGTAACAATTGGATCATCATCTAATCATATGTAGCCGTGAGACCAATGACCAGTGCTTTCACCTTTTTGAACTATTGGATTGAGCTTTTTATTGGCCACAAACTGGTCCGTATCTCTTTAGTCTCTTTAATTTACTGTCTTAGATATTTTTATTCGGATACAAGGGTGTATCCGTTAATATAGTTAGTTTAACTTACCACTGAGTTTTGATTTTAGAATGTGTACACGCCATGGAGCGTGAATGTTTTCTAGTGATGGCGCACATATTGACACAAATCTAGTGCTTTCAGAAAGAGGGAACTGCCGTACTCTAATGGGGGCTTGCTGCTATGACAACTAGTTACACAAACGTAATGTTAGCAGACTAATGGAGGCTTGTCGCTATGACAACAAGCAACACAAGCGTAAGGTTACGTGATCACATAGTGTCTAGCACAAGTACGTTTCCATGGCAACATTCGTGCTCACCCTCAACAGACCGTGGCTGAATGAAGACTGCAGCGAGTTGCACTCTTTAAACTATTATAGAGACTTGAGGTAGGTCGTCATTAAATGTATAATTATGTTCACACTGTTACTGACAGCAAGGAATTGGGTGTCATTTTTGAAATTGAGTTTTCTATATCCGGCAGGCGGGTACAAACACGTCCTGGTCCCGCAAATACAGGGAACAGTTACGTATTTGAGTCGATAAGATCCATTGGGAAAGCTCCAATGAGAATGATAACCGCTGTTATCAATTACAACAAAAGAAAGCATAACACTCTATGAGGTAAGAAGAACACAAACTAGATAATTTTTCTGTGTAGCTTTCCTCATATGCAGATAATTAAGTATCACACAAATTGTATGTTTTTTTCAGATAGGACTGCTGGATTGAAAATGTAATGGAGCGGTGGATGGCTTCACATAGGCAGCATGTGTATGTTAAATAGTGAGCCAGAGACTATAAGGTAGGGTAACAAATGAGGTTTATTGTACAGCTCACCGAGGATCTGTAGGTTAACTTCAAGGCACTTTAATACAGTTCGAAAGGCAAAAAAAAAACAAGGATTCTGGGCCCCTCCTTCACTGAAAGGCAGACTGCAATGAGTGAACCCAGAATTACAGCAGCACTTCAAACAAAACGCTGTTCATAGGTTGAAAACCATGGGTACAGCTGTCCCTTGAAATAAATGCAGTTCGTAAGGTTGGCTGCCGTACTTTGCAAATATAATGCCGTTCTTTAAGGTGAAACCAAAGGGTTCAGCTTTCTTTTGAGAGAAATGCAGTTCATAAGGATGTCTGCCGTACTTTGAAATAAAATGCCGTTCTTTAAGGTGAAAACAAAGATTGCAGCTGTCTCTTGAGAAAAATGCAGTTCATAAGGATTAGGGCGTTTTTCCTCTGCACGCCCGTCAAAACACACAATTGTTTAAAGCTCTGCTGACTCGGGTCGAATCACCCAATAAACAAAACTTCCTGGAGCCACTTTTCACCTCCTTTCCAGCTCCTTTTCCATCTGGCGCTTTCCTGCCTTCCGCAGACAGGCTTGCCTGCAGGGCAGATAAGGTGCCCACCGGAGGGTGTTCCTTTAATCACTAGTAAGCCCACCGGTACTGGGGACTGGTCTCGTTCCACTCCGTGCCTCCGCCGTCAGCCTCCTTCCATTCCTAAAAACCGAGAGAGAGCTGGAGTTGTTTTTTTAGCATTTTAACCCGCATGCCCCTCCTCCCTGGTAATTAACGTTGCGTGTTCCCATCCCCAGTGTTATCACACCTGTTGCTAATTCTCCTCCCTGCTTAATTCTCATGGAGTGAGTTTTAGTGTTAAACTCTGACTGTGGAAGTCCACCTGAATAGGGAAATGTGTTTTTTTGTCTCCTTTGCCTGATTTCTTTTCCCCTTTTCTGGCTTTTATACTGATGAGGTCTTTGTTGAGGCATTCTGGGATATGTAGTCCGTGTCTCTATTTGTTTGCTTATTTCCCTCATATTTAACATTATTTTGTCCTGTGTGATGACTGGCTTATCTCCCTCCAGGCTGTTCAATTCCGTATCTTCATCCCTTTTTAAGGCGGCTGCTACTGATTCCCTATCACATACTCCCCCCAAAGACCCATGCCGTTCGGGCAGGTCTACTGCTCGTGATAAATAATCAGCCACCAACTGATACCTTCCCGGCTTGTGTACTATTATAAAGTGGTATGGTTGTAGAGTCAGAAACCACCTTAGTACCATATGGTTGGAGTCTTTCTGGGTCGCCAACCATTTCAGTGGAGCATGATCAGTAAATAGGGTAAATCGCCTCCCCAGTACGTAATATCTTAGTGATTCTACCGCCCACTTGATTGCTAGGCATTCCTTCTCCAGAGTCGAATATGGGATCTCATGAGGAAGGAGTTTCCTACTGATGAAAGCTACAGGACACAAGTTTTGTTCGGTACCCTGTGATAGTACCGCTCCCAGACCACATCCTGAGGTGTCTGTTTGTAAGTAGAATTCCTTGGCAAAGTTAGGACAATGGAGAACTGGCTTAAAGGAAATCATTTGTATCAGGGTTTGAAAGGCCTGTTTTGCCTCTGGGGTGATGTGGAGTGGACGGTTTGCTTTCAGTGAGTCCGTCAGGGGTGCTGCTATGGTCGAAAAGAGGCTTGAGAGGGACCTGCCAATAACTGTAACACTCACCTGATTCCCGTAGAGGCGCCGGTCTTGACGGGGCGTATACCGTATCTTCAAAGGTGATGTGTAACACACGGCTGGCTCTTTGGGCTGGACCTCTGTGCACTGTATGTCTGACTCGAAGGGTAAGATGTCTGCAGATAGAAAATATGGGATTAAGGAACTGGGTTATTGAATGTCTCTCTCTTCTTCCCTTTCTCTTCTCCTGTAGAACCCCAAAGGTTAACGCTCTCACCTTAGGTAAGTGAACGCTGTGCTCTCCATCTGCCTCGGGGCAGGGTGCTGTAACCAGTTTCTTCACTGGATAAGGGGAGCAGGCCTCTTGACTTCAGAGGACTGCTGTCCGTCGTTTACTGCACGAACGGTAAGTTTCGAGTAATTCTAATGTCTTTAACGTCTTTAGTAATGATGTCTCTTGTTTTGCAGGGTTCCGGCGATGGCGGATGACGGGCTGAAGTGAGTTGGAGATGGAGCCCGTGTGATGAATAGAAGCGCCTGGAAGCACGTAAGTAAGCGCTTGTTGCCTGCTTCACGATGCGCTCTAACTGTCTTTTTATTTTGCAGGTACAAGTTCGGAGCGGCTGCAGGGTGCCGGAATACCCACTGGGTTAGATGTGGAAAGGAGTAATGGCACGTGAGTATTAAAGTTCCCCAATGTCTTTAAACGCACCTTGTTTTGTCTTTCAGATGCGGGATGCAGCGCCGAAGGCCTCCGGAGCGTGCGAAGAGTTGGTAAGCTTTTGTCTTTCAGATGCCGGAATGCAGTGTGAAGACCTCCGGAGCGCACGAAGAGTAGGTAAGCCTTTGTCTTTCAGATGCCGGAATGCAGCGCGAGGCGTTGGTGACAGCCGATGGACCAGGTAAGTGAAGAGCTGTCACTGAAGACCGTAATGCTAACCTGTTCTTTCTTGTCTTTATAGGTGTTGCTGAAGACTGGATTCAGGATGGTAAGCCTTTTCCTTAGGCCCAGGATCAGATGCAGAAGACACGATGAGCGTTCTGCTGCAGAGGATGCAGAATAACGCAAAGCAAGATTCATCCATCGGGTGTGGTTTAAATAGCCTCCTGTAGTGCTTAGGTGTCTCCTTCCACAGCCACGCCTAGGTAAGAAAAGAGTTCCTGCTTTCCAGAAGAGTTCCAGTGTTCTGAATCTAGGGAGTGGCTCCTGCCCCACCCAACAGGAAAAGTAGTTCCAAACAGAAGAGGATCAGAGGCTCAACTGGCAGGCAAGTAAGCAGCATGGTCTGCTTCAGGTAAGTCTACCCAAGCATTATGAGCCCGGCGCTTCCAGCGCTGGGACTGGGCATATTTATGAGCCTGGTGCCACTGGCGCCAGGACTGGGTCCAAAAGGTCCCAATTGGGACTGGTTGGCACTCGGAACCTGGGTTATGGATCTGCTTCCAAGGGAGTTGGGAAAACCCTGACCTTTTGGAAGCAGAGATCATGACAGTACCCCCCCCCTCAAGGCCCCTCCCAAACCGGGCTTCTCCGGGGGTTTTGGCTTGTCAGGAAATGTTCGGTGAAATCTTTTGATTAGGCGAGGAGCGTGGACATATTCAGCAGGTTCCCAGGATCTCTCTTGGGGGCCGTAGCCTTTCCAGTCAATTAGGTAAAATAGTTTAGATTTGGAGATCTTGGAGTCCAGAATGCTTTTGACTTCAAACTCGAGTTCTCCATCAACTAGGATAGGTTTTGGAGATTTAGTTAGTCGGGTTTGAGGTTGCACAGGTTTTAATAGAGAGACGTGGAAGACCGGATGTATCTTCATGTGCGGGGGCAAGTCCAACTTGACCGCTACTGGGTTTACTATGGTAGTGATGAAATAGGGACCAAGGTATCTTGGGTTGAATGTGCGTGGCCCTTTTAGAGGTAGATATTTGGTGGATAACCAGACTTGATCCCCTACTTGATATTGAGGGGCTTCCTTCCGATGTTGATCTGCTCCTTTCTTGTATTGTTCTTTAGCTCTTTGAAGGTGAGAAACAGCTTCCTTAAAGGCTTGGGTGATTGTAGAATGCAGGTAGTCTACTGCTGGTGTTTCAAGATCTTGTAGGGGATCCAACTCCGAGGTTCGAGGGTGACTGCCGTACAAAAGAAAAAACGGGGTTTTCCCAGTTCCCGAACGGACAGAGTTATTGTAGGCATATTCGGCTATCCAAAGGATGTCTTTCCAAGTTTTTTCAGTTTGTTGCAGCATGCAGCGTAAATACTGTTCCAGAGTTTGATTGGTCCTCTCGGTTTGTCCGTCGGTCTGAGGGTGGTGACTGGTCGATAGTCTCACATCAATTTGAGCCGACCGACAGCAACTTCGCCAAAAATGAGAAATAAATTGACTACCTCGATCCGAAATTAGAACCGAAGGAAAACCGTGCAGTCGGACGATGTTTTCGAGAAATTCTCGGGCCAGAGTTGCTGCTGTTGGCAAGCCTTTGAGCGGAATGAAATGCGCCATCTTGGAGAATAAGTCCACGATTACTAGAATCGTATTGTATCCGGAGCATGGAGGTAGATCGGTGATGAAGTCCATAGAAAGCGTATGCCAAGGGCGAGGTGGGATGTCAATAGGGCGTAAGAGGCCTGCTGGTCTTTCCTTTTGACTCTTGTTTTGGGCGCATACTCCACAGGACATTATAAAGTCTCTGATATCTTTTTTCCAAGACGGCCACCAGAAGTAGCGCTTGATCTTTTCTGAGGTCTTGGCCATACCGGGATGTCCTTCCATTAAAGAATCGTGATAACAAGAGATTATTTTTTTCTGTAAATCTGTGCTGGGTAGGTATAATCGTTCTTGGAAATACAATAAGTTGTCCTTTACTGCAAAGTCCTTTCCCTGCAGATGCCAATTCTGTATGTCTGCTGGAGTTACAAGTTGCCTGGCTTTATCCTTAACTTCCTCTATGGATTCTGTGGCGATTACACCCAGAATTCTTTGTTCGGTTATGATTGGTACAGGTTTAGGGTTGATCAAATGTTCTTCCACTCCCATCCGAGAAAGGGCATCAGCTTTACCGTTCTTTGTACCAGGTCGATAGGTAATAATGAAGTCAAACTCGGCAAAGAATAATGCCCAACGGAGTTGTCTAGAGGATTGGGCTTTTGCGGTTTTCAAATATTGCAGGTTTCGGTGATCCGTAATCACAGTAACGGTGTGTCGGGCCCCCATCAGATAATGCCGCCAAGCCTTAAAGGCAGACTTGATAGCCAGAAGTTCCTTGTCAGTAATCGTGTAATTGATTTCAGGAGGCGAGAATTTGCGGGACCAAAATGCCACGGGATGCAACTGATTGGTTACCGGGTCCTTTTGTGATAGAACTGCCCCCATGGCAAGGCTTGAAGCATCAGTTTCCACGATGTAGGGGAGTTCGGGGCGAGGGTGTTTTAAGATTGGTGCAGAGATAAATTTAGTCTTCAAATCCTGGAAAGCTTGTTCCGCCTCGGTAGACCATTCAAAACGTTTGTTTTTCTTTAACAAGGCAGTGATCGGCTGGACTATTCGAGAGAATTCGGGGATAAACCTGCGGTAAAAGTTAGCGAAGCCTAACATGCTTTGCACACCTTTTACGGAGGATGGTGATGGCCATTTGAGAACTGCATCGACCTTCTTTGAATCCATACGCAATCCGCCAGGTGATAATATGAATCCCAAGAATTCAACTTCAGTCACGTTGAAAACACATTTTTCCAACTTAGCGAAAAGTTTGTGTTGACGCAATCTTTCGAGGACCATTTTCACGTGTTTCTGATGTTCAGATTCCGATGAAGAATAAACGAGGATGTCGTCAATGTAAACAACAACACACACATCTATGAGCTCTCTGAGGACATCGTTCATAAAATATTGAAAGGCGGCCGGGGCATTGCAAAGTCCGAAGGGCATGACCTGATATTCAAATAGCCCATACTTGGTGCGGAAGGCCGTCTTCCATTCATCGCCCTCTTTTACTCGTACCAAGTGGTAAGCTCCTCTAAGATCCAGCTTTGTATATATGCATGCTTTTCTGACTTGGTCCAGGAGTTCAGGGATCAAAGGTAACGGATATCTATTCTTAACGGTGATCTGGTTCAGGGAGCGATAATCTATACAAGTTCTAAGGTCTCCTTCCTTTTTTGGAACGAAGAACAAAGCTGAAGAAGCAGGGGACTTGGAAGGACGAATAAACCCATTTGCCAGGTATTGATCCAGGTATTGTCGAAGGTGAAGGTTCTCAGGCTCGGTGAGGGCATAAATTCTACTACAAGGAGGAGTAGATCCAGGTATCAGGTCTATCTGGCAGTCATAAGACCTATGAGGAGGTAGAGAGTTAGCCTGATC
Source organism: Ambystoma mexicanum (assembly GCF_040938575.1). NCBI lineage: Eukaryota > Metazoa > Chordata > Amphibia > Caudata > Ambystomatidae > Ambystoma > Ambystoma mexicanum. The sequence goes on from NC_090931.1 coordinate 1,196,540,920, forward strand.
CTTCCGGAAAACATCTTGGTATTCTAGGTATTCGGGAGGTAACTGGGGAGTCTCTGAAGAAATTGCTGCCAGTGCAACACCAGGTGGAGGGTGACAAGTAGAGACACATTCTGGAAACTGGACCGTTCTTGCTCGCCAATCGATCAGAGGATTGTGTTTCTCTAACCAAGGTATTCCTAGAATAATCTGAAACTGAGGGGCCTTGATCACATCGACCACGATCTTCTCATGGTGTCCATCTTGACTTACTAGCATCACCTCTTGAGTGGTATGCGTTACTGGCCCGGAGGCTATCTCCGTACCATCCACCGTAGTAATGACGTCTTTTACAGCCTTGGGACAAAGAGTTAGATTCATCCTCAAAACCATTTCATGATCCACATAATTGCCGATGGCACCGCTGTCGACGTAAGCTTCAATTGCATGTAATCGATCCGGATTATCAGGGCTAATGAGGACCATAGGTATCACGAAATGCGAGGTCACGGAACTGGTTTTCACGCTCGGCAAGAGGACCTCTATTCTTGTCGGGCGAGGTCGTTTCCCTGCTCAGAGTTTGTAACTTTGGTAACTGCAGCTCCTACTGCCTTCTTGGCAGGTTTCACCGGACAGTCTCGAAGAAAGTGCCCTGAGTTTCCGCAATAGAGGCATAATTGCAACTGTTTTCTCCTTTCCCGCTCCTTTTGTGTTAGAGGACCTTTCAGACCCCCTATTTGCATGGGTTCCCCGGAGTCTACTCCTTTGGAAGGAGTTGGCGGTTTGGAAAATACTCGAGCATCAAACTTGGAACGATCGGCCTTCCTGTTCTGCAGTCTGTGATCTATTTGAACGACTAAGTCTATATAGTCCGAACAATCTTGTGGGGGATTCACTACTTGGGCTAACACATCTTTGAGCTCTCCACGTAGACCTCTATAAAACAGCGTAATCCTTTTGTCCTCAGGCCATTGAGTTTCCACTATCAGTCTGTTGAAAGACGCAATATAAGCCAAAAGCTCTTGATTACCTTGTCGCAACGAAAGAAGCTCATTGTCCAAGGCCTGCCCCTGTGAATGTCTTGCGAACAGTTTTTCCATACTGAGCTGAAAAGCTTGAAAATCATGGAGGACCGGATCATCTTGATTTACTAGAGGGATCGACCAGTCTGCCGCATTGCCACTAAGGTACGAAAGCACGAAAGCTACTTTAGCTTGATCAGTTGGAAAGGCTGCTGGCCGGCATAAGAAATGCAACCGGCACTGATTGATAAATACTGCAAACCTCTTTGGGTCACCAGAAAATCGTTCGGGCGGAGCCAGAGGTACATTCCCAGGTAGGTTGATCTGCACTGGATTCATAGAGGATGTAGAAGGAAGATTTCCCCCAGATGCGGGTAACGGGGTCTGTCTGGCTTGTGACTGTAGCAATTGTCTAGCAAGATCATCTGTTCGCTCCTTGGAAATAATCAGTTCCCTTCTTAGAGCGTTCGTTTCCTGACGGGCTGCATGCACTTCTGCCCTTAGTTCCCCAAGTAACTGGGCTAGCTGGTCGGTATCCGAGGTTTCCATAGCGCCTGGACGGGAGTTTTGTGGTAGGCTTTGCGTTCTGTAACGCTCACCTGATTCCCGTAGAGGCGCCGGTCTTGACTGGGCGTATACCGTATCTTCAAAGGTGATGTGTAACACACGGCTGGCTCTTTGGGCTGGACCTCTGTGCACTGTATGTCTGACTCGAAGGGTAAGATGTCTGCAGATAGAAAATATGGGATTAAGGAACTGGGTTATTGAATGTCTCTCTCTTCTTCCCTTTCTCTTCTCCTGTAGAACCCCAAAGGTTAACGCTCTCACCTCAGGTATGTGAACGCTGTGCTCTCCATCTGCCTCGGGGCAGGGTGCTGTAACCAGTTTCTTCACTGGATAAGGGGAGCAGGCCTCTTGACTTCAGAGGACTGCTGTCCGTCGTTTACTGCACGAACGGTAAGTTTCGAGTAATTCTAATGTCTTTAAAGTCTTTAGTAATGATGTCTCTTGTTTTGCAGGGTTCCGGCGATGGCGGATGACGGGCTGAAGTGAGTTGAAGATGGAGCCCGTGTGATGAATAGAAGCGCCTGGAAGCACGTAAGTAAGCGCGTGTTGCCTGCTTCACGATGCGCTCTAACTGTCTTTTTATTTTGCAGGTACAAGTTCGGAGCGGCTGCAGGGTGCTGGAATACCCACTGGGTTAGATGTGGAAAGGAGTAATGGCACGTGAGTATTAAAGTTCCCCAATGTCTTTAAACGCACCTTGTTTTGTCTTTCAGATGCGGGATGCAGCGCCGAAGGCCTCCGGAGCGTGCGAAGAGTTGGTAAGCTTTTGTTTTTCAGATGCCGGAATGCAGTGTGAAGACCTCCGGAGCGCACGAAGAGTAGGTAAGCCTTTGTCTTTCAGATGCCGGAATGCAGCGCGAGGCGTTGGTGACAGCCGATGGACCAGGTAAGTGAAGAGCTGTCACTGAAGACCGTAATGCTAACCTGTTCTTTCTTGTCTTTATAGGTGTTGCTGAAGACTGGATTCAGGATGGTAAGCCTTTTTCCTTAAGCCCAGGATCAGATGCAGAAGACACGATGAGCGTTCTGCTGCAGAGGATGCAGAATAATGCAAAGCAAGATTCATCCATCGGGTGTGGTTTAAATAGCCTCCTGTAGTGCTTAGGTGTCTCCTTCCACAGCCACGCCTAGGTAAGAAAAGAGTTCCTGCTTTCCAGAAGAGTTCCAGTGTTCTGAATCTAGGGAGTGGCTCCTGCCCCACCCAACAGGAAAAGTAGTTCCAAACAGAAGAGGATCAGAGGCTCAACTGGCAGGCAAGTAAGCAGCATGGTCTACAGCAGGTAAGTCCACCCAAGCATTATGAGCCCGGCGCTTCCAGCGCTGGGACTGGGCATATTTATGAGCCTGGTGCCACTGGCGCCAGGACTGGGTCCAAAAGGTCCCAATTGGGACTGGTTGGCACTCGGAACCTGGGTTATGGATCTGCTTCCAAGGGAGTTGGGAAAACCCTGACCTTTTGGAAGCAGAGATCATGACAATAACCTTTTGTCAAATCCAGGGTGCTCAGGAAGGTGGCTGAACCAAGTCTTTCTATGAGCTCATCAATTCTCGGCATTGGATATGCTTCATACCGGGAAATGGCATTCAGCTGCCTAAAGTCCATACAGAACCTAGTGGTGTCATCCGGTTTTGGCACTAAGACTACTGGCGAACACCAGGCGCTCTTTGAAGGCACAATGGTTCCCAGTGCCAGCATGTCTTCTATCTCCTTGGCGATCACCCCACGTTTTGATCCTGGAATCCGGTAGGGCCTAAGGCGTACATTTTTCCCCTCCTCTGTGGGTGTGGCATGGGTGGCCATATGGGTTATCCCGGGTATGCCTGAAAAGGTCTCGGCTACCGGGTTCAACGTAGAAAACAATTCAGTTCTTTGGGTCTCATTCAATTGTTCCCCCACTTGCACATCCTGTAGGCTACTAGGGTGCTTTGGAACCAATTGTTCAGGGACGGACATATCCGATAAGGCAGCACACAGCACACTCTGGGTCCCTTCTTTCCACAGCTTGAGAAGGTTTATATGATAATTCTGATATTTGTTTTTACGTTCGGGCTGTTCCACCTCATAGTTCACGGGTCCTAAGATTTTGGTGATCGGATAGGGCCCGTGCCATTGAGCCAGCATTTTGTTTGTGTGGGTAGGCAGTAGCACCAGAACTTTATCCCCGATCTTCAAGGACCTTGGCCTGCTTCCCTGATCATAGTATTTTTCTTGTTTTTCTTGTGCCCTACCCAAGATTTCTTGAGCATAATCCTTCAGTTTTCCCAGTTGTTCCCTCAGGTTGTGAACATAGTCTGTGAGCGAAGTTTCTTCTTGTTGCTCCCAAGTGCCCTTTAGTAAACCCAGCACCGACTTGGGTTGTCTACCGAACAACAACTCAAAAGGGGAGAATCCTGTTGACGATTGGGGAGTATCCCTTAGAACCATTAACACCCATGGTAAAACCCGCTCCCACCCCAAACCGGTGGGACTGCTGGCTCTCTTTATCATCTGTTTAATTGTTTTATTGTACCTCTCCACCAACCCATCAGTTTGTGGGTGGTAAACTGAGGTTTTCAAGTGATGTATACCTAGGGTTTTGCACACTTCCTTCATCACAACTGACATGAAATTGCTTCCCTGCTCTGTCACTATCTCCATGGGTATTCCCACTCGAGGAAAGAAGGATAACAGGACATTGCACACCTGCCTCGCTGAGGTTCCTCTTAAAGGGAATGCCTCTGGATATCTGGTGGCGTAGTCCACTATTACTAGGAGGAACCGGAATCCTCGACTGGAGGGTTCTAATGGCCAGACTATGTCCATTCCAATCCTCTGGAATGGCTCCTTGATCAAGGGCATTCTTTGTAGGGGTACTCTGGCCGGTGTGTGATTGCTAGTTTTCTGACATATGACACACTCCTGGCAATATCTGGCTATTTCTGCGTATATTCCAAGCCAGTAGAAGTTTTGTAGCACCCTCTTTCCAGTCATATGTTCGACTAAATGACCCCCTGTGGAATGATCATGTGCCAGTTCAATCAGAGTCTTCCGATATGACTGGGGAACCAGCAATTGTTCCTTCTCTTGGCTATCTGGACCTCGAGTTACCTTATAATAAAGCCCTTGTTTCTCCTTGAAGTAGGGAGTGGTAGTTGGTGGTTCTTTTACATTTAATGCTTGTTCTCGTGCTCTTTTTAGTGTTTCATCCAGACCGGATTCGGTCCTGAAAGATGGCAGATGATCCCCCACCCGCCAGTCTATAAGGGCAATGTCCTCTCTTTTAATATTCAGTTTATTCTTCCTTTTCTGGTTCTTGGAGGGTTTTATTCTGTCAATTCCTCTTATCTCGGTCTGTGCAAATGGGGCTTCTTTTAACCATTTATCGAACTCTGGAATATCCGTCCCTATTTGGACGGGAGCAGGTAGGGTGGGAATAATGGCCGCTATAACTGGTATCTCTTTCCCTTGTAAGCCTAACACCACTTTTTTAGTAGGGTACCCTTTTATGTCCCCATGCACACATTTAATGTCAATAGTTCTCACCTGTCTGGGGTCTTGTTCGCTCACATGTGGTTGTATGGCCGTCTGCCTGCTTACGCTATCCATCATAGCTTGTTGGGGATGTCCATCCACTGTTACCTCTATCACATAGGGCAGCCTTTTCCTGTTTCCGTGCTGATGTAGGGTACCAATTTCCATGGGTTCGGTCTTGTTTCTCTTGGTACAGAACCGGGCAATGTGGCCCCATTCCCCACATTCAAAACATTGGGGTGCCTGCCCTTTCATTATGCTTGTTCCGGTATTGGGTTTAGGATCTGATCTGTTCCGTGGCTCCTGTGTGCCTCCCCGATTATTACTGCGCCAGGAGGGAAGGTCATTGTGATGCCTTGCCGGCGGGGCTGCAAAATTGCGCTATGTCCCAGCTTTATGGTACGCGGTGGCCGCGTCCATGGCTTTTGACAGGGTCAGGTGGTGATGTTGCCTAACCCATTGTTGGATGGGACCTGGCAAGGCTTCAATGAATTGTTCAAGCATTACCTTCTCCTTGATTTGCCCAATCGTGGCGGTGTTAGTTTGCAACCACTTCTCAGCTAAATCTTGTACTCTGTAAAACAACTGCCTTGGGCTTTCGCCAGGCTTTAGCTTGGTTTCCCGGAATTGGAGCCTATAGGATTCCTCGTCCATCCCTAGCCTCTCCAGTACTGATTTCTTGATATCCGCATACGGTGTGTCCCCGTTAGGGTTGGCCACCTGATAGGCTCCTTGCATTACCCCAGTGAGAAGTGGCGCCAAAAAGAAGGACCATGGGTCCTGTGGCCATTGTGCTGCATGGGCTATCCGTTCAAAATTTACAAAGAAGAAACTGGGATCATCTCCCGCCTGGTATTTTTGAAGCACTGTAAGGGGAATGGCCGGTGAGACCTGTGTGCCGCTACTGATTCCCCCAGAATTCTCAGGGCTTTCCGACCCTGCTCTTGGGCTGCTGTTTGCACTTGCAGAGCCTGTTGTAGTGCTTATCGGTCTGCTTGGGCCTGATGTCCTTGCACCTGCACCAGTTGTTGTAACTGTTGTTGCTCTTCGGCCAATGCCTTTATGACTGCCTCCATTCTTTTGGGGTAGACATTTCTCTACACAATCCCACCGCTGCCACCACTGTTAAATAGTGAGCCAGAGACTATAAGGTAGGGTAACAAATGAGGTTTATTGTACAGCTCACCGAGGATCTGTAGGTTAACTTCAAGGCACTTTAATACAGTTTAAAAAAGGCAAAAACAAGGATCCTGGGCCCCTCCTTCACTGAAAGGCAGACTGCAATGAGTGAACCCAGAATTAAAGCAGCACTTCAAACAAAACGCCGTTCATAGGTTGAAAACCATGGCTACAGCTGTCCCTTGAAATAAATGCAGTTTGTAAGGTTGGCTGCCGTACTTTGCAAATAAAATGCTGTTCTTTAAGGTGAAACCAAAGGGTTCAGCTGTCTTTTGAGAGAAATGCAGTTCATAAGGATGTCAGCCGTACTTTGAAATAAAATGCCATTCTTTAAGGTGAAAACAAAGATTGCAGCTGTCTCTTGAGAAAAATGCAGTTCATAAGGATTAGGGCGTTTTTCCTCTGCACGCCCGTCAAAACACACAATTGTTTACCGCTCTGCCGACTCGGGTCGAATCACCCAATAAACAAAACTTCCTGAAGCCACTTTTCACCTCCTTTGCAGCTCCTTTTCCTTCTGGCGCTTCCCTTCCTTCCGCAGACGGGCTTGCCTGCAGGGCAGATAAGGCGCCCACCGGAGGGTGTTCCTTTTCTCACTAGTAAGCCCACGGGTACTGGGGACTGGTCTCGTTCCACGCCGTGCCTCCGCCGTCAGCCTCCTTCCATTGCTAAAAACCGAGAGAGAGCTGGAGTCATTTTGTGAGCCTTTTAACCCGCATGTCCCTCCTCCCTGGTAATTAACTGTGGGTGTTCCCATCCCCAGTATTATCACACCTGATGCTAATTCTCCTCCCTGCTTAATTCTCGTGGAGTGAGTTTTAGTGTTAATCCCTGACTGTGGAAGTCCACCTGAATAGGGAAATGCGGTTTTTCGTCTCCTTTGCCTGATTTCTTTTCCCCTTTTCTGGCTTTTATACTGATGAGGTCTTTGTTGAGGCATTCTGGGATATGTAGTCCGTGTCTCTATTTGTTTGCTCATTTCCCTCATATTTAACATTATTTTGTCCTTTGCGATGACTGGCTTATCTCCCTGCAGGCTGTTCAATTCCATATCTTCATCCCTTGTTAGGGCGGCCGCTACTGATTCCCTATCACAGTGTAACAGGAATAGTAACACACGTTCCCATATGAGTTTTTCATACACCAACACGTACGATCAGGTATGCGCGATATGTGTATTCCAACTGTACTGATGTGAAATGAAATATTATAACTTACACAAATCTAAGCTGGGTTGCTAGCAAATTATTTTGCCTACATGGCTCCGTTTTAATGTTTTACAGATGGGAAGTTCATTTTGATTAGTCACTGTGAGACTTTATGCGGAAATTAACATGACACTGCTTGACACATATCAACTCTTGAGGCAAAGGCGCTATTTTGTTTTATGATAATGAAAATATCACTGTGATGAATAAGTGACAAGGACGGATAAATCTGCAGGTATTTAATAACTATCCTGATTTACTCTATTCAGTATGGTAACATGTTGAATTCAACACGATGGGTTTGTGTGAGTACTTTACATTGCTTATTTTTCTTGTTTCTTTTTCTTTTTTGTACTATAGAATTCGCCCTGATGAAGGACCAAGTGTGGGTCCGCAGTGCATTGGCATATCCTTTCTGCTTCTCCTAAATTAACAAATGTTGCTAATTAAAAACGTAATTGACAAAAGGAGCCATACGGGATATCTTTTTCTGTGTATGGATGGTATCCTAATCATACAGCTATTTATGATCTGTTTATCTTCGTGATATGAATGAACTCAACATTTATCAGTAGTTTTCATTACAATTGGCGACTTAAGATCTGATGGAAGTTTTTTCTCATCAGACATTACTGCAGTTTTTCCTTTACCCCAGTATAGTGTATACTGGTTCACTTGGTGATGCCATTAACCGCATGTTTCAATAAACAAGCAGTGATACGAATTCTAAACGAACATAGCGGTGCCCGCTCCAACCCCCTTTTCTTGCTAAATTATAAGAATAGGCCATGTCTGGTTCTGTTATAGTGGCTTATAAGAGCACATCATTATTAAAGCAACACCAATCTGATATGATGCAAGTGACAAGTCTGTGAGCCCAGACGAGCTAGCTGTAATTATGGCAGTCTGGCTGTCGGCACTGCTCCAAGTGGACAAAAGCAAGGATGCTGTCTTCCGTTGATTTCCCGTGAAGAAGTGTAATCCTTTCCATTATGCCAAGGAGCTTCCACCAGGAGATCTCCTGGGAACGTTTCTGCAAAGTGGCACTCACATAACAAAGGCCAACTGCACACCTTGGTGTTGTCACCAAAGTGCTTTTAAAATATGGAGGCTTGGGAACGGAGAAGAGTAAGAACTGCTTAGTATTTTGATTTTTCTGGTGCCATAGTTCAACCCAAAAAAACTGAAGATTCATCACTGATCCCCATTTGTAACCTCCTCCCATGTGGCCAGGGGAGAGCAGCCGCTACCTGATCCCGACCCTGGGGTGTGGCTATAAGAGAGGGCATCACATGGGAGGAGACATTGTTCATGGAGATGTCTGGACTCCATCGGATGAGACATGGCATCCCCCGTTTTCTCTTGAAAATAGCATCCCCATGTCTGAAACCCTCGTGTCCTATTTTCATGCATCCATTCCTTTTCCTGTGAAGAGCAGGGAAACCCCTTTTTGCCAAATCTACCAACCCACCTTCAAACCTTGGACTACCTTTCAAATGTAATGACATCCCCTTTTTCAATTCCACTTTTCAAATCAATCAGAACTGACTTGCCATCAAAACCTTTTAAAAAAGATTATCCAAATTCCACACATCAATCATCACAATGGACTTCTCTTCCCAGAATTCATGAAATACTGGGATGAAGAAGAAGGATAGAGCAATGTGGAGCAAAAGATACAGCTAACCCAGGGAGTGGTCTAGTGTCTTCTGGCACACACCTGTGCTTGGGAAATGTAAACAGCCCAAACAGAGAATGGACGACAGCTGCTGTGGTGACTGTCGAGAGAGTTTGACCTCTCCACGAGGAGCAGACAGTCACCAAGCCAGGACTGGTGTGGTGGAGCCAGGCAGCTCACCACCGGAGGAAGAAGGAACTGCTGAACCAAGAGACACTGCAGGAATTCCAGGAGCAGGTGAAGAACTGCTGGGTGTTTGCAGACAAAGGAAAAAAGCATTTTGCTTGCCGGAGCCAAGAGGACAGCAGGCGTGTAGAGTGGAAGCCGCAGAGATCCGGCAAACAAAGGAAAGTGGGATGCGAGAAGGAAGCAGACAGGAATCCTTCACCAGCCGACCATGAGAGTAGATATCAATGCCTACAGAAACTGGTGAGTCCTCCCAAAAGCAACATGGACACCCAGGAGTATCAGCGAACATGCCAAATGCGAACAATTGAAAGTGACTTACCTGAAAAAGAGAAGAGACATGGAAATATTGGGAAAAGGGAACTTAAGTCACAAACAAACCCTTTTTCTAGTGTGTAAGCCAGGCACTCTTTGTTTTTCTTTACTCACCCCTATTTGGACAGGTATGCCCAGATGTGGGTTCTGTGCATGATGGGCCTAGAGACCCAATCTACACCTTACTGATGATGCCCAATCAGGCTGAAACATATCTGGGTTTGCTTGTGGTCCGGTGCAGTAATGGATGTGGCCAAACAGCTAGGGCTGGACTGCCTTTTTGGGTGGGGAAGCCAGTATGATTTTCATATAGTATTTCCCCTTTCTGTAATAGCTTGGCAGGTGCATAATGGTTATATGCAGGGTTGCCCAGAGCGATGCCAGATGTTAAGATTAATTCTGCACCTTCCAGCCATGAACTCTTTGTTTTTCTGAAGTCACCCTGAGTGTGACAAGCGACATGCCTGCTTGGCAATAGAGACCCAAGCTACACCTCACTGATGTCACACAGTGAAGCCAATAATTCCAATGCAAGGTGGTGTCTGGCAAGGAACTGTAGCAAATTGGTAATGGTTGTTCAAATTCGCATTTGTGCGCAAGATTAATCACAAAATGCACACAATGCAGATGATGAATGTGCAAATTCGCATAAATGCATGAACCATTAATATGACAATGGTCACAATGGTCTACTAGAGGGAGGTTAAGGCAACACAACCTCAACTGTACTCCTTAATAGCTCCCTATAGTATAGTATAACCCTTTCCTTTTACTAGTTTCGACAGAACAGTCATCTAGAACAACAGGTGAAATGATGTCAGTTTTCTTCAAAAACAAAATTACATTTGATTCGTTCCCTCGAGCCTTAGCTCATCAATCATCCCCAATTGTGCTCCTAGAAAAGTATACATAGAAAGGGATATTAAGTTACCTCTCACTTAAGATACAATGTGGAAAAAATCCATCGCAATTCCGAGTATACTGCGCAGAATAAGCATACCCTGCAACAACACAACAAACAACGTGGGTAACTATCCTCTAGTTGTCATGCAATGGTTAGAATTAATAGTAAAACAAAACCATACGTCACCTTATAGTAACGCCTGGGATGCACTCCAAAAGGGTTCCTCCAAACCCCAAGTCAGTATAGCAATGTATTTATTGGGAACTCAGCACCACGTCAAAGTCCCCACTAAAATATTTTCAAAATTTACAAAAAATGTTTTAAAACACAGTTCAACTGAGAATTCCAATTCGAAAACAAATGTAATTTAATAAACATAGGACAATGACATTTTCAATGTAATTCCAGTAAATTCACAAAAGATAAACACACTTATCGCTGAACCCCTATTAACTCATAGGGCTCTTATTTATAGAGAAACAGATCATTTCAAGCAATGCGGTGCTACACTTGATACATAGTTTAAAAATCCATGTGACGTCTCTGTGGCTTCTTACTTCAATTCCACATGATACAATTACAGCCTTTAGAGCCACATATAAACAACTTTAACATCAAATGACTTCCTTTCGTAGATATATCCGAATAAACTTCACTATATGTTGCTATACAGCCAATACGGTTCGGATTGAAGAGCAATCCATCTTCAGGGCATGGGAAGCCTAATCGTTTCACAGGTTCATTCCAAACGCGGGAGTGCACCTTGACACTTGGCACAGGGAACTGACGTCTCCAAATGAAATCCAATAAGACCGGACCTTCTGCATTGAACCGTGCCACAACCGTGGTCATCACTAGCCAGAGTGACGCGTAACTCCATTCACTCAAGACCAGACTCCCTAGTATCGAGTAGCCGCACGGATCAGCCTTGACGGACAGATACAAGCCACTAATTAAATTAAGAATGACTAGTACACACATACAACAAATGGAAACGGAAGTGAACATAACATACCTTAACCACATCTATTACTCATATGGCGGCAGTAAAATGCTAGTGTTTGGCAAAATTCATGTCAGGCTATTCTTAGCATATGTAGAAATGACAGACATGTGCAACAATGCACACACAGAATATTTAATCAAGTATCCCATAACAATGTGAGTTGTATCAAGCTCCAAATATCTAACTCCTGCTGAGTTGAAATTAAATTGAAATCAACGCGGAACTTCCCACGCAATGGCACCAACAAATGCTGAGCCGGTGTACAAAGTCAAATTGAAATACCAGCACTTGGTGCTCCACCTACCAGATCACGTGCTAGGCGATGCTCAATATACCTATTAAACTATCAATATGTTGGACAAACAGCAAGAACTATGAAAGAATAGCTACTGCTATGGAAAGTGCCACCTCCCACTGCTATAATGCGCCGGTAGGTAGTTCAATGTACGGCGCAATTGTTTATTAAAAATTACAACCAGATTTAGATGGCAATAAATGTAATATTAATGGTGTCGGGAAACTTTCCACAAAACCAATGACGCAAGCCCAATAATCACGCACACGATATAGTGCCCTACAATAATTATAGTTATAAGAGACGCAATGTTGGAATAATGGTTAACTCTGCTGGGGGTAACTCCATGTACCCACTTAAAGAGAGAAATGAATTGAAGATAATTATAAATAGAAACCTCACAGATCACAGCTTCTACTTGAGCCATCTTATCTATATTCGGTATTCTCAAGTATCCTAATCTGTGGGTGTAATCTAGGAACTGAGATGGACACAACTGAATGGCTTCTAAGGTTTAGACAGGCATAATTAATTACAAGCAAACCAACTGGTTCCATTCTTCCTGATTATTTAGACCACTATTGTGTCTATGTGTATTGTACATCCACCATTGCTCAAGTTGGGCAAGTTTGACGGATGTACTCTGACCATCATTGCCATAAACTTTTTCAATTGCCCACCATTTAAGATCTTCTGGACTCTGTCACTCAGTCCAGAAATTAGTTACTAAAGGTGATGTTCAACTCTGCATCCTAATCTAGAGCTATGTTCTGTGATCTTATTTTTGGCAGGCCTAGATGTTTTACCGATATAGGTTGTTAGGCAAGGGCACATCACTACAAAAATCACTTTACTACTATTATATGTTGTTTGGTTTCTTAAAATCCATACCATGTTGTTAATAGTGACTTAGTACATGGACATGTAAATCTACAGCTATTACAGCTATCACATGGGAAATTGCCTGTTACTGGGTGCATCCCTCACATGGAGGTGATTGTCTAAGATCTAGGTTGTGAGACTCTGCATGTGCAAGACAGCCATTCCTTCAAATGCATTTCTTTTCTACATGCAAAAAGGTTATAGGGCAAAGTAGAGTTATCTAACCGAAGCAAAATCCAATGTTTAGAGATGGCTTTCCTGATCTCATTATGATGGGTGTTGTACGTCATGGCACATACCAAACAATCTTTCACCTTACTGCTCATAGAGTTTCTGAGCAAAAGAGTATCTCTAGGTTGATTTTTAGCTCTCTTTTTAGATTGTGTCAATAATTGCATTGTGTATCTATCCCCTCTTTGAAAGGTGATCTTGAATGATATTAGAATGTGAATTGAAATAATTCAAACTGGTACAATCAATTCCTTATAGCCCTTTTGAATTGCCCATAAGAAATATTGCACTGTAATGCTTGTGGGTTTAAAGAAACTCTCATAGTGTAAAATGGTATTTCGGTCAGTTTTTTTAAGGAACAAATCTACCACTAAATGGCCACTTTCTTCTTTAATGCGTAGATCCAGAAATGCAATCTGTCATGTATCAGACTGCATAGTGAAACTCAAATGAGGGTTCAATGAATTGATCCAGGCATGGAATAGACTAGTATTTCCCTTAATAGTATCCCAGATGGTTAAAACATCATCAATGTATTGTTTGTAAAACTTGAGTGCCAATTTGAACTTCCACATATAGAGAGTGGCTAGATAGGGGGCAAATGCTGCACTAATTGCTGTATCCTTTACATATAATAGGAGATTTAAAAATGGAAAAATATATTCTTGCTTAATGCATTTTGTGACAGATCAATCAACAGATTGCTCGGCACTTGGATCAGTTTTTCTTTTTCTTCTAGAAAGTCTTTCACAACCATTAATGATTTTCTTTGGGGGATGTTAGAGTGTAATCACTCTACATTTCGAGTAACATGATAGTGGGGTAAAATGTTGCTCCCTCCACTTGATTTATTACATATGTCGTATCTGCCAGATAAGTGAAGGAGTCCCGTTGAAGTTCCGCTCTGCTCCAACTTCCAGTGCTATGTGGATGACACTCAGCTCATTTTCAGGCTACCCTCATCCACCTCTTCTCCCTCTCTCATCTCTGTCTGTCTGTTCGCCATCCAGGAGTGGTGTGCTGCCAACGATCTCTGCCTTAATGCCAGCAAGGCCGAGATTCTCCTCATTGGCACACCCGCTCCCTCCTTTCCTGCTACTCTCTGGCTGGCCTCTCTTGGCCCTCTTCCGGCTCCCACCTGTGAGGCTAAGAACCTCAGGGTCATCTTCGACTCCACACTCTCCTTCTCTCCTCACATCTCTGACGTCTCTAAGACGTCACACTACCAGCTGCACCTCCTCAGAGGTATTCTTTCATTCCTCTCCTTCCCCCAGAAGCTCACTGTCTCCAGAGCTCTGGTCCTCTTCAGGCTATACTACTACAACAGCCTCTTTCTAAATCTGCCTGCTTCTACCCTCCACCCTCTGCAACTCATCCAGAACAGGACTTCAAGACTTGTCCTTGGCCTCAAGCCCAGGGATCGTATCTCTCCAAGACTGAAATCTCTCCATTGGCTCCCAGTGGCTGCAAGGATTAAGTTCAAAACCCCCTGCATTGTGCACAAGGCCACCTGGGGCCTGGGGCCTCAATACTGTCAACTCTCTCTTCCTAAATATCTTCCTTCTCAAGCTCTTTGCTCATCCACCTCCAACTCCCTCAGGGTCAGTCGCTTCTGGAAGCAACAAGTTGGCAGTAGATCTCTTTCTCAGCAACAATATAACCACATATAAACACTATATGGCACCCGCTGCTGGATTCAAAGCATTCTCAGGAATTTAAGGCAATATATAGAATAACTGTGTCCTCACTGTATCTAGGTTGAGGAACTCAAATGTTGTCTTGCTCAGGCATCCTGCTTGGAGGCCTCCAAGAGAGATCATAAATATCTCTTTCTGTATAGCATTAGTGAGGTCACCTTCAAGATTTGCACACATTGATATCGTGTACCGCTCCAAATGAAAGAGAATGACGGTTGATTTCTCTAACGCGGACACGCGCGGTACCATAGAATGCCGATAATCGTGGCATCCGGGAAGACGAAATATCAGACCTGACCCGCTCCTTCCGAAGAACTAAGAATTTTAATTCAAAAAGAGCAGGGTGGGGTACCATAAGAAATATGCATATTCAGCTGGAAACATATTACAAACAGCACGTAGAACTGTGCTGTACATAGCCCTGAAGAAAGTGGCTCAATCACATTAGTCCACTGAAACCGGTAGGCTCAATCTGACCTTGCTGTAATAATCTGACCAGTGATCTGGTTATAGGTCAGAAACAGATCCTTCCAAGAAATGCAGGAAGGCTATAGATCGAATTGCTTACAAACTAACACTCAGATTGCGTCCATAGAAAATGAACGCTTTCTGTGTAAAAAATGGGGTTATATTTGTGAAATATAAAAACCTGTCTGGAACCATCTGACAGCATGTACTCTCTGTCTCGTGTTTATCCAAACATTAATACACAAGCCAACAGTACTTTTATGTACATTTTGTTTCTGCCAAACAAAGAAGCTGAATAAAAAACATACATTTTCATTTGTAAGGCAGACAACACATGAGCTGATGGTCATGACATGTGCCTTTTAGGAAAACTTTAATAACCATCTTGACGGTGTGTGCAGAAGGTTAGCGATAGAGCAAGTTCTGTCTCTACTATCCCCTCACCCTAGACAAGCAGAGCAACCAGCGCAACCTAGGGAAAGAAACACACACAGGTTTAGTTCAGTGTGGTTGAAGGGCAAGGAAAACTAGGGCTACATTTAGTGATAATTTAAAATGATGTATTAAACTTACCTGAGACTTTGGTGTGTGATTTAACTGACTAGGGGAGTCTCTAGGTATGAGACCCTGAGCAGTCCAATACGTGTGTGTGTTTTGATACGTATCTGCTTCCCAGACAACAATACTTGCCCTCCTTATCAGCTTTTTTTCACCAAGGAGTCATTGGGACTCATTACAAGTTTGGGGGTAGCCATGCCCTTAACAAGGGCATGGCTACCCCCAAACTCGGGTCTGTCTCTGTCTCTGGGTCCCACGAAAGGGAAATTACCGTGCCATTCCGACCTTGGTGGGCCCGGTAATTCTCCTTGCACGGGACCCAAAGCCGGTACATCCCCATTCCAATTTGAGCCCCCATAGGTCTCAATGGGAATGGGGAGGATGGTAGCATTGGTACCATTCATAACGGTACCTTTGCTACTATCCTGTTCTGCTCGCGGGTGCCGCTCTGCACGCCTGGTCTGACCAGGGCGCCGCGAGCAGAACTCGTACTGTGGCAGTACAGTGATAACGGCACCAGCATCACTACTGGCGTCGTTATCACTGTACCGCCACAGTTATAATGAGGCCCATTGCTGTGTAATCGCAAAAAAAGATGCCATTCAGTTGTATTAAAGTTAAACCTAGATTTATGTGTGCGATCAAATCAATCGTAAATGGAATAGAATTATTTGAGGACTGCCTTTTAAAAAATTACAGTCTCCTCAGAAACCATATGGTTTGCTGTTGGGAATGTCAACCTGGCTCTAAAAGGGGTAGCTCCCTCACTGGCCACAAACTCACTAGTATTGGAACCAAAACAGTGTTTCAAACTGACTTTTCAAAAGAAAATGGGCAGAGATCTTTCTATGCATGTATCCTCATCGGATTCTTCATATGAATGAAAGAGAAACCCTTCTCTAGTATACTCAGATGTTCCTGCGTCAATGTGAAGCCAAATCATTTGTATTTGTAGTTTGTATTTTATTTATTTCTATGGCACTCCAAGCCCGGGGGCTCTGGGCTAATTTCTTACATGGAAAGGTTACAGACTGTACAATGATAAAGATATAGTTTACACAACTTATAAAATATGCATTAACAAAGATATAATTTACACAGTTTACAAAGTGAGGTTACTTATTTACAGGTGTATATTTCTTACATATCGTACATTTATAGGGTTGCTGAAGATTAGGGTCGTGGTGCAGGAGGGGTATCTAGGACTCTTGGGCGAGGAGCCAAGTTTTAGCTTTCCTCCTAAATGGGTGGTAGGCATGTTCAGTTCTTAGCGGTAGGGTTAGAGTGTTCCATAATTTGTCTGCTAGGATGGGAAAACTACTACCACCTGCCTTTTTTAGCTTGAAGCTAGGGATTTTAAGGCAATGTGCCTGCGCCAATCTCGTCGGGCGATCTGAGGTATTACGTGAGAAGTTATTGGTCATGTATCTTGGTGATAGATTAGCGAGAGATTCGTGGGTAAGCGAGAGGTTTTTGAAAGCAATCCTTTGCTTAACCGGTAGCAAATTTAAGTTGCGTCTTGCCTTGGATATATGTTGTGATCTGGGGATATTCAGTGCTGCCCTAATGGCATTGTTTTGAAGAACTTTCATCTTTTCAAGTTCTGTTGACTGGTTCTAAGGTAGAGTGTGTTACAGTAGTCAAGTTTGGAGAGTACTAGAGCTCTAGCTATGGAGATGCAGTTGAGTGTGAAAAGGAACGGTCTGCATGCTGTAATTAACTTGCAAGTGGATGCTGTTGAGGAGGCTGTTGCATTAACCTGTCTTGATAGGGTTAGAGATGAGTCGATGTAAATACCAAGAGTTTTCAAGTCCTTGGAAACGTTGATAGAGTTACATCTATATTAAAGGAGTCACATTGTTTGTCTAGTCTGTTGAGTTTAAGCTTGGAGACTAAAAGGAGAAGCTCTGTCTTCTCGTCATTTAGACAGAGTCCATGGTTGGCCATCCAGACCTGAATGATACTGTAAATGTCATTAAGTACTTTGGCGTTGGTGTCATAGTCTCAGCAGTGGTCGAGGTGTACGAAAAGAAGTAGTGGAACTATGTTCCCTGCTGGCCTGCACCCACTCCCCACAAACTCCATCACCATGCCCCCTCCCACACACAATACAAACCCCCAAACACTTGCAATTGCTGTTTAAGGTACGTCCAGTGCAGTGCACTGAAAGTGCAAGTTTCAATGTGTTCCTACACTTTTATTTTAAAACGAAACCATTCCGGAACAGTTTCTTTTTAAAATAAAAGTACAGGAGCTGTAAAACTTAATTTAAAACAGTAGACGAGCACTGCTCCCATCCGCTCCTGCTCACTTCGACCAATGAGTCTCCTGTGACAGGTATGAGTATCTGAGTGGCATCTGCACACCTGGTGTAGGTGACACCCAGATAGTCGAGGTCATCGAACAAAGGCTTCATGAATACATTGTATACGGTGGGAGAAACGCAGGAACCTTGGTGAACACCCCATGTGACTGGTGCAGGTTCGGAAGAGGCTGATGGTGAGAAAACTCTTATTGATCTATTATCACAGAAGGACTGGATTCAAGTGGTGGCTTTATCAGAGAAGAGTGCTTCTGAAGTTAGGTGCGTGCAAAGGACTTTGTGGTCTACTAAGTCGAATGCAGCCGACATATCTAGTTATAGGAGGAGGGAGAGTTTGCCTTTGTCTTTTAACTCGTCAATTTGGGTTTTTAGGTCATTTAGGCTTCTTAAGTAACGGAAGGACCCAGGCATCTTTTAGGTTGTTGGGCACTATGCCTGTTTCAAATGAAGTGTTGATTAAGGAGGTGATGAAGAGAGCCAATTCCTTGGCTGCCTCCTTAATGATGGGTGCAGGGCAAATGTCTCCCTGGCACCTTGAGGGTTTTAGATTGGTGATTATGTCCTCTACCTCGTTAGTAGTAAGAGGAGAGAAATTGAATAGTTTCAGAGTTTTGGGAGAGGAGTAGAGGTTTAGTTTAGTTTACTTTAGTTTATTATTTGTAAGGCGCGCCAAGCCCTGGAGCATCAGGGCGCACAGGACAAGAATATGCTCAACTTTGTTACAGGTACATCTACATAATCATAGTACATTCTACAATAAATAAAATATGTACAGGTACATGTGCATGGTCATAGTACAGTATACAATAAGCAAGAATGAGCAGGGCTGGAGCTAGGTCCAGACAAGAGGTGATAAGGGTACAGGAATACTTAACAATGTGGAGGTAATATACAGTAAAATAAGTACAGTAATATACAATGGTGTAAAATACAGACCGAGGTATCAGGGCTGGGGCATGCAGGTGGATCGCCAGTAGGGACAGTCAGGTCAAGCAGGTCAGATTAGTTAGATGTCATTGGCTCTCAGCCACTTGGTCAAATTCTGCCTGAATTTCGCGAAGGGCTGGGGTTCTCTTATGTCATGTGGTAGGGAGTTCCAAAGCTGTGCTGCTTTGACTGCGAAGCTATGTCCTCCAATAGTGGCACGTTTAAAGCGAGGGACATAGAGGCAATTCGCATTGACCGTTCTTGTTGGTCTAGGTGAGGTTCTTAAGTGTAGCCTGTCCATGAGGTAGGGTGGTGCCACGTTATTGAGGCACTTGTGAGTAAGGGAGGCAATTTTGAGTTGGATTTGGTCATAGATTTGGAGGCGATGTCCAGGATCATGAGTTTTTTAGATTACATTTTATTTTGTAACATCTTTATTTTGTTCACTAATGCTAACTCTATGTTGGTGCACCATGTGGTGTCTTTAATGCAGGTAATTGGTGGTAGTGCCAGGGATTCCAGCTCTATAAATTCATTGAAGAGTTCTTTGGTGTTTGATTTAGCTTGAATGTTACAGTTATTGTATGTTTTTTTTGGCTTGCAGGATTGCTTCTTTGTAATTAAGGAGGCTCTTAGAAAGTAATCTGTGTCTTCAGGCTGTTGGTTGACACTTCCAGAGTGCTTTTGCATTTCTTTTGGATTTGTGCAGTGATCTAAGGTGTGGGGTGAACCACGAGTTTAGATGCGCAGGAGGTTTGGCTTTGCACAGTTTGAGGGGGGCGATTGTATTTATGGCATTGAGTACAGTGTGGTTGAACAAGTCCACTAGGACCGTGGGTCTGAGTGTTTAGTATTGGTGGCATTAATGACTGGTTTTAGTAGAGGAAGCAGCTTTTCCACTGTTATATTGCAAGTGTTCCTAGTGTGAGTGGGAGGGGCAAGGCTGTGGGAATTGTTCTCATTGCATTCATCCTATATCATGAATGATATAAAGTGATGGTCTGTCCAGGCACATGGTGTATTGGAGAGGATATTGATGTTGTAATTGAGCTTGGCTAGCCAGTGAAGGGTCCTAACTTTGTTGTGGGTGTGTTCTGAGATGTGGTGTAGGAAGCCTAGTTCTGTGATCAAACTGGCGAGGGTCGATGCCTTAGTGTCCTTTGCATCTTGGAATCCAAGGTTTAGGTCCCCTAATAAGATAATTTTTGAGCCTGGATTAGTGTTGTTTGAGAGGAGAATACTAATGGTTGCACTGTAAAATTCAGTGTCACTGATACATATTGGATCACTGTGGTAAAGACAGTTCATATCCGAGTTATGTGAAAGATTAAGCACGAGCAGTACATCATTTAGTCTTTTACAATGTAATAGTCATTTCCTTGGTTGCATTGTGGAATGTAGTTTGGGTGAATGCAGTATATTTACAGACTTTGCAGCTTTGTTTTCTGATTTAATGTTGTAGGTAAGAATGGAAGGCAGAACTGATTTCATGCTTGTGTGCGATGGTTCTGTTTAATGACATTTTTGATTCACATCTAACTAGGTGGTATTTATTTTAAGTGTTTTCTTTGAAAACTTAAAACGGTGTTCATTAACTGAGAGGAGAAAAAAATAGTCACAATCTCCTTTAGTGATTACTTGTACACTCTGTATTGTCAAAAAACAAGGTCACCTCCGAATTTGCAGGAAGTGTTTGAGAATGGACTATGGAATCAGCGTGCTCATAAGAAGGCGCAAATGAGAAGCAGATTCCATAGGAATACATTTGTTTTAGAGTAGCATGAAAACCTGATGTTCTTCCATGATGGAGGAGGAAAGAAAATCAGAGATGCAACCCCTGCTTTGTTCCCTTCCTATTCCTTAAAAGGACACGGAAATTCCCTGCAGTATAAAGGTGAGGCATACATGGCTAACACCTTGCAGTTACACCTTATGTTTGGTCTCGGCAGCATCACAAATGACCCCAGTGTGCTGGCTAAGAAGTTTACAGTGAGGTGTCCCGTCTGGGGATCATGACGAGAAGTGGTTCAACTACACATTGTTTGTGTCTTGTTATGTACAGTTTAGACCTCAGATATTGGATGCTATAGCTTAACTGGAAACTATGTTTACAGTGTTTAGATCACGTCTGGATTGTATGTTTTGTTGAGGTGTTCCTTTACATGGATTAGGTAATGTGAGTTTCTTTTCTTCTCTCCCCAATGTGTTGTGTCCTCTTGATTTGTGTTTGTGTGTTTGGGCAATTTAATATGTTGAGTTGTGTTTATGTCAGTGCTGCTCTGAGCATTTTCATTATGTGTGTGCTTGACGCCTTGTGCATTGTTACGGTTTATAGTGACATTTTCGAATGTAATCATTTCGAATGCCTTAATGTCGAATGAATAATGTCGAAAAAAAAATGTTGAATTGTTTTACATTTTTTTTTAATGGGGGGGTTCCCGCCCAACCACCCGTTTTTTATTGACACTTTTTTTACTAACTAAACCCCCCCAAAAAACAATAAAATAAAAAAATATATATTCGAGAAAAAAAAATTCAACATTTTTGTTTCGACATTAATGCATTCGAAATGATGCATACGAAATTTTAACTGGATACCCATTGTTACACATATTTCTTCTCTGGGAAAGATTTCTAACTTTTTTTAAGTGTGCACATTGTGGGATCATTACCTGCAGAACTTATTCACTGTACTAAAATATTATATAACTCGGAGCCTAATTGATGAGTTACAATCTCAGGGATGCAGAGTTTTAGTAAGTGCAATATGTTTGTACCTTAGTTAAGGACATAACAGACAGTAGCAGGCATAGATGTATTTTCAGTTAAATGGGGGGTCTTGTGTAAGGAATATTTTGAAATGGACATTCTTGGAAACAGCGGAATACAGTTGTACCTATTTGTACATCTCTAATAGTCACAATATAGGACACAATTTACCATGTGTACTCATTGCGAGGTTGTATGTGATGTATTTCTTTACGCCTTTTCTGCTGTATGCTATTTACTTGGTGATATTGGGCAAGACCTTCCTATGTCTGATTGTATCCATTGTTATCAACCTACCACAATGCCATCTGCGATCACCACTGCCTTCAACAATGTTTCCAGCACCCCCAAATGTTTTACTTTGCCTCCAAAACAATTGAACTTTTTGTGTGGCATGTGAGTGTGCCTTTTCAAACAAGCTTGCCCAGCACAGAAAACTCATTTTTTCTAGAGCTCAGTATGCTCAAGCAGGTGGTGTGATGCATCACACAACTAATCAACCTGCCACATTGTCCATCGTATGCGATCACCCCACCTCTGAAATAAATTCCAAAACCTACAAATTAGGTTCTGTTCCCCTCAAAAAAGGCAGCTGCTTGTGTTGCATGTGAGTGTGCCCATTCAGATTCACTGGGCCACTGCAGATTCATTCTCTGTCCTACTGCTCAGTGTGCTCAAATAGGTGCTCTGTTGTATCAGACAGCCAATCAACCTGCCAGTGATGTCCATTGCCTGTGATCACCGACAACTCCAACTTTCTTTCTGTTGTCCCAAAGAAATTCAACTGCTTGTGTTGTGTGCGAAGCTGTGAGTGAAGATTCCCCTTCCTTCCTACTGCTAAGTATGTTGAAGAAGGTAGTGTGGTGCATAACACAGACCATCAACCTGCCACTAAAAAAGTGCTGTGTTTAAGGCAGCAGACTGGGTAAGTCTGATAAGTGCAGAAAAAAAGAAGAAAATGGGGGTGTGGGGAACTGTATGGGTACAGATACAGTCCCCAGTGCAAGGGGTGTGCCAGGAGGCAGTGCCGGAGGGTGGCAGGGTGAGCAGGTACTTGGGCCAAGTTTCTCAACGACTGCTGAAGAGCTCCAGCAGACTTCTTCTATATATAGCCAGGCAAATCTCTCTGCTGAACTCAAATTACTCCAATCTCCTAAACGTACAGGAAGTTCATTGGATCTCAAACTCAGTGAATGTTTGGTTGATTTTGGATTAGGACAAATCATTCATGCCAGGCTTAGTGTCACGACCCTCGCCCAAAACCCCCTCTGGCAAACCCATCGGCCAGGTGGAGTCAGGACTCTGGTCTCTAGAGCCTGGCCGCCTCTTCAAAAGCCCTCATGGGGCTAGTCCTGGAGCCTATGCCACCAGGCTCATACACCACGAAAAACAATGTGCTTGGGAACTACTTTATTGTATTGTCAGCCAACATGGAGGCATCCACATAGCTTGGTTCCAAAGAACCAAGCTATGCGGTCTAGTGTTTTGGGTGTGGCAGGCCTGGAACTACTTTCCCTGGTACTACGTTACCTGGGCTATATACACCACACCCTGACTGCAGAACATGCTTCGTGTTACTTTGCAGCTTGCAACGTGACGCTCACCATGTCCAGCTATTCCCTCCAACCTCGGAGAAGCAGAACCTGCAAGGAGACAAAAGGAACATCATTAGCAGCAGCATCTTACCTGCAGTCTTCATCTTTAAACACTCGCAGCTACTGAGAACAGCTTCCTCGAATCTGCACGCCTCCCGGACAGAACGACCTGAAAGAGGAAGATAGAGGCAACATTAAAGAAAGCTGTAGAGACATTTACAAATTACGAACTGCTCAAAAGGCTTACCTGGCTGTTCGCCTCTCGGCTGGCACCACTCCGGACAACCTACTTGCGCTGAAGAACACTGCGACCTACAAGGAAGGAAAACACAGGTTAGCAAAGACAAGACTTCGCAGCACTGCGCATAGCGCTTACTTACCGCATCATAGCGCTCTTAATGTGCCACCATTTACCAGCGGGGCTCAACCAAGCCAGTTCGCTGTGCTGAAGCACTGCATACCTAAGGAAGAAAAAAGAGACATTTTAAACAAAGAAAGGCATGCAGGATAGCAACAAAACTAAAGAACATTAATAAGACCTACCTGAATAATGTCAAATGGGCCGGCATCAGTGAAGTAACTGGACCGCACTCGCCCATGAAAGACAACGCGCCCCTGCAAAGAAGGCAGGACGGAGAGCATGCCTAATTCTACCACAAGGCAGAACCTTCCCCGCAGACCACATCAGGGCAAAGCTGAGAAGCATACCAGCGAGTAACTCAGCTGGGTGGCGTCCCTGTGGATACCAGGTGAGCGTAACACTTAGTCTCTAGACACAGAACCACACAAACCAAATCGTTTGCAAACTGACGACTGACTTCTGGAAGATTTTGAATGAATCATAATCTCTAGAATTGCACTGGGCAGCCCTCCAGGGCATTGTTTTTCAGTTTTGCATGTTATTGCAGAAGTTTGTATGCAAATCGGCCCTCTTTGAGGTGGTGTTGTAGATTTAATGCTGTTATTGAAAAACGTACATTAAATAAAACTGAGTTCAGCATGTAAGTCATCAATTACATGTTATCAATTTCTTTTATGTGAGAAAGGGAGCCAAATGGACTGTCAGATTCCGTTTTACTCCTCCAGCGCAGAAGCAGCACGAACACCTGCCTCCCCTCGGCAGTCCTGGCGCCTGGGTTAGGGCAAAACACAGGCCGCCGTGACCCCCTTGGGGAAAGAGGGATAGGGTCCTTGGATTGGATGGGTTTCGGGGAGTTAGGTAAACCGGATAGAGGATTAGGAATCTTGATGGTGGATAGGGAGGGGGAATTAAAGGGAAAACATGCTCCTGAGCTCCCGTCCTGTGAGCTTCTCTTGGTTACTTTCCAGCGAACATTTAGTTTTGGTTCACATACACTTGCACTCTCACATGAGGCTTGGCACTCAATCACACTGAAGCATTGCTTTTGCCCCTTGCCTCTTCATGGCAAACCAGAGGCGCTGCACTCAGTTATGGTTTCGCACTGAGTTTGCCCCTTGTCACCTAAAAGCTAGTTCCCCCACTCAAATCTGCTTTAACATGAAAGAATCACAACATATAAGCAATATGTTTTCTCCCCCAAAATGAGCTGCTGCTCTGCCTTTTCAACGTAACCCAAACATAAATATAAAATAGCACTTAGCTCAGGCTGTTTGTGTCCATTTCACGAAGAGGAGGTTCACAAAGTTGTCGGACCTTTCCGCAGCAAGAAGCAGCGCCGGTGCCTGCCGAAAAGGAAACAATTAGTGTGTTTTTCTAGACTGCCCCCTCCAAGTTCAGTTTTCGCTAGTTAGTATAAACACAATGTAGGCATGCAATGCCACATGCTGTTAGTGTTCTGCTCTGGGCTTCGGCAATGGATTCCCCCCAGGTACGGGTCTCCCTTTGATCTCCCTCCCTGGATTGTCTTTGCGGGATTACCGGGATCCCTCCCTCTCAAGGGCTGCCGTTCCGATTGCCAAACAAGTTAGGAATTACAAGAATAACTTAGCTTTTATCTCGCGGGGCCGCAAGAGTTTTTGCAGGCGAAGTCTCGCCCCGCGTGTAGTGTTCTGCCCGGAGATCCTCTGAGATGCGTCCGTTCAGGAGAAAAGATGAGCGCAAACGAATTTGTGTTGTCTGCGCATGCGCAGGAGTTCCTGCGCGCATGCGCGTACGCTTGGGCATTGGTTTGGCCATCGGCCCGGGCTTTTGCAGGCTCTGTGTCCCTGAATTTAGTTCCTGGACTGCCGGGGCTGTAGTTTTTGAGGCCAAGCATGCTGGGAAGTGTAGTTTCTTCCTGGTTCTGTCTTTCCCTGGCTTCAGCACAGTACAACACCAAGCACATCTGCAATGAGGGCAAAGGTGACATCTACATAAGGTGGCTCCCACAACCCTAGTACTCCCCTTGACCCCACGCTTCCTGACAGTACATCCCCTCCCTGAAGGGCCGGGTTTGGTGGGACAGTTCTGGTGAAATAGGCGCAAGAGCCGAGGAGCATGTATGTTACTGGCTGGTTCCCATGATCGGTCTTCCGACCGAAACCCACCCAATCAATTATGTAATGGAGCTGACCCCCCCTGACTCTTGAATTCAATATTGCTCGAACTTCGTATTCAGGGTACCCCTTTACTATGATTGGTGGTGGTCTTTTCATTCGAATGTGGGTAACGGCTGGTTTCAAGAGAGCTACATGGAATACCGGGTGGACTTTCATATTCTGAGGCAAGTGGAGTTGCATGGCCACAGGATTTATAACTCGTGTTATCTGAAATGGTCCCAAGAATCATGGTTTCAGTTTCTGAGACCCAGGCATTTGCAAGTGTCGGGTTGACAACCACACTTTATGACCTGCTTTATAGTTCGGACTGGGCTGGCGCTTCTTGTCTGCGTATCTTTTACTGGAGTCTTTTGCGGATACCAAGTTCTGATGTGCTTGTTCCCAGGTTTGTGTTAACAGTCCTACTCCAGCTTGGACGGATGGTAAAACATCAGGTAAGTGAGTGACTGTGGGCTGGACATGTGGGTCATAACCGTACGTCATGTAGAAAGGGGAGTAGCCGGTGGAAACATGTTTGGAATTATTATATGCTAGCTCTGCCAACCAGAGTGTTTCCACCCAAATACCTTCGTGCTATGAGTAAAACAGCGTAGATACTGTTCAAGAGTTTGGTTCAGTCTCTCAGTTTGTCCGTCAGTTTCGGGATGATAACTACTGGACATTTGCAGCTCAATGCCTATCTTTTTACAGAATAGGTGCCAAAACCTGGAGGTGAATTTGGAGCCTCGGTCTGAGACTATGTGTTGTGGTATGCCATGTAGACGGACTACGTGTTGCAGAAAAAGATCTGTAAATTCCTTTGTGGTCGGTATTCCCTTAATGAGGATAAAATGAGGCAACTTAGAGAAAGAGTCAATAACCACCAATATCGTGGAATACCCCTGGTCCGGAGGTAATTCCACGATAAAGTCCACAGAGATCGTATTCCAGGGTTGTGTCGGGGTGGGTAGAGGTCTAAGAAGGCCCATTGGCTTTGGTGGTCTGCATTGCTTCGAGCACATGTTTCACAATTTTAAACATACTCCTGGACCTCTTGGTGGAAGTTTGGCCACCAATAATGTCTCTGGATTAAGTCTCGGGTTTTGTTCACTCCTGGATGTCCGGCCAGCGGTGAATCGTGGCACCACTCGAGTATCTTCTTACGTAGGTCATTTGTAGGTATGTACACTGTAGTTCCTTGATACGGCAACCCATCAAGTACCTGACGTTTCTTCTGTGGCTATTCCCAGTGTAGCAATTCCTGTGCTGTCATGCCTTCTCTGATTTGTTTAAACAGAGTGTTGGTTGTAGTACCTATGATTTTTGTGAGAGGCACAATAGGGACTTTTTCTGTGTTGCTAGTGATCGATGGCTCTGGGTATCTGGACAATATATCGGCTTTTCGGTTATCTAAACCTGGGCGATATGTGACTACGAAATCGAAGTCGGCAAAGTACATGGTCCATCGCAGTTGACGTGGGGTGAGAGTGCATGCTGACTTTAGAAATTGAAGATTTCGGTGATCGGTCAGTACTGTGACCGTGTGTCATGCTCCTAGAAGGTAGTGCCTCCATTCAGCAAAGGCTGCTTTGATGGGGAGCAACTCGCAGTCCACGATGGTGTAATTTTGTTCTGCTGGATTCAATTTCCCTAGAGTAATATGCTACCGGATGTAGTTGGCCCGACCGATCCCATTGAGAAAGGATGGCCCCCAGTGCGTAAATGGAAGCGTCTGTTTCCACCAGGAAAGGTTGACTGGGGTCTGGATGTAGGCGAACTGGTGCTGAGGTGAACGCCTCCTTTAAACGCTTGAAGCTTTCTTCTGCTTCCGCACTCCACACAAAGGGTGTTCCTTTTCTAAGGAGTCGAGTTATAGCTAGCACCTTCTGGGCAAACCCTTGTATAAATCTTCTATAGAAGTTCGCAAACACTAAAACAGATTGCACTTCTTTAATGCTTCTCGGAGCTGGCCAATCCAGAATGGCTTGAACTTTATGCATGTCCATCTTGACTCCTTCCGAGGACAAAATACATCCAAGGAACTCCACCGTTATGCAGTGGAATGAGCACTTTTCTAATTTAGCATACAGATGGTGCTCTCTTAACCGCTGCAGGACAGATCTTACATGACGTATGTGCTCCTCCATGTTCTGGGAGTAAATCAAGATGTCGTCAATATAAACTACGACAAAGGTGTCCAAAAAACCACGGAGAACCTCATCTAGGAAGTGTTGAAAGGTGGCGGGTGCGTTACAGAGACCGAATGGCATGACTTGGTATTCGTACAATCCAAATTTTGTTCTAAAAGCTGTCTTCCATTCGTCTCCTTCACGCACCCGCACCAGATGGTAGGCCCCCCTGAGACATAGCTTGGTGTAAATAGTAGCTCCTCGAACTTGGTCCAATAATACTGGTATGATGGGTAAAGGGTATCGATTCTTGATGGTGATGCGGTTTATGGCACGATAGTCAATACACGTTCTAAGTTCTCCAGTCTTTTTAATTACAAAAAACAATGGCGACGAAACTGGCGAGATGGGGTGGGGAATGAACCCATTTTGAAGATTAGTATCTATGTACTCCTTCAGATGTTGGTTTTCCTTTTGCGTCAGCACATAGATCCTGCTACACGGTAGTGCAGCTCCAGGTTCAAGGTCTATTCTACAGTCAAAACACCGATGAGGGGGTAAGGTATCTGCTGCAGATTTACTAAAAACATCTTGAAATTCTTGGTACTCCGAGGGCAAGTCTTCCAGATTTCCTGCCTGCGTGGCTCCCAAGATTCAAATTGTGTGTCCTTTTTCTTTGATACAATTGTTCTGACAAAAACTGGAGGAGAATTGTACTGTGCCACATGTCCAGTTGATGACGGGATTATGGAGAGCGAACCACGGGAGGCCAAGTATCAGCCCAAACTGGGGGGCTGCTATGACGTCAAACTGGATACATTCTGTGTGCCCCTGAACGTCCAACACCAGCTCTTCTGTTTGTTGCATCACCGGACCAGATTTTAACGGTGATCCATCCACAGAACATACTGCTTCACGATTTTTCTTGGCACTCACGGGTAAACCTAATTTCTGTGCATATTGTTTGTCCACGAAGTTTCCCGTAGCTCCGGAGTCAACCATCAGGGTTACTGGATGGTTTTCTTGACGTGTACATAAGATCCTGGTCACAGTGATGTGCATCTCTAGGATATGTGTGACGTTGGTTAGCATATGTCTAGGGGTGTTACAGGGGTTTTGGCTCGCCAGATCCGTCCCTCTCACTGGCGAGCTCCAGCGTTTCCCTGTGAAGGGGTTCCTTTTGGCTTGGCTTCACACTCTTTCACAAAATGTCCAGATTTACCACAGTACATACATAACTTCTCTCTCCGACATTTCTCCCTTTCTTCCTTGGTAATAGGCCCCCGAATTGTACCTATCTGCATGGGTTCTAATTCTGGGGTCTTGTCTCCTTTTCCCGTGATAACCGTGTTTTTTTGATAATCTAACCTCCATGGGCCTGGCTTGCTTTCTAACTTTCTTCTGTCCTGTCTCCTTTCACTCTGACAGTGATCCAAGTGCAAGGCCAAGTCAATCATTTGAGTGCAGGTGTTCGGTTGCGGATCAACCTGAGCTATGAGGTCTTTCAGGTCTTCCCTGAGACCCTGGTGAAAGAGGGCTGTTCTCTTTTCACGTGGCCAGTCCGCTTCAGCCACCAGACGGTTAAAAACGGTAACATAAGTGGTAAGATCCTTGTTGCCCTGTCGAAGGGTAAGCAATTCCCGATCCCTCACTAGAGAGGCTCCTCTTCGATTAAATATCTTTCCGAACTCCTCTTGGAAAGCCCCCCAATCATATAGAACCTCTTCATCTTTCTGGACTAAAGGGGTAGCCCAAGCTGCGGCGTCCCCCGTTAGATAGGAGATGACGAACGCAGTACGTGATTGGTCTGAGCGGAATACTGTGGGTTTAGTGAGGAAATGCAACTGGCATTGAGTCAGGAACACTGAGTATTTTTGTGGATCCCCACCATACCTTTCTGGGGGTGCTAGGGGCATTGGGGGTTCAGTGCTTACTTGTACTTGAACTGGAGTCGGACCACCATCTGGAAGTGGGCTCCCCGGGCTGCTAGTTCTTGAACCCGGGCAGTCAACGTGGCGTAATCCTGCCTGGTAGCAGCTAACTCGGCTTTCAACTTGAGGAGGGCACGGGCTATTTCCTCCATAACGGCGTATTCGTGCTGCTTGGGCACTTTACAATACGTGGGTTCGCGCTACTGTCAGATTCCGTTTTACTCCTCCAGTGCAGAAGCAGCACAAACACCTGCCTCCCATCGGCGGTCCCGGCGCCTGGCTTAGGGCAAAACACAGGCCGCCATGACCCCCTTGGGGAAAGAGGGTTAGGGTCCTTGGATTGGATGGGTTTCGGGGCGTTAGGTAAACCAGATAGAAGATTAGGAATCTTGATGGTGGATAGGGAGGGGGAATTAAAGGGAAAACATGCTCCTGAGCTCCAGTCCTGTGAGCTTCTCTTGGTTACTTTCCAGCGAACATTTAGTTTTGGCTCACATACACTTGCACTCTCACATGAGGCTTGGCACTCAATCACACTGAAGCATTGCTTTTGCCCCTTGCCTCTTCATGGCAAACCAGAGGCGCTGCACTCAGTTATGGTTTTGCACTGTGTTTGCCCCTTGTCACCTAAAAGCTAGTTCCCCCACTCAAATCTGCTTTAACATGAAAGAATCACAACATATAAGCAATATGTTTTCTCCCCCAAAATGAGCTGCTGCTCTGCCTTTTCAACATAACCCAAACATAAATATAAAATAGCACTTAGCTCAGGCTGTTTGTGTCCATTTCACAAAGAAGAGGTTTGCACAGTTGTCGGACCTTTCCGCCGCAAGAAGCAGCACCGGTGCCTGCCGAAAAGGAAACAATTAGTGTGTTTTTCTAGACTGCGTCCTCCAGGTTCAGTTTTCTCTAGTTAGTATAAGCACATGGTAGACATGCAATGGCACATGCTGTTAGTGTTCTGCTCTGGGCTGCGGCAATTGATTCCCCCCCCCCGGGTACAGGTCTCCCTTTGATCTCCCTCCCTGGATTGTCTTTGCAGGATTACCAGGATCCCTCCCTCTCAAGGGCTGCCGTTCCGATTGCCAAACAAGTTGGGAATTACAAGAATAACTTAGCTTTTATCTCGCGGGGCCGCAAGAGTTTTCTGCAGGCGAGGTCTGGCCCCGCGCGTGCTGTTCTGCCCGGAGATCCTCTGAGATGCGTCCGTTTGGGAGAAAAGCTGAGCGTGAACGAATTTACGTTGTCCGCGCATGCACAGGAGTTACTGCGCGCATGCGCATACGCTTGGGCGTTGGTTTGGGCATCGGCCCATGCTTTTGCAGGCTCTGTGTCCCTGAATTTAGTTCCTGGACTGCCAGGGCTGTTGTTTTTGAGGCCAAGCATGCTGGGAAGTGTAGTTTCTTCCTGGTTCTGTCTTTCCCTGGCTTCAGCACAGTACAACACCAAGCACATCTGCAATGAGGGCAAAGGTGACATCTACATAAGGTGGCTCCCACAACCCTAGTACTCCCAATGACCCCATGCTTCCTGACATGGACAGGTTTGATTCAAACTATCTTCTGACCTTTACTTTGATCTATGTGCTTTTAAGATTTGTGGCGGGTCGGAAGAAGGAGTCTGACACTCAGGAGACATGTTTCAGGTTCTTGTAATGTAAATTATAAATAGAAGGCTCACATTTCCCTGTCACTTGAAGGAGTATCCTACCTATCTAAAGAAACTAATGGTGCTTGTCCGTTGTCATGAAGTCCAAAAGAAAATCTGTCCCTGACCAAACTACCCTATTTGGCACTGCCACTATTTCTAACTAACTTAAAACAGAACAAGGGGATGATTTTGTCTTTGTTTGACCTCTCCAGTTCATTCCTTAGTATCTTGCATTATAAAACCTCTCGGTGCAACAGATACTCTCTGCAATCAATTCTTGTAGCTCCTTAAGAACACTTTTATCTCTCATACATTCTGTGGGCCCTTTTTAGAAGGTCTTCCACAGTAATATTTCATGATACTCACTTGCAGTTTCCTTCCATGCCTTACCTCCAGGAATACAAGAATGGGGGTTCCCTTCACTGTTTTCTAAACTCTCATTACCATAAGTTCTCATTCTTAAAGTGTCTTTTCTTTTACTAATTATACAACGTGCCATGTTGGTTCAGCCCCTCTCCTCTAGGCTGCTCACTTCTTGCTTGAATCTGTTGTTTATTTGATAACTTGCCCTGGTATGCGGGCAAGGTTTCAGTGTATTACAATGAGTCTCTTCCCTTTTTGGATTACTTGTTATTTGCTTCCAACTGCCGTAACATAACTTTAGCCCTGCTTTTTAATTCTTGTGACTGGGACATGTTTTCTCTCATTGATACAATACCTTTAACACTCCCTCCTTAAATTTCTTCCTACTCGAGCTCTTTGCTCCTCCACCTCCAACTCCCTCAGGGTCAGTTGCTTCTCCAAGCAACAAATTGGGGGTAGATCTCTTTACTCTGCGGAGGCCTCCCTCTGGAAAGAAGCACCTCAAACCTTCCTCTATGCTTCTGCCTTGGCTCTTCCTCTCCACTGCTGATCTGTCTGCTTCAGCACCAGTCACCTAGTTACCCTCTGATTTCCAGGCCCAGGTCCCTGCACACCCAGCCACACACCCGCACTGCCTCCTGGCAACATTGCTCTTGGGTCTGTATCTTAAAACCTACAGTCCCCTTACCTGCACTTATTTGACACCACTTGTCTGCTCCCTAACCTTGCACTTACCACCTGCTGGCTGCACTACATGTTGTTTTTATCCTGTATTCAGTACTTTCTACTCCTCCCCTTCCCCTTGCACTTTCCCCCTTCTCGCTCCCCTGCACTTGCACCTTCTCAATGCCACTGGGCCTAGTATGATCGCTGTTTTGTCCTCCCGTGTTCCCCTCCCTTGCCTCGTTGCACTCTGAAACACTTGTGTATGAGCACAATGCAAATAAAATATCATATTATATCAAATATCCTGTGGGCCTCATGCTTCTCCTGGTCCCTCAGGTACCTCTCTTTTGTTACAGCCAGTGGTTGGGCTCAGCTCTCACTTGGGATGGTTTTCTCTTTCTCTCTGCTTCATGTCTTCACGCTCAAGGTTCTGCGTCGGACGCTTGCTTCATATCTGTTCGTGTGCCACTTGTTTTAGTCTTGCATTGCCTTCAGCCAAAGATAGGGATGCCACATTATTCAGCCTATCAGGTAGTCCCATGTGTGCAACTAAATTTATTTGTCTTGGGAGTTCCTCACAGGGGGGCTCACCCTTGGAGAGAAGGGGCACATACCTGTGTTTCGTCATAGAATCATGGGGCCTCATTACAAGTTCAATGGTAAAACTGGTGCTAATTAGCACCAAAGCAAGAGGCCACGGCTGTTCACAGATTATCCTGATGGTAACAGTAATTTCTTCTTGAGGAGGTATTCCCTAAATACCATCTTGACTGCTAATCCAGCCAGTGTTTGGCAGAATTACTGTTGCTGCATTGTTCCATTGGCAAAATTGAAGAACAGTAATTCCACCAACATCCTGTGGAATTACTGACAGGTGAGAATATCTTCACCAAGCAAAAGGGAAGCTTGGTGGCAGCCATCTTCAAAAATGCAATCAACTTTAAATCACACCTTCAGGATTGCCATACAAAGGTGATAGATTGACAAAACATGTCAAGGATCAAATCCAAAGGCAAGGTGCCAGAAATGTCTGTTACAAAGCCGACATTCATTCAGGCACATGATATTCAGCCATATGAGCTCTTTGGGGCAGTGAGACCACAAACCTGAGGAAAAATGTAATTTGGAGCAACATGTGCAATGAGGTAGTGGCTGTGGGAAAAGAGCTCTGGGACTGCAAGGACCTAAGAAAAACGTAACATCTTGGTAGAAGACAGTGAGAAGCATGCACCACATGGCAGGCATGGAGGGCGGTAGAGGACGGAGCAGGCAGCCAGGATGGCCCCTGCTAATAGGCTCAACAATGAACACATCCAACTCCATTGGAGTGTATTTTAGGCATCATGGCATGTCAACTCAAAAACAAATGGCCTATCATGGAGAATAGGGATCGTTGAATGAAAGGCACTTATCAGCAACAGTTAACCTTAAGACTCCTGGAGTGTCGATGTGTTGATGTATTGAAAGCAACCAAATGCAGGTCATTTTAAAAAAGGGCCCTTACAGATTTTTGGTAGGGCCACGTCATCCACGCCTGCAGGCGTTCTATTTCCTACCAAAAATCCATGACATCATCAATCCCCCGCCAGGATCACCAATTGTGTCAGGCATCGATTCCATATTAAAACCTCCATCCCAATTTGTGGATTTCTTTATTTGAGATGAGATACCCAGAATGGAATCATTTGTTAAAGACTCTACATATATGCTAAATCTCTTGAATACTATGTGTGTCTGTTCACTATGGATATAGAGTCACTTTATACCAAGATTTCCCAAGCAGGTTCCATGTGATAATATTGCCGCAAAAATATCGCCACACAAACATTTTGCCATATTTTTGTGGCAATATTACCTCATGGAACCTGCAGGGGACACCCCCGCAACCCCCCGATTCATTTACCCCATAAATTATCCCCACCAAAAATATCGTCTATGGCCGTTCCCGACGACCATATGTACGGCAATATCTTTGGTGGAGATAATATTACCTGATACCCCCAAGCGGACACGCTGACCACCTTACAGCTTCTTCTGAACTACACGATCAAGTTAGGTGAGATGCCTTCAGCATTTATAGAACAATTGGTGGAAATAGCCTTAACAAGGAATTTCTTTTTGTACAAAGAGACTTTTTTATCAACAAATCCCTGGCATGGTCATGGGAGAAACTTTTTCCCCGAGCCAGGCCAACCTGTACTTGCATCTATTCGAACAGGAACATATATATCCAGTGACTACCCCCTTTAAGCAGCAACTCCGTATTTAGCAACGTTACATTGATGATATCATCTTGATCTTCAAAGGGACAGAGGGTGAATTACAAGCATTCAAAAATTGGCTTAACCAATTTAATCCACACTTAAACTTCAGTCTTGAGCAATGGAAACAGGAGATTCATTTCCTAGACCTCCACATCATTGCAAGGGAAGGAATCCTAATATCAAAGGTCTATAGAAAAAGTATGGATCACAATTCCCTCCTGGCATACACCAGTTACCACCCCAGAGCCCTACGGGAAAAACTGCCCTTTGGTCAATTTCTGAGGTACAAGCACACATGCACCAACCCAGACAACTACACAGATCAAGCAGGCTGCCTCAAAAAATAATTGTTGGAAAGGGACAATCCAAAGAAAATTGTGCAACATACATATAAAAGAGCGAGGAATAGACCTTGCAATATAACTTTGCAACAGAGACCCAAATGACCACTCAGGGTTAATATTACAGCAGTGTTTAGTTACTCTGCACTCTTCTATCAGCTAAAAAGAGAGATAAAATAAACTCTGGTCTTTCCCAAATACTGGTTTCAATACCCTTGACCCTCTCTGTTTTGCGATCAAATGGAAGCAGAATTTACACGACAGATTGGTACATACCCCGTCAAAAACCAAATGCAAGGAAGATGTTTCACATGGACAACAGACATTGTGGTCCACAGTACCTTTCCCAGGACATGGATCTTGGGGCCGGTGCACCGTCTGCGGGCAGACACGTCTCAGCACCAGCATCGAAATTGGGTGGAAAACCCCATGGATACAGAAAGGCTTTACCAGCTGTAACACTGCAGGTGTAGTTTGCCTATTGACGTGCCCCTATGCTTTACGCCATGTAGGCATGACTGCAAGACCAATAAAAAAGAGGCTGATTGAACATAAATTGTGTATAAGAACACATAAGCTGACAGCTCCAATGGCATCCCACTTTGATTAGACGGGTCACAGTGTGGAAGACTTTACATGGGCCATCCTTTTGCTCAAAAAAGAACCTCAATGGATATTTTGCCTGGATACCTGTAGGTATGGCCTATATGAGGTTGGTGGTTATGCACTAACCCCGGGACTTATATCCAGACTGGCATTGATGAAACCTCATGCACAATCCAGGGTTGTTTGGGTGTGTTTCTTTCCCCATTCTGTCGTCTTTTTCCCCACTCTGGGGATCAAAGTCGATCATAGTTGATGTCAAATGCATTCAATTACAATGTCCTACCCCACCCAAAAATATCTCTATGTAGGCTACATCCAAATGAGTTGTCTGATTGTGATACCCCTGAGCCACCCGCAATAAGTATTAAAAGAGATTCCTTTATCAGCTGCATGGTTAGTACAGTATTAGGATCGTTATGATTCAAATAAAATTGGGACGCGACGCAGTTGCACATTTTTGTCAAAATATTTAGGATATGCACTAGTTGTATAATTAATAATTTTACAACAAACGCGGTACTCGAGATGTGTCTTTTTGGCTCGGATCCGCTTTTACATCATGAGTGAGCCCCAGTATGTATGAAGCAAACACACCAGTCCAAGATGGCCAAAACCTTGTAACACATTTTTCTGTTAGCCTTGCGTCATGATTGGCAGGATTCAATAGGACAACGCACGTCCTCACGCATGATTCCCTTGCAACTGTTCATAACTGTGCGAATACACGGAAACATTGTAGTCCATGCAGCGTTACAGCATTAAACAGTAATGATAGGAATGCTTTTTTCATTTGCACATACTTGCCAACCCTACCGATTTAGGCGGTAGGATACCGCTTTTTAAAGAGTCCTACCGCATACCGATTTAGTGGCAACAAATGCCGATTTTTTTAAAAAAATCTTTTTTTTTTTGGCCTGGCTGCATGGCCAGAAATAAACGAAAGAGGAGACATTTTGGGATGATGGGAGAAAAGAGTAAAACTTCCATCGAGGTTGGTAGGTATTAAGGAGATATAGACGTGTTCCACCACATATTTTGAGAGTTCAGATAATAAGTATGTTCATGATGGACATCCGAGGATAACGAGTACAAAGCACTGGGTGCCAGAGAAATATTAGCAATGGATATTTAGATCGAAAGTGCTATTAGAGGAGAGAGTTGGACTGATCTAAATTCAGACAAAAGTGGCAGAATGCAAAGAAACCCCCTCGGCCCAGTATCTATCCCAGAGCAGAGGTTAGGAATTAATATTTTAGGACTGTAGAGGAACATGGGGGAAGTTCATTATAAGCATAGCAGACAATTTCACATGGCAAGAAACAATGATGCTACACTATTGATGAGGGAAACCAGTGATTGCATTTCTGGATGCAGCCTTCAGGAGGCAGGGTTACCCAGAAATCATCAAAAGTGACAATAGACCACAGTTCAATGTGAAAGATTATTATGGAAGGAAATGGATCAAATGTTAAAACATGTCAGTATAGCACTGACAAAGCAATGGGATGGTGGAATGGCTCAACAAACTTATTACAGAGGCCATAGAGCTAGCAGTAAGTATTGGCATGTGGTTAGAGAGGTATTAAAGAGGTACTTTGGAGTATTAAATGCCTTCTAATGGCTTGATATTGGTGTCCAAACCCTTAAAGGGGCAGAGCGTTAACTTCAAAGCTTAATACTGCATCTGGCAATGGAAAAGTAAGAAAGGGAATAGCAGACCCACAGGAAAGCAAGGCCATGATGATGAATGCTCAATAAAAAATGTAGACTGGTCTATGAAGAAAGAGTGGGGAGGACGCAGAGGCATTGCTAGGGGGGACTGAGGGGCTATAGCCCTGGGTCTTTTGGTTGTAGCCCCGAATAGAAGCCCAGGAGCTACAACCAAACGGCTAGCTAGCCCCGAGTCCTGACAGTCTCAACATTAGCATAGCCCCAGACCTATTCCAGACCTAGCAACACCCCTACAGGGCCATGAAAACATATCATAATGTGTACGTTTTTGAAAGAGTACGATGTGGAGTGAAGGTGGGGTAAGGGAGTCTAAATTCTTCCAGACCCATCCAAATACAAAAGAGATATAACACTGGGCACTGAAGGAGGAGTCGTATGCAACATTAATACAATGGACAGAAGGGAAGGGAATTTGAGAAAAAGAGAGAGTGACAACAGACAAGCATGGCTAGAAGAAGAGATACTGGCAAGGGCAGGAAGTGATGGTATGGATGAACTCAACACCAGTGAACGATCATGGGGACATAGAAGGAAGGGCTGTTAAATGGGTACCTGATGAGCCTAATTGCAAGACCAAAAAAGTGGAGGAAACAGAAGTGAGAGAAGATTGGCCAACTATAGTGCTAGAAACCTGAGAGAAGAGCACACGATTAAAGAAGATCAAAGTTAAGATGAAGGACTATGATACTGTAATCCATTTTTCAGGGAAGGGAAATGTGCCTGTGTTTAAGCTAAAGTGCGCACTGAGATCTATGAGCGTGTTGCGTGTTAAAAATAATAAATAATAATAGTAAAGTCATAGAGCAAAGGAATGTAAGGGAGTAAGAACTCCTAGGGATTGAGGCCTCAGCTATTGATTAGGGAATTAGGAGTCAAAACCATGAGAGCCCGGCACAGCATGATCAGCATCCTCTGGCAGGTGTGTTAAGGGCCCATCATTTTGATTGATCATTGCATGCCTGGCCAGCGTGAAAGAGACTCTGCACTGCCTTGTGCACCCCGTAGTCCAGGCAGTTACTGTCAGTGTGAGACACCTGCCATTGGCATCCCGTGACATTCTCTGGGCAGAGGCTGCTCTCTGCCTCATCGTCGTGCTGTGAGCTCCGAGCTGGAATCTCTCACTAGAAATTCTTCGCTGGTCTCGGTTTCTGCTCAGCTGAGCTGCAAATATACAGCTGCTAGTTGCAAACCCGTCTTCTCCAAAATTTCTGCAGGTAACATTTGTGAATTATTACTTTGTAAGTGTTCGGGCAAACATGTGGGTGACAGATCAAAGGATAGCACTGCGAAAATTACCATGTGTAGTCAGGCTCCGGAGGCACTGAAAAAGGAAAAAAGCCACACACTCCGCAGTAAATGTGTTTCAACTCTTGTGGAACAATTGCGCACACACACACACGTTAGGCTGCTTTTCCCTATGGATGTTTTCGAGCCAACAGCCTCTGGTGACTGGCTCTCAATAATGTGATTTGGCTTCTGACCTAGAGTTGGAAAAAGGACTTGGGTTAGTGCAAGAATGCCACACAATTGTGCAGAACCAACTTCATGAATGGAGGTGCCTGGACGCTTGAATAGCAAGGCTTTAGGTAGGGGGCCATGTCCGAAAGCCCAGTGTCCTGTCATCTGGGGGAAAGGAGTATAATCATGTCAATCCTGCCTTCCCTCCAGGGCCCGGGACTGACCCATTAGCTCCATGACGTAGATTGAAACTTAGAAAGAAAAGATGGACTGAAATAGCAGAGCAACGCAATCTAGGGCAGTAGGTAAGGAGAAATGGGGGAGATGGAGAGTGCCGGAGCGGTGAGAGAGGTAAGCAGGGGGTCAATAGGAAGGCAATGAGCAAGTGCTTGTACAAGAGAAGCCTCAAGAGAGGGGGAAGAGAAGAAATCCGGAAGTTAAGCAAAGCGATGGGAAAAATGAAAGGATCAAGAAGGCTGTAGGGAGAGAGGAAGCAGGCAGGTGGATGAGAAAGATGAGAGGAAGGCAGGAGGTACTGAGGGAACAGGAGAAAAAACAGGCAGATGGATGAGAAAGATGAAAGGAGGGCAGGAGGCACTGAGGGGACATGAGAAAAAACAGGAAGATGGATGAGAAAGATGAAAGGACGGCAGGAGACACTGAGGGGACATGAGAACAACTGTTAAAAAGCCAAGCAGCGATTAAGGGGGCCCCACCAGCAACTGCCCCATATTGCCATTTAGCTGTCTCATAACCTGACAATATATTTATCTCTATATTACTTTTGTTCAGATGGGGCTTGCCTTACAAGCTGTATTTGTGGGAGCCCTTGCAGCTGTTACTTCCGTTGAGGTGAGGCATGTTTAATTAGTAACTTTTTGAAATATTTGATGTGTCAAGGGCATGAAAGGCATCAGGGCCTTTCAACCTTTTAGTTGAAAGTGGCCAGTGTTAGGAAAGATTTCATAATTGTAGGTAATTTTCCTTCCATGTGGCAACCCCCAAACCTTTTGCTGTTGTTTTACACCCTGATCTAGACTTTGCCAGAGAAGAGCAGCCTTCCGCCGCACTCCTCTGGGCTTTCGCTCCATTCTTACGGGGAAACTGACATGCCCTTAAAACAGTCAGTACCGGGAGACTTCATTTCCCTTAGTCCTTTCCTCATGTTGCAGCTTTTGAGCAACATGAAACAAGAGTGCACTGTAACTTACATTACTGCGCTCTTGCGTCTCTAGTCATTCCAATGGCCCTAGAAACTCTCATTGGACTTATCATGAAATGTGCAAGTGTGGCACGGACGGGACTGGTGGCAGCTATTGTTTCTCTGTGTTTTGAACCCCTTTTTGCCATGTTAACCGCGCTTCCCGCGTTTGGCCCAAATGGGTGGCCTGGCCTACAAAATGGCCATGCCATGAGGTTCTTTGTCCTGTACGCTGACCATCTTGCCCCTTCACCTTTCCCCAGGTCGAGCCGACCCGGGGCAGTCCTTATTTGGTCATGCACTTTACCGTGAAACACAACACTTTCGCAGGCTTCTGCATGCCTTGTGTGTGCCTCCAGGATGTGGGCTGGGATGTCTGTTCCCAATACACATCCTGGGTGCCAGAGAGTCTAGAGTGTCCTAAATGCCTGGGACCATCGTGGTCCGTGATAGGTCCACGTATGGTGTGAGTGTTTGTGAGTGGATCTCCCATTAGGCCCTCTCCATTTTGGCGCAAAGGGAACTCTTGATAAGAGGAGGCTGAAAACCTCACTACCAGTTTGATCTCCTGAGTTCTCACGAACAAAGGATAAGGAGCCAAGTATCCTGCAACTAAGAAGCTGAGTCGAGGAATCGCTGGTGACTCGCTGAATATTTGGCACCCTGCACTGCTGTCGTCCTGCGAGACCACTCGGCCTCTGATCGAACGAGAAGGTCTGCAAAGGTGCTTCGACCCTTTAGTATAGTGGGAACAACTATTCTCGGCATCTTCACCAAATCCTGTACGTAAGCCTTCGTAAGTGTCCCTGGGCCATCCAGTGGACTGACCAGCCTACAAAGGAACCTTGCTCTGTCACCGCCGTCTGGCTTACTGCTAATCCCGTGTCCTCGGCACTCTTACACGATTCGTACACTTGGCATTCCCAGGTCTGAAGTGAGACGTGTGCTTTGGGACCAGAATACATGCTGTTGCCGAGTTGCCCTGCTGTGGTAACAAACCTGTGCGTGTTCGCTGCATTTGGGACACCCTCAACCCTGACTCCTGCTATCGCGGAATCTACACGGCGTCAAGACATCCTACTGATCGCATCTGAACCTGCCAGTACCGAAAATAAACCGGAGAAGCCTGGGTCTGCCTGCATCGGGGACCAGTGAGTAGTCAATACCCTAACCGGTCGCCTTCCCGCAGGAGCCTGTGGCTTTCCATCGCTGTCATAAACAGAAACCCTTTTCCGCACTCGCGCCCTGCTTCTGCCCACAAGTGGAGGCCGTGCTTGAGTAGAGGGGATCTGTTCATCATCGTTTTGCTCACCTCTCTGAACTGCCTGAGTTCCCTGAAGAGACTCCCCTTTGCCCGTTGGCACTCGCGTGTGCAGGTACTTTTGAGCACAAGGCTCCACTCTTCGTAGGGCTCGGACTTCCTTCTAGTTAGGTGGCCTCTGATGTCGAACTGGGTCTAACGATTACTTGCACTGCCTGTTTTCCTCCCCATCTAGGTGGTCTGCATATTTTGTGCTTCTAATTCCTTATACCCCTTGGTCTTGTATATATATTGTATTGCTTGTGATGTGTTGGTTTATTGGAGTTTTACCGTGATTCTTTACTATGGTCGATGTTACAAAGGCCTTGTAATAAATCTGTCTATATTTTTAATATAACACCTGTCTGGAGTAATTTGTAAGCGTCCTTGCTTTGTGTGCTCATTGCGGGCTTTCAGTCACCCTCACCCCTCTTGACCGCCGCCATCGCTACCCTGTTTGGTCTGGCTTGTCCAGAGGTTACCCTGTTGCAAGAAACTAGGCTGGACTTCTGGACCTCTGCCCCTACAGGACAGAGGTCAGAAATCCATCTTAACAGCCATGAACCTGAGGGAGGCTCCCAGCAACTGCTGCATGTTGCCAGTCAGCAGTTGTATAACGCAGCAATATGTTTTTCTCTATATTATTTTTGTTCTGGGGCTTGCCTTACAAGCTGCATTTGCGGGAGTCCTTGCGGCCGTCACTTCCCTTCGGATATACAGAAGTGTTATCACCTTGTTGTCTTTTCACACCGGATCCTCCGCAGCAGGCACTTGGTCAAATAGAAAGATTTATAGCTTTTCAGTGGGTATTTTGTGTTTCAACTCCCTGCTGGCTGGCCATCTCGTGATTATCAGCGGGTATGTTTGAAGAGGAAAATATGTGTTAATGATGCTCACAGCTCACTTATTCTTTCTAATGATGGGTCAGAGGATTTTTGGATAGGCCACACCAGTTAGTCTTTTCCGGTGATCTCTTCAAGGCCATATGTCACTTCAGGTAATTTTCTGTGGTGACTGAAGGCCAAAGTTTATGTGACATCATTTCATGGGATATCATTATTATGCTAGTTACTGTCTTTGAAACTTTAAGATTACTAGAGATTTTTGGTCACAGAATGTTGGCATGTATGTATGCATTTCTAATTATCCACCATCCCTCGGTTTGAGGGCAAACAACTACACAGCAGCAAGCAGCGGTAATTGTCCTTCACTTGTCTCTGTTTTGTCCAATACAGAGATACAAACTATACGGACAACGCTATTCCTTTTGAAGTCAGCCTCCAATATGTTCTTCGAGCCCGCTCTCAACCGTGCAGAGGCAGTGAGGTAATAACAGCTATACATACTTTTTACCCTTATATACCGCATGGTACTGCAGGTTGGGACCATGGACCGGCGAACCCTGGCTCACATAGTCTATATCGTGCATACAATTATGGCACCAATTAACAAATTGTTTGTTGTAACAATTGAGGTGTGATAAACTGACCCCAAAATCAGCAACTTTTTAAATATATGTCCATTCCCCTTTAGGTCTCAGGATGGTTGCTCGATCCCCATCAGATTGAACCATGGATTGCATGGATTAACACTTTTTTGAATCTATTGGTCCTGAGGGTAATAACTCAAACCACCAAAGTCATTGAAACCAGTCGACCCCCGCCCCCTGATTCTGACATCCTCTGAGCAGTATGGATACCATTTTAACTCATATGGCTTTTCTCTTCTGAGTTTTACACAAAACATAGCTCAGGTATACCATTTCTTATACATATTGCTCTGTGGGTGATTATACGGATTTAGTACCATATACGATTCCCCTCTGGAATGTTGATAGTGTTAAACTGTGTGACGATTGAATTAATGGCTCTGCCCCCCTTCGCGGCCTATTGAGTTTTTTACTAAAACAACAGGAATCATTGCTGTAGTAGAGGGATTGTTTCTCTCCTCTTTCCTTTTAGATGGGCTGCACATCACCACATACCTAGGGACAGCACCCCCTGGTAGGGATAGTCTATCTCTAACCCGGTCAAGGTGGACTGACCTTTCATTTTAATGACCCTGTCTACACACAGTTTTCTTTATGCAGTGTTAGATCATCTTTAAACACATGAGGAGGCTGACTTCTTCTTTCAAGCTAGGGGAAAGTATTCTTCTTCCTTGAAGTCTTTATAGTTCAATGCTTTTCGGTGGTTGGGTATGGATAATTACTTGACACTTATATCTCTTCCAGCCATAACAGAGACACAAATATATATGGGGGGTCTGTACTAATGTAATACTATTTACAGGGAATTTCAGTGATGCACCTCTGCCTTTTCTTTACATCACAGCATGTCAAAAGGAGTGAGTAATGTGGCTGCTCTATATGCTGTTTGCAAAGCATGCTTCTCAATGTCATACATAACTTACAACACATGTTTCTGCTTGTCAGCATCAGATGTCACTTCTATGTGTAGAAGGTGTTCAAGAAAATCCTCGAACACATGGGGCACTAAGGTGGTCCAATTTAATAGGATATATTGTATTTCTTAGTTACGCTCCTAACACTATTTGCTGGCGAAAACACAATATATTCTTGGGAGCAGTTAAAGTGCATGTCTTATGTGAGTGCTATATTCAGCTTCATGCAACCATCTAAAGCTTGACATGATTTCATACCATCCTCAGAGAAACCTTTAACCATGCCTTCCAAACACACATTTTTCCATATTGTTACTATTATGGCCTACACTAAGCTTGTATAACTTATGCAATTATGGAATATCACTTGGCCATTATTCACAAAAGAATATGAGCCCCAAGTTAATGCCAGGTGTTACTACTGTGGTCCTTACCACAAGATGATGCAGTCATTCAGGTGTACTAATTTTACAGAGATCACAATGGCTGTAACAGTACCAAAGGCAACCTGTCCAAGCTCCAAGCATTATCTTGTAGTACGGCGATTGCACTCCTTGATCACAGCCTTGTGCTTGAATTGAGCAGAGTGTACACCTACAGTGCCAGTATTTCCAGAGAAATTGACATGGCCACAAATC
Organism: Ambystoma mexicanum; assembly: GCF_040938575.1. NCBI lineage: Eukaryota > Metazoa > Chordata > Amphibia > Caudata > Ambystomatidae > Ambystoma > Ambystoma mexicanum. The sequence goes on from NC_090931.1 coordinate 1,196,585,397, forward strand.
TGGTGGAACCTCTGCATTGTTCGAGAGGGTTTATGGCCACACTGTGTGTCTAACATTATCGCAGATATCCACAGCAGGTTATTAAAAAAGCTGTATACTTCAGCATATTCAAGCCTTGCCTGATTTGCATATGGTCTTTACCCTTTCTGTAATGGCTTGGCATGTGAAGAACTATGGTCTGGAGGGTTGCCCAGAGCGCCAGAGGTTTAAAATTAATTGTAAACCTTTCAGCCGTAACCTTTTTGTTTTTGCTTTGTCACCCTGAGTGAGACGGCTATACCCAAATGGCCCTGTGTCTGCTGGACCTAGAGACCCAAGCTACTTCACACTAATGACACTCAATGAGGCGGAAACATGTCTGGGGATACTTGTGGTCTTGTGCAGATGGGATGTGACCTAGCAGTTCAGCCTGAACTGCCCCTTTGTGGGTGGGAACAAGCCTTGCATATGGTATTTTCCTTTTATGTGATGGCGTGGCAGGCGAAGAACGATGGTCTGGAGGGTTGCCCAGAGTAATTGCCAGAGGTTTAAGATTAATTCTAAACCTTCCAGCAATCACCTCTTTATTTTTCCTTTGCTCTCCAGCATAAGCAATTTTAAATTCAAGCTGTGCACATGAAAAGGTGATATTCAATACAATATCAGTCAGTTCTTGACATTGTACTTAGATCAGAGATAATATGCATAAATTGCCTCAACATTAATCATGTGTACCCTAATAATATGGCATGTTGCCTATTCTAAGTTTCTTGTTTCTCCCCATTTAACTGGCCGCTGAAAACATTCCTTGCTGCCACAAACAATGTGTCCCAATCTCACATTTCACTTCTCTTCTTTGCAAGCAGCAATTCCCTCTTCTGGGTTAATTGAATGTCAGCACCATTTGAAACACTGGGAAAGAGAGAGGTTACCTAAATCATGATGGTAGTAAGGAGATGATCCCTAAAGATATATACAAGATGATATACCTGTGGATGGAGAAATCCTCCTTATTTGGTGCTAGATGCCACAACTTCCCAGATGTAAAGTGATAACAGCATGGAAATATGTTTCATTTGGAACATGAGAGAAAGACTATTGAAATAATATGCAAGTGACTTTAGAAATTGGGAGTGTTTGAATACACGGGGCCTCATTACAAGTTTGCTAGTGTGGGAAAAATAATGCTAATTCCATTAAACCCACATTTTTGGGTGATAAAGGAATTACCACCATATTTCATTGCAGCGCTCAACTACAAGTTTGACCCTAAAGTATAGGACTTTCCTTCTAGATCGTGCTGAGGTATATCTGCCACTTTAAGGCCACATTTTGGCAAAACGTGCTGGCTGGAATTACTGCCTGTGAGCAGGAATGAGCTACCTACCTAACCAATGTGTCAGCTAAAGCAATGCCTTTTGTAACCTCTTCATGAATGGGCTGGTGTGCCTTGCATTTAACAATTACAATTGCTTTCAATAGCATGACTTCACCTAATAAAGCAGAGGCTTGTAGAGGTTTACAATTGGGTATCATTAAGAATTTGGTGGTGCAGTATAATAGTGGTGGTAATTCTGTTACTGCTACTTTTTTGGCAGCTAACATAATTACAACCACTTTTACTGGACCACCCAATTCTGAGTGAAACCTCTACTTTACCCCCAAAAATCAGTTGTGTTACCAGAGCAGAATTACCCCTCATGGTGACGCTGCAAACATCTGCATGGCATTGTATTGACTCCAAAAATAGGAATGTGCAACTCCTTGACACCATGGGTAATCCTGTGGCAAATCCATGTGACTGAGAGGTGGTAAAGGTAACTGAATTTGGTGGTAATTCAGCAGATTTCTGACAAATTACCTCCAAACTTGTACTGAGTCCCAATGTGTATTTTTTAATGTGTGGACCTGCTAGAGTGATGAGTCCCCTTTGTTTCAAAAATTGACAATAGTCATGCACAACACCAAATGCATATCTAGAATCATTGTGTGTATATAGTAACAGCTTTGTATTTTGCTAATATCCATACTCTTATTAATGCAACATATTTAGAAATGTGAGGTGAAAATACATCGGAAAGTTGTGCACTTTCAATTATTGTTTGGGAAGAACATGCAATGTACCCAGTGCCCAGTCTGTTTTCTTCATTGCACAAGTATAAGTCATCTAAAATTTAATTTGGGTATAACAGGATTGTCCTATCTCATTTGTGTGAGAGTTGCAATCATGTGGTTCTCTATTAGCAGGACATGGCAGTAAAAAGGAGGATCAAAACAGAACACTGTGTCAAAGTAATATGGGACTTATTGTAGAAAACCTGTTCATACTTTGCAAGTTTGGAAGTGGACCCGTGTTTTGTTTTTGATTAAAGCATCAAGGCATTTGACTGCAACACTTAGAGCGGAGCCTAGAACTAAGCTTTATTATAATTGTCACCAGAGTAAGGCCGTTAGAGAGAATACATGGAATAAAACCAATAGCAACAGGGTCAAAAGCAGTGAAAATGGGGTGTTAATCTCCATGTTCGTTTGTGAGAACTAATGCAAATCCATCCCGCTCATAACAGGAAAGTGTGAAAGACTTGCTAAAGTGAGGTTAGCCTAATGCTAGCTTTCTGGAAAGACTTCTTTATTGTGAATGATGTTTCTGTTTCGGTGACCGTAATAGGGGTTCAGGAGTGTCTAAGAATGTCAGAGCCTGTACCGGTTTTACAATTGCAGTTAGCCTAATATCCATTGCCAACAATATAAGGTCTTATCAAGCAAGCATCATATTTGGGTAATAGTGGTTTATCTGGCATTTCCAGAAAGACATAAATGTCGGTATCTTCCAATCTAAAGTCCCTGCAGGAACGTTGTGTCCTTAATCGTGCACTGGATCCTGGACAAATGCAACTTTTGTTTATAGTTCACTTGACCCTTATTCGTTAGAAATGTTTAGGATACTAGGGAATAGTTCTTGCAAGCCTCATAAGAGGGAATGACAAGAGCATATTATCTACTATTTGTACATATTTTACCAGTAATTTGACATCTAAATCTTTTTTCGAAATGTGGGACAACAGGGTAATAAACTCAGTATTTCCCTAAGGAAAGCTAGTCCACATATAATGTCATCTGTGATACATGAAGGCACATGCATATTTTCAGTCAGAGTGGCTGGGATAAAAAAGTAAGCAGAACACAAAACAGGTACCTGTTGGGGGAATACAAGAAAGAATGGTAGTCAGGTGTGGCATTACATATGCTGTATGTAACAGCACAGAATTTACAGCATGATGATCTTGCACAAAATCACATGTGTTATTGCAGGGATTTTTCAAGAATAGAATAGGATTGTAGGTTGGATTGTTGTGACAATTAGCCCCTATTGTAGCAATGTATGATTAGCAGGTGCTATTCTCTCATCTGCATTGGTATGTAGCAAGTACTTGGACATTTCTTGGATGGCTCTTCAAGAATGTACTAACGTGTGTACAGGCTGTATATTACCTACTTACTACATTTTGAATTAAGAGCATTACCACCTAAAGTAATAAACATCGTAGTAAGACCATTATGCCCACTAAATAGTGGAGGCAGGCCACTTGGAGTCCTAGGTGTAGTCACAAATTTGGAGGATGTTGAATTGAATGGAATAGCTCTGCAAACATGGATTGGGACTGTTCCCAGTGTTGGGTGAAATTTCTATCCTCTCTTCGAATATCGCTGGCCTGGGGAAACACCTAAAGATGATCAGTGTGACTTCATTAGGCAACATAACATTATTTGATTCCAGTAGACCTGGGCTACATCACATTCTTTTATGCAGGTGTTTGCAGCTTTTGAACAGCTTGCAGCAAGGGACCAGAGGGGAGGCCATGTGGAGGCCTTATAATGTGGATAGATATTTCTATTATTGATGATGTCTCTGAGATGCAATGTGGTTGTAAAGATCTCCAAGAGTTCTATGTAAAACTATTTGATGGCAGTAACCTGTTATTGTTTAATTTATATAACAGGCTGGTCCTATCAATGCTATTAAGACCATGTTGCTGGTTGACAAACTAATAAGGGCCTGGGAAGCAAATAATTTAGATAAGCCAACTGTCATAGTTGTGGGTGATCAGAATGTACAATTTGAACCCCTACACCTAACAGATGGTATGCTAGAAGATGAGGACGAAGTGTGGGACATACCAGACCTGATCCATGAATACCCAAACGAACAAAGTAAGTATACCTTTGAGATTGCTCGCACATGGTTTAACTTACATCTCAGGGCCTGTAATGGGAGAAATCCGGGTGAAATACTGTCAAAACCGACTTTTGTGGTAAAGAATCGTATGTCCTACATTGATTCTTTTTTTATTAACATTCAGTCCTCGACCACAGTTTTAAGATGGGAAGTAATCGCAAGGATCGTAGATGATCATCATCCTTTACTGTTGCAACCAGTGAGTGGATGAAATAATCCTTTGCCAAAATGATAATTTGACCAGTAATATGAATGTTGAAGTTGTGGGATAAGCAAGGAGGATTGTGAAGTGGGCAAATGTAGATGTGGGAAACAATGTACCCCTTGCTACAACCCCTGGAGCGAGAACTGGGTAAGTCTACTACGATAAATTCGGAAGATCTCGAATCATTCAATTTAGTGTGCACGGCAGAAAGAATCCTGTGACTGTCCCAAGTAAGATCATTAGAAAAGCAACAATCAAAGAGCTCCATGGTATGATATGGATTGCGGTGAAGCATGGGGAGGGCTGTGCTAAGTCAAGCAAGAAATGCATATAAGATGGCCAGAAGTAAGAAAAAGAAAGAATACAAAACTAGGACATGGGAGGAAAATATTGTGGCATTACAGAGAAAAGATTCAGCCAAGTTCCGAAAGCTCATTGCAGCATGTCATGGAGCCCCAGAAAATACTATTCATGGGGGTATTAGTGCTAAGTGCTGGGAGGAATTCTGTAGTAAACACTACAGAGAGACGCTAGTATTAACACCATTTGATATCCCAGTGCATGACCTTGAGGCACAAACTGGTAATTTGTACTCTTCCGGAAGTCACTGAAGCAATCCTGTCCCAGAAACCAAGCAAAGCCTGATAAGATACACTGGGCCTCATTACGACCCAGGCGGTAAGTTACCGCCTGGGCCGTGACTTTACCACCATGGCGTAAACTACGTTTACGCAATGGTGGTTGGCGGACTTACCGCCCCATTCCGACCTTGGCGGGGCGGTAAGTCCCCAATCCCCATTTACCCTTCCCCATTCCCATTTTTGCCCCATAGGGCATAATGGGAGTGGGGAAGGCGTTAATTACGCCACCGTAAATTACGGTGGCGTAATTAACTCCATGGTCCCTTAGCGCCATGGATTTTAACACCTGCTAAAAGCAGGTGTTAAGTCCGCCATGGCGCTAAGGGACCTCGTACTCAGGCGGTAAGGGTCGGCGCTGTTTACGCCGCCGTAAAACCCTTACCGCCTGGGTCGTAATGAGGCCCATAGAGATTTATTTAAAACCGAAGTTCAGATATAGGCCCCATAATTATACTTGTTCAATGTTGTTATCGGAGAGAATATGGCACCTACATCTCGGATGAGTGCTGAAACTCTTCCCCTATATAAAAAAAAAAACAGTGGCCGTGATTCACTGTGTAAATACCAACCAATTTCCTTTTAGATTCAACTGGAAAAATATTTGTGAAGGTAGTTTTGGGACATTTTACCAAATGGGCCTCTTATTTGGATATTATTACCCACATTAAGCAGGATTTAGGGAAGGTGTCAGTACGATTATGAGTGTTTCAGATTAATGTTAGTATCAGACAAATATGTTGAATTAAAAAAACATCTTTATTTTATCAATCAATTTGCATCCTGCTTTTGACATAGTTTCTCATTTAAAGATTTGGGAAGTCTTAACAGCTTATGGAAAACCAGACTCCCTGTTCTCAGCAATATCACTTCTTTATGAGGGAGATTAAGCTGTGGGAAGAGAGGGAATGGGGGTGAAACTAAAAAACCCATTGAAGTTCAGTAAGGTGTTCACCAGGGGTGTGTGCTGGCCACAACATATTTCCTGTCATATATCAATGGCCTCATAAATACATTATTGGCTGTACCAATGGATGCCCCATTCCTAGACGGTGACAACCTACCAGTACTACTGTTTTCAGATAATACTATTTCAATTTAGCAAAGACTGTACGGGCTAAGAAAATTATTGCAATTGATCTCAGAGTTATGCAGCGAAAATATAATTAACATCAAGATTTTCTCCCAAAAAAGGAACAAACTTGTCTGTAAATTGTCCATGGATGGTGAACACATTGAGCAACTAAGGTGTTATGATTATTTGGGAGTCCAGTTTACCGCTACCTGTAAATAGGATCAACATATGGCCAAGCAGAGGGAGCACTCCTTAGATAGGGTCGGGCCATCACCAAAATGTCATATGATTAGGGACATGGGGTGATGACCCCTCTGTTCCAGGTGTATACGGCCCAAGCTATGCAGGCTGCCATGTATGGTGTCGATCTTTGGCGTCTTGTGAAATGCAGTAAGCTTGGTACAATTGAGAAGGTTTTAAAAGAAAAGAATGTAGGGCTCCCAATTTTAATGAGTGAAGTGATAGGATTACCGCTCATATGGGATATTGTGGCTCCCATGCCAATTTCATACTGGCTAAGATTGTGGAATAGTGGTTCTGACATGTAGAAAGTTGTTTACATGATCGAGGACCTAGTGAGTCCTGGGTTTTCCCTGGATGCATTGAGAGCTGCGCCAAACAAGTTGTAAAATGTTATTATTGTTTGAAGCGTGACGAGGGTTTTTTGACGATTATTCCCAGTTCTTCTGCCCTGCTAATGTACTGGGAGAATAAGAGCAGAAGAGGTTACGCACCTTATCTAGAGCTTATTAAACCCAGATGTGTCAAACTGAGGTTTAGCACCTTGCCAGTGGCTGCTGAATGGAATAAATGGAACCCCTCTGAATCAAACAAGTGTCCGTATTGTCAGGATATAATACAATCCCTTGAACATTTTTTATTGGTATGCCCTTTGTATATTTTTCCTATAAAAACATGTATCTGAGGCCACAATTCCATTGGTTTGGTATTAATCCTGTAAATGAAGCTATGACATTCAGTAGAAGCTCAGATGATCATTCTAGTGTGTTTGCAGTAGCTAAACATATGCATAGATGATGGCTGAAAAGAATTGCTTTCTCAAAACGTCTACCTTCTGAGACTCTCTGACAGAGGTGAACATATACATATTATATCGTGTAACCCTAGAACTAACACATTTTAATATTATTTTGCATAAATGTAAGCTTAAGTCTGGGACACATAATGTATATATATGTACTCTATATGTGTTAGGATATTGGATCCTCAAGATATTCAGATATACGCAACTATTTTACGATTTTATTATGATATGTATGTGCCTTGTATATGTTCTCAGATGATAGAATGTTATGTACATGGTAATATATTTATTGTCTTCTGAGATGTGTATACTGTTGAGTTTACTATTGTCAAGCCATTCATTTTTGTACTTGGCTTTTATGGTGCTTAGCCGAAATATAGTATTTTTGACTGACTGTTACCTGCTTTATTGTCATACACCATAAGCAATCAGGACTCAAGTTAACAAATTAATAAGGTTCTTAACTCAAATCTAAACCACTAGTTCTGTGTTTTCATAGGGTACATCTAGAAACACCATGTTGTCATGGCCACTTGCCCAGGATCACAAGAGTGGTACCATCAAGTGGAGGGAGCAGGGGGCACCATGGGTCACGCACGTCCCTTTGGGACATTTATACATGAGTGGCCTGGTTGGACACAGTCCTGGCGACTCTGGTGCCAGGCTCATGGAAGGATTTAAACAGGACGTTTCCATTATGGCCAGAAGTGCTTAGAATGAACAGGAACTCTTTTATTATGAGCAAGAATACTCTCAAGAACTCTCATTTGTGTAACTTGTCCGAGTGTGGTGCATCTTCATCTGCATCTGCACATGCATCGTCTAACTTCTAGGAGTGGCAGGGTGTGGCATGCAGAACTTTGCTAAGGGGGCGTGGCCTTAGGAGCTCAGCTATAAAAGCCAGCTCAACCCCAAGGCACGCGCTTCACATTATTCTGCACCTCCGTGCAGCGTAACTCTCACCGTCGCCTGGGATTCATCTTACTAGGGGCCTCATTACACGGACGGCGGTAAGGGTTTAATGGTACCGGTAAGGGCACCGTTACCGTTAAACCCTTACCGCCTTACTATGAGGTCCCTTTGCGGGTAGCTACTTGAACGCCTGCTGTTTAGCAGGCATTAAAAACCAACCCGCAAAGGGACCAAGGTGCTAATTACGATACCGCAATTTGCGGCACCGTAATTAGCGCCTTCCCCTTTCCCATAGAGCCCTATGGGGCAAAAATGGGAATGGGGAAGGGCAATGGGGGAAGGGGGAATTACCGCCCCACCAACCTTGGAATAGGGCGGTAATTCCCCTTTCCACCAAGGCGGTGCCGGTATTTTACCAGCATGACCCAAGGTGCTATTAGCACCTTGGTCCTCCGCCTACCGTGTAATGAGGCCCTAGGAGTTATCTGGGCATTTGCATCTGTGCTTGTCACTGGAGAATCATGCTCTTACCTGAACGCTTCTTCCTGGCACCGCGGCTCATCTGCAAACATCTCGGAGCGTAGACATCTTCCTCCTGGCACCACGGCTCACCTGCAAACATCTCGAAGTACAGACATCTTCCTCCTGGCACTGCAGCTGACCTGCAAACATCTTGGAGGGCAGACATCTTCTTCCTGATAACGTGGCTCACCGGCAAACACCCCAGAACGCAGACAGCATCATCCAGGCACCGCAGCACGACGCACTCCATCTGAACTCGCAGCACCTGCAAAGAAAAGGCAAAAGACAAGGTTAGAAACTTAACAGACATTACGTTAAGGACTCGCTGTCATTAAAACCTTGCGCCTTCCCTAAAGCCATCATTCACCTGCTGCTGAACATTGCGGTCGCATCCATCTTCCGCTTAGCCACGTTCTGCGCCTCCACAGCCGTTGTTAGGCCTAATTTCCACCTATTTGGGAGAAAACAGAGAGAAACGTTATTCAGTGCAAAACAACCACATTGAGAGCAATAACATCAAGACATTGAGAGGGAAAAGACAAAGACATTGAGAGAAAGCAAAAAGAGGAACTTAGCCGCAGCTGGACTGGACTAGTACTGAGGAATCAGTGAAGGAACTAGATTCCACCAACAAGCACCCCTGCCAGAAGTATCAGGACGGAGAGCTCATCATTCACATTAATCTGGTGAGCCTTATGGGCCGGTACGTGCCCACAGAAATCGCTCCTTGGGTCAAAGGGGTTGGGAGATACCACAGTCATCTACCAGCACATTCACATTTTCTCGTATCCACGCAGGAGCAGTGCCACCAATTGTCGCCACCCATAGCTGATCCGCAGGGGATGAAACCAGAAGGGGGAGATCTAACACCTGGGAGGGCTGCAACCGTGCCCCAATGCTCCACGGAGACCAGGTGAGTGTAACACATGTCTGGCATAAATAAATGTTACAATTTAACACATACAGAATATATCTCCTAGCAAATTCACAGGAGGTGAAGAGCTCAGAAAAATTGTGTGTTTTTCACTGATAGTACCCATGGAAGTAGGTTGACTTTTAGTTACAGGGTAGAGGAGAGGTTGATTAGAACAACAACAGCTCTGTCAGATGCAGAAATAAGAGGGGGAGTAGAAACTTGTCAGAGTGAAATTGTGATCTGGCAACTACATATTCTACAAGAGAAGGAACTCACACTATACATTGCATAAAAACACATTTTTGTTCAATTGAAATCAAAGGATTCATGGTGAGGAAACATCCTCCCAGACTGTCCCAATTTGATTATTCCTTTGGAGCAGTGCGTGCGGTTCTCTTTGTCGGAAAGACAGCCATGCTTGAATTAGGACCTTGTGGAATAGGGCCAGACAATTCTTCTGTGGTCTAGTAAGACATTCAAACTTCCAATTACCTACTTATTTACAATGCATGGCATGCTATACAGTAAATTGCTACAGCTACTAGTTCTTAATGTGTTGCTGTATTTTTGTTTGCTACCCCTAAACAGCAGCAGCTTTGATCATTTAGTGTAGTGTCTGATGGCATGTTGATACCAAAATATGTTGCAATTTCAATTATCAGTCTATCTAGAAAGTCAGCTGCAGATTATCTCTTGTTTTGCTTGCAATTATGAATCTTTGGTCAATCTGCTCCGATGGGGATACACCTCCATGATTGCAACTATTAAAGCATCCTTTGTAGTTTGTAGTAGGTGTCTGTTTCCCAGTGGGTTGCTAGCCATTTACTACATTCAGTCAATTATTGGCATACTTCTGCTAGCAAAACTACTTGCTTTAGCTTATTCATGTCTGCCCAAAATGAATTGCTGCAGTTCAGAGCCCTTTGAACTACTCTATGAAGGCCTCTTTTATGTTTAGGAAATGTTTGGTAAAAAAATTGAAGATCCCCAGGGAAGTCATTATGTTTGACCCATCCTTTGTATGCCTGCACAGTTGCCTGAAGGGTGTCAGGAGCTGGGAGCTGGACCATACTGTGCTCTGCCTCTGGTGCTGGTGAGAACAAGAATTGGTGTGCCCGAGGCTGCTATTACTTCTTCCCGCTCCTGGAGAATATGCTGATGGGCTTAATGCTAATTGAGTCATGTGCAGTAACTTAGGGGGCTTGCTGGGACAAAACAGAATGTTGGAACTGAACTGCTCATTGGGGTATTGAAGTGATGCAAAAATAGCCAATGATATGATCCACTGTTTCCTCCCCTTTGTGTCTTTGACAATCCGGGGATAAAGCATAGAAGGTAATAGAGCAGAGGAGGACAGCTGTTCCCTGCTTTGTGATTCTAAATGTTAGCTCCGGACCTTAAAATTGCTTTTAGAATCATTTAGACCCCTTATGTGAGGTGCAGTATTTCTCGTGGCGTGTTCTTCACAGCAGTCAGCACAATCTCCCTACAATCTCCCTACTGGTCCTAACATATTTCTTTTTTAAACTTTGAGTGCGGTTTGCAAAAGCACTATTTTGTCTTTGTGAAAGGTACTTTCAAGCAGGAATTGCTAATGGCGAATTCCCTGCATTAAGGAATTCCGCTCATTTACATACTTGCAAGTTCTTCTGTTATAATTTATGTATATGTAATAATATCGAGATTTCTTTGGGGAATCAGCACTGTCTTAGACTTTTCTGACCCAATTTTCCACTCATGCAAACGTAATACTATGATTATCTACGTGGTGCAACTGGACAAAGATGTTCACTCTATCAAAAGGGTAAGATTCTCATTGCGTCAGTGGGTCATGACATACAACTTAACCTTCCCTAATTTTAGAAATCACTCCGATGGGGGGCTCTAGTGTGGCTTCACGCTGTCTCATTTTAGAACTGGTCAGCAATGTACACACTCAACCATTAGCCCTTGCTGTTTGGCCAGATTATACCACACCATCTCACACCACTACTCTTCTTATAAGTGTTATTTCTGGCTCTTGTATTCATTTAAAATTGTTCCAGATACATCAGATATTCCTGAACCTCTGATACAGTGTACACATTATTTGGTTCAGGCCTGTGATTTTACCAATCATTAATCATCCTGTCGTAGTCCCCATTTGTTTCCAGTTGGCATGCCAACAATCAGTTAAAACTTAAGCCCAAGACGTCTCCAACTTCACAGATGAGACACTCTGAAAAAGCCACAATAGAGATTTCTAAATGTCTCTTACCTCTCGTATATGGTGCCAAAGGGATACAGAGTGGAGCGCTTCACAATCCTGTTGTTATCTCACTGGTCATCACTGTCTGAATCACAGCACCACTGTTAATGAAAACCTCAAACTCAAATTTCTTGTTGCAATAGTTAACAGTCAGATTTATTTACATTTCAATGCAACATTTCAATGCAGAGAAACAGCTGAACAGAGTGATCCCCTCTCATGAAGTGAGCGCCTGATAGATTCAGACAGACGTGTTTAATGATTTTCTATTCAGCTAACAAGTAGCAACAAGTAGTAACTAATACATCACCTAAACAAAATAGTAATTCCTCTGACTTTGAAAAAGTTACATTACAGTATATTTGTCCATGGGCCTCATTCAAGGGTGATGCTCCCATAATGAAGGGTGCCGGTACGGGACCGGCACCCTTCATTACGGGAGCGCCGATTACGAGGTTCCATTTGCGGGACCCTGTAAGGACGCCTGGTAAAACCAGGCATCCTTGCCGGGTCCCGCGAGAGGAAGAGGGAGGTAATAACGGGCCAGTTGAAATGTGCCCGTTATTACCTCCCTCCCCATTCCCATTGAGCCTATGGGAGCTCAAATGGGAATGGGGAATGGTTCCTGCAAGGAGGAATTAGTGGGTCCTCCTATGTCGACTGAAACTCTCTGTCCCTCAGGCAATGCCCACGCCAGCACTGCCACCTATCTTCTAGGTCATTCGGGCCATGAAGCGTGTGTCAGCGGATGCCTTTGCCTCAACGTTCTGTGCTACTCCTACTCCTGCGGCTGACTCACACACTGACACAGCCCTCTCTAACCTGCATCTTTCTATCTCCAACGCTCTGGACATCCTTTGCCCTTGGATGAAAATTCGTCTGAAACCTACCTACAAGTGCAACTCTTGGTATGACTCTGACTTTGCCGCCCTGAAACGCAAGTGCAGGGTGGCTGAGAGGAAGTGTGGGCTTCGGGTGCATCCTCCGACAAACTGGCCTAGTGCCTGCTAAAAAGGCAATACAGACTCTTTGTCCTGTCCAAGAAGAGAGTCCACACCCAAGCCTGTGTCTCTACGGCCTCTAACAACACAGCCGAACTCTTTAAAATTTGCAAGGAGCTGGCCAACCCTTCTGCAGTCTCTAACTCTTCTGTTCCATCCCAAGCCCTCTGTATGGCTCTGGCTTCTCACTTCACCTCTAAAACCCAGAATATCCTGTTGTCGCTGTACTCTTCCTCTACCTCTCTGTGCACCCTCTGGCCACTTCCCTCTCTCTTCCTCCTTTCTCCTCTTTCTCTCTAACAACATCCGACAATGTTTCTAGACAAGTCTGATCTATAATATAATATAATAATATAATTGGTTATTCATAGCGCACTTAACACCCAGAGGTTTCTAAGCGCGGACCTTGGGATGGAACCTATGTTTCTTCACATCGTCTTGCATCCAAGGTGAGCGTGTTGCCCTGAGCTATCCTCGCGAGACTACAAATATTAAAGTGTCATCCAAACAGGTGCTCCCGTGCTTCTCTAGAACCATCAAGGACCACATTGACACCCTCGTTCCAGCCTTGGCTGATTTCTGCAATCACTATTTCGCAACTGGATCCTTCCCCTCTCTCCTCAGGCACTCCCTTGTGCATCCCCTGCTTAAGAAGCCTTCTGCCAACCCTACCTGTCTGGAAAACTATCACCCAATTTCTATCACTCCTCTCTTGGGCAAACTCCTGGAAAAGCTGGCCATCTCCCAGCTTACACTCCACACTGAATCTGATGGTTTTCTCCATGACCATCAGTCTGGCTTCAGAGCAGCCAGAGGCATGGAAACTGCTCTCCTGAACACCTGTGCAGATCTGCTCTCTAATCTTGATTCCAGCCTTCCTTCTGTCCTCATCCTCCTTAACCTTTCCTCTGCTTTTGACATGGTCATTCACGCCATCCTGATCAATCAACTCAGTGAGAGGCTGGGCATCACAGATCAGGCCTTGCAGTGATTGACCGCCTTCCTCCTGGACTGACTCTCCCTGGTCAAACTTGGGTCCTTTCTCTCCGCCACCTCTTTCTCTCCACATGTGGTTTTCCTCAGGGCTCTATCCTCTCATCCTGGCTCGTCAATGTCTATCTGGCCCCTTTTTGGCCCACCTGATCTCTACCTTTTCCTGTAACTTTCAGTGTTATGTGGATGAGACTCAGCTCTCTTTCAAGCTTCCCTCAACCTTCTCTCCTCTCTCATTCCTGACTGTCTATCCCTGCCTTAATGCCATTAAGACAGAGATTCTTCTCATTGGGGACCCTGCTCCCGCTTTCGTCTCTCTCACTCTGGCCGCCCTCGATGGGTCCTCTTCCTTCGCCTTCCTGTGTGTGAGGCAAAAAACCTTGGTGTCATCTTCGATTCCACTCTCTCCTTCTCTCCTCACATCACTGACCTTGTCAAGAAGGCCCACTACCAGCTGGACCTTCTCAGAGGTATTCTTCCTTTTCTTACTTTGCCCCAGAATCTCACTGTCTCCAGAGCCCTGGTTCTCTCTAGGCTGGACTACTGCACCAGCTTCTTTCTCAAACTGCTTTCCTTTTCTCTCCGCCCTCTGCAACTAAACCAGAACAGGACTGCAAGAATTATCCTTGGCCTCAAGCCCAGGCACGATATCTCTCCAGCCCTGAAGTCTCTCCACTGGCTCCCGGTGACTGGAAGGATCAAGTTTAAGACCCTCTGCATCGTCCACAAGGCTTCCTGGGGCCCGCACTACATCCAACTCTCTCTTGCAAAATACCTTCCTTCTCAAGCCCTTCGCTCAGCTATCTCCAACTCTCTCAGGGTCGGACACTTATCCAGGCAGAGAGTGGGATGTATATCTTTCTCCTCTGCAGGTGCCTCCCTCTTGAATGGCTCCGTGCCCCTCGCAAACCTGAGCCGAACCACCTGAAGTTACGAAAGCTGTTCAAGACCTTCCTTTTCTCATCTTCTCTCTCTCTCTCTCTCTCTCTCTCTCTCTCTCTCTCTCTCTCTCTCTCTCTCTCTCTCACCTGCTGACCTACCTGCCTGCTCTGCCAACTGGTTGCTTTGCTTCCCCCCACAGTCTCACTGGGTACCAGACTCCTCCATGATCAGTCTCCCCTGCACTGCCTCTGGGCCTACTGTGCACTTAGGGGCTGTAACTGTAACTTATACAGCCCCCTGCCTCCTCGCAATTACCGAGAACTGCACTGCCCTTGCGGCACTCACTCAGAGCATTGCTGCTCTAATTGCACTTCCCCTTCCCCCTGCACTTTTGCATTGTCGCACTTGCACAGTCTGAATGCCAAAAGGCCTAGTAAGATTGTTTGTCTTGTCCTCCATCTGTCTACCGCCCCTTGTCTTGTCACGCCTAGAAACACTTGTATACAGGCGCATTATACATGAAATATCGTATCACTCTGTCTAGTCACATGCAATATCCTTCCATTCTCCATATTCACATTGCGTCACATGCTCTTCCACTTTCTATCTTGCAACGCCTCATAGGGCTCTGCACTGCAGGGAGCGAACGAACCCTCTTCTATGTTTACTATACGAATCTACGTGTGACGGAATTGATGCCTTTTGAGCCCCTGTATACTTACGGCAGTTCATGATTCCTTCTTTGTCTATCCGCATAGCATTCTATATCAAAGGTAACTGCAACATTCTTATGTGACATTTTGGCATTTCTAAGCACTACTTTGTGCATGGTAGAGCGTTCAATGGCATGTTATGTTCTCATATTATTGCACTTCCATGTTGCTGCATTTGGGGGTTCAGATTATTTTGGGTGAGGTTTTGTGGCTGGCAGGATATATAGGGCGTTACATATTGGTGGTGATTGAGTAATGTTTCGTGGTGTGTTTTTGGGTCCCGCCCTTTCCAGTTTTTAGACTGCTGTGTTATCATGAAGAGACAATCATGAGGAATGTTTTTGTATGTTCAGAGGATAGTATGCTCCTTGGTGAGTTAGGTCTTGTAATGGACTCTTGTTGCATCTTGGGGTACAGATGCACTGGTGGGGGTCACAAAGTTGGAGTGTTGCAGCACTTGAATTTTTTTTGTGGGTGGTTTGTAACCGTCATGGAGTGATGATGAGAATGGAACATGGTAATCTGACTTTTAAAGATGTGTGCTGCAGATTATTGATATTTTGTCCTGGAACTTCCAGGGTGGTTAAGAGACAGTGGGTGAGCTCATACCTAAGAAGGTAGAACATCGTAGAGCACTATTGCAGCAGAGTCACTTGGTGGAGGTGGCAAACAGAAATCTACACAACAAATGGAAATGCCAATTATTTTTCTTTCTTGTCGGAAGTCAGGGGGGGTGGCTATGTGGATGGCCCCAAATATGTAATTTAAACCAGAGATGCATTGCTCTGATGTCAGGCCAGGAATCTCAGAGTGAGGTGCATGTCTTTCCTCTCAACACATGTACCCCAAGACTGCTGTGTTATCTGCACTAAGATTTGGGGGGTTGGCTGTGCACAATGCTGCCAAGTATTGCAATGTCATGCAGATACAACATGTGGTTTCATGGTGAAAGACCGGTAAATTGGAAATGATATGTATAATGATAGAGAGCCTAGTGTACCCATCTAGTTTGATTAATGTTTGTGGTAATATAAATGAACAGCTGAAATGTTCCCTACTCGAATAATCATTCTCCAGCGTGCGTGGGCGAGGCAAGATTCTTGGGGTAGGGTTCCACAGTGCTCTCTTCTGATATTAATCTTTGAGGCAAAACCATCTTTGTGGACTCACTGTATGGCTCTGGTAGAAGATCATGAATTAACAATAGTTACACCATTGTAGGAAACCTTCACAGTGATGGAGAGGCATTGTCATTCATTGTGCTAGGTGTTGATGTGGATTCCGGAGAGGACAATGCATAGCATATGCCACCATGCTACCAGTGATTCAGAAGAGTTGACCTTATTTTACTGACTTTCTGGTTGACCACAACACTGTGATTGTGGTTAATGGTTTGATCATAGTTGATAGAAGGAAATGGAACACATGAGGCTTTTATGATAATTATATGTATGCGCTATTCATCTTTGTATTTTAACTATGGCCTGTGACGTTATCCTAAATCCAGAATCCATTGTATGATTCCCTAGTGGAACACACACTGATTGTATATGTTTTAGTGTATGGGGAAAAGGGAGTCATATGTTTGTGCATGTCTAAAAATGTTATAAATATACATAGACAAAAAGTAAACCTAGTGTTGCAAGCATAACTCTAACGATTGGTTGACAGGGTTTATTTAGCCTAAATTCAGCAAATTCATCTGCTTTTAACAGAGTTAGACACTGCAAGGTTCACAAGAACACCAAAGGCTTAAATCAATTTTTCAGCTTCTGTGATGCTGAGATATTAACTGAGTGTGGAGGAAGTGGACCACCTAGTAGCTTTAGTACTACACGACCTATCAATGCCATACACAGTAGATCATACCTCCTTCTCCAATAAATCCGGGATCATATGTGAACATTTTATACATTCTTATCATGGATCAGATATTTCATCCAGATCTGATGATCATTGGTAATGATAGAACCCTTTCTTTTGGAATTCCACAAAATATCCCCAGGAGTACTTAAAAGATATGCTTCTATCATAGCATTTCAATGTTTACGAGCACCTGTTGATCTCCTTTACTGCAAGCCTTTGATATGATATGATATGATGTATGATATGATATGATATATTATATGATATGATATGGCATATATAACACGCCTATACACAAGTGTTTCAGATAATATTAGGGAATGCACATGTATCTTATTGGAAAAGACACAGTATCACACCAATTATTGGCCTTAATAGCCCCAAGAAGGAATGCATGCTGTGTTTTGGCAAATATCTATACATTCTCCCTTTCAGTTGTTGCAATGCCTGGGTGACCTCTTAACCCAATTCAGAAAGTAGTAAATGTGTCATGGTGCTCACACTCATCTCTGCTCTATTGTGTTCATACCATAGGTAAATGCTGTAACAAAATGACTCACGCACCTTTAAATGTACGCGTTCAAGAAATGAATAATGTTCTAGTTTTTGCCACAATGTGATTCCGGTACAATCATGGGAGATGTTGCATCTGGTATATTGTAACAATGCTTACATTGCACTTCCAAAAATGAAATGTAAGCAAGTTACAACTTGGTCAGAATGGGGCATCTAGATTGGTGATTGTACTAATTGAATCTCAACATATCACACTGGGTCTAAAATGTGTTATCTCACACCTAATATAGCCAAGACCGATCTTCAAGATATTTTGTGCACTGGATAAAGCAATTTAGTCACTAAGCCATGATTAACGTACACAGGTTAGCATGGCAGCATATGATAAATTGCAATTTGTGATCTACATTTGAAGGCTCTATCTATCTATCCAGTTCTATTAAAATGTAAATGGAAGGGTGTCAATGCATTGAGATACAGAATGAGCAGTTAGTGAATTGAGGCTACTAATTCATCCCTTTAAATTCCAAAATGCAATCAAAGACCGTTCTTTTTGATCAGGCCCTCATGGGAGTAATCTCAAGGGTATTAGCCTATTTGACCTAAAACAATTGACCTAATGACCAATTTGATCAAAGTTTGCATGGGTGTTTTGGCCTTCGGGGCAATTTGGTTGCATATATTGCAAAATACCAACCCTGGGGAGCAGGGGTTGCGGGGGTGTCCCCTGCTCCCCATGTTTGATATTTTACAATTTTGTGGGTGCAGAGGTGTCCCTGCCTCCTTAAAATTGGAGGCGGGGACAAAATAAATAAAACAAAATGCATGTGCATTTAAATTGGGCCCGAGCAGAAAAATTGCAGTCAGTTTCCCGCGATCAAAATAAATTCGGTCAGACACACTCAAACCTATGGTGTCAGAGTGTACAAGGGTCTATTTGGGAATTAGTGGGGTTGACAACCTGTTGGATATGGTAAATAACTTCCAGGTCATGACATTATGTATTTTACATTATGTATTTTACATTATGTTCACCTTCAATGGCTGATGGGGAGCTGCTATCCTTCCCAAACCTCGAGTATTCTTAAGCATGTTGGCTTGTTTATTTTTCTGTGGTGCTCTGTGGTAAGCTGCATGACAGGAATCCACACAAATTAAACTCTCCAAATACTAAGAACACAAAGGGCCTCATTACGAGTTTGGAGGCAGCCATGCCCTTAGTAAGGGCATGGCTGCCTCCAAACTTGGGTCCGGGTCGGGTTCCCTGAATGGGGAATTACCGGGGCATCCCGACTTTGGAGGGCCCAGTATTTCCCCATTCAGGGAACCCGGACCCGGATGATCCCTATTCCCATTTGAGCCCCCATAGGGCTCAATGGGAATGGGGAGGGAGCTAAAAACCCTCCCCATTCCATGGTCCCTGGTCCCTCGTGGGACCCGCAAAGGACGTCTGGTCTGACCAGACGTCCAGAGCAAGTCCCATAAGGGAACCTCGTGATAGGGTGCCGTTAAACCCATTCCGCCTGGGTCATAAAGAGGCCCAAACATTTGGTAAATAACCTGTAGCATTCTTTTGGTATCTTCAGTAGATATCTGCTCGACATGACTGTTATGAGGACCACCAATGCCCACATAAGATTAACAAGAGGCTTCTTCCAGTGAGAAATACTCAGCGTGAAGGTAAACCCCCAATGTGCCCAGTGTCTTTTACTTCTCAGGGTACCTACAAGCCTTACACAGTTGGAATACATTCACCTTATTGATGATGCTGCTAACATAAGGAACTCCCTTTGAAAATGTTCCGATTTCCACTGGCTTTAATGGGCTCTTGGTAACATATAATTTCATAATACCATATGTTATGATAACGCTCTATTGGAAAGTTACAACTACGTTTATCCTTGCTGGGATATTCTATTGTCCCTTAATGATTTCAATGGTTTTGCAGTAATATGGCGATAGAATATTTGGAATTTCGTTTTCTTTTGCAATAAGCCATGTTTCTCTTAATTGTTTTTGGAAGAAATCACTTCTTTCGGGGTGGGGGATTTTGATGAGCACACCAACAGAATCCAATTGTAGCCATTTGATAACATGCTGCAAGATCATGTCTTCATCATAAGCATTTAAGAAGGCTAATCGGGTTCAAAACCTCGACCAACATTCACAGCAAAAGGTTAAATAGTCTGAATGCCCAAAGCAAGGGGAAAAAGAATGCATGTTTGTGTCTTAATACAAATACAATTCAAACAAAGCAAATGTAATTATGTAATTGGCACAAAGAAACGTTCAGACATGTTAGTCCAGTTTTAAAATCACACAAGATGCAGGTGTTGATACATTTCATTGGACTAACTGAAAATACTATGCAGAGATGGGGCAATGCATTAGCTTTAGAAGGCTCACGGATGGTGCAGAGAGAAATGATGGCTACAGGAAAAGCCTACAAGGTAGCATATTCCCAAAGTAAAGAAAAAAGGAGCATTTTAAGCATTATGCATGGAATGTAGGTCTGGAAGCCAAACATTTCTATCTGCACCATAATTCAAGGAGAATAGAACATGCGAACCAATTCCATTCAATAATAATATCATGCATAACTTAGTACAGTCATTCAAAACCGTGCCCTGTTTGAATGAAATGCCTGCTGTGCAGTGCAATTATTCAAACGCTTTCACGTGTTTCACTCATATAACGGAATGCATGATAAATACGCGTGTGGACTGTTTTTCAAAATGATTGCTTTTGTAGTTGGCATCTTAAAATTCCGTTTTGATTTATTTCCAATTGTATAATTGTTTAATAGCGCATGTGTTGTTTTGCTAAAGCTCTCGCTTGTGCAGGACATTAGAAGCAAATGCACATAAGAAGTTGAACAGAATAGAGGGGTTAAACAGGGATGTGTGACTGCCCCCTTAGTATTTAACTTATACGTACACGACATCCCTGCGACTATTGCCCTGGTAAAGAACTGTCCACCTAGTATTGGCAAAACCCCCTGCTCTGTGCTTGCATATGCTGATGATTTGGTGATCTTTGATCACACAATCAGTGGTCTACGTAGATCAGCCACAGCCCTCTGGGATTACTCTGAACAAAATGGGCTTACTATCAATGTTGAGAAAACACACGTGATGAGATACACAAGTAAGAGATCCGCTCGTGTCTCGCTCCGCATCGATAGTGTCGTAGTCTCTTATGTGCCGGAATACAAATATCTGGGGATAGAATTTGAACCCAGAGGTGACTATTATATATGTAAACGCAACCGAAAAATAAGAGCAGCACAAATTACGGCTCTATTTAAAAATTTTACAACTAAACAGGGTGGTTTTACCTTATGGGGTACTCGGCATCTTTATATACAAGTATTAGCGCCCATGATGATATATGGCCTGGAATCCCTGACTAAGATGGACTTAAACTGGCTACAAATCATCGAGGGAAAGTTTTGGAGAAAGATATTGGGACTTCCGGCATGTATCCCTATGTCTCTGCTAAGACTAGAGCTGGGACTAATATCATTAAAAGCACAGATGCTAAGGAAGAGAGCCGGGATTTACCTAAAAATGATGAATGATACGGGCAATGCCCTATTAACGGCATTTGCCCTGAGTAATAATGAAGATTATACCATTAGTGAATTTAAAAAACAAATGGAACAATTGCTCAGTGAAATCTGTTGGAAACAACGTGAAGGGATCTACACGGAGGCTATGCAGGCTTACATGGGGAGACGGGTAGAGCTTTGGGACTGGCTTGAGAACTACGAACATCTTCGTAAATTAAAAAGGTATTCATTTGTGCAAAACAGGTTATTTACGTTTAAGAAACCACAGAAATATCTGATGATCTGTCCGTCCCATAGGCTCAGAAAGTTTATATTATTACTGAGAATAGAATACCTCCCCATAATGACGACCAAGGGTGTAATAGATAAGATCCCCAGAGAACAACGCTATTGCCGTCTCTGTAAGAACCAGGAAATCCTCGAGACAGCCAAGCATGTCCTCACTGAATGCCAGGATATGAACGATGATATAAAATTTTACTTGGGAAAGTATGTGCACAATTGGGAAACCATAGGGAGCATGTTGTTTTGGAACTACTGTGTTAACACTAATAGTATATGTTTGCTAACCGCATTATACTCTATTTGGCTAAGAGTGGAAGACAAACTGGACATATCTATATGAGGAAAGTCAGTCTTCGGCTAGACCCGGGTTCTATAGGGAAACGGAGTCTGTTTTAAGGAGGCCAGACCCTACGATTTAATATGTTATGTTTACTGGATTAGAAAGCACATTACGTGTATCTTAAATTGCTAATAACATAAGAGACAATGAATGAACTATACTCGAGTATAATCGTACTGTATTGACCTATTTGTAGATTCTTAAAACATTTTTTTTTATATTGTTTTGGATAATGTTTAATCTTTTTATTGCATTATATTGTATATTTTAGTTTGAATGTTATTAAAATGTATATGTGTAAAGTTTATTATTTAAACTAAAACACATTAAAGATATTATTATTTTAAGCATTATGCATGGAATGTAGGTCTGGAAGCCAAACATTTCTATCTGCACCATAATTCAAGGAGAATAGAACATGCGAACCAATTCCATTCAATAATAATATCATGCATAACTTAGTACAGTCATTCAAAACCGTGCCCTGTTTGAATGAAATGCCTGCTGTGCAGTGCAATTATTCAAACGCTTTCACGTGTTTCACTCATATAACGGAATGCATGATAAATACGCGTGTGGACTGTTTTTCAAAATGATTGCTGTTGTAGTTGGCATCTTAAAATTCCGTTTTGATTTATTTCCAATTGTATAATTGTTTAATAGCGCATGTGTTGTTTTGCTAAAGCTCTCGCTTGTGCAGGACATTAGAAGCAAATACACATAAGAGCAACTAACCAAAAACACACATGCCACAAGCGTGACAGTATGATCTTCTACACAAATGAATATGCAGGATAAGGAAATGAAATATGTAGCTTTCCAAAATTGTCAGAAAAAAAACAATCTGTTCTTGAAGGAAAGAATCAGAGAGGTTTACGTGTATTCAGCTCCCTTCTGTATTAAGGGCCTGATTCATGGAATTTTCTGCACGGTTCAATGTGACGTTGCACTGCTGAAAAGTGACTTTCCCCAGCCGTCACACACCCTGATTCATGGAACTGTGCAACGTGTATTTTTGCAGTGCAAAGTCTGTGCAGAGTCACTTTTCAGCAGTGCACAAAAATCCATGAATCGGGCCCTAACTGTTCCCAGACAGCCTCTACACTGCTCTAAATGTATTGGCTTGCATCGCATAGTAGTGGTATACTGCAGAAAGTGCTACAGTGAAGTAATTAAACCGAATGTAAAAGCAAGTACCTGATACATACACAGAAGGTGAAATGTTAGTATTTTGTAAAACCTCAGAAACAGTGAACGTTGTTTAGTGATACTTAAACATTGAATTTCGACGTTTCAAACTCACACACACAAAGAGAAAATCAAGCATTTCCTGTTGTGACCGGAAGCTACGGCCCCTGCAAACCATATAGCAAGGCGTAGGAAATAAAAGAACATACTCTGTTTACTTACCGGTAATCTTCATTACTCCAGTTGTATTCTTACTTGTCATAGTACTTTACTTTATGAAGGAGCTCTGCATATCCAACAGAACCCTTTCTAAAAGATTTCTTCCTTTTTTAGACCCTCCCGCTCAGAGCCTTACCTGTCCCATGATCCACCTGCTTTGCTTTCTGTCCTTCCAGACAGTGATCCTTGGTGAGGCCGGCTGGGATGTTTTTGTTCTCCTGATGCTTTGACCCCACAGAGGGCGGGGGGCAGTCTGGGAATGCTGTTTTGTGATTTCCTCCTCAGTCCCTGCTGAGTTTGGCTTCAGGAGGGGGGGGGGCAGCACCAGGCCTGGTGAGCATGTGGCAACCTATGGGTTTTCTGCTGGTCTGAGCACCAGGGGTGCCCAAGCTTGTGGGTTGCTGGAGAGGGCCCGTTCTTGTGGACAGTGCCCCTGGAACGTACTGTGATGAAGAAGAGGGCTGTGGAGGTAATGGACTCCAGCAACATAACACAGCTAAGCTTAATCACAGAGTTGGAACGATGCACTATTGGAATGCAACCTTTCTTGGGGAGAACCTGGACCCCTTTTGGAAGGAATACACGTGCCCCTGTTTAAGGAAAAGTGGCAGTAGAAACGTTGTGACTGGTTATAAGGGGCACTAGTTACAGCTCATTATACAGGCACAGAAGTGTTTCACCAGAATGATGCTGTTGCACTTGTGAGGGGAACATTCTTAATCGTATTGGGACACTAGGCTTGTAATACATCTATAATGAGGCCCGAGATGTAGGTACATTTGCTTAAGATGCACCAAAAATAAGTAGAGATGGATATGTGTACATGTCCTTGCATAATGTATGTAGTATGGGTTATGTTATGTTAATCAGTCTTATAAAGCTCACATACACCAGAAGGCATCATGGCGCTAAGAGAGATCCAATGAGACAGTAAAAAAAAGGGATTGGTCACAATTACTGGAATAAAAAGGTTTTCAGATAACAACGAAAGGTCAGATGACCAGATGTACTCCGGAGTTCCAAAGAAGCCTATTCCATAAACTGGCGAGAGTGACAGAGAAAGATCTGCCGCCCAACCTGGCCCGGTGAATTCTTGGCACTACAACCTGGAAATCTGTAGAGGAATGGAGAGGGCGTGCTGGGACATACCGACAAAATTTGTGAGGCAGATAGTCAGGCACAAGGCCATAAAAAGTGTGGTGGACTGAGCACAGTGCCTTAAACTCCACTTGATGGGCCTCCAATGCAGCCAGCGCCTACCTGACAAAACACAATCGCGGACAGAAAGGCCAAGAACTGCTTGTAGTGTTTTGCAGTATCTGCAGCTGATCCAGCAGGTAAGCTGGTTGAGCCAAATACAGGGCATTGCAGTAGTAAAAGGAACTCAGAATCAGAGAGGCTGCCATCGGGGCCTGCAGAGCTACCGGCAGAAATGGAAGTACTTTACGCAGGACAGAGAGCTTATAATGGCCTGTTTGGCATACTGCAATGACCTGTGCCTCCATCGAGAGGGAGGCCAATATTTTGACATCCAAGTTCTTTGCCATAGGTACAGTTTGAGGAAAAGAGCCCAATGAAGGAGGCCAACAATAAGGTGTTCAGGAGTGGATCGCTGAAGATGGTCTGGCAATTAACACCTCTGTTTTTCCGCCATTCAGTTTAAGCCAATTTAAGGCCATCCATTTCCCCACCACTTTTAGGCAAGCCCTAAGATTGACCACCCCAGACAGATTATCCAGACTGAGTGGAACTATGATCTGGGTATCGTCAGCATACATATGGCAGCGCAGACCATAGGACTGGATGAGATGAGCAAGGGGCTAGGCATATATATTACAGAGGATGGGCGAAAGTGCAGACCCCTGAGGAACACCACATGACAGAGCCTAAGATAATGACATAAATGGCTACATCAAGACAACTTGAGAGTGGTCAGCCAAGAAGGACCTGAACCGCTCCAACACCATTCCAGAGAGACCAGCCATCGACAACCTATGAAGCAGCATAGTATAGTCTATGGTGTCAAAGGTGGCCGACAAATCCAGCAATATCAGAATGGCTCCCCCGCCCTGATCAGCCAACTTTACCAAATCATCCATAACTGATACCAAAACTGATTCAGTACCTTTGTCCGGCCTAGTCCTGACTGAAAAGAATTGAAAAATTAGGAACTTTCCAGAAAAGAACTCAGCATAGGAGTAACTATTGACTCCAACAGCTTCATGGTATAGGAAAGTAAGGAGATGGGACGATAGTTGGACGGAAGCAGAGGATCAAGCAAGACTTTTTAAGAAGTGGTATTATCATGGCCTGCTTGAGTGTGGCCGGGATGAAGCCCTCAGAAAAAGAATTGTTATTGGCCATAGCAACTAAGGGTGTGATTTCTAGTATTATTAGTCTTAAAATGCAAAGATGGATAGACTCCAAGGGCGAGATGGATTTGAGCTTCCCTGTGGCTTTGATTAAAACATTTGGGTTAACCACCAGAAAAGTGGACCACGATGACAAATTAGTCGCTAGTGCTATTAACACTGGGGTGGATACATCTAAATTTGGCATTGTTACTGATAAAGTCTGACAAATAAATTAACGTTATCTATAAAAAAAAGTCAGCCAGTTCCTCACACAAAAGCTGAGTAGGAGGGGTAGTATGCAAAGGAGAAGGTACAGCTGATAAAGACCTGACAACTCTAAAAAGTTCTTTAGGTCGATTAAGAGCATCGGTAATTTGCACATTTGACTTCTAAAATAGCCTGTTGATAAATACATGTTGCCATATGGAGATTAGATCTAGCAATTGCGGAATAGGCAAAACACCATTTTCTCTCCGCTTGCCTGTGCAAAAAGCAGAGCTCTGCCAAATGGGGGGAGTTTTTAATGGTTTAAGTGGGGCTAAAACATCAGTCACTGTATTCAAAGTAAGCACCAGATGTGATACATTTTTATTTTCCTGATCACAGAGTGCAATTACTTTGTCTAAAATAGGCAAAGGATTGACTGTGGTCCATCTACGCTCAAAGTTAGAGTATATGGCATCAAAGTAGAGGAACCTGAAAAATGTATAGTAAAATGTATCACAAAGTGATCTGTCCACAGAACCCTATAGGGCAAGGAAGAAGTAACCGGCACATAGGCTGAGAACAGCAAATCCAGCATGCTGCCCTTTATATGAGTGGGACCTAGGTTATGTTGCAGGAGCTCTAATTCATGCACTTATAGTTAAAAAGCTGCAATCCTATCTGCCGTGGCTTTTAAAGATGGCAGATTGAAATCTCCTAGAATAATCAAATCAGATGCTGTAATTTAAGGTCAGCCACAAGATCTACAAATGTGGAACAAAAAGTCCCATCCTGTGTTGGTGGATGATACATGAAAATCACATATGCTGTATGGTTGTGAGACAGGGTAACACACAGAAACTAGGCCTACATTTGGACAATGTGTTGTAGTGTTAGTAGGGCACATAATATTGTTGTTTGAGAGATGACAGCTAGACCTCTGCCCAAATGAGCAGAGCTCCGGTCAACACGTAAAAGATGACATAGTCAGACGACATAGCTTGGACAAGGGCAGGGCTTGAGGTCTCACGCAACCAAGACTCTGTTATAAGGCAGAGTTCTGGGGTAATCTCACTAAGTAGCTTATAGAGATCGCAAGCATGACCAGGTATCGATCGTGCATTGAATAGCAAGCGCTGAAATTTGCTGGATGCATGAGCCAGCGAGGCCAAATTTAAAGAGATAACAACAGTAGCCATAGCTTGCAGTAGGATCGTGTTTCTAGGGGCGAAATGAAGTAATGTGGACCTAAGATACTTACATTGCCGTGGATCAGGACCATTGGTCTCCCGGCCCCGCCACACTGAAGTCTAAATGCGTGCCAGTTCTGCAGGCGAGCACTCCGCCACATAAATGCTGATGGGAAACCACGGTAATGACATGGAAAGCAGCGTGAGCAATGGCAATGAAAGAAAGACCAAGGGCCTCATTACAAGGTAGGTGGTAAGGGATTACTGGCACCGGTAAGGACACCAGTGCCGGTAATCCCTTACCGCCCTATTCCGAGATCCCTTAGCGGGTCCCTTCCTTAACGCCTGGTTTTACACAAATTGCGGTACCGTTATTAGCTCCATCCCCATTCCCATTGAGCCCTATGGGGGCTCGAATGGGAATGGGGAATGGTTCCCGAAATGGGGACTTACCGAGTCCTCCAAGGTTGGAATGACTCGGTAAATCCCTATTTCGGGAACCCGGACCCGGAATGCGGTAAGGGGGTAGCCATGGTGCTAATAGCACCATGGCTACCTCCTACCTCGTAATGAGGCCCCAAGTCTTTCCAAGTAATCAGGCAGCCCCGATGATATTAAGCCCACAAACATGACATGACAAATATTCCCTTAAATGAAAACAATTATTTAAAAATGATCACAGTACACAATTCGACAAGGATAGTATAGTAAGTTTTCCAATTTTAAAAGATAAGAAATAAATGTGAGCGGCCCAATTGGCACCAGCTCAATAGATTCTGTGAAGTGTGTACCTTACCATCAAACCAGAGTAGTTGGAACAGAGGATGTGTATTACCCCTCATTTAATAAATGGTCACTTTCATGAACACCATATATTTTACCATGACCCTCCCATCCAGGAATGTTTTATCCACAGCTGTAAATAGACCTATCATTAAACTAGTGGTATGCTAATCAGTCAGCACACTGGACCATGCTACCATCAACAACTCTCGAATTAATGAAATTAGTTTGTATGCACGCTGCTGACACTAATGGCATTCTAATGCAGACTGAGCCACAATACCATATTGGTGGCTGATTGTAACCTCGTGTCAAGTCAGACATTACAATTGTAGATTACATGAACCCAGAGGGATAGGAAAGCAGGAAGAAGTTGCATCTCTTGCATCTAAAAGCATCAACGCATTGGGCCTCATTACAGGTTTGGTGGTGCAGGAAAAAAGTGATGGTAATTCTGTTACTGACACGTTTTTTGGGCGGTAACAGAATTACTGCCATTTTTACCACACCGCTGGATTACAAATTTGAAGGTAAAGTGGAGGATTTACCTCCAGCAGAATGATGGAGGTGAATTGGCCACTTTAGTTTAGTTTATTATTTGATAATGCGCTCCAAACCCAGGGGTAGCCGGGCGCAGCAGTCACAAGATTACTTAAGCTTAGGTTACATACATGGGATACATACAGACCGTGCATTGCGTGAATTATTGAAGAGTTTGTGATACAGATATGCAGGGTGTACAAGTTGTGAATACAAGATACAAAAATACAAAAGAATACGAGTCCCTGACATGAGGTAGTCTGTTGTCAGGTTTTCGGTATCATGGAAATTAAATGTGATAATAGATCCAGGCTTAGCGCAACAGCGCCGAGTGTAAGTCATCATAAGTCCAGAGCCAACTTTTCAAGTTACATCTGAATCTAGTGTAAGGTAAGCTGGCTCTCAGTTTGGTAGGTAGTGCGTTCCAAGCACGGGCAGCTCTAACAGGGAAGCTTACTCCACCCGCTTTGGATAGCCTAAATCTGGGTGTTTCAAGTAGGAGGTGGTTGGAAGCTCTAGTGTGGTGAGTAGAGGATTTTCTAGTCAGTCTAGCCGAGATATAGGGGGGCGCAGTGTTGTTCAGTCCTTTGTGGGTGAGGGATAACGTCTTGAGGAGAACTCTATCGCTAAGTTTTAACCAGTGGTGGTCTTTCCTGATGTTGGAGATGTGGGCTCTGTGGGGTATGTCCAGGGTTGCTCTCAGAGCATTATTCTGGAGTGTTTGCAATTTATTTATGACAGTTTTGCTGGCGCCCGCATTGAGGCCGTTGCAGTAGTCCAGTTTAGACATTACTAAGGCATTGGCTAGAGTAATACAATTAGTTTTGGAAAGGTAAGGTCGGCAGGCTCTAATTAATTTGCAGGTGTAAGCTGTGGAGGAGGCTAGGGAATTAACTTGTTTTTTGAGGGATAATGTGGAGTCGAGGTAGAAACCTAGGGTTTTTACCTCAGTTGCCACTTTAATTATATTGCCATCTATGTTGAAAGCAAGGTAATTAGGGCTGAGTTTTTTGAGGTTAGAGTCAGAACCCAGGATCAGTATCTCTGTTTTGTCATCATTCAGGCAGAGGCCGTGGGAAGCCATCCATGCCTGAATGAGGAGGTAAATCCTATTTACTAGAGCTGAGTCGTCGACAACGTTGCCAGATAGTGATATGAGGATCTGTCTGTCGCCCGCGAAATTGGTATAGGTTACCCCAGTCTGTCCAGTTTGTCGAAGAGAGGCTTAGTGAAGATGTTGTACATAGTGGGAGAGACACATGAACCTTGTGGGACGCAACAAATGATTTGAATGGGTCCGCTGATGCTGACGGGGAGAACACTCTCATCGTACGGTTGGCTAGGAAGGATTGTACCCAGGCTATAGCTTCACTTGAGAAATGGGCGGCAGACGCTAGGTGGTTGCATAACACTGCATGGTCCACCAGGTCAAAGGCCGCCGATAATTCAAGGAGGAGGAGCATAGCTGTTTTACCTTTATCCTTCAACTCGTCGATTTGTGTCTTAAGGTCGATAAGTGCCGTTTCAGTGCCATGTAGTGGTCTGAATCCAGATTGGCGAGATCCTAGTAGTTGGTTCGTCTCCAGATAGTTTTGGATCTGGAGGTAAGCTACTCTATTGATAATTTTGAGGAGAAATGGGACCGTGGTGATGGGCCTGTAATTAGTTGGGATAGCTGCGTCAAGGTTCTGTTCTAAAGGAGGCGTTGATTAGTTTCGAGAGGAAAGGTTCTAGGTCTCTTGCTGCGTCCTTAATGACTTGTGCTGGGCAATTGTCACCTTGGCAATTAGAAGGCTCAGTTATGAGAGCACCTTTTCAGTTTCCAGAATGGAAATGTTAGTAAATCTGAAAGGTTTGCAGTTACTTTGGGTGACTGTTCTGGGTGTGTCAGTCAGGTAGGTGGTGTTGGTTCTTGTGTGGCTCAGGGATGCTTTCTTCATTGCAATGTTAGTTTGTAAGTTTGCAATTTTGTTAGCTAAGGCATTTTGGATGCTAGTGCACCAATGTTTGTCCTTGGGGGCGTTGTCTGTGGGAGCAATAGGGTTTTCCATTTCCCGGAGGATAGAAAAGATTTATTTCAAATTAGAGTTAGCTTTGCTAATCCTCTCATTAAATGAGTCTTTTTTAGTTTGGATTATTTCCTTCTTATATTTTTTAGCAAGGTTGTCAAGAAGGGTTTTATTCTCCACCGAGGGTGTATGCCTCCAGATGGCTTGGAGTTTACATTTTTGGATTCGTCATTCTTTGAGGTGCGGGGAGAACCATGAGTTAAGATGAGATTCTCCTTTACTTTTACGTAGTTTGATAGGGGCAATTGTATCCAAGGCTTTGGACATAGCGCTGTTGTATGTCTCGATTAGCGTATAAGGGTCAAGGTTAATATCGCTAGTAGTGAGAGCTGGTAGGAGGAGTGGGAGTAATTTTTCCGACTTAGTTTCTTTTTTGCTTCTGGTTGGCATAGGTGGTACTATTTCCTTATTGTTTGGTTTAGGAGGCTCTATAGTTGATGAGAAGCAGATGAGGTGGTGGTCAGTCCATGTTTGTGGTAAGATCTTGAAAATGATAGTATCACAGTTTCGGTTTGCTATCCAATCGAAAGTCCATCCTTTTATATGCGTAGAGGCTAGAACTTTCTGGATGAGGCCATGGTCAACTAGTATCGATTGAATGGAATGGGCTTGCTTGTCCTCGTTATCATTATATCCCAGATTAAAGTCACCCAATAGAAGGAGCTGGGTAGAGTCTTTGATGTAGTTGGTAAGGAGGCTGGATAAGTCTTCCTCAAAGTTGCCTAGTGGGCTTGGTGGTCTGTACACCAGGAGTACAGTTAGTGTACTATTATTAAAAATAGTTATTTTGGCCGAGAGAATTTCGCAAGAAGTTATTTCCGGGTGAGGGGTCAGTCTTGCATCTAGCTTAATTTTGGCAATGATGGCTAGGCCTCCTCCCCTAGAGTTGGGCCGATCGACTCTTAGTATGTTATAATTGTCAGGTATGGCAATCATGAGTGCAGGACCTGCAGCGTCGTGGAGCCGCGTCTCAGTGATTGCGAGGAGATCTAAGTTATCCATGGCAAGTATGTCAGCAATTTCCGTATTGTGTGCTATGAGGGACCTCGCATTGATAAGGGCTCCTGATAAGGTGGTAGTTGTGGTTTTTTCTTGGATGTGTCTGGGATTGGGAGTGTTGGGTCTCTTCTGGTTGTAGAAGAAATCGGTTTGTGTTTTATGATGCATTTCTGCCACTAGGGCAAGAGGGTTAGGGTTGGGCACGGTTAGGGTTAGTGTCGAGCCTGATGGTCTAGTTGTTTTATTTTTGAGGTCATAAAGGCGTAGCAATCTCGCTCTAAGTCGTACGTTTCTCTCTTGCAAGTTGCAGGGTGTAGAGTTGGTAAGGGCCATTGTTATGGTTATGGTTAGAAGAGTCCAGAGTAGGGTACAGAGTGTGTATTTAAGGCCAGTTTTAGTAGTGCACATGTTGGGAGATAGGTCACAGGGGGGGCGGCTATATTTGCCAGTCTCAGCAATGACTAAAATGCATATATCAGAGGGCACATAGATTTGGCAATTCACATCAATGACTAAAATGCATATATCAGAGGGCACCTAGATTTGGCAATTCACATCAGTGACTAAAATGCATATATCAGAGGGCACCTAGATTTGGCAATTCACACCAGTGACTAAAATGCATATATCAGAGGGCACCTAGATTTGGCAATTCACATCAGCGACTAAAATGCATATATCAGAGGGCACCTAGATTTGGCAATTCACATCAGCAACTAAAATGCATATATCAGAGAGCACCTAGATTTGGCAATTCACATCAGCGACTAAAATGCATATATCAGAGGGTACCTAGATTTGGCAATTCATATCACCGACTAAAATGCATATATCAGGGGGCACCTAGATTTGGCATTTCCCAGCAATGATTAGAGTGCATACAGTGGGAGGCACTAGATTAGAAATCACAGTTAGGCTATGTTTACCTATGGTATAATTGAACAACATGCATAGCTGTGGGCGAGATGGTACGGCAGTGGTAGTTAAATCTGGTGATACTTGGTAGCATTGCATCTCTAGGCTAGGTAGATACATGTAATGGTCAGATAGTTATAAACTTCACTGTGGCTCGTTAATGGTACAGTGATATCAAGGTGCACAGGGCCCTATGTAAGTATCATGATACGAAGCATGTGGCGGTACAGAATGGCCAAAGCAGGTGCAATAGCAGTGCATTAGCGAGTGAGTGGACATCTGTATATCATAATACACTGGATAGTACGTTCCAATAGACTGTCTGTGTTACCGTCACACTCAGTTACACTCGATAGTATGCAATGCGTGCAGAGTCTAGGTCGATGACGGTTCGCCGTGACTCTGGTAACACGTGAATGTGCAGGTCAGAAATGATCTTTCTCTGTCAATAATAACAGTAAAGTTAGCACTTTTGTTACGCCGAGTAGATCAGGTGAGGGGTACAAAATCGGTAATAGAGCAGGACAGTGAACCGAGAACATAAAGGAGTGCACAGTTTTGCGAGTCAGAATCCAGGAGATAGTAGGGAGTTTATGTTACCGACAGTAGCGGGTAACTGTTTGATGAAGTAGTGGGGGGAGTGTACTTACATGGCTTTGTGAGCGAAAGTCGGACAGGGAATCTGGCCGACCCCGCGTACGGCCACGGACAGACGCAGACAGGCCCTTCGAGTTGCGGCACTTAGAAGAGAGCGGCCGGCTCCGCCAAACATCTGCAGATTTAGATCTTGATTCACAGAGCATTTTCCTATGGGATTGTGCAATTAGAAAATGCTTCTGTGAATCAGGCCCTCACAGTGTAGTCATTTTGTCAGCAGTAAATCTGCCAAAAATCCCTATGGAGTATTATGGACTCCAAACGTGTGGAATTATCACTGATTGTAGTCTGTGGTAATTACACACGGCCAAGTGACAGTAACAGCAATCGATGTTGGTGGTAATTGTCTTTGCTGGCGGAATAGCAGCCAGTTTCTGATCTCAAAGGTTGTATGGAAGGAGGCATGAAGTGATGCCTACACACACTCCAATACCAGATTATCGAAGATGACATTACAGTATTGTTCCATTCAGTGTGCAAGAATGTGTGGCGCATGTACAGTTGGGTCAGCTACAGGGTTTCACCAGTCTATTCCTCCCTGTTTTCAGACAGCTGGAGGCAGGATGTGGAGGGGAAAGAGTTAATTTATTTATTAATAATATGCATACAACAATAAAGTTTTGCATATACACGCACATAAAAAGGGATCCATTTCCTTCATAAAATCAACACATCATTATAAAAACACGAATATTAGATTTGATAATTCTTTTAAGATAGCTAAGATCTTCGCATAAAATTTCATCATATAAAAATTAAATTGAAGTCATTCCCATCAAACAATCTTCTCCAAATATTGTCCATGTCACAGTTACGCATAGTATTGTCATATTTCATAAGATATGTGCTGCATAGACTAGCTGCGCTTTCGCATTCACATATAATATGGTATGCTGCTTCTAAAGTATATATTCCACATAATCTGCAGTATCTTTGTTCTTTCTGAATTCCAACTTTAGCACCTAGTATTTTCAAAACATCACATATATTAAATCTAAAATCAGGTACCAACGAATAGTAATACAATCAGGATATGCTAGTTGATAGGATGGTTTACTCTCCCTCACATCTAAATGTCCGAGGAATGTTCCAGCACTAAGACATGCTCTGCGCCCTTGACTTACATACTCTGGCCCGCTGACCTCCGTTACTATTCTCTGTACACCCTAGGGGTATATCTACTGTTAAGCATAGCAGCATTGTAATTACTGTAATGTATGTAGATAGAAACAGTGTTAGTATTCTGTTAATGTAATTTTTATGTCTGTATATATGCATTATTGTAACTTTATACAAATTGCGCCCTGTTGCCTCCAGGCCTAATGGTTTGCGTGTTATAAATACAACAAATACAAACACAAATACAAATACTATTGGCCTTTGTTGCCAAATTCGCCATCCTTTGATCTCTGTCTAGGTCATATATATTCAGTTTTTCAACTTTCGCTTAGTCTCCGCGATTGAGTAAAGCATCCAACAAGAAATATCACTATTAATCAATTTATGCTAGGCAGATCTCCATCTATGCAGATTTAACAAGGGGGGTCCTGGGAGTCCCTCTGCCAGACATTAGTCCTGGTTACGAGGGACTTACCCAGAGTCTTTAGCTCACTATCTTTCACAGAGAAGAAATATCCCAAACATATCAGTCTTTGTCCTGCCCTGGGGCAGTCCAGCACCGAAATGCGAGGCAATTCTCCTCTGAACAAGAGTACCAACAGAAACCCCAGACACGTGTTTCGGTCTGGTTGGACCTCATCAGTAGGGTGGATCTGTGCCTCTCTAAGAATAGTGAGCAAGGGGTCCACGTCTGGATTCCCCTAGTAACTTAGGGTGAGACCCAAAGTTACTTAAATATGCAGATTTAACAAGGGGGGTCCTGGGAGTCCCTCTGCCAGACATTAGTCCTGGTTACGAGGGACTTACCCAGAGTCTTTAGCTCACTATCTTTCACAGAGAAGAAATATCCCAAACATATCAGTCTTTGTCCTGCCCTGGGGCAGTCCAGCACCGAAATGCGAGGCAATTCTCCTCTGAACAAGAGTACCAACAGAAACCCCAGACACGTGTTTCGGTCTGGTTGGACCTCATCAGTAGGGTGGATCTGTGCCTCTCTAAGAATAGTGAGCAAGGGGTCCACGTCTGGATTCCCCTAGTAACTTAGGGTGAGACCCAAAGTTACTTAAATATGCAGATTTAACAAGGGGGGTCCTGGGAGTCCCTCTGCCAGACATTAGTCCTGGTTACGAAGGACTTACCCAGAGTCTTTAGCTCACTATCTTTCACAGAGAAGAAATATCCCAAACATATCAGTCTTTGTCCTGCCCTGGGGCAGTCCAGCACCGAAATGCGAGGCAATTCTCCTCTGAACAAGAGTACCAACAGAAACCCCTGACACGTGTTTCGGTCTGGTTGGACCTCATCAGTAGGGTGGATCTGTGCCTCTCTAAGAATAGTGAGCAAGGGGTCCACGTCTGGATTCCCCTAGTAACTTAGGGTGAGACCCAAAGTTACTTAAATATGCAGATTTAACAAGGGGGGTCCTGGGAGTCCCTCTGCCAGACATTAGTCCTGGTTACGAGGGACTTACCCAGAGTCTTTAGCTCACTATCTTTCACAGAGAAGAAATATCCCAAACATATCAGTCTTTGTCCTGCCCTGGGGCAGTCCAGCACCGAAATGCGAGGCAATTCTCCTCTGAACAAGAGTACCAACAGAAACCCCAGACACGTGTTTCGGTCTGGTTGGACCTCATCAGTAGGGTGGATCTGTGCCTCTCTAAGAATAGTGAGCAAGGGGTCCACGTCTGGATTCCCCTAGTAACTTAGGGTGAGACCCAAAGTTACTTAAATATGCAGATGTAACAAGGGGGGTCCTGGGAGTCCCTCTGCCAGACATTAGTCCTGGTTACGAGGGACTTACCCAGAGTCTTTAGCTCACTATCTTTCACAGAGAAGAAATATCCCAAACATATCAGTCTTTGTCCTGCCCTGGGGCAGTCCAGCACCGAAATGCGAGGCAATTCTCCTCTGAACAAGAGTACCAACAGAAACCCCAGACACGTGTTTCGGTCTGGTTGGACCTCATCAGTAGGGTGGATCTGTGCCTCTCTAAGAATAGTGAGCAAGGGGTCCACGTCTGGATTCCCCTAGTAACTTAGGGTGAGACCCAAAGTTACTTAAATATGCAGATTTAACAAGGGGGGTCCTGGGAGTCCCTCTGCCAGACATTAGTCCTGGTTACGAGGGACTTACCCAGAGTCTTTAGCTCACTATCTTTCACAGAGAAGAAATATCCCAAACATATCAGTCTTTGTCCTGCCCTGGGGCAGTCCAGCACCGAAATGCGAGGCAATTCTCCTCTGAACAAGAGTACCAACAGAAACCCCAGACACGTGTTTCGGTCTGGTTGGACCTCATCAGTAGGGTGGATCTGTGCCTCTCTAAGAATAGTGAGCAAGGGGTCCACGTCTGGATTCCCCTAGTAACTTAGGGTGAGACCCAAAGTTACTTAAATATGCAGATTTAACAAGGGGGGGTCCTGGGAGTCCCTCTGCCAGACATTAGTCCTGGTTACGAGGGACTTACCCAGAGTCTTTAGCTCACTATCTTTCACAGAGAAGAAATATCCCAAACATATCAGTCTTTGTCCTGCCCTGGGGCAGTCCAGCACCGAAATGCGAGGCAATTCTCCTCTGAACAAGAGTACCAACAGAAACCCCAGACACGTGTTTCGGTCTGGTTGGACCTCATCAGTAGGGTGGATCTGTGCCTCTCTAAGAATAGTGAGCAAGGGGTCCACGTCTGGATTCCCCTAGTAACTTAGGGTGAGACCCAAAGTTACTTAAATATGCAGATTTAACAAGGGGGGTCCTGGGAGTCCCTCTGCCAGACATTAGTCCTGGTTACGAGGAACTTACCCAGAGTCTTTAGCTCACTATCTTTCACAGAGAAGAAATATCCCAAACATATCAGTCTTTGTCCTGCCCTGGGGCAGTCCAGCACCGAAATGCGAGGCAATTCTCCTCTGAACAAGAGTACCAACAGAAACCCCAGACACGTGTTTCGGTCTGGTTGGACCTCATCAGTAGGGTGGATCTGTGCCTCTCTAAGAATAGTGAGCAAGGGGTCCACATCTGGATTCCCCTAGTAACTTAGGGTGAGACCCAAAGTTACTTAAATATGCAGATTTAACAAGGGGGGTCCTGGGAGTCCCTCTGCCAGACATTAGTCCTGGTTACGAGGGACTTACCCAGAGTCTTTAGCTCACTATCTTTCACAGAGAAGAAATATCCCAAACATATCAGTCTTTGTCCTGCCCTGGGGCAGTCCAGCACCGAAATGCGAGGCAATTCTCCTCTGAACAAGAGTACCAACAGAAACCCCAGACACGTGTTTCGGTCTGGTTGGACCTCATCAGTAGGGTGGATCTGTGCCTCTCTAAGAATAGTGAGCAAGGGGTCCACGTCTGGATTCCCCTAGTAACTTAGGGTGAGACCCAAAGTTACTTAAATATGCAGATTTAACAAGGGGGGTCCTACCAGACCGAAACACGTGTCTGGGGTTTCTGTTGGTACTCTTGTTCAGAGGAGAATTGCCTCGCATTTCGGTGCTGGACTGCCCCAGGGCAGGACAAAGACTGATATGTTGGGATATTTCTTCTCTGTGAAAGATAGTGAGCTAAAGACTCTGGGTAAGTCCCTCGTAACCAGGACTAATGTCTGGCAGAGGGACTCCCAGGACCCCCCTTGTTAAATCTGCATATTTAAGTAACTTTGGGTCTCACCCTAAGTTACTAGGGGAATCCAGACGTGGACCCCTTGCTCACTATTCTTAGAGAGGCACAGATCCACCCTACTGATGAGGTCCAACCAGACCGAAACACGTGTCTGGGGTTTCTGTTGGTACTCTTGTTCAGAGGAGAATTGCCTCGCATTTCGCTGCTGGACTGCCCCAGGGCAGGACAAAGACTGATATGTTTGGGATATTTCTTCTCTGTGAAAGATAGTGAGCTAAAGACTCTGGGTAAGTCACTCGTAACCAGGACTAATGTCTGGCAGAGGGACTCCCAGGACCCCCCTTGTTAAATCTGCATATTTAAGTAACTTTGGGTCTCACCCTAAGTTACTAGGGGAATCCAGACGTGGACCCCTTGCTCACTATTCTTAGAGAGGCACAGATCCACCCTACTGATGAGGTCCAACCAGACCGAAACACGTGTCTGGGGTTTCTGTTGGTACTCTTGTTCAGAGGAGAATTGCCTCGCATTTCGGTGCTGGACTGCCCCAGGGCAGGACAAAGACTGATATGTTTGGGATATTTCTTCTCTGTGAAAGATAGTGAGCTAAAGACTCTGGGTAAGTCCCTCGTAACCAGGACTAATGTCTGGCAGAGGGACTCCCAGGACCCCCCTTGTTAGATCTCCATCTATGTAAGGTAGAGAGATCAGTTTTATGGTTGACCTGACCATATTGTTTGACTAACTTCACCATAAAGGTTCCATTAGTTCATCTTGTCAGTTTAACAAACAACATAGCCACCATAAATTGTACTCTGCTATTGACACTATTCAATTCACATTCTAAGAGGATGTATTAATACGAGAGATGGTGAGGCATTCGCATTAGTATCTTCAACAGTTTGGCTTCAAATTTGTCCAACGCATTTTTTGAAATGGCTCCCCCAAATTTCAGCACCATAGACCAAACCTGATACAATTTTAGCAGAATATGATTTCAATACAGTGTTTTCTGAAAAGTTCCCTTGACAGCCTTCAAATGTACTTAGTGCCAAAGTAGCAATCATACATTTTCTCTTAGTCTCACTCCAATGTTTTTTCCAGTTAAGCTTATTATCAATTATTACACCCAAATATTTGATTTGTTTACCACTTCGATCTGTTGTTTGTCTAACACCAAACTTCCATTTTTATTTTTTCTATTCAGGGCTTTATACTCAAACTTCAATATTTTAGTTTTACCTATGTTAATAACAAGTTCATTTAGCACAGCAAACTTATCTAATTCATCCAATTTTGCTTCATGTCCTTTGGGTGTATAGTCTAACAAAAGAAGATCATCAGCATAGCCTAAACATCTCAGTGAGTGTGTACCAATCTTAATACCATTCATCTGATAATGTACCACATTTCTTAGGAAATCCGCCAGATAAAGATTGAAAAGAGTGGCCGCAAGTGTGCAGCCCTGCTTTACGCCACGTAATGTGGGTATATCTTCTGACAGTCTCCCCTCTATATCAAGGTGAATTCTAACAGAAGTATCTTGATATAGCAGTTGTATCATATGGAGTAGACCGGCAGGTATTCCCCAGAGTTTGAGTTTAGCCCATAATTTGCTACGAGTGATTGCATCAAAAGCTGACGATAAGTCAATAAACGCAGCATATACAGGCAACCCTCGGTTCTTCCATGAGTATTCAACAGCACTGACCAGAATAGCAATATTATGGGATGTCGAGGACCCCGCTCTATATCCTGGTTGGTATTCTGGCAGTATCCCACAACATGATATCCACTGATTAAGCTCACTTATCAAAATTTTCGCAACTTTTTTGCAGGGATGTCCAGCATGGCCAGCTTCCTATAATTTCCTGAATCTTTATGGGCACCTTTTTTATAAATAGGAAGTATAATACTCTTCTTCCATGATTCAGGTATCAGCCCATTTGCTCCAATCCACCGAAAAATTACATTCAGGACCCTAGCCCATTTTCAGGGGACTGATGCAGCAGTGCATTACAGGTACTGTCTGGTCCTGCTGCTCTAGATTTAGGTAGTCTCTTAATCAGATTTGTTAAAGGGGTCACCTTACAAGTTCCCTTCCACATAGTTTCTTCGTTCTGGTGGGCTTTCTCCACTTTCGCCAATGATCCCAATGTATTCTTAACATGAACAATCCAACTGCTCTCCGGCACACAATTAATCAGAAGTGTCTCTTCTTTTTTGTTATTAATAGTATCCCACATAATTTCAATATTTTTGTTCTTAGAAGCATTGGCCAGTATGAGCCATATTTCTTCCATTTTCTTTTTCAGGGGGTTTGTTAACCATCTTTTATACTGGCATTTAAATTGGTATATGCA
Source organism: Ambystoma mexicanum (assembly GCF_040938575.1). NCBI lineage: Eukaryota > Metazoa > Chordata > Amphibia > Caudata > Ambystomatidae > Ambystoma > Ambystoma mexicanum. Next base: position 1,196,625,559 of record NC_090931.1, read on the forward strand.
AACAACAGCATTTCTATAATTCTCTTTTATGCATTTGTGAATGTTAAATCTAAGTGTTTTTTTGCCAGATGAATTTCATTATCAAATTTCTTATGATGCTCAAGATTCCATCTTTCATAGACTGACCTATGGCATCGTTTTAACATTGCGGCCATTTTCCTTTTGTATGTTAGTTGAGCAAACTCACTAAGAATATTACTCTCTTGATTCAATAAACTAAATTCAAATGTTTCAATAAAGTTTTCTAACAACTGTTTGGCCATATTATTCACTTTCTCTATGTTCTTGGGATTCCATTTTGTTCTATTACCTGATGTGTTTACACCAATGTCACCATTCTTATGATATTCATCTCCCATTGTAGGTTTGGTATTCAACCAAAGATATAGGGGAAGATGATCACTTTCTTTCCTATGGCCAACTGCCATATCAAGTACAAGAACACGTGCTCTTGTGTTCACAATCATATAGTCCAAGGTACTCATACTCAGGCCGCATACCCGGGTCACATTATTCTCACAATCACCAAGAGTGTTTCCATTCAGCACTGTTAACTGAAATGTGTTAAATACAGAGACCCATACTTTACCATCCTCATTATAGTGACGATTAGTAATCGGTTCAGAATTGTGTTAATCTATTAGGATCTCAGACACAAAGGACCTCATTCCGAGTAGGGCGCAAAGGGATACCGGGCACCGTTAAGGACATCGGTGCCGGTAATCTCTTTCCGCCCTACTACGAGGTCCCTTAGCGGGAGCCGCAAAGGGACCAAGGAGCAAATAACGGTACCACAAATTGCGGGACCGTTATTAGCTCCCTACCCATTCCCATTTGAGCCCCCATAGGGGCCCCCATAGGGGATTGCCTTTTTCAATGGGGACTTACCGGTCCCGCAAAGGTCGGACTACACCGGTAAGTCCCCATTGAACCAGGTCAGAGTCGGTACCGGAATTGGAGGCAGCCATGGCTGCCTCCAATCTCGGAATGTGGCCCAAAGTCAAGTTTAACGTTAAGGTCACCTACAATAATTCCCGGCATCTTATTACCAATGTCAACAAGAATTATAGTTAACATAGATATATTTTCTTTGTTGTACCTGCCATTTGGTGGATTATATACGTTAACAAGTACACATTTATCTATGGTGGATGACATACATATAAAAGTCACAGCTAAGACCATTTTAGTAGAGTCCTTATACTTGATCCACCTCCATGGTTGTTTGATAGAAATCAATAATCCTCCTTTTGACCGACCCCTAGCACCTTGTGTGGCATTACTTAAATGGTTACTACGACCATCTATTCCACATTCATCTGTAAGCCACGTTTCTTGTAAGGATATAACTCTAAACTTAGTGATGTTATTAAGAAGTCCATCATTGCTTGTATAGTGAGAGTTGCCTCGAACATTCCAAGATACAATTATTTCAAGGACATCAGGATCGTGTTTCGTAGTGGGATTTAAATGCAGTGGGCAACCACTGCCAGTATCCATCAAGGAAATCTTTATCAATCGGTCTATCAGGTACCTCTACACATGGTTTCTTATTATTTGTGTTATTCTCCATTTTTTTCTTAAACACTTGAGTATTCTTACAATCAACTATATTTGGGATTTTTGACTCATACTTAGCTTTTAACATTCGTATTTCATTGCACGTATAGACTACTTTCTCAAGTAACTTTCTATAGCTCAATATAAATTCATGGATCGTTGAATCTCTGCACCATAGATTAGTAATTATTCATGTGGAACTTACCACTTGGACAACAATTTTAAAATCATCCAGTATAATCATCTTCAAGGGAGCAATTGATGCACATATATGCAGAATTTGACTTCTATTAAGCACCATCACCTTATTGGTATCTTTTTTTTCAATTTGTATGACCCATTGTAATGGTTTCCACCCTTACATCTCAGAATGTGCTTAGCAAACAGGACTTTACTGGGTTTACTGCGGTTCAGGCAGATCCCGTCATTGCCGGTCTAGTGCTTAATGCATCCTTTACGCATCTACCGGAAGGAGTGTGTCGAAGGGAAACCGCTGACACGCCCCCAGTGAGCAACGTAGACACGTTAAAAGAGGAGAACACGGACTGCAAGTCACGTCACTACTCTGCTAGAGACTTCGAGACGCTCCGTGAGTACGCATCAGGGCAAATCCGAAGGTTTCATTCTGTTGTTGATCCGTTTAGGATTCTGTCAGCCTTTGTAATCTTACACACCTTTCTTTACTGCCTTATTCAAGGGTCAAGGACTTGCTTCGGTGGACGCGTGCGATCCGCCTTCCATTCTATTCCATCAGCTTCTGTTTTCAGCTCCGGTTTTCAACATACCGGTAGGCATGCCTTTAGGGGCATACTTGTTAGTCTTATCTACCTCCACTGTGGGAGGGACAGTATCCGATTCCTGTTTTCTTCCTCGCCCTCTAGGAAACAGCAATTGTCACAGGAATCGCATTTACCAGCGCCGGGACTACCATTCCCAGAATCCTTTTCCGGACGTGAGTCACACTCCTTCTCATTCTTACAGGAAGGCGCGGCTTCTTCTCCGTGCAGGTGGATAGGCTTTCGTTCTCATCTTTTCTGAACAGTATACAGCTTTCTGCTATCAATCTATTTTTACAACCTCTGCTTTGTATCTTAGCTTTCGCAGGCTTAGGGAATTTCCTCTTCTACCTCCGTCATTGAGATTCCATTTCATATTGCATATCTGGTAAGGGGCGGGGAGACTCTTTGTAGCTTCAGTTACCCTTCTTCTTGGCAGTGTGTAGCAAATAATTGTTCTTTAACCTATTGTGCAGCTGGGCGAATTAGAACACGCAGCTACTCCTTCACCTGAAAGCAAGAACACCTGGCTGGTTCCATGAGAAGGAAGGCGTTTATCAACGCTCCCTAGCAGCTCAGCACAGGGTTTTTTCCCCCTGAGGGTTTCCCTGGGGTTCCCTTCGGGGGATAGCCTTCTTGTGCTTTCCGCGCAGGGAGTTCCAGGTGAATCCTTTTTCTCGTCCGGGTACGGTGCCATGCACCCTTGCGCCTGTCTCGACGAAGACAAGGTAGAACCGCTGTCAGACTGAATTATATGTATATTGTTGCCACTCGAGAACTAATCAAGGTTGATTAAATACGTAATAGTTACAGTATTACATTTAGTGACGCCCATAGAAAATATATATTTCTCTTAGGAGATTATTCCGAAGATGGACCCCCAACAGCAGCAACCTTAGCAAATTCAGCAACTTATTGCTGCAGTTCAGTTATTGACAGCGGAAGTTCAGCAGCTGAAGCAGGAGAATGTTAATCTCCGCCAACAACAGCAACAAGATACAGCTGCATTAAGACAGCAACTGATGCAACTTCAGCAGGGCAACCGCACCCCCCACTGTTCGGAAGTACCACCTGGTCCCCCACCCAGGGGGCAATTTGATGGGAACCCTCACAAGGTAAAGGAGTTTCAATTTGCTTTTAAAGGAGCTTACTTCCATACAGATCGAGATAAGGTGGGGTATATGATTTCCCAGATGACGGGGCCAGCGTTAGCCTGGGCCACTCCTTTGGTAACCTCAACAAATCCAATTCTGGATTCTTACACCGCATTTTGCCATAATATGCAGCTACATATCATAAAGAGTATGTTTGGTCGGCAGGAACTTACTGTTGCTGCACAAGAACATTTACTAGATCTCAAACAGAGGAATTAAAATATTCTATTCCACATTACTTGTTTCAAGCAAATGTCAGAGAGACAAGATGGTCACATGAAGCATTAACCACAATATTTCGCCGAGGACTCAACGAGGACCTCAAAGATGAGTTGTCTCAAGTACCTCGACCACAGATGGTGGCTGAATCTATAGCATTGGTGTTACAAATAGATCACCGCCTTAAAGAAAGACAACAGGAAAGGAAGAAGGGACGGACCTATAGACCTTCCTTGGAGACTGCTTCATCATCTAAACCCTCATCTTCAAGCGAAGAACCGATGCAACTAGGAACTGCCTCCAGGGATCCCTTATCACCAGAGGAACGGTCTCGCCGATGTATTCTGGGACTATGTATGTATTGTGGGGCAAACACACACGCAGTACAAGATTGTCCCATTGCTCCCCTCAGGAAGTCGGGAAAAGCCAGCGCCCGGCTATAAGAGGAACCACGGTCCGGGAACCATTGGTGCACACTGGTTCCTCATCAAATGTTTTGTTACCTCGAGTAACTATATCCTCACATGTCTCAGACACGGGCATGATCGTTTTGAAGGTCTCCTTAAGATTTGGCAATAAGGAAGTGCAAAATATCCCGACCCTTATAGATTGTGGGGCCGCAGGCAACTTTGTGGACGATTTTTGGGCTCAGGAACAAGGGATTCCTAGATCTGCCAAAAAAGAGACTATCCCAGTTGAAAGTGTGGACGGTAGTCCATTAGTCTCAGGGCCTATCAAGGATCAGACAAATCTAATTGAAATGGTTATTTTGTCCCATTCCGAGATACTCACGTTGGATATTATCAGAGCAGCCCATTACCCAGTTATTCTTGGGTTACCGTGGTTAAGAAAACACAACCCGTTTATTAACTGGTCGGCTGGATCCTTTTTCTTGGGTTCTGAGTTTTGTTTACAACATTGTATCCAGACTCATTCAGCCGTACCCACTGGGAAGGTCTCCTCTGAGCCGACACAGACAAAGGTTCTCGTCAAAGGTTCTCGTCCTTAATCAAGTAGCAGGTATACCAGAGGAGTATCAAGAATTCCAACCTGTATTTACCTCGTCAGAATACTCCGAACTACCACCTCATCGGAGAGATGATTGTGTCATCGAGCTGATTCCTGACCAACCGTTACCTTTTGGCAGAATGTACATCCTTTCAGCTTCTGAAAAGGAGGCTCTTCAGGAATATTTGCAGGCGAACCTCAAGAATGGTTTAATCATGGAATCCACCTCACCTGCCACAGCCTCGCTGTTTTTTCATTCCTAAGAAAAATACCAAGGAATTACGTCCTTGCATTGATTACTGAGGTCTCAATAAAATTGCAGTCCCGGACAAGTACCCCATGCCATTAATAGCCGATATTTTGGAAGTAGTTAAGGGTGCCAAGGTGTATACGAAGTTAGACCTAAAAGGGGCTTATCATCTCATCCGCATAAGACCTGGTGATGAGTGGAAAACCGCATTTCGTACACCATTTGTCATTTTCAGTACCAGGTTATGCCCTTTGGTTTGTCAAACGCACCTTCTATATTCCAAAGATTTATGGGCCATCTATTTGCCGATATTCTTCTTCATTATGTCATTGTTTATTTAGATGATATTCTCATCTTTTCTAAATCTCTGCCGGAACATCAGAGGCATGTCAGAGAAGTACTTTCTAGATTACAACATAACCATTTGTTTTGCAAGATCGACAAATGTGAATTTCATCAGTCACAGGTGTCCTATTAGGGGTACATCTTATCTAACACAGGGATTGCTATGGACCCTTCAAAAATCTCCGCCATTCAGGAATGGCCTGCTCCAACCACTGTGAAAGAGATCCAACAATGTATTGGATTCGCTAATTTTTACCAGAGATTCATACCCCACTTTTCCACTTTAACGTACCCTCTTACTACTCTTCTAAAGAAGGGAGTTCCTTTTCTATGGTCGGACATCGCTCAAGGAGCATTCAAAGAATTGAAGAGAAGATTTACATCTGCTCCGGTATTAATGAATCCAGATCAAAATAATTCCTTCATAGTGGAAACAGACGCTTCCCATTAAGCTCTGGGAGCCGTATTACTCAGAAAGACTCAAATGATCAAGAACGTCCGATTGCATATATATCCAAGATGTTATCTCCTGTGGAGTTAAACTATTCAGTCTTGGAAAAGGAACTATTGGCTATAAAACAAGCTTTTGAAGAGTGGAGGCATTTACTACTAGGGGCCAAAGAGGTGATTGAGGTCAGAACTGACCATCATAATTTGAGAGCTCTTCAATATGCTCAGACCTTTAACAGTAGACAGTCCCGTTGGGCCCATTTTTTCTCTCCATTCAGAATTAATTTTAACTTCATTCCAGGAACCAATAATTTACGGGCAGATGCTCTCTCATGGAAAGAGATTTTACCTCAAAAACAGTTTCGATCTGAATCGATTTTTCCTCAGATTCAAGTTATCCAAGTGATCATTAAGGATCTCTTAACTCGGATACAGGAACACACCAAACAGATGACAAGGGAACAAAGAGAAGAACTCACTTCTTGGAAGATGGTTAAAGAAGAAGGATGTTACTATTTAGGGCATCAGATATTCCACCCAACAGACTCCTTACAAAGGGAAATCCTCACATTATGTCATGATGCTAAGGTAGCTAGACACAGAGGGACAAAGACTACTCAAGAGCTGGTAGCCCGATATTTTTGGTGGCCATCCTGGAAAAAAGACATCGTAGAATATGTGAATTCTTGTCCTCATTGTCTACAGGTAAAGACCCCCCGCAAGGCCCCTGTGAGTAAATTAGTCAAATTGTCTCTACCTTCTCGACCCTGGCAAATGATCTCCACGGATTTTATTGTAGATTTACCACCTTCCGGAGGATGTTCTACAATAGTGGTTACCATAGACTACTTTTCAAAATTGCCACATTTTATTCCCTTGCGCAAACTTCCATCAGCTTCAGAAATGGCAAGAGTGTTCATTGAGAGAATATTTTCACTCCATGGTCTCCCTGAGAAGATAGTGTCTGACCGAGGGTCTTAGTACACTTCAAAATATTGGAAGCAAGTGTGCCTTAAATTGGGCATTTCAAGAGCGATGAGTTCAGGGTACCATCCTCAAACAAATGGTCAGACTGAACGTTTAAATCAGACCCTTGAAGTATATCTGAGGACTTATATATCGGCTACTAAGGATGACTGGAAGGACTTATTACCCATCGCAGAGTATGCGTATAACAATTCTTTTCACTCTTCAATCAGGATGAGTCCATTCCTTTGTACTTATGGATTCCACCCGGTTTCCTTTCCCGTTTCCAGCCATCCACTTCACAATTTCCTGATGTGGAGTACCTTGTCAATCAGCTGAGCAAGTATTATACTGAAGCTCGGAAGACACTTCAAGAATCTCAAGTGCAGGTCAAGAAATATGCTGATCGCCATCGCTTGTTCGCACCGGATATTAAGACAGGTGATTATGTATGGTTTTCGACAAGATTTTTACCTAAGCACCTAGTACCATCAAAATTGTCAACTCGATATTTTGGACCCTTTCGTGTCCTTTCTAAGATTGGAAAAGCAGCCTTTTGTTTATGTCTTCCTATATCCTGGTCACGGATACATCCAGTTTTTCACATTTCACAATTAAAACCGGACTGCAGAAGTAAATTTCATCCTAAAACCACTGTCAATCCTCCTCCTCTACTAACATCCACTGGTCCTGAATTTGAAGTAGCGAAGATCAGTGATTTGCGACTTCATTACGGGAAGCTTCAGTATCTAATAGACTGGGGAGGGTATTCCCCAGCTGAGAGATCATGGGAAAGAGCAGAAGATATTCAAAACCGCTGACATGCCCCCAGTGAGCAACGTAGACATGTTAAAAGAGGAGAACACGGACTGCAAGTCGCGTCACTACTCTGCTAGAGACTACGAGACGCTCCGTGAGTATGCATCAGGGCTAATCCGAAAGTTTCATTCTGTTGTTGATCCGTTTAGGATTCTGTCAGCCTTTGTAAGCTTACACACCTTGCTTTACTGCCTTATTCAATGGTCAAGCACTTGCTTCGGTGGACGTGTGTGATCCGCCCTCCATTCTATTCCATCAGCTTCTGTTTTCAGCTCTGATTTTCTACATACCGGTAGGCACGCCTTTAGGGGCATACTTGTTAGTCTTATCTACCTCCACTGTGGGAGAGACAGTATCCAATTCCTGTTTTCTTCCTCGCCCTCTAGGAAACAGCAATTGTCACAGGAATCGCATTTACTAGCTCCGGGACTACCATTCCCAGAATCCTTTTCCGGACGCGATTCACACTCCTACTCATTCTTACAGGAAGGTGCGGCTTCTTCTCCGTGCAGGTGGATAGGCTTTCTTTCTCATCTTTTCTCGAGAGTATAGAGCTTTCTGCTATCAATCTATTTTTACAACCTCTGCTTTGTATCTTAGCTTTCTCAGGCTTAGGGAATTTCCTCCTCTACCTCCGTCATTGAGATTCTAGTTCATATTGCATATCTGGTAAGGGGCGGGGAGACTCTTTGTAGCTTCAGTCACCCTTCTTCTTGGCAGTGTGTAGCTAATAATTGTTCTTTAACCTATTGTGCAGCTGGGCGAATTAGAACACGCAGCTACGCCTTTACCTGAAAGCAAGAACACCTGGCTGTCTAGCAGCTCAGCACAGGGTTTTTTCCCCCTTGAGGGTTTCCCCAGGGTTCTCTTCGGGGGATAGCCTTCTTGTGCTTTCCGCGCAGGGAGTTCCAGGTGAATCCTCTTTCTCGTCCGGGTACGGTGCCATCCACCCTTGCGCCTGTCTCGACGAAGACAAGGTAGGAACCGCTGTCAGACTGAATTATCTGTATATTGTTGGCACTCAAGAACTAATCAAGGTTGATTAAATACGTAATAGTTACAGTATTACACCCATATCATATCACTCATATCATCTGTCTCATTATTATTACTTTCAGCATTATTATCAATTCCCTTATCCACAGACTGTGGTGTTCCATTAATATTCTCACTGCCCTTTACTAATGTATTACTCATCTTCCTTTCTGTGTTCACACCTTCTCCAGGCAAACACAATGTATTTTCATACAGCTTATGTACATCAGTCAATATATCATCCGTTATTTCCTGATTTTTTTTATTTTTCTTCCGCCGCTTTACGGCTTTCTTAGGTGGACCTTGCCACTGTTCACTAATCTTACCAGGTTTCAACTTCGAAGGATTTTTCAAAAATTCTCTAATATCAGAGTCATAGGCCAATTTTTGTTTTTTGGCTTTGTTCTTACTAGCATCTTTCACAAGCGGCTCATGTATTACTGCAGTATGGTGTCCAACATAATTGGCTTCTTTATATATCGACAGGACTTTAGGTTCATTATTATTCTCTTTCCTGCTGATTATTGGTTCAGATATTTTTATCATATTTATTTCAGAGGTACATTTTACATCCACTATACAGCCATTACTACTTGCTTTAGTCTTATTTATAGTATACGCGGCTGTTTGTCCGTATCTTTTTTTCTTGTTGCACTTTTTCAGTTTTAATTGTCTTTTGGAGTATTTACCCTCCATATTCTCTTTAGTGCTACTACCATTCTTTTTGGACGGTAGATATTCAGTGAGTTAGCATTTGCTTTAACTCTTCCCAATTCATTGTTAATATGTATACCATTATCTGTATTTGTGCTGTTCTCACAAAACTTTTGACTGCTTCTTTTGCTAATATTACATAGTAGAAGGGAATGTATTGCTAGTTTATTTTCTATGGATTCAGAGTAACTAGTACATTTTCTAGTGCTTGAAATAATTCCTCAGTATTCATACTCATAAAACTCATTTCATTTAAAACATCGGATGTGGGAACATTTGGGTTTCCATCCAAAGGGAGCGCCAACAGATTCTCTGACAGGATATTATCAATTGCTAATCAGGCTTTTCTTATTATTAAACCAGATGAGGAATTGATTTCAAACCTCTCACCTGGATTTAGTAGCTCTTCTTGTTCACATTCTTTTTCCTCACTCATAGACACACTCAGGGTGTTAATAGTCGAGCTAATTAATATACTATTACTCAATGAGGGAGTATTATCATTCACTTGACTGGATGTTCTATTATTGACTCCTATCCATCACCCAAACATCCTTTTGGCTAGCAGTTCATGTTGGGCTACATCTGCATGGTTATCACCTTTTAATAATGTGGGTTTTAACACTTGTGCAAAGAGCTTACTGCCGATGCAGGCAAAGGCCACTGATAGTTCTTCCATAATTTCTAGAGTGCTACTTTCAACCTCTTTATGGGTCATAATTGGGACATCTGCTTCTGTGATTTTGGTGCCAGGGTTCTCAATTTTACTAAAAAAGTAGTAATTTTGGCTAGCTTTCCCTCATTCAACAGCCCATGTGGTGAAATTATCTTGCGTTTACACGCACGGCTAGACCTACTATTGTGTACATTCTTAGTATTATTGCAGTCTCTATGCACTACATTATACATAGCTTGATCACACGTTCCCACTTGAGGATGTTTAGTCGAGCGTTATTCCATTTCAATTAATATTACAATTAATATCCCGGCTTTTACTTCGCACTATCAATCTGTATTCACAAACATTCACAATCAGTTAAAAAACTATACAAAAGTTAAGATTACAATCAAAAATCCCTGTATAATACAAAAACACCTTACCACAAACAGCGCACCGCACACAGTAAACAGTTAACAGTACACTTGCATGCACTTCTAGGTGCGCGCACAGGTGCACTCTATTGTGGGTATTTCTGCTTTGCTGGTGGGAGGCGGAGGGGCGGATCCACAAACACTGTAAGTTATTTCAATCCGGCACACACCCAAGTCAAAGCTCAGCATGTAGTGCACAACTGAAATCCTTATTTATTTTTGTCTAAAAGTTCATCATTCTGAACGATATACCACTCATATCACACCCTTCTCCTGGAACCCCCCTCCCCGGTCACACTGAACCAGGAATCAGGCTGGTTGCATCCTGTCTTCACTCACCTCCTATCACCTCCCTCTCTTCCCGGCTCTTCCTCTGGCCCTTATGCAGCCACCCCTCCTCCCTCCTTCTCTGCCTTTCCCCTTTTTTCTGCTGACGAGGTTTCAAGACAAGTCCGATCTATGAAAGTCTTGTCTAAACAGGTTCACCCCTGTTCCTCCAAAACTATCAAGGACCACATCGACTCCCTGGCTCCTGCCCTGGCTGACTTTTGCAACCACTCCTTCGGCTCTGGAGTCTTCCCATCCCCCCTCAAGCACTCCCTTGTGCACTCTCTTCTTAAGAAACCCTCTTCCGACCCCTCCTGCCCGGCTAACTATCGTCCAATCTCCATCACTCCCTTCCTGGGCAAGCTCCTGGAGAAACTGGCCATCTCCCAGCTTAACCTCTATGCTGAATCTGTTGGTAGTCTTCACGACCATCAATCTGGCTTCAGAGCTGCCAGAAGCACGGAAACTGCTCTCCTGAACATCCGTGAGGACCTGCTTTTGAACCTCGACTCCAACACTCCGTGTGTTCTCATTCTGCTCGATCTCTCTTCTGCCTTTGACACTGTCAACCATGCCATCCTGCTCAACCGTCTCCGTGATAACCTGGGTATCACTGGTCAGGCTCTGGCATGGCTGACCTCTTTCCTTCCAATCGACCCTCCCAGGTCCAACTGGGGTCCTTCCTCTCTGACATCTTTTTCTCCACCTTTGGTGTCCCCCAGGGATCTAATCTCTCTCCCTGGCTGTTCAACCAGTATCTGGCACTCCTTGCCCACCGCATCGCCGCTCTCTGCCCCAACTTTCAGTGCTATGCGGACGATACCCAGCTCATTTTCAGGCTACCCTCGGCCTCCTCCTCTCCTTCCCTCATCTCTGACTGTCTGTCTGCTATCCAGGAATGGTGTGCCGCCAATGACCTCTGCCTTAATGCCAGTAAGACTGAGATTCTACTCATCAGCACACCCACTCCCTCCTTCCCTGCAGCTCTCTGGCCAGCCTCTCTTGGCCCTCTTCCTGCTCCTACCTGCAAGGCAAAAAACCTTGGGGTCATCTTCGAATCCACACTCTCCTTCTCTCCTCATATATCTGATGTCTCTAAGAAGACACACTACCAGCTGCACCTCCTCAGAGGTATTCTTCCCTTCCTCTCCTTCCCCCAGAAGCTCACTGTCTCCCGAGCCCTGGTTCTCTCGAAGCTGGACTACTGTAACAGCCTCTATCTTAATCTGCCTGCTTCCACTCTCCGCCCTCTGCAGCTCATCCAGAACAGAACTGCAAGACTTGTCCTTGGCCTCAAGCCCAGGGACCGTATCTCTTCAGGATTGAAATCTCTACACTGGCTCCCAGTGGCTGTGAGGATTAAGTTCAAAACCCTCTGCATTGTCCACAAGGCCTTCTGGGGCCTGGGGCCTAAATACCTTCAACTCTCTCTTCCTAAATATCTTCCTTCCTGAGCCCTTCGCTCATCCGTCTCCAACTCCCTCAGGGTTAGCCGCTTCTCGAAGCAACGAGCTGGGGGTAGATCTCTCTCCGCGGCAGTGGCCTCCCTCTGGAACAGCCTTCCTGCCTCCCTGAAACTTGAGCAGAACCATCTCCGGTTCCGGAAGCACCTCAAAACCTTCCTCTTTGCCTCTTCTTTCTCTCTCCCTCTCCCCTGCTAAATCCTTCACTGAAACTGCACTGAATCTGCAACTGGGCCACTCTCACCGACCTCGGTCCACTCTCCCCTTGCACTGCCTCCCTGGCAACCGCTGCAACCGCTGCACTGCGGTCTGTCTCTGTATCCCTACAGCCCCCCCTTCCCAGCCTTGTCTGCACTTACTTTGCACTTGCCACCAGCTGGCCCTATTTATTTATTTATTTTATTCTACTTACTTGTACTGCACTTCCCCCCTCCCCTTTCCTCTTGCACTTTTCCCTCCCCCTACCCCTGCACTTGCGCGATCTGAATGACGCCTGGCCTAGTAGGATGGTTGTCTGTCTTCCCCTTGTTTCCCCCCTCCCTGCCTCGTCGCGCCTTGAAACACTTGTGTACAGGCGCGTTACAAATGCCATATCATATCATATCATATCATATCAAGGTAAATATTTATTTATGTATTTAAAATTGTATCACAATATGTTTTAATAGGTACACAACAATCACCAATGGGGTGACAGAACACTGAATAATATCTTTAGTACACTAGGAATAGGTAATAAACAAAACAATGCAGCACAGAAAGTAATACTTTTGTGTTGGTTCAGATCAGATTGCACTGTGGTTAGCGGTTTCCCCTGCAACACCCCTCAACCCCCCAATAGGCAAAGTAAAGAGATAGGATGAGAGAGCAGGTTTTCAGGAACGGCACAAATCAAACAGAATATCAGTCCCACTTTCCCCCAGCAAACACAAGAGAAAAACCGAATTGACTTTCAGCTGTCAGACTGGCTTCCAAGATTGACTTTAGAATGGACTTGCCAAAAACACCAAATATGGTCAAAATTGCTGAAATTGTTATGTGAGCTGCTTTGGATAGTTGCACACAAGCACAAGCAATGATTTGGTCAACAGACAACAATTGAAATCTTAAGGTTCAGGTCGGAAGCAGTTAAAAGCTATTTTACACCTGTAAACTTTTCAGATTTCTAAAATCACGGCAAACTTTTCACTGCGCGATATTCACAAGGCCGACAAGGTTGGAGATCAGTATAAGAAGTCATACCTCCCCATGTTAGTCACCTATATTCCCAAAAGGTTAAGAAGGAAAGGGTGTGTTTTTGGCAAGCTTCAGAGGTAAAATCAGGGGCGGGGGATAGGTACGGGAAAGAAGAGCACAAAGCAATTAGAAAAAATAAATGTCTGAATACATTTTTCAGGCAGCCTGTCATTAGAGAGATGCTGTCTGGTAAACTGAGAAAAAGCCCCAGGAAGAAATTGGTTTGTGCTTCTCGAGCGCCTGAAGAAATAGTAAAAGCTGGTGAATTAAGGAGTCATGAATCAGCGGCTTTTGTAAAGGAAGCCCCAATAGAGACTAGATCAACCTAGCATGGCTGCTCCAAAAAACAATCTATCTCCTAGTAGGGCCGTGGGGACATCTTTTTTAAGCAACCCCGGGCAAGATCGGGAAAGACTCCTTAGGGAAAGTTAGGTATTACACCAGGGCGCATCCCCATGAATATTGGGGAATGTTTGATGGGAGTAGGGGCTGGAAAATGGGTGAATATCAGCTCTAGGGACTTAAAGGATAAGGGTGTTCCACATGAAATGCAGGTGGACCCTTTAAGCATAGCTCCTGCTGCTCAGCAAGTTCGAGATTGCAAGAGAACAGCTGCTGGAGCATTGAAGTTGTTATGTAAGGGGGTCCAGAAGTTGCCCTGGAAGAAGGCCTGTGGTAATGAGATCCAAGGATTTCATAGGGGTTTCCTGGCTCATAGAGACCAAGTGAAAACTATTTGGGGTAATACACTTCAGGGTGATAAGGGTAGCTTGAAAACTTGGGATCAAACACAGAGGTTCCCAAAGGGTCCGCTATTGCGAAATGGGCTTAAAGATCTGAATCCCTTGGGGATCAGCCGTGGCAATGAAAGGGGCCGCAGACCCTACTCAAGGATACAGATTATTCTATTTTTCATTACAGTATTCTACCAGAGAATAACAAAATAGATATGAGACGCTACACGATCCTGCAACTGTTAGCAGAGATACCAAATTTGGTTGGTATCTCATCAAATGACATAAAGAGGGTTGATTTTTTAGACCGTAGGAGAACTGAAAGAGCTCTGGTAGTGCTTAACTCCAGATTTGTCCTTCATTCCATTTTGAAAAAAAGGGACAACCTCAGAATTTTGGGGTTTGTTGTTTGTCCCTGTAAGGGTGAAGAGAAGGGAGGACCCACCCCAATTCCACAGGCTGAGATTGCGTATCTGAAGCAGAAAATGGAACAATCTGAAGCCACAAATAATTGGGTGTGGCTACTCCAAGCGTTGAACAGAAATAAGACTGGGAAGATCATGATCTGGGGTTGGACTTCCCCTGAAGTTATTATCATGGAACACTGGGGGTCATAGGTATCTGTTTTCTGCTCCTGATTTAGGGCTTAAGCAGCCGTCAGCTCACCTTGTAGCATTGCAGGAAACATGGCTAACACAGACCCCCTCTTCAGACAGATTTGTTGTCTGAAGTCAGTCTGCAGAGGAGGGGCAGTAGGAGGTCCTTCTGGGGGCCTAATGACCATAATTAAATCCTCTAGTGAGATGGAACTACTTACTTCATCTGATATAACTAAAGGAGTACTGGATAAGCATATATGTCTTTGGGAGGTTAAACCCTATGATTTATTATTATTAAATGTCTATTGGCATAAAGGATTGGGGTGTTGTGAGGATTTGTGGAGGGACATCTCGGACCCTTTGTTAGAATGGCATGAGGTAGCCCCGGGGAGATACATGATGATAGCAGGGGATCTAAATTCAGACTGTATACGTTTGGAAGGCGGCAATTACTCTGTGACCTTACATTTTTTTTGAATAATTGTAAGAGGAGGAATGGCGGTAGATGGGTTGTGAGTCTGGCCGGGCTTGGGTTGTGGTCCCTGAATGAGGCTTAATGCTGTAAGGCCCTGGTTTGCTCAACGTGGATAAACGGCATTATTAAATCAACACTGGATTATATTTTTGTCGACAATGGGATGGGGTCTTGCTGTACAAAGTTCAACGTGATCTTTACTCCATATAGCGATCATGCATTGATCAAGGCAGATTCATGCCACTCCTAACCAACATATCTATAAGATGTGTACTTCTTGTATATGAGAATACAGGTGATATGGGAGAAAAATGCTGGCAAAACCATGATGAAGTGCAATCCCACAAGGTTATCCAGCTAATGAACAGCCCCAGTGACAGAGACCAAATGTGAAGCACCCGAAAAGCAAGACCTTGGTGCGAAACTCAGACCAAAAAAGACCTTTCAAGACTGAAGCAGGAGAAATGGAGAGACCAGATCAAGCCTGCACACACATTTTGCAATGGCAGAACTTCTTTAGACCTGGGACAAAAGAGAGTAGCCAATCTCGCAGCAACTGAAACATAGGAGTACACAGACAGAAAGAGCTCAAATTTAAAAGATCCGGAGAAGCAGCAACTAAAGGCTGTGGGGCCAAGCAGATGATATGAAAGGAGGTGAGCAGAGAGAACTTGGAATAAGAAACTGATAAAGGCATCTAAGAAGTGGGAATTGTGGTTGTGTCACTCCAAAAGGTGACACTTATGAAGACAAGACAAAACAAGCAAGACTTGCATTTGTTAACCTGAGAGCCTAGTGTAGTGATCTTTACAAATCTAAGAAAACTAAACATTGTGGGAATTTTGGTGCCATTAAACCAAAATCTGAGGACTGTGATGCCGAAAAGGCCAGGAGAAACAAAGTATAATTGTGTTGAGGGTGTTGCAGTTCTACAACTCTAATCTAAAGGAAATAAAGAAGCACACAAATAGCACAGATATGCTGACAATACCAATAGTATAACACAAGAGAAAACCTACCAGAGATATGTTGGCACGATTAAAAGAACTAAAAAAGAGAAATCCTTATGAGATACAGTGGCAATATCCAGGGGGCCAAATTAAATATATACATATATATTCATAGAATTAACTTTGTGAAAGTGACGTTATGGTTCAGGTGCACTAACACGTTATGGTTGCAAGGTAAAATAAAAAAAGTAAAACATTTGCCATTTATGGAAAGCTATGCAACCATAACTCACGCAACTGCCATGCATTGCTAAGACTAACACCCTGGACATCAAAGATGACGTCACAAATGGAATCATCGATGATGTCCGGACATCAGAGTAGAAAGCGCACACATGAGGTTGGGCTTTTTCTGGACATATCCCACCCCAGCCTCATCCCGCCACAACTCCACTGAGATTGTTTCATTTGTTTGTGTAATGTTGTGTCTTTGAATATATTCTTACTGTGATGTTTCGGGAATTGCAGGTGCAGTTTGTGAATCCAACATGGTATCCATTTAAAAACGTTGACACACCTCATATTTCTCAAATGACCAATTAGCATCCGCGTATGATGTCTGCAAACATTATGCAGCTCCCGGATAGGTATGTAACTGTCTGCGGGCAACAAACCAGGAAGAATGTTTGCAGACCGGATGGAGACATCACACATGTATTTAACCTACTTTTTTGGCATTTCTAAACAATCTACTGGATGGATTAACATCACATTTGCAAAAAAAATGCTTTCGAGACCAGGCTGAGGCTCCTTGTGCAAGTTTGTTGCAAATCAGCCCATTCATGCGTATCTGGATTTCAAATGTTTTGGGACCCCTCATATAAAACCCACCCCTATTGCCAAACTACACCAAACTTTGCAAATGATTTCAGAGTCAGGTTGATACTCTTTTTGCAAAGTTTTTTTGCAGATTCATCAAACAGTGCCAAAGATATAAGACACCCAAAATCTGCTCTTCCTATGGGAAAGGCAACTTAACCATAACTACAGAGTCCCTACCACAGACCCTGTAATATATATAGTGAAATGGCAATGGGAAAGACAAGAGCACCAAAGAACACCAAAGAATAATTGTAGGGTGTGTGTTTTCATTCTGACTCTCCAAAAGCAAAGTGCAGTGGACTTGACTAAGCCAAGAGATTTCTTCTAATAATCCGAATGATTAGCACAAGGTCTGACAAAGCAAGAAGAAATATATTAAGAAATGTATTGGTGGAGCTGTGTTTATAAAATTGGAAAGTTTAAACAAGGACGTAGTTATCATGCTAAATGAACCCAAAAGAGTATTGCGTGTTTCTCTCTCTGATGTTATAAACATGAGTGATAAGGCATAGGAAACACCTCAGAAGAGATGTATATTACATTGTGGGAGCTGTGGTGCCAACATGTTCAAAGTCTAACCCAGTGACTCTGAATAGATTATGCACATCAATGGAGGGTTGCAGTGTGGGAGCTGAGGTTCAAATAATCGGAAACTCTTTGGCAGCAGTGCTGAGAAAGAACAGGGACACACTCGAGATTGGGTTTACAGCAGTCCTAAAGGCCAATACAGTCAGGGTGAAAGCCAAGAGAGCCAAGGAAGCCTACCTCCTGGGAGTACTGAGTCTTACACACCAAATGGCTGGTTTAACTACGCTGACACACCAAGGCACCCAAGTGAGGCTACAGCTGGATAAATGTGATCTGAACAGTTCACAAACACATTGTCCTGCAATTATGCACTACTCTATCAGTCCTAAAAATGCAAATGCTTGCTAACCCTACCCATCTGGAAATCCATGAGCAGAACGAAATATCGGGGGCCGTCTAGCACTTATTTTGCTAATCACACCTAGCAGAACATCCTACCAGTAATCCATCTATCAGAACTACCAACCCAAACACTAATAGCACTTATGAACTTGAACACTGCTCTGAAAATATGCACTACGCTATCAGTCCAGGAAAAGCCCTTGCTTGCTAGTCCTACACACCTGGAAATCCCTGAGCAGAATTATGTACCGAAAACCATCTAGCACTTACTCTTTGCTAATCCCAAATATCTGGGAATGTATTTAGCAGAACTACCAATCGGGGGACACATCTAGCAGAACTACCAACCAAGGACATCTCTAGCACCCATACAGTAATGACATGAGTTGGGTGATCTGCCTGTCACCTCCCGCCAGTCTTCACCAAAGCAATTTGACCCAACAAGACACAAGGAGGACCTTAACCTAACAGCCCAAACCCAAAGGGAGATACCACCCCTTGACATGTACTGGAAACTCAACAGTTGCAGGGAACCCCTGGAAAGCACACAGGCACTCAAACACACCATTATGCTAAATCTCTCCTCTGCACCAACAAACAATAGAATGCAGCTATACCCCTCGATTAATTTGGCCTATCTGCACACATACTTATACACCTCCACAGTCACCTCAACAGCCTTTAGAATGCAGCTATAACCCTCGAAATCGGCCTTGCTGCACACACAACCTCATTCACAAATTACAGCGCCACCAGAATGCAGATACCCAAGTCCATTGGCCCTGCTGCACACATTCTACTGACCTAACACAACCACTGCATCACACCTAGCACTAGTAATCTGCTGCACACCACTTATTCCACACTGGCTGCACAATTACGGAGTGCACCCAAGCATGTTTTATTACATTACACTCTCCGCTGACCATGACTGCGGCCCCCGTGCGCGTTCAAGCCACAGCGCTTTGGAATCATTTCAATGATAAAAGGTGCTATACAAATGCCCATTAACATAACTGTTAACGTTGATGAAAAGAAGATCAGGCATTGAGGAAGTTTTACTGGGTGCTGTGGTTTTGATACACCCAGGACATGAGATATATTCACAATGTAACCGTTCAACTGACAATGTGTGTATGCTATATATTCCAATGTTATGATGAAACCTACACATTGACAAAAATGAAACACCTTACATCTTAAGGTAAATGTACCTCAAATGTGCATTACAAAATATTCCTCTTCATTTCCCCATAATAAACTGAGAGAGCATGGTAAGGTTTTACACATACAAGTAGTGTGGAAATTACTTTTAGAAATCCATAGTGCGTTATTTCCTGTGATGACTAAACCTGCTACTAAAATGCCTTCACATTTATTGAGATGGTGAAAACAATCATTCTGGCTCACATATACTCCTAGAATGGAATGCATGTTAGAGCCTCTGCTCCAGGTGATGGTAAATAATCACAACAGAAATAATCATCCACATCATAATTATAATTCTCTGGTCGCATGCTCACCGGTTCTCATTCAGAAGTGGGGCAAGTCAGCATTTTGCAAGTTCAAATCTGGGCATGACTGACTCACCCATTCATCCATCAAAGGTTGATTCATTGAAAACCATGACATCAGGTAATAATAGCAGTCCTTATTACAGTGTTTAGATGCTGTAGGAATAAAATATTAAGCACTATGTAAAAACAGGATATGATTATAATTATTAAAAATAGCAAAGAGTGTCTTCTATGGTGGAAAAAACACAGGATTCAACACAGCGAGATTGAGGTATAATGAAGAGAATGCTATACTAGCAGGATAATAATTCCTCCCTTACAAGCTAAGACTTTCAACCCAGTAAAATAGGGAAATGGTTTTAAAATTGAAATGTGATAGAGTGCATGGCAACAACATCAAGGCTACTTATGTAGTGTACAATAGATCTCAGGACACACAATAAATTAGAAAAGGGCATTTTGAACAGAGTTCAAAAACCTCCCTTCCACATGCCCAAGTAAAAGATTGATATTAAAGAGGAACAATGCATTTGCTTCTTACACAACAGAAACATCCAAGGAGGCGGAACGCCTTCCTGTACAAGATGCAAGGCATTTGGGAGAAAGCCCTCTTCTGGTCTAAGAATCACAATGTCTGGTAGAATCTAAAAATATAGAACATGTCAAAGAAGAGCACTTAGGTCCCCAGTCTCCGAATGGACGAGTTTGCCCTCATAAACAGCTTACAACAAGCAAGCTAGGAGGCACTGTTAAGACCTGAAGGGAAGCGAAAAGAAATTGTATATACTCAAAAGAATCTATAAATTGTGTGCACCTGAGGGCAACCTTCAAACTAGCAACCCATTGCAGCTTAAAGATAGCATTGGCCAGGCCAAATGCAAACTCCAAGGAGCATACAAGTGCATAGGATGCTAGCCCTGTGTTCCACACCACTTCTGAAATGATACCCAATGGCGGGAGTAACCCCTTCCAGTGACAGGTCTACGAAACAGCTGTACTGCTGCGGCCACTCTGGTAGACAAGAACAGTCGGAGACCTCACCAGACTCATCTGCACATCTTCCATACTATCAATGTCTGGGCCCTCAAGGGGAATGAAACAATTTCTAATAACGTCCCCATTTCTAATGCCAAGTCTTCACAATCGGAAAATGCAAGGTATCTTGAATTATTATGGAACCATTAACACAAGGTCTGACCTCTCCCTCCCAAGCTTTGTCAACACCTTGCAGATGAAAGTAAATAGAGGAAAAACATAGAGAAATATCACCAGCCCGGAGAGAGAGAAAGACAGTGCCCATAGCACATGCCATAGGATATGGACTTTGAGAGCAGAATTGAGGTTCCAGCGCATTCTCTTGGGATGCAAACACATCCATTATTGGCAAGCCATATGTCTTGCAAACCATTCTGAATGTCACATCAGACAGACTCAATTCCAGGGAGGACAGTCACACTCTGCTCACATAGCCGACCTCCTGTTTTTTTCACTACTTGGATGTGAGCCGTACTCAGGGGCAGCATATTCTCTTCTGTGCAAGTGCTGCATTCTACACCATCTTACTTGAACATAGACACCCTATAAGTAGCACCCTAACCCGTATGCCTGGTATGATTGGTCACTATCAATGTATTCTGATTGCTGAGTGAAACCCTTTCATCCAGAGCCAGAGTGTCGCCAACATTAAAGTTGTTCCCTGATCTGGGGGACTTGAGTAGGAAATATGAATTGGCATAAAACCAATAGGTAGATCACCACACATTTAAGATGGAGCCTTTCTCAAGGTACCAAGCTAAGTGCAGCTGCTATGCCTCCCTCAGGACCTAATCATCGTCATTCAGAAGAATTCTGCAGTGAAGGTTGGAGCTCCACTATTAGTTAAGCATTTTTGTCCTCTTTGGTGCAAGACATAACATAACTTTATTTGTGCAAAATTGAACGCCTATGAACTTCAAATGTTATGATGAGCTCAGCACAGAAGTCTGTATATTCAAATGGAAACCCAGGTTTAGTAACAGTGGAGTCGGTACCCTTTGGATACCTTCAAGACTAGGTAAACTATTGAATAAAAGGGCTCCGGGATCCAGGATCCATTTACAGTCATCCGAGAAGCCCAACCATCTTGAATCATTCATTCAAATCTGATGACTTGATGGCAGATTCAACCCAGAAACATGTGAGATAGTCCAGGCTGCTGTTGCGTTGATGAGGAAGGCACAGTAGTTGAACACTGTATAAACCCTGAACAGCATGAAACCACTTCCTCCCATCAAATGTTTTCTTGGCAACATCAACCAGCTGGTGGGCGCCAAACAGCTAACCTTCTAGGGAAGTCATAAGGAGCAAGATATGTATCTGTCTGCATCTGTTTTATAATCGTATACAGAAACGTGCAGCTCTGCCATGTAAGGATGCTGCTGCAAGATAGCATCCATAGCAACACGGGAGGATAGCTCAGCAGCAATGTGTTCGCCTTGGAAGCAAGATGACAGGAAGCAACACAGGTTCGATCCCTGGGTCCGTGCTTAGAAACCTCTGGGTATTTAAGCGCGTTATAAATACGCAACTAAGACAAAAAAACTATTACGCAACTAAACAAAACAATTCCTGTAACAGCGCCTTGATGCCCGCGGGCTGTGTGAGTGCTTTAAAAATGCAACAAAAAAAAAACACCCCACCCATTTGAAGTAAACATTCTGAGCAATGTTCTACTTATTCCAATGCCCTCTAGAGGGACCAGAATGTATTAACCATTCAATGGGCTAAATAGACTTCAAGAATGCCCTTTCTCTGGGAGACAATGTAGCCAGTGTATGGTATCCTATGTGATACGTCTACGTGTCTGTCTAGTAGTCATCACAAGCCATAACGTTAGTGGTCATGTGGGCATTTCCTGTTAGGCTGGGGATCACAGAGTGCACTTGCACTGCCTTTGTCAATGATTTCTCCAACCCTTTGATTGAATGTCCCTTGGGAATAAATGTCAGCAGCATTATTTTCTTTGGAGATTTTCATTCTTACTTAAGGTCATTGTGAATGGTTTTCATGGTGGATATTTGTAAAACATATGGCTAATAATATCTGCTTAGAGAAGAGGTACCACCTGGATTTTCAACTTTTGGTAAAAATTCCAGGTTTTTAAGGTCATGGCCAAGTATTCTGGTAATTCGTCTTAGATAATAAAGCAATCATTTGATGTGTGATCATCATGATCCTGTAATCATATGAACCACCAAGTCATATTTGCTTTTATTCACTGATGGCTATAGCAGTGGCCTCAGCCATTATCTTTTTTAATTCCCCTCTGGTTTTAATCAGCTCTGTGGGAAGAGATCTATCTATGAAATGCCTCTGCCTAGATTTTTCAGCATCCTTTATTAGGGCTACTGTGTCCATGCATCGGCTATGATGACAACTCTTGGGCCTATAATGAGCATGCTTAGACCGGCGGTGGGAATTATCCATATAATGGGATCTAGGAGTACTCTCCCCTTAAGAGCCTGTGAGCCACTTCTTTGGAGAGGGTGATGGGAGGGGGAGGAGCACTGTCACCTACTCTGCTCTCACTGTCAGTAGCATTTACTCATACTGAGGACGCAGAAAGAAACACTGGCATCTGTGGTAGGTAATTTTCCCCCCGGCAGAGGGTGGAATACACTCTCACGCTCAAGTGTACTGATTTGTCATGTCTCACCTTCATGCACATTTAGTCAGCAGCAGGTCTAGTAATTGTTAGTCACTGTTATCAACCTTAACCCACTTCAGCCCAGTGATGGTGCCGCTGGCATAGCCAGTGTTCAAACATAACTGACATTTCTTTTTTGCCTGTGATTCAAGTGAATAGCACCTTCCCCTGCCATTAAGCATGGTCATGCCTAGGCACATGCCAAGAATTGGCAATTGCATCACTTGAGATGCAGGCAGATTCTGAGCACCCGCACACCATATGTACTTTTCCATTAGGAGATACAATAATCAGCGAGATTACTAGGTATTCTGCTGCTGTATAGGCAAAAGGCAACAGGCAGACCTTGTGGGGATAGGGATCATGGCTAATTTCCTGATGAGAAAGGGGCTCTAGGGCAATAGAAGACTGCATGTGAATAAATCCAAAATGATGTTGGGTAGCTTGCCCACAACAATATGTAATACAAATGTACCTAGATTGCATTATAATGTGGTACTGGGATGGACACTTGTGCAGAAATCAAAGACATAATAGATCACAATTATTAAGCATGATACCCAAAACATGTTATAAGGCAGCATGACAGACCATTTAAGGTGCATGGATTTTGGACATACACATTAATACCTTTGGATAATTGAGATGAGAATTGGCAGTGTGAATCATCTGTATCCCTAGGCTTCAGTCAGCATTACACTAAAAAGCCTTTTTCCTTAGAGTGAAAAAGATTGAAATTCCTACATAATATCAAAGGTACCTTCTTAGCAACTTCATGTGATGAAATATGCCACAGGGCAATACTTCCGCTGACCTTAGTTAGGATTGAGGCCACTAAGCTCATCTAGTTCTGCAAAATACCTACTGAGCTTAACATTGTGCAGCACCGGCGCTGGCACTAATGCCATGCACAAACATAGGTGTGTCACTTTGATAATGGTGTAAAGTCTGGCCGACCTTTTATAAATTATAAATCAGTGATTGAAGATTGGTAACAAGTAAGTGTCAATAGTGCTAAGCTTGTCAAACGTCATGTTGCAGAAACAGCCTCAAGGTCATCTTAAGGGGATTTTGGGGCACAGACAAATTTGGGGACCACCCTGAACCAAAGAAATTAAGGGATTCAGAAACTTTGATCGCCTGACACATTACCCTTTTGCGGTCACAATCTGGAGTTTAAACACATGTTAGTGATCAAAGTAAGCATGCGTGTTCCCTTCAAGACTCTTAACTTCCTTCATACTCAATGGTATCATGATAATAAACACACGTCACTTCAAGGGCAACATTAGCTGTTCATGATGAAGGCACTTATGTTCTAGCATAAATGCAGCCCCATATCTTAACAGAAGACAACCAGGAGGAAGATATACAAACTGTATTGTGATTCAGGTGAATATGAGCAGTCTCTGTGAAGTTAATGGTGCTTAAACTTGGATGCAGAAGACAGATTGGAAGTAATGCCAAATGTATACAAACTATAGCAAATAGAGTGGTTATGGATTAGAATCGACCAGAAAGGTTTATATTTTTTATTGAACACACATCAACCAAAACGCCTTTGGTGCATCAGGATTTCATAAAAAATCACTCTGCAACGCAACTTTGTTTACAATAAGAAAATGAAGTGAACTTCAGGAAATGGGACTTCGTTATCCTAACATCTGATCTCATGGGTTAAGCCTAACGTTCGGTGTACTGAAGTGACCGAACCTGGTCAAATAAAATCTTCAGATTAGATGTTGCATTTGAAACATTCTTACAAATACTTAATAAATAGGAAGAAATACTTGTGTCACATACCACAACTACACAGGCTCTGTTACCAGATGAGCACCATTCATCAATCTGTAACCTGTGACGTACTCTCAAGTCATGAGATCTTATGTGCTCTTGACCCATGTTCTACTTCAGCAAAGCCAACAATGTATTTATTTCGGTTCATTCCTCGCTGGCTTTTCCACATTAGTTATGATTATGCTCCTTTAATCCTGAATTATATTATTGTACTATTTGCAATTGGTGGCATTTGAGCTATTCTTAGATGGAGATCTGCTTGGGTGGATGGTCTTCTTTTCAGGCTAATTTATCTAGCTGGATTTGAGTGAGACTTTCTGAGAACACAGAATTGGCCTGCCAGATTTAATCAAGGTGCAGATGAAGGAGGTAGATCCAGAGTATAAGCTCATCCCGCCATGCACCCCCCAACTCTACTCTGCCCACCCTCTTACTTCTGACTGCTTTTAAGTTGGTCTGAGAATGCTTATCTAATGTTCTCTTAGAGGCTTGGATCTTTCTCTGTTTAACAATCTCAAGAAACTTCACTCTCCTAAGGATTCAATTTGATTACGTTTTGTCAAAAAGCACTCCCTTGTGAGTTGCCAATCAGAGGAATCTTCCTGATCTAGTACTGACCTTTCCCAGCTTGATGTCAGGGATGTGGCTTGGGGCAAATGGATCTGTTACAGGATACTTCTGGCCACCATCGAAGGAGGCTGTACGAGGGTCCAGTCGGTTGGTGTATTAGCTGCTGTGGCTGAAGTTCCTTTTTGCTCCATAGAACTACAGTCCTTGTCACCATAATTCTCAGTCTTCATTATCCATTTTATGGTGACCTTTACAATTCAAAGTTTGAAGGGAAATGTCAAAGTCAAGTCCTTCGGTATTGTTTAACAGTTGTTACGCTCACCTGGTCTCCACGGGGACGCCACCCAGCAATTTGGTCGTTGGTGCCTTTTTCAATGATTCTCTGGCGCGGTTCTTGGTGGAATTCCGCCTGGAAATGAAGACTATGTTTAGGACTGGACACCCAAGGTAAGCCTTCCCACCTCCCTGTAATCTCAGCCCCTCCGGGTTCTCTTCTCACCTTGTTAAGGAAGTTGGTGGGCTCTCCGTCCAGCTTTCTGGGCAGGGGCGCGTTGTCTTTCGTGGGCGCGTGCGGTCCAGTTACTTCACTGACAGCGGCCCAAGTAATGTCTTTCAGGTAGGTCTTATTAGAGTTGGTATTCTTGCATGCCTTTTCTCTGTTTGATAATGTCTCTTTTTATCTCCCTTAGGTGCGCGGGGAATTCGCTTGGCGAACTGGGTAGGCTGGTTCTCGCCGGTAAATGATGGCGCACAATAGCGCTGTGATGCGGTAATTAGGTGCTTTGTGCAGCGCGGCAAAGTCTTGTCTTCACTGACCTGTGTTTTCTCTTTTTCATAGGTTGCAGTGTGCTCCTAGTGCAGATGGAGTTCCGGAGCTATACCGGTCGAACAACCACCAGCCAGGTAAGTCTCTAAGCAATTCGTGGTTGGAATGTCTATACTACCTTCTTTAATGATGTCTTTCTTCCTTTCTCAGGTCCTTCAATCCGGGTGGCGAACCATCCACACGAAGCTGCCCCGGAGCTGTGAACAGTGAAGGATGGAGATTGCAGGTCAAATTCTGCTGCTAATGATGTGTTTTGTTATATTCTGCAGGTCCGGATCTTTCCAGGCTCGTGAGAAGCTGGACACGGTGAGCGTCACGTTGCAAGTAGCAATGTAACGCGAAGCGTGTTGTCTTGTTTGTGTGTGGTTTAAATAGCATCTCCAAAGTAGTCCAGGTAAAGTAGTCCCTAGGCCACCACACCCAAAAACTAGACTGCATAGCTTGTTTCTAGGAATCAAGCTATGTGAATGCCTCCATGTTAGCTGAAAGCCTGAATAAAGTAGTTCCCTTAACTGATGTCTTTCCCTATTTATGAGCCTGGTGCCAAAGGCGCCAGGACTGGCCCGAAGAGGGCCTGTGAAGCGGATGCCAGGCCTTATTTGTGATCCGAAGTCTGATTCCACCTGGCCAATGGGCGTGCCAGTGGGGATCAGGGCTGAAGGTCGTGACACAGTCTGGGCTTTTAGGGACAGGTGCATAGGATTAAATTGGGAAACTGATGCTTGTTCGTATGTCTTGTGCACATCCAGAACTTGTACAACTGAATTCATATATGTCCTCTCCAATGTCCTCACTGACTTCACCTCTCAATTCTCCCAGTCACTGCCATCTCCATGCACTCCTCTCCAAAACCTCTGAGAGCCGACTCACACTTGATGATAAAAGGTGTGGAATCAGGAACAATCTTAATAGCTTTTAAATGTTCCAGGGCTGATTATTCCATGTAAATAAATCAGTAATCTTGCACTGGAAGCAAGGATCTATTACTGGGTGCACGTCCACATGGTTCACAGTACAGGGGTCACCCCTCACTGTAATGGGAGGGAGCTGCAGAAGGGAGTGGCAGTTCTACTCTTTGTGTTTTATAGACACAAAACAGCGCAGAGCACTCCATTTGCCACCTCTGTGAGGGAGGCAGTGTGGTGTCTGAGACACAGATAGCATTGGATAAGTGCTGGTTGGAGGCCCACTGATCTGCTGATCTACTGGCCTAATCAGGCCCCACAATGATCTTTCAGGCCATTCATGCTTCAGTTTTGACTTTCTACTTGTGTGAAGCGAGTGGGGTTTTTAGTTTTGGAAGGTCTGTTGTTATTTTGAAGCATAGTAGGCATTACATACACAAGCTCAAGTTATGAAACTCACTGAAGGAGAAAAGCCTGAGTTGGCCTAGCCAGAATTTGGTACTTTGATTGGGCACATGAATACAGATCTTTACAATGAGTGCCTAACAAACTAGGCTATCTCCTAGACCAGTCACACACATATCAGTATTGTAAGGCAATTGCCACGCTCAGTAATAAAAAAAATCAATCTAAAGAGCCAAAAAAGAATGCACAAGATATGAGAAAAACAAAAATGTAGTATAACACAGCCTGGGCTGGGAATGATCAAAAAGGCATTCAACAGTATGACAGAAATGGCTGGTTTTATAGCAAATTACAGAAGAAAAATGACAACAAATGTTACAGGTTATTCACATTTTTCCCGGCTCTGACTGACATCGTCATTTGCATTATAGGTGGATCTATACACTACCCAACGCTATTGGCTCATTCTATCCTTGTGACTGGATCAAGATGTCAGTTTATTAAATAATTAACATTGAGATAATTTCCTTTCTCATGGTTCTGATTGGATAGTACTCTTTTGAGTTTGTATCAGCTCAACCTCCTTATACTTCATTGGCTGTTCCAGGAGGAGTGAGTGACTGACTATGTTTCAACCAATCCCTGTGTGAGATATGACAGTGTGACAATGACATTATAACTTTTACATCCCCTTCCCACTGACCTAATCAGTTGGCACCGCCTTACTTTCCCATCATTGTGAACTGATCACCGTCAGATCAACTTTGCAACTCCTCGCAGGAAACATAACTTATTTCCCCTTCCGTTCTCATGATCCCATCTGCCCTGCCTCTGACCCTATGAGCTGGAAATGTACTTATTTGCAAACGTCATTCTCTTATAAGGACATGAATGTTTAATGTATATGTAACTTGTGATAATTATAAATGCACTCTTTTCAAATATAATGTATGTGCTGTGATGGCTGTTGATGAGTTTCGATAACAATGTACTCTTTGAGCAATGGTGTTTAGTATGGCTCCTTCCTTAGCAATTGGAGCTCTTTCAACAAGAACTTTCCTACAGAGGCCAGTGTTGCTTCTTAATCATTCTGTCTAGGCATGCATACTCTTCACTGCTCATTGTTTGATTCTTGCTAGCTTGTGATCTTCTTTTTGATATGTTTTGATATACTACCTAGGAACATTAATTGTTATATGTCTTTTGAACACAGGCTTGGGAACTCAGCTGAACTGATGTGTTTTGACCAATCCATGTGCAGTACTTGTCCTTCAGCTCTGGGGTCTGATATTTTCTGTGTTGCTTTTTCATGACCTCACTACTGCAACTCAGGCCTGCGAAGATGTTTGCGCCCCTTACGTTAGCCAGTCATTGCACAGCATTTATTCTTTCTGTGGGAAGTTGCAATTTGGTATGTGTTCACCTCTCAGCGAGGGCCTGGATGATGTTTTCTGCTCAGGAGGTGAGGGTTTTCATGATTCGAAGTTAGCTAACTTAGTCTTGAGGCCTACATGTATTATGTATCCGATTAGCGTAAAGGGTTGCTATAATTCGCTAGCATTCATGCTGTGTTGGGTAGAGATGGATGGAAAAAAATCCCATGGCTTGCATATGTCTGGAAAACTCTGGGGGAAGCTAATCTAAGCTCCGTCTTTCCGCCCGCTACATTAATCACTAAGAGGGAGGGGGCGCAACATAAAATAGCATTGGGTGAGATCACAGTGAGGAAAAGAATCCTGGAGGAGTATGGCCACAGATCTGGACAATTTCACACCAGTATTAGTAGGCTCACAGGAATACAACCTTACCTGACCTGGAGTCCTCATAAAAAAGATAGGTGGCTGATTACGATGGCACGGTTTGATTCTCTAAGGTTACAAGGGAACACTTACAAATGGAAAAGCTTTCCCGACTCTGCAGGTTGCCCAATCTGTGGCCATCACCTCAAGGGTTTATCCCATCTATTGTTTTTTTGTACAGGATATGCCGGCATTCGTAGAGCGACCTTGATCCCTGCCCTTAAGAAGACAGCGATACGTTCGCATAGGGCAGCTCTCGTGTTTCTTTTGAGTGCTGACACGCCCTATACAGCGTGGGCACTGCTCATGTTTTTGAAGAGACCGATGTTCTTCAGAAAGGGTTTATTACAACTGCAAGGTGATGCTAGCTAGTACATTGTATTTTATAATAGTTTTTATCAACTGGTATTTAATGTTTACTTCTCATTTTTAACTGATGTTGCTAGTGTTCCTATGGGCTTATAATTATTTATGAAATTATATGACCAACAATTTTATTGTAGGTTATCCGTTTTGAATGTTCATGTTTCTTAATTATTTAGATGTCTTGATGAATTGTAATTTTATTTGTGTATAACAGCGTTTTTTTCGTTTAATGGATTTTTTATTAATCCGAATAAAATTGTTTGACTTGACTTGATAATTCGCTATCATTGTGAGTGCCCCTCAATGTTCCCCTGACTAATGATAAAATGCTGCTGTGTTTATTAAAGACACATGGTTCTGTTCAAATGTAAGGTGTGCAAATTATGGCTCGCTGAAGCATGGCTACTGGCATCTTGTTGGGCCTACCAGGGAAGTCTCTATGTGTGGGGATGCCCGCTTTTATGCTGTATACCTTTTCACAACGATTTTCGTAGCTTGTATGTTCGTGCACGTTTAGGGTGTTGGATGTACTCTCCAGCATTACTGTACTCCCTAACAGTACATTGCTCACAGAAAGATAAAAACACCACTTGAGTTTAGCAAAAGTGAATGCTCAAACTGAAGGTACTACAGTGGACAAAGAACGGATTAGAAGTTTAATTGATCACATTAGAATGTCCTTGTCAATAAAAGCCAGGCATCAAATTCAGAGCATCAGCAGAGCACTATAAGTTATCGTGACATGTGCTATTAAGCTGTTTAAAATAAATGGAAACTGGCATCTTTGTATCAATCTGGCATGTGCCGGCCCCTCCAAAGTGTGTCCCGCAGCACATGGCCCATTTGCCCTTGCTTAACGATGTTTCTGGACAGGGTCAGAAAGGGAGTCATTTATTGTTTTACATAAGAGCCTACCGATTATGGGTATTCTGAAGACATTGCATCTACCGCACTAGAAGTTCCACAAACACAGCATGATCGAGCATATTGATGGTGGCTAGCTGGCAGATCTGAAACATATACCCACATATTATTTCAATTGAACATGAATTAAAAATTATATTTCTTCGATCCTGTAGTCATCCTCTGGTTTATTTCGGAATAGCTGGTAATTGATTGCAATGAGCCTGCTCAGATGCTTCGATTGTTACTGCTTTCTTAAATTAGCTCATTTCCCCATCACAGCACTCCATACTCCACTCAGCTGTGCTGGCCAAAGTATTCCAAAACATATTTCACCATGTAAAAATTATTCTTATTAGAAAAACTAAGACTGGATCATTTTAAATTAAAAAAAATGTCATTACAACTTTGGAGTTCATTTGATAATATCCTTCCCATGCTGAACTTAATCCAGAAGTGCACACTTGTGAAACAGCGCCTTGATGCCTCAGGGCTTAGTGCGCTTTATAAATGGAAATAAAGAAACACATGAATGCAATCCTTTCGTGTGTAGCGAGCAGTTAAGTGGACGTCTGTGCTTAGTTATTTGTTCGCCTTTCAGAAGCTGGAGAAGCATCTGCTATTTAAGCCTATAGAGAATGCTATTGGAGGACCTTTACAGTTTTGCAGGAAGGTTTGCTTTTTGGCATTTTTGGAATAAACATAGCATTTGCTTGATGACATTTGATGTTTAGAATGTTCTCTGGCACAGCTAGAAGAGTGTGGAGTGTTCGGAGCATGTGATATGCTCAGATGAGCAGCATCTGATGACTGGGCAGTGGGCAAGTCCGGCCATGTCGAGAAGTGGCACACTGTATGAGTGCTTCTAGGAGGACCACTGCATTTCTCTCTAAAATATCCGAGCACCAGGTGAGATAGCAAATGAGCTGATCATTGTCCAGAATGCTGATTTTACAAGGAAGGATTAGTAATACGTTCATCATGTTGCATAGCGCCATCCCACCCCATCACAGATTGCAGAGATGCCAAAGGAAATGGCTTAATAAGACACCCATGGATGGGTTGATGCATACATTAAAACATGACCAATAATCTGTGTCATTGCTTTACAATAAAATGTATGAGAATGTGAGAGAAATGCTTTCATTTTTTAACTATGCTGCAAAACTATTACAATCACAAATAGACCCGTTTCTCACCTCTGAATTTTCCTACACTTAATATTGATTAGTCTGACATTACACAATTCAAAACAGTCAATAACACAATCTTCCAAACAATAAAATAAGGTTTTTGTTCACAATTCTTGTCTCATTGTTTATTTAAATTAATAATGTGCTGTTAGTTCCAAAGAACATTCCACATCTACTCATAAAAATCAAAAATGCATTCAATTGTACATATAAAAGAAAATCAAAAATAAAAAAAAAATTAACACACAATTCATAAAATACATATTTCATACAACAGACCTCAATGTATCATCAATCTCCTTCCATATACCATACAAAACGAATAAGAGACAACAATCCCCAGAATACAGTCAGTAAAGCCACAATTCATCTTCCTACATAGAGGCTTTATTGTGTGCAAACCAAATCAAACTATTTGCATAGAGGAGTGCATACGCTTTGCAAGAAGTCAGCATATGTTGAGTCGTCTCCTGTGTATTAGGGGCTCTACAGAGGCAACAAGTAAGACATTAATGCGGTATCCCTACCTGAGGTCCTAAATTGGTCTACATAAGCAAGTGGTCAACAGTAAATAAAATCTTCTTGCAAGATTCAGAGGGACATTTTACCAGATAGTTCTGTGGCTTCATATCCGTGTATTTAATATAGCAGTGCCTAGGATATCACCTTAGAGTCTCCATGTGATTAAAATTAGAGACCCAATCCCAGGCATCCAATTTACGCTCACATTCGGCCTTCTGCGAACAATACTCATTATCTCAATTGGGAGACCAGTCAATTTGTCTAAACAGTTTGTGAGAATATATATAAGGGCACCTGGCTATGCCCTGAAAAACCCAGGTTGGTGTAGTGGAATCAACACAACAAAATTTCAGGGTGAGAGGTCACACCCATACAGTAGTCTCATAACAAAGTGAACAAGTCAATACCTGTGCATGTCTTGACTTGATAAATTTAATTAGCATAATAAATGACAAAAGATGAATGACACAATTTGGGGATAGAGTACCAAGGAGTATTTAGAAACACAATACAGGTGAGTATAATCCAGTGGAATGAACTGGATATAAATGGTTGACATACATGTTCTGCTAATATTCAAAAACATATTGGTTATGCAGGTACAATGTGAACAAAAAAACGAATTCAATAAACATATAACAAAAAACAAAGCAATGCATGAATTGTGCACTGAACATGTGGTGTAATCGTTGTCACTAAGGTGTTTCGGCCCTGGGGTGGGCTGTGGAATGCAGCTTTATCTACAGGCCTTGATCAGGACGTATGATGGAGTAAATTTGGGTCCCGGGTTCTCTATCTAAAAGTGATAAATGGAGTATGGTAAGTAATGGAGTGACCTCAAAAATAAATGATTGAATAATTTATAAAGCTCAAAACTAGATGCTAAATTATTAGAACAAAAAGCTCAGTTGAAATGTGGAGCGTAAATATTACCTAAGACATATCTAGTGCTAGGGTAAGTTAAGACATCCATTTTAGTGTGTATGACAGGCTGGCATGTGACTTGCCAATGTGGAAACAAGTACAAACCTGAAACGACATGAGAGGTTCTATGAGTGTATTACATCAAGACATACGCAGGTATTGACATCTTTACTTTGTTGTGAGACTACTGTATGGGTGTGACCTCTCACCCTGAAATTTTGGTTTGTTGATTCAACTAAACAGTTTGTGGACAGATTCAGCCCAGGTGCACAGTCTTCAGGTCTTATCATGACAGTGCCCATCAGAGAGAGGAGCTGGCAGCCTTGGTGTATAAGGCCCCTTTTTTATAAAGACCAGAGATCTGAGAGATCTAAGTCCAAACTCCAAACACACAGGTTCTATTTGCACAGAATGTGCCACGTTCAGGACTGCCCTCCAGAATTTCCCCTCCACTACATTCAGCCATTGATAGTTGATCATAGATACAGAGTCCAAGCCATAAACTATCACCAGACATAAGCTCTGTTTATACAGCACCACTATCCCCCCATAACTGTGGCCTGCCATATTATTCTCAAACCTTCTCATCAACGAGGCGAGGAACCCAGCTTTCCTGTTCTTTTCCAACATAATCTCGATGTATTTACCCTGCCCAAACTGCAGACCAAGATACCTGTACACCAATACAACATCGACAGCTTCAGTTATTAATTGTGAAGGCGCGTTTCTCCGATTATTATTGCCGTAGCACATGTATTTGGTTTTTTCTACATTCAACACCAAGCAGTTGGCCTCTGCATACCTACTTAATGCTATGGACGCCCTGTGCAGATCATCATAAGTATGATCCAGCAGGACTATGTTATCCACATAAGACAGCCACTCCATGTGCACTCCTTCAATTTTCCAGGGGCAGTTGTTAACCAGAGCCAAGAAGGCAGTCAGGTTGGTTATGTACAGAGTGAATAACAACGGGGCAACCACACACCCCTGCTTAATCCCTCGATTGGTGAGGACAGGGGCAGAGCCAGCCCCGCCGCTCTCCAACAGTACACGCACCATGGTGGATTCATGCAATGGTATGATTGCTTCAAGGAGCCGTTCGTCAATACAATAGCTCCTGAGTTTCTGCCACAACCTGGTGCAGTACACTGTGTCAAAAGCTGCTTTTAAGTCAACAAATCTCCTCTCCACAGCTCTCTAAACAAGAGGGTCAAAAATATCTAACTTGTCACATCCAGCATAGAGAGTAAGTGGTAATTGGTGGCAGAGTCCTGCTCTCGCTTATGAACTGGAATCAAAATTGCACGCTTCCAGGAAATAGGTACTTCACCAGCACTGCAGATCTTATTGAATAGTATAAGCAGTGTGGATGACCATACATCTGGATCGTGTTTTAGGACCAGTCCATTAGGGCCACCCAGATCTCTCTTCTTAATCTGCGTTTTGCCTCAACAATCTCTTTATCAGCGATTTCTCTTATGCCATCATGCCCCTCCTTAAAAATAACAGGGCAGTTAACCATAGCAGTCATATGGGTCAGCGTAGCAATCCACTCTTCAGATTCATCTATTGACAATTTCAGAAAGTGGAAATCTCTGGATACAAGTGATGCAACATATATTTATCAATTATTTCAAGGTTTGCCGGACAACCATCTGATTCTATTACCACCCTGATTAACAATTCCTCCAAACTCGGGCAGATCACCACGCCCACAAGCACTCAAGACATTTGTCAGAGCTAACACATCATGATCGCTATACTCGTTGGGACCTATCTCAAGTCTTCTAACATATTTAGTGAAATAGAGCAGTAAACATAATCTATCAATGCCTTTTCAGATCCACATTTCCAGCTGAATCCACGCTAGCACAGTAAAGCGTTTTAAATTGGCTCCTCATTAGAAAAAGTAAATATCTCAAATTCCACTACACGTATTTCACCATTTGTTGCATGACTCATCAGGATCGATTACACGTTAGTTTGCAGCGAAAGGTTTACCATATTTGGAGTTATCTGGGTCAGGCAGGAACAGCATTCAAGCAACCCAACACTGGAGCAAGAATCCAGTTAAGCTTTTCAAGGGATAACTGCCTGACCAGGAGAACCCTTTAATCCTGACTCTCAGAGACATTGGGCAAACAAACACTTTGGATAAATAAGCAGCAAGTAACTCCAAATATGGGAAACTGTTAGCTGCAAACTAACATTTAATCCCTTCACCGTTGCTAGTGATGCCAGTGCTTCTGTGAAAACCATGCCTGCAGGGGCTGGTGGCCCCGGCAGGTCAGACCTGCCAGGAACAATGGCCCCTGCAGGCATACTTGTAGTTTGGAGGTCCGGAAAGGGTCCAGTGCGCTGCTACCGGCACCCTTACTTCTGGACCGCCAGACTATTATTGATCCTTTTACACCAGTGCTACTAAGAGCAAGAAAGGGAGAAATTGTGATATTTTAGTCACTTACATCCTGAAATATTTGGAATACAAAAAGATTACAAAAACGATTGCATCAAACACCCTTTTAATATTGGATATTGCTCAGGCCAAATGCAAAAAATGGCATTTGACCAATTTTTATAATGCAAGATGGTGGGGGGGCAATTGATGTGAAGGTCCAACTAGATGAACTGCTAGAAGAAATAATAACCATGTGTAACTATGTTAATTTTCATACAACAATGTCAATTTATATTGGTGGGGATTGTAATTTAAAAATGGGTACAGCAATGGGGAGGCATTTTTAAATAATGATGAGGACATTGTGTTGCATATCCCTCCCCCAATCTTAATTGACTCTAATTCTGATGGTAGAGGATGTACATTTTTATCAAACCTTTATGAGTTTTGTTTTCCCACCACCAATGGTACATTTAGGTCTGATACCCCGGGGGACTACACTTTTACAAATTCTAAGTATGCTTGAGTCTATACTTATATTCAACACTATACCTAGTATCGAGATATGTTTGAATGTGTCCACTAGCCTGCATGGAATGCTAGAGGCTTGGGGAAATATATTGAGAGTGGAAGGAGTGGATTTGTGCCTCACTGCAAGGCAAGAAGCTTTATCAAGCAGGTTAACTGATTGTATGTCAATTGTAAGCTCTCTAAACAACTACTTCTCCTAGCCTTAAAACGTCCCACTCGGAATACTATAGAAATCGCAGAAGCAAGGTGAACCTATAAGAATGTTATTAAAGAAAAAGAGTTGGGAAGATTTGGAATGGGCTGCAACATCAGGTAATTCCAAACTTTAATTGAAGTTGATAGCTGCTCATTTGAGTGGTAATCCATCTCTGCAACCTGATTGGGGCGGATAGATAGCTCAGGGGCAACGCGTTTGTCTTGGAAGCAAGATAATGCAGTGCAAGACAGGTTTGAATCCCGATCCTGTGCTTAGAAACAAGTCATTGGTATTAAGTGCTTTATAAAAGAACAATTATTATAATAGAGCTTCTGAAATTTCAGCAGTTAAATTGTTTGAACATTTCTCAAACCTATATAATCCATCCAGTAGCTCTCTTGACCATGGGCAATTTAAATCAGCTTCCATGCATATTAGGGAAGCATATACTTGGAGTTCTAATGATTGCTTAATGTTATCCGCAGAAGAGCTCGATATCACTCTAAGGAAGATGACCAATGGGAAAGCTGTAAACCCTCATTTGGTTTTGATCTTGCTTTTTAAATGTGAACCTTTGATCTGATTGCCAATTTTTACCAGGGTATTTAACATTGTATTGCTCCATAAGGTGTCCCTCATAGCTGTAAACAGCCAACCATTCTCCCCATCTTCAAGAAAGGCTATTTGGCAGATCAGGCATAATGCCACCTGTGAAGGTATCATGAACCAGGACACAGACAGCAGACCTAAAGTTTACACAAGATATTTATTAACTTAAATGTCAGGATGGTTGAAGGCCTAACTTTCCCTACCAAATAGACAACCCATGTATATATATATATATATATATTATATATATATTACATGGCCGCGGTAGTGGCCATGTAGTTATGGTTAGGTTGCTGTTTCCATAGGAAGAGCACTTTTTGGGCGGCTTATAACTTCGCTCTCCCTGGACGGATCCTCACCAAAAAAAGTAGTTGGGTCACTCTGAATTTTTTTTGCAAAGTTTGGTGAGGATTCGTCCAGGGGGGGAAAAGTTATAGGGGGGATCCCAAAACTTTTTTTTTTCCAATAGACTGAATGGGAAAAAACTTTGCGCACGGCTACAGCCCGAACCGCTGGACGTATTTAAACCAAATTTGCGGCAGGAGCGGCGGCCTGGTCCCAAAAGCGTGCTTTTGTAAATTTGGTGTAAATCTGTCAAGTAGTTTTTTAAAAAATGACCAAAATGTAAGGCAAAAAAATTAGTGATATCTGCGTTCGCTTCGCGGACGGACTTCCCTGTTCGCTCCGCGGACAGCACCCCGATTGGCCCTTGGGCTTGCGTCATGTCCGCAGACATGCAACATGTTCGCTGATTAGACGGCGAGGGGCGTGGAGCGCGTCAGATTTTCTGTGGCGCCCGCCATCTTGTATTCGCAGTCGACCACGTACAGCGCAGTGAAACGTGGATAAAAAATTGTATTTAGTGCCGTGTGTTGGTGTGTAAGAGTTTTTGGGGAGGGTGGGGGAGTATGAGATAGGTTCAATGTTTTGTTGTTTTATGTGCTCGACCTTTTTGTTGCGTTCGATTTGTCCGCAGAGAACACAGCTGTTCTGACATTTTGTAAATAAACTAAATGTTGGGGTGTTTAGAGGACGGAGTATGTGTCATTTTTGTTCGCAAGGAAGGTAAAAATGAGCTATGAACACTCGCGGTGTACTTAATTGTTCGTAAATACACAAATTGGGGGTGTCCTCAGGACGCTGTCCGTATTGGAATCTGTCTAGTTGAATGTGTTCTAAGAACACTCATAGTGTCCCGAAATGGTTGCAATTACACAAAATGGGGGTGTTCTGAGAACGTTGTTTGTATTGTTCGTTGTCAGGTTGAAAGTGTTTTAAGAGCACTCCTTTTGTTCGCTAATAGTACAATTTCCTAGGGGCGTCAACCGACTTTTTGTCCACTAAAGAAATGATAAATCCGGCTGGTGTGCGCCGACATTATGTGATAATCCTTTGACTGGCATTATTGACCTGGCTGACTTGCTTTTGCGACACTAAATCATATCTTCCGCCCCCAAGCCTCATATCATCAAAGCATTCATACTCCCCGCCTTTCTCCGTGGCGTAATGAAACGCGCCCAGTCGTCTCCAGTACTACGCGACTTTACACAGAACCTGGAAGACAACACACATTATGTCACAACACAGCGCGCCACAATTCGGAATATGAAACTGTGATTTAAAAGCAAAGAGCAAGATTGTAAATGTTGTAAAGTACATTTATTTGACATCAAATGTTTAGAGAATATTCAGCAATTTGCATTTGTCTTTGTTGTCCATCCGCAAAAGTTCATGTTGAGACACGCGATGTTCCTTTGCGGTACAGAGAGTGTTAGAACAGCTTACAACTCAGTGCGCCACAATTCGGAATATGAAACTGTGGTTTAAAAGTAAACAGCAGGATTGTACATTTGGTAAAGTACATTTATTTCACATGAAATGTTTAGTGAATATTCAGCGATTTGCTATTGTCTCTGCTGTCGATCAGCAAAAGTTTATTTGGAGCCACGCGTTGTTCCTTTGCGGTAGATGGGCTGTTGGTTTATGATAAAAGCAGTAAATGGTCGCTCTGATAATCGGAAGGTTGCTCCAACAACGATCCATTAGACCACCTTATTGGTTGGTATGTTGTTTGTAGCCGCTAGTACTGCGTAAGGGCATATTGGTCCTTGGCGATTGTCCCATAAAATGGTGAGGGTCATGAAGTTGCATATTTGGACTTGCACCTGGCAGTTGAAGACCCCATCCGCTGGAGTCTGTAAATCGTGACATAGACAAAATGGGGCCACGT
This sequence comes from Ambystoma mexicanum, assembly GCF_040938575.1. Taxonomy (NCBI): domain Eukaryota; kingdom Metazoa; phylum Chordata; class Amphibia; order Caudata; family Ambystomatidae; genus Ambystoma; species Ambystoma mexicanum. Next base: position 1,196,664,922 of record NC_090931.1, read on the forward strand.
ACCTGTTTTAAAAAACAGAAATTAGTCTCACCAGCCGATCTTCATTAAAAATCATCATTTTATTTATTAGGGCGTGAAACTATTTGCTATCGAAGATAGTGCAACAGAGTATGTTAATATTAAAAATAATAATATTTTCCCATTCATATAGCGCTAAGAACCGTGAGGTATGTAAGCTGTGCTTATTATTAACCACGGTGTGTGGTGCTCATTTATCGACCACGGAAGGATGAAAGGCTGAGTTTTGCCTTGCCGGGATTCAAACTTGCGTTAGCAAGCTGTGCACGGATGTCAAAGCGAGCGCTGTACTCGCTGTGCCACTTGACAGGCTACAGTGAAGTGGCACAGCGAGTAGAGCGCTTGACCGCCTATAGACTGGTTAAATTATTTCTTTAACCCACCCTGTGTTGTCTGCCTTTTTCAGAGCCCTCTAAACGACAGGGGATCAATTTGGCAGTGATAGAGCGCGGTAGAAAACATTATGCCACTTTCAACGAACAAGTTCAACTTGAGCGGTCTTTAATGCTACGCTATTGTAATTATATTTGGTATAAAGTAATCTAAAGGGTTACTTACAGTACAATTGCAATTTCCATTGTCTACGAGTGGTGCAGTCCCAAAATACGACTCCGCGTGTGCCAACGATGTTTCGTATAGTGATATAATATGTAAAAGTGGTTTCGTTTCAGCAACACTCCTTCAAGAGAAGTCTTTCATCACAATCTCTGTCTGTCAAGGTCAAAACACAATACAACCTTATAGTCCGCTTTGTGAGCCTCTCCGGGGCCCGAGAAAAAAATGGAAGCAGCTGACCTTCACTGTGAACGAGCATAAATTCTTACTTTGCAACATTCTGTGTAAAGCCACCTGCAGAAGTTGTGGAAGCAGCTGACCTTCACTGTGAACGAGCATAAATTCTTACTTTGCCACATTCTGTGTAAAGCCATCTGTAGAAGTTGGTTTTTGCACGCCATGTTTGTATATTGTTTGCGTGATATTAAAAAAACTTTATTAAAGGGACGTTATGGTTAAGTTGCGCTATTAAAAACCTATGAAATTCAGTGAAAAAACTTTGTTAAAGGGACGTTATGGCTCAAAGTAAAACCGAAAAACCCCTGAAATTCGCCAGTTATGGTAACATAAGCAACCATAACTCGCGCCACCGTGCACTGCTAACACTAACACCCAGGACATCAAAGATGACATCACAAATGTCATTGATGACATAACTGATGACATCATATGGCTGGCTCTCCCTTTTTATCCTTTACTGACATATCAAAGCCACATAGTTTTCTTCAGTAACAGTCAGAGGGTAAAAATTGAAAAGGTACTATATTTGTAGACTTAGGGTCCTGTCACATCATATGAAACATGTACATAGCGGAAGATACAGGCTTGCAAGAGAGCAATCCTTTCTGTGCATGAAGATAATCATTATGGTTATCAGCACTTTCTCATAGTTTTATTTTCATTACTCTACCTTCCCTCTATATGCTCATATTTGTATACATTATACTCACTCTCCATAGAGTGAATGGGAAAATTGTTTTGCTCGCGCATACAGCCCAAACCGCTGGAAGGATTTCCACCAAATTTGGACCAGGAGCAGCGGCTTGGTCCCGAAAGCGGGCTTTTGCAAATTTGGTGAAAATCCGTCCAGTAGTTTTTTTAAAATGACCAAAAAGTAGGTCAAAAAAAATTAGTGATATCTGTGTTCGGTTTGCGGATATACTTCCCTGTTCGCTCCGCAGAAAGTGTCCTGATTGGCCAATCGTCTTGCGTGATGTTCACGGACATGCAAAGTGTTCGCTGATTGGACGACGTGGAGCGTGAAGCGCGTCAGATTTTTCGGTAGCGCCCGCCATATTGGATTCATGGACGTCCCCGGACAGCGCGGTGAAACTTTGTTCAAAATGTGTATTTCGTAGAGTGTGTTGGTGTGTAGGGGTGTTTGGGGAGGGTGGGAGTGTATGAGATAGGGTGAAAGTTGTGTTTTTTATGTGTTAGACGTTCTTTTTGTGTTCGATTTCTTTGCGGCCATCACAGGTGTTCTGAAATGTTCTAAATAAATTGACTAGGGGGTGTTCTAAGGAGTCAATATGTGTCCGTTTTGTTCGCAAGCAAAGTGAAACTGTTCTAAGAATACTCGCGGTGTCCGGGGAGTGTTCGTAGGTGGTGTCCCGAGGACACTGTCCGTATTGTTTCTATGTCAAGTTGAATGTGTTCTAAGAACACGCGCGGTGTCCTGAAATGTTCGCAAATAAACAAAATGGGGGTGTTCTGAAGACGTTTTTGAGAACACTCCCAGTGTCCTGAAATGTTTGTAGGGGTTGTTCTGAGGACGCTGTCCATATTGTTCTCTGTCAAGTTGAATGTGTTCTAAGAACACTCGCAGTGTCCTGAAATGTTCGCAAATAAACAAAATGGGGGTGTTCTGAAGACGCTTCTAAGAACACTCGCGGTGTCCGGGGAGTGTTCGTAGGGGGTGTCCTGAGGACGTTGTCCGTATTATTCTCTGTCAAGTTGAATGTGTCCTAAGAACACTCGCGGTGTCCTGAAATGTTCGCAAATAAACAAAATGGGGGTGTTCTGAAGACGCTTCTAAGAACACTCGCGGTGTCTGGGGAGTGTTCGTAGTGGGTGTCCTGAGGACGCTGTCCGTATTGTTCTTTGTCAAGTTGAATGTGTTCTAAGAACACTCGCGGTGTCCTGAAATGTTCGCAAATAAACAAGATGGTGGTGTTCTGAAGACGCTTCTAAGAACACTCCCGGTGTCCGGGGAGTGTTCGTAGGGGGTGTCCTGAGGACGCTGTCCGTATTGATCTTTGTCAAGTTGAATGTGTCCTAAGAACACTTGCGGTGTCCTGAAATGTTCGCAAATAAACAAGATGGTGGTGTTCTGAAGACGCTTCTAAGAACACTCCGGGTGTCCTGGAATGTTCGTAGGGGGTGTCCTTAGGACGCTGTCCGTATTGTTCGTTGTTAAGTTGAAAGTGCTGTAAGAACTATCGCGTTCTTCTGAAATGTTCGTAGGGGGTGTCCTGAAAACGGTGTCCGTATTGTTCGCTGGCAAGTTCAAAGTGTTCTAAGAACACTCACATTGTTCGCGGACATTAAAAGTTTCCCATAGATCATAGTTGAAATGTTTGACTCTATGGATGTGATATGCTGCAGAGGTTGTTGCCAGGGCATAGAGTCTTGGGTGCATGGCCATTTGGCCATGGACCCAAGACTCTATGCCCTGGCAACAACCACCGCAGCATATCACATTCATATTTGCTTATAACTTTGGGTGAAAAACAAATGTATAAGGAAAAAAGGTATTAGATACTATGGATGTGATATGCTGCTATGGTTGTCCTTATTATTGTATACTTACTGTTTGGTCTAGTAATGGGAGTCCATGTTTTTCTTCTTAATTTCTGTGATTAAAGAAAATAGCATGTTAGTATTAGTATTTTGTAATGACTTATTACATTGTATAAGCAATATACTTTTATTTTTTTTCGACCCTCATATTTAGTAGAGCACAAATGTGCAATTTGCTCAGTTTCTGTATTTGTTGCTAAAATCATTGGGTCTGTGGGAGAAAAAAAAATCCATGTTGGATTAAAAAAAAAAACTTATTCTGTTATGCTACAGTTTATTTGTTTGTTTGTTTTCAGTGTTCACTTGTTGTTTCTGGCTAATGCTTTGTACTTTGCTTTGTTGTATTTTTTTTGGAGCAGTAACAGATTCTTCATTTGTTTTGACATTATAACATTTTGGAGCAGTTAGATACCAATTGGCATATTCTAACTGTCTATTATTTTAATATATTTTAGTGGTTTTGATTTACCTATTTGGATATTGTTAAATTTTGGGACAGTTAGATACCAATTGGCGTATTCTAACTGTGTATTTTTTGGCCTAATTTAGTGGTATTCATTTATCTGATTAGTTGTTGTAGAATCTTTGAGCAGTTAGATAGCTTTTGGAGTATTCTAACAGTTTATATTTTTGTAACACAAATTTACTTAAAGGTTTAAATACAGTTTATTTATCGAATTTTGGTTTTAACAACATCAAATAAGCGTTTGTAAGATTTGCTGGTAATCTCTGCTTTAGAGTAATGGTACTATCATTACATTCAAACCATCCACATTTCTTTTTTATGTATGCAGTGTAGTGCCCTGAATTGGTTGTGGCTCCTGCGTGGTAGATTATACCTATTGTTGTGAAGGTTTTCTTACCAAGTGATATTTGACCATGTGTGAATCCAGTCAGCTTGCAGTTGTTTTTGGTACCATCTGCATTGTAACCTAGAAGCATTAGTATTACGTATTTACTATGTGTTTGTATTACTAACGTGGAGCGATTATCTGAATTGCAGGTAGAGCATAATCTACCATGGTTTGCATTTTGTACAAGTTGCTGAAATGGAATGGATTCACAATTTGGTATTGATATATATATGAAGCGTTCATTGGGGATTTCTTCTTGTGTCACATTGTTGCAGAGAGTGCATGTATGTTTCCACATGTATGAAATCTGAAAGATTTCATTTATAGGTATGTTTTTGTTTTCCAGTACTTGTAGTAAGTACATTAGAAATTCTTGTGGATCTTCATGTGAGTTTATAGTGAATTTCACCATTCCAGCACAGTAGTCCAATTGTCGTTTTATTCCAAAAACACTATATGTGTTGTCAGGATTGTTTGCTGCATTTCTGTGAAGTACTAACATTTGCAAACACAATGGGTCTGTACTGTGTGAGTAAATGTTGTCAACAATTGGTGGTAATTGAAATAGAATATTCATTGCTACATTTGCATAGCAACTTACACCAACTATATTTGAGAATTTAAATGGTCCAGGTAGTTCTGTATATAACTGCTTTTTTTGGAGTTTGTCTTCCTTCTTTAAAGAAGTACCTGGTTTACTTTCTATAATTGATTCTTTTTTGTTTGTGGTACTTGATGAAGTATTAGTTTCTTTTACTCTCTTTGGAGGATTTGCAGTGACGTCCTGTTGCATTTCTGTTTGATTTAGTTTTCTTTTACAACGTTTTAGTTTTTGTGGAACAGAATATGTGTTTAGATGGGGAGTCTATAGTGAGAGAAGTCTATTATATTCTAAAATGCAAGGAATATCAGCGTTTACTTTACTTGCATCAAAGTTGATTAGAAATAGACCGTCAAGTGTACGTAAGCGTGATAGTGCTACGTAGCTCATGCCTTCTTTAAAGACTGTGTTACCAATATCTATCATTGCTTTGTCTAGGGTAAAACCTTATGGTTTATGAATTGTGACTGCGTATGCAAGAGTTTGAGAAAATTGTTCTCTGCGTACATACATATTTTTGAAGAGAAGGAATCTAGCTGTTGAGCGTCCTATCAGTTTTACTTCTGAAAGTTTGTCAAAGAGATATATTGACAAACTGAATTTTGTTGTCACGTGGGTATGTTTGAAAGCCAACAACTGTACCCAGTGCTCCATTAACTAGTCCTTGGTCCACGTCAAGGTTACGTTTAAGGATTACTCTGCAATTTATGGATAATTTTAACATCTTTTCTAAGCCTGCTGTGTTTGAGATTGATTTTTCTAAATTATTTAGTCTTGTTGTGGCTTGGTCACACATGGGTAGTGTCATACCATGTACATCTAGTTTGTCTGTGGCGCTAATTTCCATTATTGGTTGCATTTCTTTACTTAGCATGATTTCATTGAATTTGAAACAGCTTGCAAGAGTTGGCATTAAGGCCATACAATTGACATTTTTGTGGGCTAATTGTTCCATAACATCTGTAGCACATGCATTATCGCCACAAAGTGCATTAATGTGCCGGGTTTTCAATGTTGCTTCTGCTTCTTTAGAAAGTATACCAACTCTCAAACTTTTTAAAATGTTGGCATAAGTTAGATCTGCAGATTGGCGCATGTTTTCTGTTAATTCTCTGTATTGGAAATGTTGCCAAAGGTTGACATTTCCAATGCTGCCAACAGTTTTACGGCAGAGTTTGTGCCCTAATGTTTTAAAAATAGGTTCACATTTTACTGGTGTTAATTGAAGCAGATCTCCAAAAACAATAATGTGTTTTCCTGCAAAGAGCTCTTCATAGTCTGTTTTGAGTACTTCTTGTAATCTGAGGTGAATCAAAGCTAACATCAGGTTGGAGACCATGCTCACTTCATCTATTAGTAGCATTTTCATTTGTTTCAATACTCTGCGTAATTCCATTGCAGCTTCTGCAGACAATTTGTAATAGTCTAATTTGTTCTGGTGTTCTCCTGGTAATAGTAGTAATCGGTGTAATGTAACACCACCTATGTTGTAGGCAGCTAAACCTGTGGGGGCAGTGACAACAGCTGACAGTTTGTTGTTTGTCAATTGTTGAAGGAACTTACTAATGATTTTGATTAGGAATGTTTTGCCAGAACCAGCTTCACCACTGACGTACAGTAGTATAGGTTTATAATAATGGCAGGAACATTCTTTATTTTCATGTTTTACACTATGTCAAATTTGTTTTGTTACTTCTTGAAAAATGCTACTTTGCTCATTGTTTAGTTTTGATTGTAGTATAGTTAAGTCTTCCTTATCTTCATACTGACACATGGGGCCTCATTACGACCCAGGCGGTAAGTTACCGCCTGGGCCGTGACTTTACCACCATGGCGTAAACTACGTTTACGCCATGGTGGTTGGCGGACTTACCGCCCCATTCCGAGTTTGGCGGGGCGGTAAGTCCCCAATCCCCATTTACCCTTCCCCATTCCCATTTTTGCCCCATAGGGCATAATGGGAGTGGGGAAGGCGTTAATTACGCCACCGTAAATTACGGTGGCGTAATTAACTCCATGGTCCCTTAGCGCCATGGATTTTAACACCTGCTAAAAGCAGGTGTTAAGTCCGCCATGGCGCTAAGGGACCTCGTACTCAGGCGGTAAGGGTCGGCGCTGTTTACGGCGCCGTAAACCCATTACCGCCTGAGTTGTAATGAGGCCCATGGTGTTTTCTACTTCTATCTTATCTAATTCTGCCTCATTTGTTATTAGTGGTTCTCCCAGTGGTTCTTGGCTTCCTGTTACAGAAGGTTGACTACTGTCAGGAGTATCCTTATCCAGTTGGGCTTGGAGTTCTTCTTCATGTTGCTGTTCATTGTGCAACATTGTTTTGTACTGTGTAAAGTTTACATCACTTATAGTGCTTTCATTTGCTTTTAAAGTATCCTCATATGAGTCATAGTTAGCTAGTAATTGTTCTTCTTTTCTCCATGGTTTGAGTTGTAGCAGGGACATGTAATATACTTCTTTATGTTGAGGAGTCTTCAATGACAATTTGATATGATTAATTAGATTTGGTTTAGTGAGTTTAACTAAGCTGCCTTCACAGTATGTCACTCAAAATTTACCTTTTGTTTCAAAGGGTTTCATATTATTTTTGTATGTGCAGTTTTGGGCTATTTGGTATAGACACATGTTTTCCAAAGTATTGCTTCTGTTTGGGTAGTATGTGTCCAATAAATTGTTTTTTTAAAATGTCTTGGCTGTTGGGATCATGTTTGGCTATTGTTTCTATATCTTCATATGATTTTAGAACTCTTTTTCTAGATTTAGCTGGACCAAGACTTAGCCATACTATATTTTCAGATTTACCATACAATGAAGTACCAGTTAAACGATCAGCTGCTTCATAAGATCCACATTCTCTATGGGTGAGCATTTGTATGCCCAAGCTGTATAATTTCTGAGATACTGTTTTATCTGATGACAGGTCATTCCAGAGGTCTTGGAGCTCTGTCTTTTCTGCTTTAGTTAAGTATGTTGTGACATATCGTGCAACTGCAGTAGAATTGTCTGCAATGTACTGCACATCTATGTTTGCATTCCATAAGTGGGCAATGATTGCATTATAATCATTGATATATTTTTCTTCTTCTTTTCTTTTTATGTAATATGTATTTTTAGGTGACTTTCCTTTAACAGTATGTCTAACTGAAGACATGAGGTTGTTTACTTGACCTGTATTTGTAACTGGTCTAGGGAAACCAAATCGGCATTTGGTGTAGTATTTGCCTTTGTTTTTGTATTTGCGACGACAATATTTTCCACATTTGTGTCTTTGAAATTGTAAAATTTGTGCACGAAGATCACTATTTGTGGCTTCTGATGGAATTTCACAAGTGACATATTTTTCAATAAACTGTAAAACAGTGGCATCACTGTCTTGACCAAATTTAGGAGCATCTTTAATCCATAAAAGCATGTGGATATGTGGTGCTCCTCTGGCTTGGTATTCCTTTCTCCAAAAGAAGTGTTGCACTTCTCCAAGCAGAGGAACAGTTTTATTACAAATAAAATGTAGCATAGCAATGAAGCGATGGTGAAAATATCTTGAAACATGAACAGGATCCAAAGAACAAAGTTCTCCAGGTGTTAGAATATCTATGTTTGTTTTGTTTTTATTTGATATGCGTAGGAAATCATGTAAATCTTCCCATCCATATTCTGCACAACTTAATGTAACAAACCAAGTGGGTGGGCCAAGGTTTCTGATCATACAACGTACATCTCCATGACGTCGAAACCAGTACTCTTTAGTACCACGCATATTTGCTAATAGATTTGTAATATTTGATTGTAAAACCTCATCCTTTTGTTGCACTTTCTCTAATAATTGTGTAGCTGTCATATTTTGAAAGTGTGATCCTGATATTAATATGTGTGCAACTCCGTAACATAAAGTTGCTAGTTCACTTTCAAAGAGTAGGTGGAATATGTATTCCACATTTTGTCTAAATCTGGGATCTTCAGAATACATCCGTAATGAGCGGTATTCTGAAGCTGATAATCGAATAGGTCTATCATCATACCTTCCTCCTTTGCCAGTAGGAAAGAGTGGAGGAAAAGCACGTGCTTCTATACTTTTTCCCCATATACTGATTGGCGATCCTTTTGTTTGACGCATTTGGTAAGTTTCTAGTAAATCTTGTACAGTGTCATTACAGTGCAAAGGATGAATTGTATAATGGTCTAAAGTATTTGATATTGTAGCAGGATCTAGTAGCTCAAATTGACCAGCTTCTTGTGTTTCTTGAATTATTTCAGTTGTAGCTTTCAAGTTTTCTTCAATATTAATTTCTTTGTAATATGCATTATTCTCTTTAAGATATTGGAAGGCTTGTCTAACGTTATATAAATCTACCAGCTGTTGCCATATTTGTTTGTCTTTTGTAGGTACTCCATTTACTAATATAATTAAAGATTGCTGCATTGGACGTTGCACTCATAGAGTATGCACATTTTCTTTTAGATTTAATGGTAAATAAACTACTTTTCCACGAATGCCTTTTACCAATTCAGAGGGAGGTAATTTTGCTGTTTTTGGTTGAAGGCGTATTATTGCTTGAAATGGGTGTACTGTTTGAATTATGATGCTCTCATATACATTAAGTTGTTGTAGAGGTTTTGGTACTGGGTATAATTCCAAATTATTTGTGATAGAACGTGAAGGAGTTTGGTTGTTGTCAAGTTTTGTAGTGCAATAACTGCAAAGAATTAAGGGCTCAGTTATTTCATATTTGTTTTCTGCTAGAAGGTAGAGAGCTAATTCAAACCATTTAGAATCTTCATTGTCTTCTATTTTGTATGATAGGTCCACAGTTTTTGTGTTACTTTTATAAAAAATTCTACGGCAACATACACATACATGGTTTGGTACTTCAGCTGATGTACTTTTAAATTTTAGTATTTCTTTTTTGTATGTGTTTAGCAAAAGGTTGCCATGTGTAGAACTGTTGCTTAATTGGTTTAAAGCTATTTCATTCTGTAAATGGCTTTCACTTCCAAAATATTTTTTCTGGATATAGTGAATTTCTTCAAGTGGGTCTTTTGCTGTACCATGTAGAAGGATGTTATTTAACTTTGCTAGTGCTAAAGCAGGACTTTTAGCATAGTACAGTTTATAGACTAGATTTCTTATAGTTGAATGATGTTGTTATTGTTATTGTTATTGTTATTTTGCACTTATATAGCGCCTTATATACCATTGGTATGGTCTGAAGGCGCTGGTAGGTTGAACGCCCTTGGGAACCGAAGTTCAGATCAGTAGAGAGAGTAGGGAGAGTCAAAAGGTGCGTGTGTGCACCGGATATGTGTGCAGCTCGTGCGGTACACAAAGTAATAGCTGATTCTTATTGGTAGGTGTGGTGGTTGAGAGATCAGGAGAATGTGTTCGTTCTGGCAGGATTTATCCGGAACGGATGTGGCTGCGTTAGGCCTGAGGAGAACGCCTGGCTGGGGGTGTGAGACCAGCAGTGTTTACATAGAATGATGTGGAGTAAGCGGTGGATGTTCTTATGGGAACAGTTATACCGAATGGTGTCATAGTATCTCTGTGTTCTAGTTGAGTGGTGATGTAAAGGAGAGAGTAAGCGTGGGGTGTGGTAAGAATGGTTGTATGCTCTTTCAATGTGCAAACTTCTAAAATCACTTTCACAGAGAGGCTACCGGGCGAACTTCTAAGTATAATTTTCCATACAGAGGCTATTGGGAACGTTTCTAAATTCAGTTTATCAGCGAGGCTACTAGGCACACTTCTAAGTGTAACACTCGCGGAGGCTATTGGGTACACTTCTAAATGCAAATTTTCACAGAGCGTCTACTGGGCTACATTTCTAAGTTCAATTTTTCAGAGAGGTTATTGGGCAAACTTCTACTTGAGACTTTCCAGGGTGTCTATTGGATACACTTCTATAATCAACTTTCACGGATGCTATTGGTAGCACTTCTAAATGCAGCTTTCACAGTGTGGCTAATGGGCACACTTCTAGATGCAGCTTTCACAGAGGATATTGGGCCCATATCTAAATTCAATTTTCCACAGAGAGGCTACTGGGCGCACTATTAACTTCATTTTCCAGCGAGGCTATTGGGGATACTTCCAAATTCAGTTTTCCAGCGAGGCTATTAGGAACATTTCTAAATTCAATTTACCAGGGAGGCTATTGGGCACACCTCTAAATGTAACTCATTGCGGCTAATGGGTACACCTCTAAATTTCACAGAGGGGTTGTTGGGCACACTTCTGAAAGCAACTTTCACAGAGTGGTTATTGGGAACACTACTAAATTCACAGCGAGGTTATTGGGCACACTTCTAATGGAACTTTCCAGAGTGTCTATTGGGTTCATTTCTAAATGCGGCTTTCCAGAGTGTCTATTGGGCACACTACTGAATGCAATTTTCATAGAGTGGCTATTGGGCTCATTTCTAAATGCATCTTTCACAGAGGATCTTGGGCACACATCTAAATTCAATTTACCAGAGAGGCTATTGGGCACATTTCTAAGCTTGACGGAGAGGCTGTAGGGCACACTTTCTAAATGCAACTTTTACATGCTAACTTTCACAATTCCGCCAATGAGTGGACATGCCAACTTTCACAGTTTTGGAGTGGACATGCTAACTTTCACAATTCCGTCTAGGAGTGGACATGCTAACTTTCACAGTTCTAGAGTGGACATGCTAACTTTCACAAATTCCGTCTAGGAGTGGACATGCTAACTTTCACAGTTCTAGAGTGGACATCCTAACTTTCACAATTCCGTCTAGGAGTGGACATGCTAACTTTCACAGTTCTAGAGTGGACATGCTAACTTTCACAGTTCTAGAGTGGACATGCTAACTTTCACAAATTCCGTCTAAGAGTGGACATGCTAACTTTCACAGTTCTAGAGTGGACATGCTAACTTTCACAATTCCATCTAGGAGTGGGCATGCCAACTTTCACAATTCCGTCTAGGAGTGGACATGCTAACTTTCACAATTCCATCTAGGGGTGGACATGCCAACTTTCACAGTTTTAGAGTGGACATGTTAACTTTCACAATTCCGTCTAGGAGTGGACATGCCAACTTTCACAGTTTTAGAGTGGACATGCTAACTTTCACAATTCAGTCTAGAGTGGACATGCCAACTTTCACAGTTTTAGAGTGGACATGCTAACTTTCACAATTTCGTCTAGGAGTGGACATGCTAGCTTTCACAATTCCGTCTAGGAGTGGACATGCTAACTTTCACAGTTCTAGAGTGGACATGCAACTTTCACAATTCCGTCTAGGAGTGGACATGCTAGCTTTCACAATTCCGTCTAGGAGTGGACATGCTAACTTTCACAGTTTTAGAGTGGACATGCTAACTTTCACAATTCCGTCTAGGAGTGGACATGCCAACTTTCACAGTTTTAGAGTGGACATGTTAACTTTCACAATTCCGTCTAGGAGTGGACATGCCAACTTTCACAGTTTTAGAGTGGACATGCTAACTTTCACAATTCCGTCTAGGAGTGGACATGCCAACTTTCACAGTTTTAGAGTGGACATGCTAACTTTCATAATTCCGTCTAGGAGTGGACATGCTAACTATCACAGTTCTAGAGTGGACATGCTAACTTTCACAATTCAGTCTAGAGTGGACATGCCAACTTTCACAGTTTTAGAGTGGACATGCTAACTTTCACAATTTCGTCTAGGAGTGGACATGCTAGCTTTCACAATTCCGTCTAGGAGTGGACATGCTAACTTTCACAGTTCTAGAGTGGACATGCAACTTTCACAATTCCGTCTAGGAGTGGACATGCTAGCTTTCACAATTCCGTCTAGGAGTGGACATGCTAACTTTCACAGTTTTAGAGTGGACATGCTAACTTTCACAATTCCGTCTAGGAGTGGACATGCCAACTTTCACAGTTTTAGAGTGGACATGTTAACTTTCACAATTCCGTCTAGGAGTGGACATGCCAACTTTCACAGTTTTAGAGTGGACATGCTAACTTTCACAATTCCGTCTAGGAGTGGACATGCCAACTTTCACAGTTTTAGAGTGGACATGTTAACTTTCATAATTCTGTCTAGGAGTGGACATGGTAACTTTCATAATTCCGTCTAGGAGTGGACATGCTAACTTTCACAGTATTAGAGTGGACATGCTAACTTTCATAATTCCGTCTAGGAGTGGACATGGTAACTTTCACAATTCCGTCTAGGAGTGGACATGCTAACTTTCACAGTTCTAGAGTGGACATGTTAACTTTCATAATTCCGTCTAGGAGTGGACATGCTAACTTTCACAGTTCTAGAGTGGACATGCTAACTTTCACAATTCCATCTAGGAGTGGACATGCCAACTTTCACAATTCCATCTAGGAGTGGACATGCTAACATTATGGCAATCTATGTTATTTGGTGGTAAGATAGAGTGGCGTGGGCTTTCTGGAGTGGAGTGATTGCTCTACTCCCCTACCCATTCCACACTCACGGTTTTGGTGGTGTCTGTTGGTTGCTGGCTTCCTTGGCGTCCCCTGCGGACACCTGCTGACACTTCCTGGAGCCGCCTCTGTTGGAGCCGCCCTTGGCCATGGGGCCCTTAGCCGCTGGGGCTGCCGGGCAGAGGGCTGCCCTGGGAGGACCAGTGATGAAGGGTTCACGGCCCAATCAGAGTGGGGATGGGCGGGTTGGGAGGCGGGAGGGGAGCGGGAATCCGGAAGAGGGTGCGGGTTGGGAGAGGGATGCGCCGGGGGTCTGGGGGCCTAGTTGCCACCAATAGAGGTGTGCAGGGCCCGGATGGGCTTTCATACCTCGCGTCGGCTCCCTGCAGTGAATGCAGGGGCCGGCGCGAGGGGGGTCGCTAGACCCTTTGGGCCAGGGCTCACGGCCCAATCAGAGCGGGGATGGGCGGGTTGGGAGGCGGGAGGGGAGCGGGAATCCGGAAGAGGGTGCGGGGTGGGAGAGGGATGCGCCGGGGGTCTGGGGGCCTAGTTGCCACCAATAGAGGTGTGCAGGGCCCGGATGGGCTTTCTTACCTCGCGTCGGCTGCCTGCAGTGAATGCAGGGGCCGGCGCGAGGAGGGTCGCTAGACCCTTTGGGCCAGGGCTCACGGCCCAATCAGAGCAGGGATGGGCGGGTTGGGAGGCGGGAGGGGAGCGGGAATCCGGAAGAGGGTGCGGGGTGGGAGAGGGATGCGCCGGGGGTCTGGGGGCCTAGTTGCCACCAATAGAGGTGTGCAGGGCCCGGATGGGCTTTCTTACCTCGCGTCGGCTGCCTGCAGTGAATGCAGGGGCCGGCGCGAGGAGGGTCGCTAGACCCTTTGGGCCAGGGCTCACGGCCCAATCAGAGCGGGGATGGGCGGGTTGGGAGGCGGGAGGGGAGCGGGAATCCGGAAGAGGGTGCGGGGTGGGAGAGGGATGCGCCGGGGGTCTGGGGGCCTAGTTGCCACCAATAGAGGTGTGCAGGGCCCGGATGGGCTTTCATACCTCGCGTCGGCTGCCTGCAGTGAATGCAGGGGCCGGCGCGAGGAGGGTCGCTAGACCCTTTGGGCCAGGGCTCACGGCCCAATCAGAGCGGGGATGGGCGGGTTGGGAGGCGGGAGGGGAGCGGGAATCCGGAAGAGGGTGCGGGGTGGGAGAGGGATGCGCCGGGGGTCTGGGGGCCTAGTTGCCACCAATAGAGGTGTGCAGGGCCCGGATGGGCTTTCTTACCTCGCGTCGGCTGCCTGCAGTGAATGCAGGGGCCGGCGCGAGGAGGGTCGCTAGACCCTTTGGGCCAGGGCTCACGGCCCAATCAGAGCGGGGATGGGCGGGTTGGGAGGCGGGAGGGGAGCGGGAATCCGGAAGAGGGTGCGGGGTGGGAGAGGGATGCGCCGGGGGTCTGGGGGCCTAGTTGCCACCAATAGAGGTGTGCAGGGCCCGGATGGGCTTTCTTACCTCGCGTCGGCTGCCTGCAGTGAATGCAGGGGCCGGCGCGAGGAGGGTCGCTAGACCCTTTGGGCCAGGGCTCACGGCCCAATCAGAGCGGGGATGGGCGGGTTGGGAGGCGGGAGGGGAGCGGGAATCCGGAAGAGGGTGCGGGGTGGGAGAGGGATGCGCCGGGGGTCTGGGGGCCTAGTTGCCACCAATAGAGGTGTGCAGGGCCCGGATGGGCTTTCATACCTCGCGTCGGCTGCCTGCAGTGAATGAGTTGATATCCTTTTGATATCATGGAAAGTGGTTTTACAAGTAGGTCCTGTAATGCAGGCCAATGAATGTCCTTGTAGTCCTGTGTACTTGCGCACTGGACAGGTATCTATATTTTGCAGTAATTTCATTTTGATTTTGTCTTTGCTTTTTACATATTTATTGAGGAATTGGTGTAAAGATTTGAAACATTGTTTGGGAATGTTACACATTGGCGTGCATGGCCATTTGTATACTAGACATTCTGATTCAGTTGAATGGAGGGGTAATTCTAAGTTTTCAGGGCATATTTTTGTAAGGAGTGCTTCTTGTTCCATTATGGTATTATTCACTTTTTCATAACCTCGACCACTGCTATTTATGGCAATTGTATTCGTTTGCTTTTGTTTGTATGCTTCTTCATTAAAATATGGTTCTGTGCTCGCAGTGTGATTCCATTCACCTCCGCAGATACTTAAGAAGTTCTTTCTGTTGACATTTCGCTTATTGAGAAGTCTTTTTTGTAATTTAGTTATTAGTTGTGTTAGTGGTTTCATTTTGTTTAACAGTAAAATAAATAAATTTCTTTTGAGAAGAATTGCACTGTCCATCAATGCTTCTAAGATTAATTTCCTACGATAGGTTTTAAGCTTTGAACCTGATTTCTCTCCTGTTTTTATAAGATTTTGAAGGACTTTGTGACGGTATATTTTGGCTAAAATACTTTTCTTGGTATGCTTACTTTGCACTATATTAAAATTTGAAGAAGTAGTTTTATCTGTACTGATAGCTGATTTTCTGTTAATTGTTTTTTGGTTTGTTTTACATTTTGATAGATGAAGGGAAGTTGTTGTACTTGAAACTTCTTGTGTTTCACTAAATGACTGTATTAGCTGTTTTGTTTCAACTTTTTTTAAACATTCTGCTAGAGATGGATGCTTATGTTGGACACCTTTATTTTCATTTGCTCTAATTTTGCGTTGCTTTCTACGGAGTTGTCTTTTGGTAGGCATTCTTTAGGGTCTGTTGAAAAAAATAAAGAAGATATGGGTTGGGGTGTTCTGGAATGTATGTGTGCTGTGTGCATGAGTGTTTGAGTAAGATGATAAAGATGTATGTAATGGTGTGTGATTGTGCATTGGGAACTAAAACTAGTAGGGATAGGTATTCTTGAATTTATGTGTCACTAAACTGGGGTTCAGATGACAAAAAAAAGTAAGCTAGTGGTGTGGAAAAGTACAAATAGTAAATCTAATGTATACAATTAAAACAGTTGTTTGTTCTATAATATGAAAATTGTAGTGGTTCAGTTGGCTAATTTGTGTGTCCAAAAATAGAAATGTGTGGGCCATTCTGGTTGTAAATAGCTGTTTACGACATGGAAATATTTGGACAAAATGGTACAAAATCTCTATTTTAAGAAACCAAAATAGCTGGTATTAATGTAATAGTATATTTGATTAATAATATAAATATTATGGTGATATTTTACTTACTTTTTTTTTTAATTAACAGGTAACTTCTTTTTCTTTCTTCTTCGAATTCGGCTGCTTCTTTTCAGGAAACTGGTCTTCACTGCAACTGTAAAAGCTTCAAATTAGTAACATTGTTTGTATATAGCACTGCTTTTAATTTAGATATTGATTTTTTTAATTGAAATCCTCAGTGCCTTCTGTAAAACCATTTAACTAATTTATTTACATAAGATACATTGCATCAGTTCAGTACATATGATATGTTCTTAATGAACAAATTGTATTGAATGACTAACTGTGGCAAAAATAAAATATCTTTACTATGTCTTGTGCAGTTTATAATATATTAGTGAATACCACTATTTCTGTAAGTAAGCTGTTCTAGTTAATAGCACCTCAATGTCATGTCTAAATTAAAGTAATTAAGTAAATAAATAAATAAAAACAAAAAATATGAAATTGTCTAAGTATTTTTATAAAGGTTTAAACATAGATTGTGTTTGCATGCAATTTTGTTTGAATATATGTAGTCTATATATTTCATTTAAAAAATGTTAGTTTAACATGATTTGAGTGTGTGTGTATAAAGAAAGTAAACAGTATAAAGGTGTATAAGTGATAGTTGATTTTAGGAAATTGAAAAAAGTACAGTAAATTCATTTTACAGATTTTACAAGGTAAAAGTCTGTTTGAAAATGTGTTCATCTACCATAGCTCTCAACTCACACGCTCTTGGCGGGTGTCACACGCCTTGTAAAGGGCAGACTCACCCGCCAAGCCTCCTGCACACCCATTCATTCCAATGGGCGTCTTACCCGCCAAAAACAAAATCGGGTGATTTCACCCGCCTGTAAAACAAAAATGGTTGAGAGCTATGTCATCTACTATGCAGAAAATATGCATACCTGAAGTTTGTGTTCATGCATATGGATATGCATGGAGCTGCAAGTAGAAATCTTGAAGACTTGTACAGTATTTGTGGTAGATGCTGCTTGATTCAGAGTACATTTGCAGTGCTGATCTATGATGATGCAGTTAGATTTAGAGGTCTTGAATGTGATTGGTGCATGGTCATGTGATTTTTGAGGTACATCCAATGAGGGAATGGCAGAGAGAGTGTAGTGGAAATGGTAGAAGGGCTGTTCGTGTTACGATATGTCCGCGGACATGGCGGTAGTTCCCGGACATCGGGAGTTACATCCGGGTATTTTTGGTTTCAGAAGTCATGAAAATGAGAATAATACTGAAAGGGATTGGTCAGGAAAGTTTGGTGGGTGTGTTGTGCCAGGAGAGATTTTCTGAGATACTCTTTTTGCTGAGAGAACAAAAGATAGCTATGGCTGTGTGTTTCAGAAAACAGATTGTTTGGATTTTAGGAGATTCGTGGATACATTGGTTGAAGGTGCATGCAGAAAGCTGTGGAGTAGCTGTAGATCTTGGATTCCCACATGTGGAAGTACACTGGCATGGAGTACGTGGAATGAAGTGGTTGGATTTGCTACCTCTCTTTGCTACTTTGGAGACAGAGCAACATCCAGACATAATTGTAATTCATTGTGGAGGGAACAGTTTAGGGCATGTGACTGGATTTTTTTTGCAATTTGCCATGAAAGAAGGACTGAGGAAGGTTATGGACATGTTTCCTAATTCTCAAGTGATATTTTCACGGATTGCGCAGAGACAAATGTGGCTTCGTTCTTCTTCATTTGGTCCACAAATGGAAAAAGCAAGGCGCAATGTTAATAAAGCTGTTTGTGGCTTTCTAAGAGATTTTGGCATGTCTTCTTTTCACAATGAAAATATTATGTTTTGTAGTACATACATTTTTCGCAGAGATGGAGTCCATCTTACTTATGCTGGCAATCAGATTTTTCTGAGAAATTTACAAAATGCATTGCGACCTTTTTTGGAATTACAACAATGATTTTGAAGTAGATGTTAAGCATTTACAATTTTTGACTTACAAACACCACCCAAAGGCTCTTTTCAGAGCCACCACTTACAATGTTTGTGATGGAGTAGTAACCCAATTTTTTTAATGTTCGCGAACTGTCTAAAAAATACAAAGAGCCCTGCTTCATTTATTTTCACTTCTATTTTTTAACTGGGAAAGGCGGCTCTGAAAAGAGCCTTATTTTTTTTTTATTTTTGTAATTTTGTATTTTTTTTGGTTTTTCAGACACGACACACTAGGAGAGGAGGGTAAAGGAGGGTAAAGGGGGGGACACCAACCACAGGGATAAGAAAGGGCGAGCTGAGAGAGGAAGATGTAGAGTGGGTTTTATTTGTGTAGTGAGCAGGTCTTCTCGTGCTCTGAGACGATAGTCTCAAAAGCACTCCAAAGTCGCTCCCCCCTGCAGAGTACTGTGTCACAGTACATACATACAACTGTGACCCTTGAAAGGTAAGGGTCATCAGCATTCTGTATGGCCTGTGAGGCAGCTTGAGAAAGACGCTGTCCCACAGAGGTGGTCCTTGTGGTGACAGGATGAGAAACAGAGGATGAAGTAGAGGAAATCAACCTGCTACATTCTTCGCAAGGTACAACCCTGCGAAGAGCCCCAGAGTGAAATGACCTCAGGTGTCGCTTCATAGTAGTGGTCCCAAAGCTGTAGTTACCGTGCTTCCCGCGACTGAGTATCATTTTGCACTCATTGCAGGTAACATGGTTCGCACGAGCCTTAGGACCATTCCTAAGACTCCACAATAATGGTAAATAACCACCACACCCAAGACTCACGCCTAGTGCGGGTAGTAGGGATTTCCTCTACCTCAGTCTCATCATCCTCCTCTTCCTCCTCCGCATCCTCAGTCCTGTTCCCCTCTTCAGGCCCTTGGGGAGCTGGTGGTGGTGGAGGGGGTGGTGGTGGTGCTGAAGCAGGTGCAGCACCAAGTGGCAGTTCAGCAGCCAAGGATGCCTTGTCGATGATGGTGTAGTCTGTAGGTGGCAGCAAAAATCACTGTGTTCTGAAGAATAGCCAGAAACACAATGGGAATAAGCTCTTGGGCGTGGTCTTTTATAGGGGTGCTTGTGCGCGGTCCGCCGACATGCGCACTGTGCGTGGACAGATCGAACACAAAAAAAGGATCGGAAAGTTTCAAAAGGTATATAGAAACTCAAAATTGCTATGTGGGACTTGTGGCATGGTGAGATATTATTGAAAAATATTATGGATTAACTGAAAATGTACTTTTAAATTGTTCGGGGACACGAACAGTGTCTGCATTTCAGGACACACGATGAGCGTGGGCGCGGTCATATGATCTGTTTGCGAACTAGTCTGCGAAGGAAGCGCCTGTCCGCAGGACACCAGGTGCACGGAGATTGGTTAGCGCATGCGCATTGATGTCCTACGGACACTGTTCGGGTTCTGAAGTAATTCAAAGTGCGTCACACGTGAAACGAATATTTCAGGACACCGCGTGTGTTCTTAGAACAGTTTAAACTTGGTAGCGAACAGTAAGGACAGATATTGTGTTCTTCAGGAAACGTGTAATTTAGTTTATGTACGAACATTTCAGGACACCAATTGTGTTCTTAGAACACTTTCAATTGGGTAGCGAACACTACGAACAGTTGTACTGTTGTTCAGGACACATCATTTTGTTTATTTATGAACATTTCAGGACACCAATTGTGTTCGTAGGACAGTTTTAAGTTGATAGCGAACATTACGGACAGATATAGTGTTCTTTAGAACACTTTAATTTTTGTTTCTTTACGAACATTTCAGGACACTATGAGTGTTCTTAGAACATTTTGAACTTGCATGAGAACATTACGGACAGATGTAGTGTCCTCAGGACAGTTACAATTTCGTTTCTTTACGAACATTTCCGAACAACCGCGGTGTCCCTGGACACCTAAATTGGTTTTATTACAAGGAACTGAAAGTAATTACAGCACAATATAAAAAGTAACTTTATTTAACATATATAAACAATTTATGACTGAGAAGGTGGGGCAGAAACGGAAACAAAAACAGGAGAATTAGGGTTTTCAATATTAGTGGGATCAGGTGAAGAAGGGATGGAAATCTCATCAAAACGTTGTGGTCCATGGAGAGAGTTTGGGGATAAATGAATGGGATATGGTGAGGGGGGACAAGTACAGGTGGGACAATGGTATGTTTTTGGTGGTTTTAGGTGATCTTCCACAAAGTTCTTTAAATCCATAAAATTTGCCATAAGTTGGTCCATTTTGTGGGTAATGTGTTCAAGAGTGTTTTCCACCACTTCTTTTTCTTTGGAAGTTGCAATTCTTGTAGGGTCTGTAAAAAAATGTATATGTTGAATGTATACAAAATAATATTTATCAATTGGTTTATACAGTAAAGTGTGTACCATTAGGTGGACTATCTTCTAACATCTCCTCTCGTGGTAAATGGTCCTCTAGCCAGTCCAGAGTACTACACATTTCTGTGAGAAAACAAAGAAGTAACATGTTTTTTCTAATATAGAAAGTTTATAAATATATGAGTAAAAAGAAGTGCACTTACTATGTCTGGTGAGATATGTAATCAGTAGTGTATACGTCTGGTCTTGCTGTTGGTTGTGGAGCGTCTGTGAGGTAATTATGGTGGAAGCCACTTTATCTTCTTTTGGTATATTCCATTTTAAAACATATTGTATTTACATGAATGGTTAGTGTGTTACATATATGGGTAACATTTTTTAAGTATTACTACATATACTTTGTATGTGTGCTGCTTTGTGAATTTGTTAAATGTTCCTATGTTATGATATAACTATTACACATCATACCTCCCCAGAGTTTTTAGGTGGTGGTACTGTTCTCCGAACATGTCCGCGAACATTAAATAAGTTTGCGGACATCAAGTTCATAAGAAGAGATCTAGTCAGTTCCATATGACATGTATATAAAGTCAAAGTCATTATTGTTAAGTTGTGCTACTAAAAAACTATGAAATTCAGTGAAAAAACTTTGTTAAAGGGACGTTATGGTTAAGTTGCGCTACTAAAAACCTATGAAATTCAGTGAAAAAACTTTGTTAAAGGGACGTTATGGTTTCAAGTAAAACCGAAAAAC
This sequence comes from Ambystoma mexicanum, assembly GCF_040938575.1. Classification (NCBI taxonomy): domain Eukaryota; kingdom Metazoa; phylum Chordata; class Amphibia; order Caudata; family Ambystomatidae; genus Ambystoma; species Ambystoma mexicanum. The sequence continues at coordinate 1,196,686,421 of NC_090931.1, forward strand.
CCTTGAAATTCACCAGTTATTGTAAGCTAAGCAACCATAACTCGCGCCACCACCGTGCACTGCTAAGACTAACACCCAGGACATCAAAGATGACATCACAAATGTCATTGATGACATCCCTTTAACAAAGTTTTTCACTGAATTTCATAGGTTTTTAGTAGCGCAACTTAACCATAACGTCCCTTTTTTCACTGAATATATATAAATATATATATATATAGATATGCCATGTCTCAGGGTTCCCTTCCCCTAGACTTCAATGTCTCACACAGGTTCCTTCATACTTTCTCCTGTGTACCATATCACCTTTCTTTTGGTTTCCTTAATTGGTTTCTGGATTTAGCGTGTGCTCTTGGGCTCCTTTGGATTCTCCTTAGCCACCTCGTGTCTCTGCCGCAATGTGTTACACTCCCCTTTTCAAATGGTAGCCTTGTTACACTGTATTCACTTATTTAAGGTTTGTAGTATAGGTTTCCTTCAGTCTTTAATATATTCAGCTTCAAAGTTTGGATTCATTCCTTGTGCAACAATCATTCAATATTGTTCAATTGCAGGTTAGAGTTTCATGCACTCTTATGTTGCTCAATTATATTCAGATTCAAGATATGTGTTCATTTGTTGTGCCAAATGTGTTCAGTATTTAAAGTTTATTGGTTTCCTTCAAGGTTCAATTTCCCTTAAGTTTGGTATTCAATATGCATTGGCTTTCTTTAAGTTTCCCTTTGGATCGGAATTCAATATGCATTGGCTTTCTCTCAATTCACAGTTCACACGCTATGAGTGTTTTACTGTCATTAATTGGATCAAAAGGAAAGATTTGTAACACTCAGATATTGCAAAAACGTACGTGTTCCTTTGACAAGGCATGCAACCACTCCACTACATTTATACATCTTGGCTCCCATTTAACGATAGCAGTTCACTTTATGAGCCTCACGGTTACAGTAATACCGGGTTTCTCTAGCTGGGAAACTCACCGGCTAACTTTGAAGTCCTGTTCCATATTGCGCTGGCTACAAACTTGGTGGCTTCCATCCACGGGCTCTTTCTCCGACCCTCAGACATTCTTGTGATCTTGCAGCGCCACAGGAGAGTGAGCAATCCTTTGGATGGAATGGAGAACAACCCCTCATCTGGTCTCCTTCCTTTGCCTCTCCTCTGGCCCACAGAGCTTTTGCTCCCACTTCACACTTGCCAGGACCAACAGCTGCTTCAGTCCTCAGTGTACTTCTTCAGCTGCAGAACGGCTCACCATGGCTCCCATCAGCATCTCGCCTCGTACCCACTTTCCTGTCCACACCCCTTGTATAAACCTGGCTTGCATGCATGAGTCCATTCTCTTAAATTCCTGACAATAATTAGGCTTAATAGTAAGACATTCCTGGTCTTGACAATGGCACTTCTCAGAGATCCTTCTCCTCGTCTCAGTACCAAAGTGGTGTAGATGCATGTTGTTGTGCATAACTCCTAGGCGTCTTTTCCTCATCCCAGTGCTGTCCAATAGCGCGTATGCAAAAATGAGGGGAGTTGGCTAATAATAGCTCATAAGGGTTGGGGAAGGGTTAGGTTTGTCATCAATAGGAAAAAGGGGTATGATGTCTCGCCCAAGTTTCCCCCACTACCAGTCCTCACAAACCCAACATCCAGGTGATCCTCCCTAGCTTTTCCACCCCCCGGGTTAGGATCCAAGAGTGGTGGCCTTTCTCTGGCCACCTGCGCAGAGGATCCATGGGGAGTAGGAGTGAGAATACCCTCAGGTTTTTCACCCACCTGATTTCTTTTATCAATACTACGGCTAATTGATTTGGTAGGGCATTTTATGGAAAATGATGGATTGGGTAGAAGATAAAGCTATTTTTTCAGATATCCAATGTAGTTTCCGTAACGGTCTGGGCACTGCCAATCATTTTAAATCTGAATTTGATCTTGGAGAAATATGTCCACAGCTATGGGGTCCCAATTTATTTAGCTTTCATGGGCCTAATTACTTCTGTCATCTCTTGCAGGCTTACTGCTCCCGACTCTTGCAGTCTCTTGACATACCATCCTCAATGTTTGAAATGTTGGTAGAACCTGTCAGTAAGAGTTTTATGTGGTAGTTCGTGCCAACTTACAAACCCAATTAAATCAACTTGTGGTGTCAGGCAGGGATGCATGTTAGCTCAACTACATTTTCATTTACCTATAAATCCACTTCCTTTAGAATTGGCTGACTCATCCGGTGACGTCCCTAGATTGGGCGGGATGTGCATACCGGTGTTGATTTACTGAGGTGATTCTGTCCTTATCGCAAAAACATAAAAGGCTCTACAATTATTGGTAAAAGACTTCCACAAGTATATGCTGACAAGGGACCTAAAAATGAACGCAAGGAAATCTAGGGTCTCGGGAGGATAGCTCAGAGACAACATTCTCACCTTGGAAGCAAGACGATGCGGAGCAACACAGGTTTGATCCCCAGGTCCACGCTTAGAAACCTCCGGGTATTAAGTGCATTATAAATAACCTATCATATCATCAGGTCATGTTTACTGGCACCACTAAAAGAGTGCATTAACGATAAACGGAAGCAGTTTAGTGTGGGTTGATTCTTGTTTGCTACCTAGGCATTCATATAATGAAAGGGTTAAAATGGGATACTCATATTAAATCCCAAGCGGATAAGCTTGCCCAAATAAATGGCTCAACAATACAATATGGGCATAAACCGTGGGGACCTTCCAATGGAACACACTATACGTATTTACAAAACCAAAGCTGCACCTGTGGCCACATATGGCACAACAGTTTGGGGGTATAAATGCCCAGCTTTTGTCCAAAGGAAAGAGAATTGCTTCCTAAAAGTAATTATAGGGGTAAATCGGGGTTTTGCAGACTACTTGGTACATCAAGAATGTAGCCTGTCATACATTTTGGACCTTGTTCGGCTGCAGCCTTTGATATATTGGTTACGTCTGTGGGACAACCCATGCATTACCTTAACCGGGCTGCGAATTGAGGATGTTCATCATAGGTCCACAGGGCTAATATATGTGCAAACTACTTTAAACACTGTGCGTCTAGAACAATGATTCCACCTTAGGATAGGTAGGAATTAGCAAGTTTCAAGCTTAGTGGCGAAGACTTTTCTGGCTCTTAAAAAAAGTCCTACAAAGGATTTGGAGTGCAATAAGGTGAGTGTTCAGCGATACCACAGTATTCACCCGCTAGTGGGTCCCTCTGACTGTATTTATTGGTTTAATGACCCTAGCGAGAGGGCGATTCTGTTGCCTTTGAGACCAAACCTACTCTTCACGACACAAACGGTACTGCACTCACATTGGATAAAGGTGGCAAAGTAGTGAACAGATGCTTTTGTGAATGGCATGATATGGATGAATTATTGCAACGTGTTATTCGTATGCCAGGTTATGCAAACTTAAGGTGCAAATATCTTCACCCAATGTTAAGAAGATGTGGAACAAGACATTTATCTGTAGCTTTTAACAGAATGTTAACTCTTCATAATGTATTTATTTCGTAATATACTTTTTTAATCATTCTTTATTGAACTTTATAACATTAAACATAAACAACAACACAATAAACACTACAACAAACATATAAAGGCGCTGCTTGAAGGTAGTCTCTCACAATCACAATACGCTTGGTGCAGCACGTCTGTCTATAGACCCTTCTGACGTCTTCATTCTTACTGCTTGTCTCTATGCCCAATCCCATGAACCAATGTTCAGATGACACCCATGGCTGGTTATGCATTCATGTTGGGGCTTTCCTCTAGATCTTCCTGGTTTACAACCACACTTTCCGACCCATCCGGGTCCCCAAGATCTCTGCTTTCTTTGGATCCCAGCATATCTTGCATGAGTGTGTTACAAGCTAAAAGTTTGTCACTGCTTTCTCCAGACCCTCTCTGCACTCCACTGGTCCATACCACTCTCTCTACCAAAACCCAATGATTCATGTTGGCCCATCATGCTACTAATCTGGGTCCCGTGTCAGTCTTCCATGCCATGGTGATCCAGCATTTTGCCAAAATGCACATCAAATCCTTTATCTTGGCTATGTGTGTCCTTTGTTAACAGACACCCCTTGGGAATAGGCCCACCAAGTAGCTTTCGGGTGTCCATTGCTGCATTTGAACCCTGTCTGTAGCTGCCCTCTCTTTGATGTATTCTCAAAATGTTCATATTACTGGGCACCCCCAGAACATGTGGAGCATGTCTGCATTTTCCGCGGCACACCTGGGACAGGTTTGAGTGACTTTGTTCCCCATTTTGGATAGTCTTTTTGGGATGAGGTACGCTCTGTGGGTGACATAGAGCTGCGTCTGAGTTCTGACTCCCATTGGTCTTGCACCTGCAATTTATTAATGTTGTTAGATTGCCTGAGCTGTTCACACAGTCTCAATGTCGTGTGTCCACCTTCGGAGAAGTCATACCACTTGCCTAGGTCAAGTTGTAGTTCCTCCTACCTGGTGAGGTGCGGCCACCTTCTCTTGATGGTTTGGAACATGCTATTGTGCACCATGAACTGTCCTTTGTGAATTTTGTTTTGTTCTGTGAGGGTGTAAACTCAACACATTTCCCCTCCTTCCACAGGTCTCTGATCGATGCTACTCCTTTAGCTTCCCAGTGTGTCCTGTATACCACCAGGGCCTTTGTTCTGGCGTCTGCAAGCCCTGCCAAAGGGATCTGCAGGGAGCATGGGTCATTCTTCCACGCCCTCTTCCATAGTGTGAGCCCTAAAATGAGCTGGGCAGGCAGGCCTTTGATCGGGGATTTTCCCATCCAAATGACCTCTCGCAAGTAGCAGTCCCAGAGTGCTGGCTGGAATAACCATGAGTCTATGGATTCTTCATCCCCTAACCATCGGACCACAAATTGCAGTTGCCCTGCTAGATAGTATCTCTCATAGTCCCAGGCACCTTGATACCTCCAGGCAGGTAGTCCCTTTGTAGAGAGTGTAGAGCCAGCCTATTCCACCCTCCCCGGCACAGGAATTTGCGTTCTATCATGTTCAGTCTCTTAAAGAATGTGGCAGGTATGTTGTAAGGTACGTTGGTAAAGTAATATAGCAGGTGGGGGAGAACAGTCTTTTTCAGGAGGGCTGCCCTGCCTATCATCCCCAGTGGCAGTGTTCTCCAGAACTCCATGGACTTCTTTGTCTTTTCTAGGGCCATCTGCGTGTCAGCAGTGTCTGTGTGTAACGGGTCATGATGTATATCTATACCCAAATATCGGAAAGTATTTGGTGCCCACATAATACCCATGCTTGGTAACTGCTCTGTAGGAAAGTCCCTGAGTTTTTCTAGCAGGTCAGGGAGGTTTTTGCGAGGGTTTGTGATGAACAAAAGCATGTTGTTGGCGAACAGTGACACAAGGTGTATGACATTGTCTATGTGTATCCCTGTGTCTGCATATGCAGCACACAGGAAAACCGCCAGGGGCTCCAAAGCCAGTATATATAGCGTTGAGGATAGGGGGTATCCCTGTTTCTTGCCTCTGTATATAGTCCACACTTCCGAGATATGCCTCCCTGTTTTAACTCTGGCCTTAGGGTCCCTGTACAGTAGACTAATTCATCTCCGAAAGCCCTTGCCCATACCGAAGTGGGCAAACACTCTGAGCAGCCAATTCCAATTCACAGAATCGAAGGCCTTAACCACGTCTAAATATGCTATTATGCATTCACCCTGTTTGTCACTGGTTTGGTCCACCACATGGTGCAGCCCCCACAGATTCCACATGGTGTTACGCCCCAGTACATGAACCGTTTGAGCAGGATGCACCCGCATGTGTATAACTCTCTTGAGTCTATTGGCTAGGGCTGCTGTTACTGGTCAGTATGTCCCACAGGGGAATGTGCCCTTGGGTCCTGTGAACATTAACCAGTGTGCTTATTGTCGCCGAGAGGGTCATTGGCGAGCACAATGCCCCTTCCTTCAACAAAGGTCGAATAATACATTTGGTAATATGGGTAGGCGACCCAGAGGTCATCAATGGGTAGGCGACCCAGAGGTCGCCCGGGCGTAGGGTGCCCTGGTAGAGGACAATCAGACTCCGAGTGTGGACACCAGGAACATATTTGATCATCCTTCCGCTGCATATTTATCTGAAGAGCTTCCTTTTGATGATATTCTGTTTTGTTAGGATTGCCCGAAGCAGGGTTTGGAACCTACACCTATTCCCGTCAATCAGAAAGGTCCCTACGTTGAAATGGTGGTGGGAAATAGGAAACATCAGTTTTTGATAGACACTGGAGCACAGAAGTGTTCCATTGATCATTCCCGGGTTCCAAACATTCCACTGTCAGGGCAAACCAATGTTTCTGCAGGGTTTTCTGGTACACCAGTTGTTTGTCCGGTTGCTATGCCGGTACCTATTTCTTTGGGTCCCTTTACGGACAATTGTCCATTTCTGTTGATTTCGGATTGCGGAGAGAACTTGCTGGGGTTGAATCTGTTAAAACAATTAAATGCATTGATTTATTGTTTTTCTGATGGAGTGTGCTTGATGATTTCACCACAGCAATTTTCTGCCTCACAATTCTTGACTAGAGCTTTGCCTCCAGAATTCTTTAATGTACCAGAGAGCTTGTGGGCTGTCGATGAAAATGATGTCGGTGTTTTACAGATTGAGCCTGTCAAAATAGTCTTGAAACATGGAATTGAGCTGTCACGCATTCCCCAGTATAAGATTTCGGTTGAGGGCGAGCAAGCTTTTCCGATTTTGTGCATTGCGGGGTGATTGAAGAAATTTCAGGAAGTTTGTGTAACAGTCCGATTTTACCCGTGTACAAGAAAGGCGATAATGTAATTCCATTCCGTTTCATAATTGATTTACGTGCCATTAATAAAGTTGTGGCACCACAATTTCCAACTGTGCCTGATGTAACGACAATCCTAACCATGATTCCAGCTGCAGCTACTTACTTTAGCGTTGTGGACTTAAAGAATGCTTTCTTTAGTATTCCTATACACAAGGATAGTAGATATTTGTTCGCGTTCACAATAGGGGGACGCTCGTTTACATTTACTCGTGAACCTCAAGGGTACACAGAGAGTCCTAGCATTTATAGTAGGGCTTTGAAAGAACAACTGGATACCCTTGAATTGCCCTCTACCTGTACCTTTCTTCAGTACATTGATGATTTACTTCTAGCTGCTGACTCTGAGACTGCCTGTAAGGAGGGCACTGTGTTATTACTTATCCATTTAGCTAAGCATGGTCATAAAGCTTTGCTTAAAAACTTCAATATTGTTGTCAGGAGGTCGCCTATTTAGGCTATCTCCTGTCAAAGGAGGGAAGAAGATTGACACCTGAAAGAATAAAACACATTTCCGGTATGTTTGTCCCAAATACACAGAAGGAAGTTAGGGCATTGATAGGTATGGCTTCTTACTGTAGGTTGTGGATCCCGAATTTCTCACTAGTGATCAAACCGATGTTGGCTTTGACGAAGAAGGGCATTTCTTCGCCATTGCCATGGAATGCGGTACACCAGCAGTCATTTGACTTGCTTAAGACTGCATTATGCTCTGCACCAGTTTTGGGCACACCAAACTATCAAAAGGCCTTTGTGTTGTTTGTGCATGAATGTGATGGATGTGCTTTGGCTGTATTAACGCAGAGCATGGAGGGAAGAATAGGCTGTGCAGTTACTTTTCTTCCGCCCTTGATCCTGTAGCATGCACTTTGCCAAGATGTTTGTGCGCTGTCGCTGCTGCTGCCGCCTATGTAAAACAGAGTGAGGGGATGGTCCTAGGCCATGATCTAACCCTGATGGTGCCTCACTCTGTAGATGTTCTACTGAATCAAACTCAAACGCAACACCTCACGTCTGCACGGTTGACAAGATATGAATTCATCTTGGTTGCTCCTCACATTCAAATTAAGAGGTGTTGTGTCCTTAATCCGGCTGAACTCCTACCTTTCCCGCAAGATACTACTTGCGGCGATGAAGTGCCACATGATTGTTTGTATACGACCGAACAAGAGACAAAGGGTAGAATTGATTTGAAAGATACTTCCTTGGATAATCTGCAAGGAGATCTGTTTTGTGACGGCTCCTGCTTCAAACTTCCGGATGGTACATCCACAGCTGCTTATGCGATCACTACATTGAGCACGGTTGTGGAAACTAAGAGAATCACGCATAATTCTGCGCAGGCCACAGAGATTGTAGCATTGACCCGAGCTTGTGAACTTTCCGAAGGGATTGCACTAAATATATATACTGATAGTCAGTATGCCTTTGGGGTGGTCCTCAACTTTGGGAGACTTTGGTCAGAGAGAGGGTTCCTAACTTCGCATGGCACCAAAATTCAACATGGCTCCCTAATAGTACAACTACTCTCAGCGCTTGCGCTCCCTACTCAGTTAGCAGTTATGAAATGTGTAGCACATCGAAAGATTACAGATGATATAGGGAAAGAGAATACTTTCACTGATCAGATAGCTAGGCAAACTGCTACCAATCTCCTTACAAGATGTATGTTTCAAGGGAATCTGTAGATGCTTATACAATAGATGAGGGTGTTGGGTCTGTACGGGATATCCAAGCTGATGCACCAAACTAAAATGGCCGGACGCCTTACCGATCATGTTGTTATCTATGTGCACAACCCCTCAAACTTAGACTGGGCTCTCTCCATTTGAGGTGGTAATGTGGAGATCTGCCAATATTTGGAACCTTCCTAAATGTAACTTGTTAAGAAATGTTGAAAATGTACTACTTTCAGATTATTGTAGCCAATTGACTAAAAACCTGTATTTGATTTATCACCAGGTATGAGAAGCTTTACCTATGCAATACGAGGGCCCGGGCCACGGCATACGGCCTGGGTGTTGAGTGCTCGTCAAATCGTTTGAGCACACCTCCTGCCTCGCGCCTCGCTGGCGTGGCCCATTCCAAGTCCTGTTGGTCACCCAGACAGCGGTGTGGGTCGCTGGCCGAAAGAACTAGATATATGCGTCCCACATCAAGAAACTACCTCACCCTGTGCCGCACGTTACAGAAGAAACAGAACCCCTCGCTGACACTGCAACCAATGATCCCAAAGCAGTAAGCAGCACTGAGAGTTTGTCGGAGAATATCTCTGAGCCCGGGAGGCTTGGGCAAGCTGCCATTTTGTCTCCGCACTCTCCACAAATTTTGCACCCGGAAACTGCTGTTTCAAATTCAGCCCCTTCACTTGCCTCCGACACGTTGCTTCCAGCAGGAAGTGATGACATATTGTTTCTGGATCAATCAGTACCAAGAAAAGTACGATATAATCTACGACCACGAAGATAGACTTACGACACGGTTTTGCTGTGCATCTGATAGACTTACGGCACAGTTCTGCTGTGTATTCGGAGAAGGAAAAGAGTCATCGAGGGCTTGCTTTTTGCCCAAATTTGAGAAAGGGGATTCTGTTGGCTAGGCTTGTGGAAGGACTAAGAAGTCGCTTGACCGGGAGGTCGCCAGCAACAAACTTTGGAGTGTCCGTTTGAAGACTACGATGCCCGCCACAGCTACCGCTCATATGGCACTTGTAAATAAGGGGGTGACCAACCAGGACAATGGACAAAATGCCTGGGCCCCGAAAATGTATATCTTATAATGATATTTGGGTTTTTAATAGTCGCTGCCTTAGGATTGTGGTAACTCGAGGAAACTCACTCTTTAGAACTTTTGTTGCCTACTGAAAGTGCACCCACTTGTCGGGGGGGGATTCTGCCGGGGTCGGCCGGGCCGTCCGCAGACCTCCGGGCAGGGAGGCCCCAACTCCTCCCGTGTATATCTCGGATCGAGACAGAGTATGAGGCACACACAAGGAGCAAGGCAACTTCTGCCGTTTATTATGCAAACGGCAGGGATGGGTCAAGGAGCGTACGCGTTCGTCCTGACACACACACAATAGTGGGGCTCGCAGGCCCTTTTTACTACATTATGACGCGCTACTTGCGTCATTCCAAAAAGTTACCAAAAGAACCTATCGCCACTCTTGATTGGTTGCTCGAGTGGTGGGGTTAGTATAGTACGCATATAGAGAATGATATTAGTGGTTAAGATGTAGTCAGGTGGTATATCTGGGTTGTCCCTACAATTAGATACATAAGAATTGTTACATGAAGACCCCTGAGGATTGGCTAACGTTACTGACGTCTGAGATAAGAACCTCATGTTCTGATTGGTGCATCCGTGAGCTCCCCAGCCTGGGACCACCGTTGTTCCCAGCACACGGTGCACCTGTGGTTGCAACAGTGTTTCAATATGGGTACGTGCAGGCAATGTGAGGATTTATTCATAGGTGGGAGACTGACCGTTCCCACTGTAGCAGGTGTCCATTGAGCCTTTCAAGTGTGTCGGCCTGCGTCTCGTAGCGAGGTACCCAGACGCCTTTTCTCTCCTGGGTTTTGGCATCTCGTCAGGTTCGGCTTGGTCACGTGGGGAGGGACCGTGTTTGAGGCATAATTCTGCACAATTAATATTGTTTTTCCACTGTATGTCTGGTTTAATTTGCAGATATGATTTTAACATTGGTACGTGGAGTGCGAGGTTGCAACATCGTGCCTTTGAAGATTTGTTTCTTGACTGTGGGTTTGCAACATTACGACCTTGGCTGGTTGCTCCACTGGGTTCTTTCTGCAGGCTCAGCAACCTGACTTTTGCTTTGTTAATGTCCACGGGAACTCTTGCTTGAGGCCTACTTGGGCCTGGTGCACGAGTAATCCATTTAGTGCATGGATGCTTTAGGTTATAGTGGCATACAGTTTCATGGCCAGTATCGTGTTTCCATTATATCTCTCATGATGGTAACGGGTTTCAAGAGAAGCGTGAGCAAGCGTTATAAATGAGCTCATGGTGCGTCTTGCGTTTCTGCATTCTGAAAGCCTATGTAAAAATAATAAAGATGCACGTCCGTGAATAAGCCTGTCGCCTACGTCAGAGCACTGAGTATGTTCTTCGTGTAGATTGGTGTGGAAATGTTCAGCGTGTATAATAGTTCAGCGGTGCTTCCCGTTATCTAGGTCGTCATGGCATCTCTAACGATGTGTAGATTTCAGTCTAGTTGGTCCGTGCCGCAGGTGTCGGCATGGCCAGTGCGGGCTGTTGGGCAGGCAGATGGACACATCCGTATGTTTCTGTACCAGGGTATTTGGTCATCTGGTAAATGGGCAAACTCTTCTCGTGGCGGGTGTCTGGGCCGCGACCCTCTAGGCCAAGCGCGAGAGGTGAAGGACGGGAGTCTGGTTTTCCATTCTCCCACTTCAGTCCCCCCTCTGGTCGACTTGTCGACCACAAACATATCCTTCTCGTTATCTCCTCTTACTCTCCATATCTTGGTTATCCCTCCGAGATGTCCATAATGGTTTACGTGATCTTCAAATGACCAATACATGTATTCGCATGTTCCTCCAGGAGTACAGTACACCCATCTTCCTATGTAGCTCCTAGGGTTCCTTGGGTTCTCGATCTTCACTGATGGTGGGTCTAGATGATTGGCGATGATTTGGGTGCGCAACTTCTCCCTTTCGTGTATTATCACACCTGTGTGCTGGCCGTCATCCGCTGGCATCAAGGGGTGCATTCCCACCATTTCCAGCAACTCATCAGTTGAGCGCGCCTTCCGGGCTTTCCAAAATCTAATTATTATCAGTGCAGCTCCAGCCAAAATAGCACATCCCACTATTATTTTCAGTCCATCTGACAGCCAAGATGGCATCCATGACCATAATAGTGAAAACCAGCTTTTATCCTTGTTTACGCCGTTACTTTCGTCCATCATTTTGGAGTGCATCTGGGCCAATTGTGAAACTGCTTCTGTTAGTGTACCATTGTCGGCATCGTTGGCAGGTATGAACGTGCAGCATGATTGTCCTATCTTTGCACAAACTCCTCCTTCCATTGCTGTGAGAAGGTCCAATACATATCTGTTCTGTAGTGCTACCATCCTTACAGCTCGCAGCTCCTCTTTAATTGCGTTAAACCCATTTACTGTCGAATTTATGGTCATCATTAGTTCCCATCTGGTTATTTGCAGCCATTTTGCGTTTGCGTATGCCTGCAGTCCCGGATGTATTATTGAGGAGAAGAACATTGCTGCTCTGCTGAATAGTCTGTGTTCTGGCGGTATTGATGTTAGTTCCGTTTCCGACCTTCCCCACAGATAATTTCCTGTTAATGGCTCTCCTTGTCTTTTTCTCCTGTTTAGGACAGTATCATTGCTGTTGGTCCTGTTTTCTTGCTCCTTCTGGAGTGGTGCAGATCTCTTTCTTCTCCTGTCTCCTTCATCCATTTTCGGAAATTTCGCCACATCGACATGCTTCTTAGGTACCACTAGTGATGGTACATTGACGTGTACCATTGTGCACACACCACTCCACAGGGGAGGCAGTGTATGATATGCCTTTTCTCCACAGGCCCAATAATGGTCCATTATTACTGCTGTTCCCGCTCCCCCCTCAGGTAACTCCATCACACTTGCACAATTGGTGTTATATCCCACGTCCACCTCTCCTTTATGCTGGTAACATACTTTGGGCGCAGTCAATGGTAATATAGTTATCGGGTCTTCATCTTCTTCTACCCACGTGAGCATTGGTACATACTTGATCCATGTCGTCCAACATCGATGATTGTGTGTCTCGATGGTTGAGATAGTTTCTTTTGTTACCATGTTGCTGCCAACCACTCCTATCTCCCAGCTGGTACCCAGGAACACCTTTCCTGTTATCGTCAGTAATGGCCTCTCCCAGCATCCTTGTTTACCCGGAACTTCCGTGGCGTACCAATCACATGGTAGATACTGCAGTGTTACCTTCTTTGTTTCTCCTTTTTCAGGGCCACTTGTTATGTATCTGAATGCTTCAGCATGTAAACTGGTCTTGTGATAACTCAGATAGGTCTTGAGGAAGTTGTTTTCATATGGGTATGAGTCTCGTGTTTTCCATGTCATGTGCACTACTGTTCCTTGGAATCTTCCTTTCGTTTGGAACAGGGCCAAATATATTATGCACTGTGCTGTTTTTTCATCTATTTCTGTGGCAACAAATGTTCGTGAAGCGCTCATGGCGTATGGTATTAATGAGCAAACGTAACAGCTATCCTCAGTTGTCTGCTTACCAATGCGGGTCATGTGCTGGTACCATATGTTGTTTGTGACGTGTGCTGAATCTTGTACATAATTATCAATACCTTTATTGTCTGAGTATGTGCTGCGTTTAACTTTATTTCGCTTTTGTTCATTGTTACTGTTACCACCTGACGTAACACCTGTTGCAGCAGGGAGGTGGGGTACATTAGGTTTGGGTGCAGCAAAAAAACTCATAGCATAGCTGTACTGCCATACAGAGGCAGCCAAAACTCCGGTGATCATAAAAATCCCTATTATTTTTATTACATATGCTAACCTCACCGACATTTTTGCTCTTACCTTGCTGCAGTCCTGGCAGCGTATTCTTGCGACGTTAAAGTTGCCCGCCTAAAAATTCTCAAAAAGTGCTTGTTATTAAATGTTAGTTTTGTTTCATTAAGCTCTCCCTATCAAATAGTCATTCAGTGCCCAGGTGAAGAGTTGCTCCCACGCTACTCTAAGTGATCGGTCTCTCAAGACCGGCAAGTATGGGCGGAGGTGGGGCATGTAATTTTCTATGGCCAGGAGGAAGGCCGTGTAGTATACACGTACCCTTTTCTTTTTTAAGTATGTTGGCCTTTTTATTTCGTATACAAATTGGTGTGACAATTCTTCTGGGTAACTATCGTCTGGCAGCACCATCTACGCCTGCACACTGAATTTGTTAGATAACTTTTCTTAACAATACAATATTACGCAGCTCCTGTATGTGCGAGAGAAAAAGAGAACATTCACGTGTTTACATGTGTATTGGTGCAAGCGAAGTCCTTAGTTTTTATTACAATTGTATTTAGTAGTCAATGGGGGGGGGGGTTTGCTCAGATGGCGGGAGCAGTTTTACTCTTTGAACGTGTGACCATGGGGTGGGCAGTGTGGGGATCACCCCCTTCTTCGTCCGTTATTCTCTCCGAGGGAACAATTGGGTCGTTGTCTGTGGTTGTGTTTTCTTCCGCTGCCGGGGATGTTGTTGGCGTTTTTCCAATGGACCTGTCGTTGGCGCTGGGGCGGGTCTGCAGTTTGTAAATTTTTACATCATGCAGGTGGTTCCACGCACGCTTATCCTTTAGTTTTACTGCTCTTGTTGATACGTCCTCTACTAAATGGGGGCCAGTGAACCTCTGCTGGTTCCACTTTCTATTAAAATTTCGAAGTAGTACGTGGTCACCTTTGGCAAGTTGGCACAAGTTCTCCTTTCCCAATTCTGTATTTTCGTCTATTTCTTGGTTGCTGGTGGACCCGCCCCGTGTGCGCTCGAGCTGTTGAGACACAAACACAACGCTAGTAATCAAAGAAGACACATATTGATACATTTCATCACCTAACACATTCGCAGAACTTTCTTGGTCGGTGAATGCCCTTGACGTTGGTGTTAGGGGAAGGCGCATTTGGCGTCCAGTAACCACCTCGTGTGGGGTGAGGTGGTGGTCGGACCCTGGCCTGTTTCTAAGTTCGAACAGTGCTAACGGAAGGCAATACAACCAACTTTTCTTTGTTGTTTGCTGTATTTTAGCAATTGCCTCCTTCAATAGGCCATTCAGGCGTTCACATACACCATTAGCCTGTGGGTGGTACGCACATGCAAATTTGTGTTTAATGTTCAGTAGGGATGTGATATGCTGGAACATTTCATTTGCGAAATGGGGTCCGTTGTCTGATCTTAACACCTCGCACACTCCCCACCTGGGGAATACCTCCCTTACTATAAATTTGGCTGCTCTAAACGCATCAGGGTGTGAACAGGGCCCTGCTTCGATCCACCTAGAAAATGGGCATACTACTACTATCATGTATCTATTGCCTTGACAAATGTTGATCATATCAACATAGTCAATGTGGAGGTGCCGAAAAGGTCCTTCTGGTCGGGGTATGGTACCTCTTATCACCTTTAAAGTATGACCGGCCGTGAACTGTTGACATGTAAGGCAATTGCTGATAAAATTTGACACATGGGATGTTAACTCGGGACAGAACCAATCTTCTCTAATTCGTGCTGCTATTATTTCTTTGCCTGTATGGGCAGGGTGATGTAATTGGTTCAAGGCGGTATTTAACAATGCCAATGGTATTACAACTTTCCCAGTGCCACCCTGGCGCCATAGTGCGTCGGTTGGTGACATTGTGCATCCTCTTTTCACCCATACTTCTTTTTCGGCCATTGGTGCAGCCGCTTGTAACTCCATAATCTGGGTGGCTGGGAGATGGGTGTACCCTTCTTTTATTAACATCTCCCTCGCTATTCCCCTCCCTCTCCCTCTCTGTGAGTCTGTGGGGTTCCATATCTCACCAAAATATGCAGCATATTTTGCATGTGCGTCTGCTGCTGCATTTCCTTTTGATATATAGTCTTCTCCATTGGTGTGTGCGGTGCATTTTACTAGGGCTAGTTCTTGGGGATCGTTTATTACTTCAATTAGTTCAGCCAACAAGAGGGCATGTTGTACTGGAGTGCCGTCAGCTCTCCTAAACCCTCTTCTTCTCCACTTTGATAGCCCTGAGTGGACAGTGGATGTAACATATGCACTGTCGGAATATATAGTAACTTTTTTATCAAAACTTTCCTTTAGTGCCAATATGAGTGCAACCAGTTCCGCCGCTTGAGCAGAGTAATGCTGTGGTAATTGTACACACTTAATAGCCACACACACTGGCGCTTCCATCATTTGTACTACTGCTGCCCCAGTCCTCCTTATCCCGTCTCCTTGATCAATAGTTGATGACCCATCAATAAACAAAAGCTCACCTCCCTCTAGTGCGTTTTCTTCAACTTTCCTAGTACATGAGTACATCTCAGTTACTTGGGTGCAGTCGTGGGCGTAATCTCCCTCTTCAATTACTTCTGCTAGGAACCTTGCAGGGTTAACCGTGCTACATCTAACAATTGCCAGTTCAGCTTTGGACAAAATAATCTCATAACCTGTTGCCCTCTGTGTCGTCAGTGTGGACTTAGGTTTATTCAATATCGCAAATAGTGCATGTTCTACAAATAGTGTAGTTGGACACCCCATAGTTATTGATGATGCTTTTTCTACTGCAAATGCAGCTGCAGCAAGACCTTGTTCGCAAGAGAATTGTCCTAACATTATTGGATCTAAGTGACCGCTGTAAAATGCTACTGGTTTATAGCCCATGCTAGTCTTTTGGGCCAATACTGCTTTCATTACTGCTGAGTCGCAATGTGAAAATATAAAAAATCGTCGCTCATAGTCTGGGGATGCTAGTACTGGAGCAGTTGATATTGCTTCTTTTAATTCATCAAATGCCTCCTTCATTTCCATAGTCCATCCCAACTTTTTCTCCCCTTTATTTGCTTCCTTCAAACCCTCAAGCAGGGGTCCTATGTAAGAGCTGTAATCAAATACCCATGCTCTACAGTAGTTGCACAGTCCCAGAAATTGCTGCAGTTCTCTTACAGTCTGTGGCACGGGAGTGCCTGATATTGCCTGTGCTCTTTGTGGTGCAATCCTTCTTCCATGTTGTGATATCAGTTGGCCAATGTAAAGTACCTGTTCCTGACAGTATTGTATCTTTTCCATGTCTACCTTGTACCCCTTTTCAGCCAATATCGTCAACATTTTTAATGAGTCCTCTCTACATTTATCTTCATTTGTACTGCAAATTATTATGTCATCCACATACTGTAACACTGTGCTTTCCAACTCAACGTTACCCAAATCCATCTGTATTACCCTATTGAAAATTGAAGGTGATTCACAATATCCCTGTGGTAATCTGGTATGTTTCCACTTCCTATTTCGGTAAGTGAAGCTTGTCAAGTCTTGTGAGTCTGGGTGTAATGGTATTGAGAAAAAAGCATTTTTAAGGTCAATCACTGTAAACCGTGATGCTTCTGCTGGAATGCCACACAAAATTGTGGCCGGGTTTGCTGTTACTGGATACTCTGCTTCTACTATGTTGTTCAACGGTCTGAGGTCCTGTATGAACCGCCAAGACCCTCCTTTAGCCTTGCGCACCGGGTACACAGCTGTGTTGCATGGGGATTCTGAGGGGACCAATATGCCATTGTTTATAAGGGCTGTTATGGTTTCGTATATGCCCTCATCTGCCTCTCTTGACAATGGGTATTGTTTCACTCTTGGTAGTATGGCACCCTTTTTTAATTTTATCCTTACACCCCCTATGCTTTTAATGCATCCTACATCATAAGGGCTAATAGTCCATAATGATTTTGGCACCTTTGACATATCTTCTTTAAAAAATGGGACTGGTGTGCCAGCGGGTGCCTCAAGTGCCATTGCAATTTTCTGTGCCACTTGTTTGTGAGCCACTGTTAGCCACATTTCTACACTCATCATGAACACCATTTCATTTTCCTCCTTTTCTTCTGAAAACAACTCTTCATCTGACACCTGGGTCAGCCTACATCCTTCTGCTAGTGCTATCACCGCCCTCCATGCTCTCCCTTCTTTATCTTGGGCGTGCACAGCAACATAATCAGCTGTTGCAATAATGCTCTCAATGTCCACTGCAAGGACCTTCCCTTCCAGTTCATTAGCTGGTGTTTCTGGTCGGAATAGATAGGCTGCTGGTCTCCTCCATATTTTCCCTCCTATCCCTGGCATCCATGCAAATGCCATGTCTGTTCCGTACTGGAATAGCTCGCCGTCTACCGGCTCCGCCCTGATCGCTATCTGTCCACAGTATGCTTGCAAAATCTGTCGTGCTGCAAGCATGTTAATCCCTGGAGTAGAGCAAATTATGCCATCCTCTGTAAAGGAGATCGTCATATTTAATCTGTTCATTATGTCCCTCCCCAGTATGTTTACTGGTGAGGCACTATAATACAAAAGTGGTACTGACAGATCGTAATCTCCAATAGATAGCGGAACGTTATCAGTAAATGGAACCAACCCTTTAGCCCCAGAAAACCCTTGTGTGTTCATGGCTTCGCCTGACATCTTAAACTTACCTTCCCTTATGCAAGACCGGGTTGCCCCGGTGTCAACAAGGAATGATAATTTTTTGTCACCTATCGTTACCTCTATGCGTGGCTCCTCCGCACTATTAGGTGTTACTGACAGGATGGGACACACCAAGGCCGTCTGTGGGCTGTCCTATTGGGGGTACAATGACTGGCCATTCCCTGTGTAAGGGTTGTGTCCCAACACCGTCACCCCACCCAATTGCGTTCGTTCAGGTTGTGGTGGTGGTTGTATTAACGCTGCACCAGTTACTTGTGGCAGGTATTGTTTTATTTGTTGTTGTGGTAGGGAATAGTGTTGGTCACTCCCTTGTGGTGACATCTGCTGTGGTTGTATGCCCTGCTGTTCTTGTGATGTCCTATGTTGTGCTTGTTCGTTCCATGCTGGTGTTCCTGGCCTGACCCTGCATGTACGTGACATGTGTCCTAATAGTCCGCAGCTCCAACACACGGGTGGTTCCCTGTTTTGCCATGGGAAGTTCCCTGTGTTGTCCTGGTATACTGGTTGCCCTGTCTGGTAGTTATTTCTGAGTCCCCCAGCCTGTTGTTGGGTATTATATCCGTATCCTCTTCCCCTCATAAACCCTCCTCTCCCTCTATTATAATTATAATACCCAGCTCCTTGCATTGGGTACCCTCCTCCCATGTTCTGTGCGTGTGATTGCAGAGGCAGCACTTGCTCTATTACCTCTTGTGGAGGCGCTATTTGAGCTGGATTTTGTGCAGCCACTACTTGCGTTGGGCTTTGGGCCATTGGTGTTGGCGCAGTTATTAGTGCCCCTTCCATGGTATATTTAGTAAGTTTTTTCTGTACTAATTTGGCCTCTTCTGTTTTCCTGTCCTCTTCCTTTTGTTTCATTTTTCCTTGCCATGTTCTACAGTGATGTACTATAGTCAGTTGTATTTCCGGCCATGGTTTTGCTTCCATCCCCACTACTTTCTTTAATTGTCTCTGAACTCCTTCTGGGAGCCCTTGTACTAGTATATGATAAAATATGGCTGGTGTTTTGTCCCATTGTTCTCTAGTTTCCATGCGCCACTTCTCTTGAATATCCTGGATATAATCAACAGGATCCTCGTTCTCACCCATCTTACGGGAAGTAATGGCTCCTATGTCTGATGTGTCTGGGTACTGCACTCTTAGTGCCTGCCATAGCGCATGTCTGCAGTTTGCAAATGGTGCCCCATCATGCGATGTGTTTGTTATTGTTACCCCATGGAATCCCGCTCTTTTCCAAATGTCATCCGCTCTATCCCCTAATATTGATATTAACAGGCCCTTAACATCTCCCACTGCTAGTTTCTGTCCTGCGGTGTGTTTTTCCATTTCATATATCCATTTACCCGCACCTCCACTTAATGATGGGAGCCTACATTTTATGTTTTCCTTATCCGTATGTTTCCAAGGTACATACTGTGGTCTAACCCCTCCTCTCTCCAGCAGTGGCATTACATTCTGTCTTGTGTCATCCTTTATGCTCCATGATGTTAACTCTTCACACCCCTCCTCTTCCCCCATTCCTTTTACTACTTCAAATCCTTCCTTACTACCTCTTCTCCTACCTCCCTCTTCTTCCTTTCCCCTTTTTTCATCCTTTCCTGTGTTCAATATGGGCACGTCTGTTTGCCTGTCTTGCCTGCGACTAGGGAGGTCCCTAAGCCGACATGCATAAGGTGTAACTTCGTCCATGAAGGGTGCGAGCTTTATTCTGTGCAGAGAGCGTGCAGTTGTTGAACATGTGGGGTGTGGCGTTAGAGAGCGTGATGGTGATGTGGGTGGCGTGTGTTGGTTGGTGAGCGTCGGTGGCGTGTGTTCGTTAGTTTGTGTTTCTCCCATTCTTTTCACTTCCTCCTTACTTCTCTCCAGCTCCTCCCATCTTCTACTCACCCATGGCGAATCTATGTTTGTTCTAGTGAGGTATAGCTTATCTAAGCTTTCCCTTTCACTCTTCCTTCCATCCTCACTACAAAAATCATTCATAAATTGCGCCCCCCACTCTGCCTTTTTTCCTTTTATTGTTACAGTTTTTAAGTCTATTAGGTCTCCCTCTTCCTTTCCGTTGTTACCACCTGTTCCCCTTAGTGCTGACGTTGTTGCTACCTCTCTATTTTTATATACTTCTCCCCATCTTTCACTCTCCCTCTTACTCTCTTCTCTCTCCCCTTCACTCCTCTCCTCCATCTCCCTACTATTTTCCTCTCTTTTCCTTTTTAATTCCTCCATTACTTCGTTGCTCATCTGTTCCAATATCCTTTCATCCTCTCTCCTCCTTTCCCATTTCACCCTTTCTCTTTCTACTATACTCTCTATTACCTTCCCCTCTTCATATTTTTTAGCTGTCTCTGATATTATCCTCCTCCTCCATATTTCCATTTCTTTTTCATTTTCTTCTTCTTCCTTCTTCTTCTCCCTCATCACTACTCTTGATACCCTTTCTGCTGCTGCTTTTACCCTTACAGCTTCCCTCTTTCTCTCCTCACTTTGCTCCCTTAATTTTTCCAATTCGTCCTTACCTTCTTTCCTTTTCCTCACTCTCTCTCTTTCCTCCCCCTCAAGTTGTTTTATCAGTTCATTCTGCTCATCCCTTAGTTTAGCTAATCTTTCCTCCAAAATCTCTTCCTTCTGCCGTAGCAGCTCCTCTCCCCTCATTTCACTCTCTCTTTCACTATCCTCGTTTGTTCTCTTTACCGCCTCCCTTTCCTCTCCAGTTAGTGATCCTCGTAATTTCAACAATATCTGTGCAGCTACCCACTCATCGTTTCCTATCTCTACAGTCTGCTCTTCTCTCCTCCCATCCCCCATTGGTATCTTTCCATGAGCCACATATGGTGGAGGGCTGTATGCCGGGTTTGAGTATCCTTCAGCCGCCCTTAACTGTCCTTTTATTTCTCCTAATTCTCTTAAAGGGTACAACCCTCCTCCCTCTGTTTTCACTCCCGGTGTTAAGGGTATCTCATTGCTCGGTTCCTGTTTTATGTCAGCTAATTTATCAACCTTTCCTCCACCCAGTTTTTCATTCCCCATATTCTTTGTTCCTTCACTCTCCTTTTCCCCATCCGTTCCTTCTTTCTTAATCTCCTTTTCTTCCGGTGTTTCCCCCATAGTGAACATTCCATTTGGTCCTGGTCTAGACCCCTGGAACATCCTCCATAAGTTAAACACCTCCACATGGTTTGCCAACTTCTTCCCCTTGTATGTATTGTGCAGATGGTTTAATAGTGAATGTTGGGCATATGGGTCAAAGCTACCATTAGGCGGCCATGGTGTCAACATTTTGTTGTCCGTCCCCTGGGTCCACTCTATGCTGTACTTAATTAACTTCTCCCTATGTGGTGGCAGTGTGGTGCATATATGTTGTAGTGGGGTAGTGAGGGTATTCCCCCACCCTCCCAACCCTCTCCCGTATGACATACTAGCGCACCCTTTCTTACCCTTCCCCTTGCTACCAGTTTGCAACATACAACCTTTTATTGCTTACCTTGCCCCGCAAGTGTGGGGACTTACGACAATCCTTTGACAAATTATGCAATGATAATAATCACAAAAAAAAAAATTATAAAACAAATATATTTATGATGTTATATTATATTCCTTCCCCTACGGCCCCCTGCGGCCGAAGCGCACGCAGCCCCCTGCAGCTGCGTACCCCTTACGACGATCTTACACAGTCGTCCTTTTTCCCCGTTCTCCTCCCACCTTTACACTTGCCGTGGCCGGCGTTCTCCGTGCGCAGCCACGCCCCCTTCCCCTTCTCCTCTTTGATCCACTCGTTTATCGTTTATCTCCGTGTCCGCTCCTTTATCATGTTTCTCTTCCCCACCAATGTCAAACCCAAAGCTTCTTGTGTTCACGATATCTTACTAAATCCCTACTGGTGACGTCACCTATTTCTTCGAACTACTGGTATATTCGTGTTATGTTCTTTAAATTCAAAATACACTTGCAATCTACCCCGCTAACCCTACAGCTGTCTTCCTGTCTCTCCTGGAACAAGGTAATCTCATCAATACTATAACCGGACTGCGCACGCTGCGTCGCCTCGCGTGTGATACGCCCCTCAACAGGAGGGCTTAACCAGCCAATTATCTTCCGTTTTGGGCAACTACGTAACTAGCCACCGCCCACAGGGAAACGTCATCTACCTATCGAGTTTCTTGCTCGAACAATAGGGAACCTCATCTACCTATCGAGTTTCTTGCTCGAACAATAGGGAACCTCATCTACTCATTGAATGATAAATGTCAAATCGTAGGAAACCACACACACCCACCCTCACACGTAGTCGCGATTTAGGCCAATCAGTGTCTTTCGAGCGGCTGCACGTGATGTTTTCGTGCCCCGCCCCCCTCTTTCGCGTAACGTTAGCTTTTTGTTGCGAGCGTCTGCACGTGTTGTTCTCGTGCCCTGCCCCCCTCTTTCGCGTAACGTTAGCCGCCTTCTCTCGCACTCAATTCACTACCATTCATTCCATTATCATCACTCAATTAAACCTTCACCCCACCTTTTTACAATACCTCCCTCCTCCCTTATTTACTTCCGCCCCCTCCCTCACAATTTCGCATTGCTTGTTGTGCGTGTCATGCTCACCAAGTTCCCTCGATGCAGGGCCGCTCGACTGCGTGCACCCCTCCAAGCGGCTCGCCACCTCCCCTCGTCTGGACCACGTCTGGACACTCGCCGACCGCGGGCGGGATACTTCTCAACCGGCTCCCGAGGGCCAATATCCGGATTGCGCTGTCCGGTCCTCTCGCAGCTCCGCGATGGTCCTGTAGTCCTCAGAAGGGGGCAACGGCAGAGGGGGCCGCGCCGCCGGGCCTCCCCGCAACGGGAGTGCCTGGAAAAATAAAAAATAAAAGTCGATCTTAAACAGATCTCAGCAGTGCCTCCAACTTGTCGGGGGGGGATTCTGCCGGGGTCGGCCGGGCCGTCCGCAGACCTCCGGGCAGGGAGGCCCCAACTCCTCCCGTGTATATCTCGGATCGAGACAGAGTATGAGGCACACACAAGGAGCAAGGCAACTTCTGCCGTTTATTATGCAAACGGCAGGGATGGGTCAAGGAGCGTACGCGTTCGTCCTGACACACACACAATAGTGGGGCTCGCAGGCCCTTTTTACTACATTATGACGCGCTACTTGCGTCATTCCAAAAAGTTACCAAAAGAACCTATCGCCACTCTTGATTGGTTGCTCGAGTGGTGGGGTTAGTATAGTACGCATATAGAGAATGATATTAGTGGTTAAGATGTAGTCAGGTGGTATATCTGGGTTGTCCCTACAATTAGATACATAAGAATTGTTACATGAAGACCCCTGAGGATTGGCTAACGTTACTGACGTCTGAGATAAGAACCTCATGTTCTGATTGGTGCATCCGTGAGCTCCCCAGCCTGGGACCACCGTTGTTCCCAGCACACGGTGCACCTGTGGTTGCAACAGTGTTTCAATATGGGTACGTGCAGGCAATGTGAGGATTTATTCATAGGTGGGAGACTGACCGTTCCCACTGTAGCAGGTGTCCATTGAGCCTTTCAAGTGTGTCGGCCTGCGTCTCGTAGCGAGGTACCCAGACGCCTTTTCTCTCCTGGGTTTTGGCATCTCGTCAGGTTCGGCTTGGTCACGTGGGGAGGGACCGTGTTTGAGGCATAATTCTGCACAATTAATATTGTTTTTCCACTGTATGTCTGGTTTAATTTGCAGATATGATTTTAACATTGGTACGTGGAGTGCGAGGTTGCAACATCGTGCCTTTGAAGATTTGTTTCTTGACTGTGGGTTTGCAACATTACGACCTTGGCTGGTTGCTCCACTGGGTTCTTTCTGCAGGCTCAGCAACCTGACTTTTGCTTTGTTAATGTCCACGGGAACTCTTGCTTGAGGCCTACTTGGGCCTGGTGCACGAGTAATCCATTTAGTGCATGGATGCTTTAGGTTATAGTGGCATACAGTTTCATGGCCAGTATCGTGTTTCCATTATATCTCTCATGATGGTAACGGGTTTCAAGAGAAGCGTGAGCAAGCGTTATAAATGAGCTCATGGTGCGTCTTGCGTTTCTGCATTCTGAAAGCCTATGTAAAAATAATAAAGATGCACGTCCGTGAATAAGCCTGTCGCCTACGTCAGAGCACTGAGTATGTTCTTCGTGTAGATTGGTGTGGAAATGTTCAGCGTGTATAATAGTTCAGCGGTGCTTCCCGTTATCTAGGTCGTCATGGCATCTCTAACGATGTGTAGATTTCAGTCTAGTTGGTCCGTGCCGCAGGTGTCGGCATGGCCAGTGCGGGCTGTTGGGCAGGCAGATGGACACATCCGTATGTTTCTGTACCAGGGTATTTGGTCATCTGGTAAATGGGCAAACTCTTCTCGTGGCGGGTGTCTGGGCCGCGACCCTCTAGGCCAAGCGCGAGAGGTGAAGGACGGGAGTCTGGTTTTCCATTCTCCCACTTCACATTGTTCCTACTCCCTTTGTAAATTTGCATACTTTATCCCCTCGGGATTCCCAGCACAGACAAAGGTACCACAATAACACTTTACTGCTTATCATGAATGCTACACATGCCATTTTTAATAAATCTAACTGTTGGGTCTTCTCACATTTACCGCAACACGGGGATAAGGGGCTAGGTTGGTATATTCATCCTTTACCTTGACAACTGCTTGCTATGCCTCTCTTAGAGCACTGTTTTTTGGCCGATGGAATGATAGCATGCTCGCTTTTTGCAAATAAGAGTAAACCGAATGTTGCTTCTATTAGGCCTTCTGATAAACTGTCTCGTCCTTTGCAATCTTTGATTTCCTTTAAAATGGCTCCAATAGGCAATAAGGACGCCATGCCTCCTTCTTACACTGTTAACCATATCCCCGATTCAGTTTCTTTTTGCATACAGAGGAATGGAACTCAGTCAATGGGAAATTTTCCAGGTTGTGCCAACGTTGCAAATTTGACTGGGGAGAACAGACCTTTGTATGTAGGCGAACCTGTCTACTTTGTCTGCGGTAATGTAGCAGCTCGTCCACGGCGGGATGAGAATGGTGATACCCCAGCACAAATCTTGGGAGATATAGCTAAATCAGTTGTGCCATTTTGGGGGCAATTAGCGAATTCAGAAGATATCAGAAAACTAGCGAGAGTACTGGAGAGAACCATCAACCGGACCACGGACATACTCTATAATATGATGTTAGAACAAAAGGCGATAAGATTAGTAGTACTTCAAAACCGAATGGCATTAGATGTCATTTTAGCCCAGCGTGGTAGAGTGTGCAAATTAGTGGGGTCCACTTGCTGTGTTTTCGTTCCAGATTCCTCCCCAACTATCTTCAAGGCAATACAGAATCTGCATGTCCTTAGTTCCGAAGTGCATGTTCCCGAGGGAAACTGGGATCTAAGCGCTTGGTTCTGGGACTTCTTGTGATCTTGGGGTTGGAAGGTACTTTCGGTCTTACTAATTATTTTGGGAATCCTGTTGTTTCTTTGTTGCTGTATTCAGTGTCTACCTGGTATATGTTCGATGCTAGGGGGATGTTGCGCACAAGCGATAGGTTCGATAGGACATAAAGTGTATGCCCCAGATAAGATTCCCAAAGAATATGTGTTGAAGGATATTTCAGCAAATGACCTAATGGCAATAGATATTTCCGATAGTGATTCAGGGTGCAACGACGATGATGCATGGAGTTATTTGCAAGGAGATCCAAAGTAGTTTTTGGCACTTGACATAGGCCAAAAGGAGGGTTTGTCGAAAGAGAAAGTATATCGTGCCTCCTACTGTAATAAATATATTAATATTGGCCTACGCCAAGCTGCTCGAAAAGTCGCTTGCGAAAGAAATCCGTGTTGCAAGGTCCTGACCTTAAATCCATGTAAGCCGGCATTTAAGGTCAAACCGCCATTTTAGGATTCTTTGTGTAAAAGTCACCCTGTGAGTTAAAATGGTGGACGATGTCATTCCAGAATACAACATGGCCGTCTTGACCTCTGTACATAGCTAATGTTTAACTTGCCTGCAGGCCACTTGTTGAGGTCGTGAACTGAGACCTTGTCCTTCGTTGACCTATGTGTAGAAGGATTACTCGTGCAATGCAACTAATCCACGAGCATATGTTGAGACAATGTATTCAAATACTGAACAAAGAACATCTGTTTAACTACATTGTATTAATGTTTAAGAAGGCCTGCACTGAAAATCATAGAATATACAGTTATTGCATAGGCTTGTTGATACATGTATTAAAGGCAAACCAGTTATATGCGGTTGTTTGAGACTTGGCACGAACCCTAGATCGGTGATGTATTAAATGGAATATTAACCCGAAGTGGGGCTGGACATCGCGCCCACCAAGTGTATAAAAAGCGAATGCATTCTAATGTACAACGTCTCTCACTGAACACATTGAACCACGCTGGAGTTTGTTGTGTTGTACTGAGGGCCGATAGCTATCTGATTTTGCTCTGTTTTTGTAACTGGATTCAGTATAAAATAAAGTACTTTGTATGTTCCTTTGTAACCCGTGTTCGGTATATTTCCTTTTGGGGTACTCAGCCTCGATATTTTGATTCTGTTTTCACAATGGTAGCCATCATATTAGAAAACCTGGGGATTATTTTGACTTCACAATTTTTGCTACTATTCTCGCATTGCATTATGAAGTCAGGGACTATGCTTACGACCACACAATTGACCACATTTAGGTTCTTACTATGCCAATGTATCCGGTTTTGTGCTTCGTAGAGGTACGTCTGTCCATTTTCATTGTATTCAATGGATGCGCTGTTCACCAACAGGAGGTTTAAAAGGACACATAAATGAAAGTGGTCACTCTCATCATGAGGGACGATTGCCCTATCTACAATAAGTAGGAGACCTTTAGTATTAGTAAACACATAGTCAATGGTGGTTGCCGATCTCCCATTCACCCATGTCATGGCCATATCAGCATCACCAGGACAGCAACCATTCAATCTGGTAAGCCCATATTCATCCATAATTTTTCGCCCAGGGTTTCCCTTGCCGATTAGTGTGGTGAACTCTTGCTGGACCAGATTTTGTCAGCCTCCTAATATTAGGATCAAACGAGGATTCTCCAGTTTTAGTGTTAAAATCATCAAATCCATACGGGGTACCGTTGGTTGTAAGTATTAAAGATAGTAATTACTGTTTTCACATTTTCCTGTGTAGCCACAAGATTGGGGGAGGTCATATATATTTATTAGTATATTAGTATTATTAGTTTATTAGAATAATTACACACTGCTGATAGGATATCTTAACCGCCTGAATGGTATGTGTGGATTCTTTTAAAGCTGTTGCTAACCATGGAAACTTAACAGATATCAAGAGTCCACCCTTCGCCCTCCCTCTTTTACCTTCGCCCTGCGTGGACAGTCAGTGGCTTAATTGCCGGAATCCACACAGGCTTGCATGTATAGCCTAATCTTTATAGTTCCTCCTCATAGCAAGGATATAGTCCAGAGTTGCTACCGATTTAAACCATGTATTAGACACAAACTCAGTAGTACTCTAAGAGCAACCACAATGTGAATTATACATAAAACTGCTGATCTGATTAGGGGTGGCAAATTAAACACAGATGACACTGGCTGTAATTGCAGAGCCCTTACTAGATCAACATTATCTGTACTGACCTTTGCAGGCAAGGTTAAGGTTGGGATGTTAGAGTTAGCAGACCAAAGTTCTGGGAGCGCACTTTGTGACTGCACTTTTGCTAAATGTGTAACCCCACAACCGGAAACAGGACAAAGCTATTCACATGTCAAACAGCTTCCTTGATCAACAGCACGCTCACCACAGACTATAACTTGGGCAAGACCTTGTTCTCTTTCATCCACAGACATTTCTTGCGTTGGTGGCAAGGAGTCGTTGGGGGGTAGGAGGCCAGGGCAGATAGAGGGGCAGGCGCAGTTGCTTGATCTAACACAATCAATTGACCTGCTACATCCTTCACCACACATGAATTCTTACGTAGTTTAACCTGACTATTGTACATAAAAGCATGACAGGTGGGTGTTGCCTTATGTTTTACTGTGTTGACTTTTTTACCTTTACCTTTACCTTTACTTACACCCTCTTCTGGAATAGAATTTGTTATCGCATGCAAATGTGGCTGTGGATTTAGCATAGAGCCGACTATCTCTATGGGTTCCATGGTGGTACTTTGGTCACGGACCGTCTTCCGACCACGATTGATGCTCTGATGTAGGAGTATGGACTGAATGTCTAGTTTATTCTCTAGATGCTCACATTTTGCTACTAGAGTGGTTAGGAGATTCTCAAAGGCATCAAACATTTGGCTTGAGGTCAAACTATTGGTGCTAACTTCATGCATGCTTACATTATCGTTGTCACTAGGATCATTAACAACCTTGGTCATCTCCCCACCAGTCATACCTTTACTCATCATCATATTACGCATTATATTCCCACTATGTTGTCAGTCTGCATTGAATTCTAGATTACTCTCATCTGAGGTGGGAATATCACACAGCGGGGCACTATAGAATTCTTGGGGGTCTTTGTCTATGTAACTCGATGTCGAGGACCCCTCCATAATAATTCCGAAATACTCAACTTCTAGATCATCACATCCCAAATCTAGGTCAATCGTCGAAATCTGGGAGGTAGCACTAATTGCATTCAAGCTGTTATGTACCATAGCCGTTACACAAGCCTGCCTCTCTAATAGAACATTTGGTTACGACTCAGGTTCTACTTCTACACAGTTTTCAGACTGGTAACAATGGCTATACTAGAGCACTCAGATTTTTAACTCGCTTCAACCATTTCCCCCACACAAGTTTTGTTCTCTTCCACTAAGTAGAAAAAGAAGGTCAGGCGCGCACTCTGGTTCCAAGTCATTTAATCCAGATGTAAGTAATAACAGGGTTGAATCCCAACACAGTTCAAAAAATAATAACAGGGCTGAATCCCAGATGCAAATAGTCCCAACAATGTTCATAAATGACCAGGGTTAAATCCCACCTGCTACAGTTCCAAAGCACAATAGTTAGTTCTACTCCTCCAAGTACTTTCAAGTCTCAAACTCTCTTCAGGTAGGCTGTGTTCCTTTTCAGGTGTTGCTAATTACTTTTTTCAATTTCATTCAATTTCAGTCTCAAAGGATTCTGGTTATTGTAGTGATGGCACAAGTGTTTCATTCAGGAGACCAGGAACCAACTCCCCTCCAAACACACATCTTACCCACAATTGGGGGAGGGGGGAAAACCATGAATATAGCTCTCCAAAGTGGGGGCATAATAGCCCCGGTGCTGCTGCCTCTGGAGCCCGGGTCTCCTGTAACATTAAGTAGAAAAAGAAAGTCAGGCGCGCACTCTGGTTCCAAGTCATTTAATCCTGATATAAGTAATAACAGGGTTGAATCCCAACACAGTTCAAAAAATAATAACAACAGATTGTGCTTTGGAACTGTAGCAGTTGGGATTTAACCCAGGTCATTTTTTAACATTGTACGGACTATTTGCATCTGGGATTCAGCCCTGTTATTATTTTTTGAACTGTGTTGGGATTCAACCCTGTTATTACTTACATCAGGATTAAATGA
Source organism: Ambystoma mexicanum (assembly GCF_040938575.1). NCBI lineage: Eukaryota > Metazoa > Chordata > Amphibia > Caudata > Ambystomatidae > Ambystoma > Ambystoma mexicanum. The sequence continues at coordinate 1,196,716,063 of NC_090931.1, forward strand.
CTTGGAACCAGAGTGCGCGTCTGACCTTCTTTTTCTACTTTTTGTTCTCTTCCACTTCTACTGGCTGCAGCATGACTACTTCAAGTAGTTTTGAACTGACACAGCCCAGTGTCTTACTTAGTTCATCCACAATTTCTTTGAGGGCTATTTCTTCATCTATTTTCTTTAGTGGCTGTATATTTTGGAAATATGAAGTTAATTGTTTAGATTTCCCACCAGCTGCCAGTTTAGAAATTGTCTTGGGGGTGCATATCCTCTGCCCTCTCTCCGCAGCGGTGTATGTGGATTTTCTTCAGTACATACAGGGATGTCAGCCAATATGCTGTTACTGGACTCTACTGAGGGATCGCTCTCACTCATAATCGCGGGAACATGTGGACAAACCACTAGTAAGTTTACTCAAGCAAGCCAGACAAGTTTTAAACTCAGTGGCCACAAATGCTTATGAGAGAAACTAGCGATGGAGACAAATGCATACAGGTTATAGAGACCTATATCAAGGATCAAAGTAGTAAGTCGTGGGAACAAAGTATCTGATCCGGACCAGGCTAGTAACGAGGCAGGCAGCCGTTCCTGCGATCAAGTCAAGTGGTCAAACCACAGAGCAAGTCTAAACTCTGTGCACACAATTCAGCAGACAGCCTACACGAATGCTTTGGGCTCACAAATAATGCACAAGGATAATACTTACACATACACTACACATACACTTAGCCACTCACCACGCACCACGAACAGCACTTTCCAGGCACTTCCCAGTGCAGGCGTAATCCTGAATATATGGTGGTTCCTAAGTAAGTGGGAGGAGCTTTAGAATCACTGCCTACAACAATATAAAAAGGAATATTAGCCTTGTGTAGAGGTTAACAGGTATAGTAAAATGCTCAAAGCAATGTCCCAATCCGTACTGCAGATCCTTTTTCTTTTATCACAGGGCTGATAGCAAAGGTCCAGAGGGACAGGCAAAGCGAACATCACTTTCCAAGCACTTCCAAGTGCACGTGTGCAGGTGTGCATGCACGCCTGAATATATGGTGCTTCCTGGGTAAGGGGGAGGAGCCTTAGAATCACTGCCGACAACAATAAAAAAAGGAATATTAGCCTTGTATAGTGGTTAACAGGTATAGTAAAATGCTCAAAGCAATGTCGCAATCTGTACCACCACAGATCATTTTTCCTTTATCACAGGGCTGATAGCAAAGGTCCAGAGGAACAGGCGAAGCGAACAGCACTTTCCAGGCACTTCACAGTGCGTGCACACAGGTGCGCGTGCACGCCTGAACATATAGTTCTTCCTGAGTAAGTGGGAGGAGCCTTAGAATCACTGCCTACAACAATAAAAAAAAGGAATATTAGCCTTGTGTAGAGGTTAACAGGTATAGCAAAATGCTCAAAGCAATGTCCCAATCCATACCGCAGATCCTTTTTCCTTTATCGCATGGCTGATAGCAAAGGTCCAGAGGGACAGGCGAAGCGAATAGCACTTTCCAGGCATGTCCAAGTGCACGCGTGCAGGTGGGCATGCATGCCTCTATATATGGTGCTTCCTGGGTAAGGGGGAGGAGCCTTAGAACCACTGCCTACAACAATAAAAAAAGGAATGTTAGCATTCTATAGAGGTTCAAAGCAAATTCCCAATCCGCACCACAGATATGTTTTCCTTTATCACAGGGGTGATGTCAAAGGTCCAGAGGGACAGGCGAAGTGAACAGCACTTTACAGGCACTTCCCAGTGCGCGCGCATGCCTGCATATATGGTACTTCCTGGGTAAGGGGGAGGAGCCTTAGAATCACTGCCACAGATCCTTTTTCCTTTGTCACAGAGCTGATAGCAAAGGTCCAGAGGGACAGGTGAAGCGAACAGCACTTTCCTGGCACTTCCTAAAGTGTGCACTCCATTTTTATGTTTTTACTAAGCGTGCATTGGAATTGAGAAATTCGTTTATTGCAGCATAGGTAGTTTTAAATTGGATTGTTAATTGTTTTGTGGCATTATTGAAGTTGCTGTTTTTACTGCGTTTTGTATGTATTCAATATTTTTGGTTTTTAATATGACATTTGTAGTGTGATTTTATTATATTTTGCTGCTGTCTTTTATGGGCTTTATGTGCACAAAATAAAAGACTTTCTTTAATTCACTTGAGAAGGGAATTCTGTGCTTCGGTGTTGTGCAACTAGGAACGTTAAATAGGTGGAGTGACAGCTTAAGTAACCAATGGCAGATATGTAACAGACATGATATGTACAGTTGGGACTGATAGCTAAGTACCTGAGAGGATTTGGAGACTGGAGCCGGAAGAGATCAGACAGTTATAATAGTAATGATAATATTTTGGTGTCACTATTATTTCCAACTAGTAGTATTCAATTTTATTCAATGTTATCAACCTCAGGAGAATGAAGAGCTGAGTCGGCAGGAGCAGGGAATTTAACCAATGTCACATGGAATTGTCATATTCCCAAGGCAAGCATGTTGTGCTTGAGCTGTCTGCTGAGCTGTTGTAGTATGGGTTGCTAAATTATGCGCAAGGACTATGTGATTTTCCTTACTGCAACTCCTGGGGCCCTCCTTAGGTGGGAAGGGATACCCATCAATGTATGATACAAATGCATTCCTGAATTTAACGGTTTTCAGTTTCACTGGTCTGTGCACTGGACAGAAGCTGTCACTTTTGAACATAGCTACCCCGGTTGGTTTGTAAAATACTTTGATCTGTATCTGATCATCATTCTTGTTATGGTGGTGGTGTTCATGAAATGTACTTTTTCAGGAGAGTAAGAGATTTTGATGTTGATTGTTGTGCGTAATTTATTAAAACATCTGTAGAAGTTTAGGCGGTCCAGTTCCCCTGCATTCTAAACCAGGCAGATATCGTTCTCAGTGGCAACGTGGTCACCTTGGAAGCAAGACGACACAGAGCAACACAGGTTTGATCCCCGGGACCTCTGATCGTATCATATCAATGCAGCGAAGATATCTCAATGGTCAGCAGACAAAGTTGTGCCATGAATACATTTTCGAACTGAGGCAACATCCAAGTACATATGAACATCCCCATCCTTTTGAGAAAAGTTTCAGTACCAAAGGTGAAATAGTTGGGAGTGGAAGTTAATATATCAGTGACAAAAATTAAGTTATGGTATTCCGTCAAATACCAGTCACAGCCACATATCCAACTTTTTAATTTCATTAACAACTTACTGTTGCATGTGCACTATGGACAGTGGACAAGCAACACTGTGGCTAAAGCACAGCTGAAGTCACCTGCAGGAAAGCTCAAAGTACCTGCACGAGCGAGTGCTTGCATCTTGCAAAATGCTCGCTCCTGGCCCTCTACACGACACCATAGATTCTCAAGCTACCAGCACCTCCATGCTGCATTATGTGGGATATATTGACCCACTCGGCTGTACTTTACCACATCACTAAACTGCATTTGTGCAAGAAACAGCAAAATGGCTGTGCTGGCTCTTGTGCATGCCAGATCCTCAGAACTGCATTTTGCAACAACCAAAAAGATGGCTGCATCATCCTACCACAAACACTTCAGGCAGGATGAAACAGGGGACACACTGCAGGAGCGTGCCAGTGTGCCCTGAAACATATAAATGGAATTAAGTCAAGAGGCAGCATTGCTTTGCTGAAAACCCAATATTACCCCTCCAAATTAAAGCTTTTTCACCCTTTAAAAATTCTGTTTGACGCCAATTCCCTCCATTCATCTGAAACCACTGTGATTGAAAAGGCACTGCCGTGTCCAGTAGAATTCATTGTGCCTTAGCGAAACCAGGCATAATTCCTGAATGACAGGCCAAGTCAAATTACCTTTGAAACAAATTCAACAAAGATCTTTATTTTCACTCACGCGGGAACGCGCGTTGATTTTCTTCATAATGTAGCAAAACACCAGCTGTCTTCAAAGGAACTCCACTAGCTGAGCCTGGTCAGTTTCATGTATCAGTGTTCAGATACAACTCGTGTCTTCAAAGAAAAATAACTTTAGCTGCAAAGACATAGTGGAAATCTAATGAAGCTGACAAAACCGAATTAAAGAAAGAAATGTCAACTTGGCACCACGTGTAAAAATAGGCTTTTGCAAAATAAAAAATAAAAATGAATGCTTGTGTTTTAAAACTGTACACTGGTAAATAAAAGTTTTAGTCTTCAGCAATATGAAGGGGTTTGTTACTGGTGAGACTATATCACATGTGTTATTTGATACAGAAGGCTTGTTTAATTCTGGATTTAAGGTAAAAAAGTGAAGGATGTTAAACCCAAGGTGGCTTAAGTTGCAAAGTTGAAAAACAGGTTTCTGCCAAAAGGGAGGGCTATGTCTCTCAGTAGATCCTGGCAACCCCCTGATCTACTGGCATCCAGGACAATTAGCTCCCAGGGAAGGAAGCCAGAGGTGTGAGAGACAATAAAACTTTGATCAGGCTGAGCAACCCCCATCCTGCTTTGAAGGAAATGGCAGGTGGTGTCAGCTGAAAAGAAAAAAAATCCAGTGACGCCCATTTGTTTCTAAAGACTATTTCATAAGGAAACTTTAAAGACTTGAATCTCGGCAGCAAAACTTTGTAAAAATGTAGGATTTTCGTAGTGTAAAAGTGAATTTGTGGGAGTTATTTTTAAACTTGGTATAATATATTGACACCTTCTGGACAGAAATGGTGATATATGTTGGATTACAAGAAAAACATCCACGTTGCAAATGTAAAATTTTGTACATACATCCCTGGGGATAATTCGCATCTGTGTATAAAATTGTGGAATTTTAGATCAAATCTTTCATGCTGAAAATTACAAAAATATATTCGAAGGGCGAAACCAGGCCTCAAGGAATGGAGGTTTGGACTGAAATGTGATGCGCAAAATATGTAACCTGTGTATCTGATTTGCTAAGAGGTTGCAATTGTGTAAACATATGTGTGTGCCAAAATTACATTTTAGTTCCAGTAACTATGGGAGGTTTCTGGACACTGTAAAACTCACCCCATAAACCTGTCATATGTTTTCTAAAATCTAACCAGCAAAAAGCTAGGCAGAGACTATTACCCCTGCCCAATCCGGTTCATAGATGCGGGTGAAGTAAAGCCTGCCCCAGTCATATACTGTGATGATGTCACTAGGCATTATAAATAAGAGCCCCTGACAACACACAGAAAAAGAAACTGATTCCTGATTTCCTACGCGGCATCCTGTTCCTGTCTGTTCCTGTCTTCATCTTGCATTTATCTATCTATACTCCAGATCCCAACCACAAGGACAAGCATTGCTGATCCTGCTTCAGCTAGGCCTCAATTCTAAAATAATCCCAATAACCAAGGGAAACGCTGTGGTGTTTTGGGAAGTATCCTGAATTAACCTGCCATCCAGCTGATCTGTAGTATACAGTGACTAGCCCAGTGCCAGTCCAGTGCCACTCCAGTGCCAGTCCAGTGCCATCCGGTGACCAGAACTGGCCAGCTGTCTTGCCAGGCGCCTTGTTGTGTAGTGACCAGAACACTTCACGGTCCAATATCCTAAACTAAAGTGGACTGTAAGTATCATCCCTACCCCGTAGAAATCCATAGTGTACTTATTTTGTCTTTATCCCTATCCCATCTCTATACCATCCTACTCTGACCCCAAGATCCTGTTAAAATTGTCAGACTGATTTGTGCAACCCTGCTTTGATTCCGAGTATTAGCGCCAATTTTCTCTTCATTATGTTTTGCTAGAACATAAGCAATTAGCGATTTTGATTAAATAAATACATTTTCCAAAAAGGAAACGGGGTACACCACTTGAAGGATTACAATGCCCATGTAAATGTGAAGATTCACTGGTGACCTTCTCTTTTCCTTAGTCATTAAATCCAGTTTAAGTCAAGTTTGCAATCCATTTTGAAGCCGCTTTTCGGTTTTTCTCTGCTCTGTTTTCCTAAAAACGAACCTCACTATATCTAGCATATCCCCCTCAGTTTAATAGCTAGAGACTTAATTTCACTTCCAGCTTGTACCTTAAATCTATAGCTACACCCCAACTAAAATAAATAATAAAGAAATAAGCAATCCAGTCATGTGCTGCATACTAGGCTGAGACCAGGGTGTGTCGCCTGATTGAAATCCTTAACAATTACCAGTGCTCCACATTCTCATTGCCACCCCAGACTTCTCACCTTCCCATGGGGCACCTCCATGCCACTCCTGAACTTCTGGGACTGCTCCTGTAAAAAGCAGTCATTCATGCTCCACGTTAGCCTGCATGCCGGTTCCAGGGACCACTTCTAGCATATGTGGTTGCCACTTTTTAATCCACTCTCTGCTAGCTTTCCTCTCTGTTCCATTTTTTCTTTCACACATGCCACTTCTAGTATAGGTGGCTGCCTGTTTCCTTATGTAGTATGGCTAAGATTATTCTTGCCATGGTATACCTCATTGATTGTGATTAATCACCAGACTATATAAAAAAATCTGTGTGTTCAGGTGTTGACGGTGCCTTCTGTGTTTACGTGAGAGTTATATGCCTCAGAGGCCCATTATGCGGGAAGCCTTCTGTTTCCATTTTCTATTCTTGTCTTGTTCCGTTCTTATACACGAGGGAGTGGGGGTTGCTTTCTTTTCTTTCCTTCACCCAACCCCCTCCATGCCAGTTTGAATACAATGTTGACCTAAGTACTTCAGACCTCCTGAAAAGAGACCGTGCCTGTTCAATAATTATCTGCAGTAGTGTTGCCACCAGATGGAGCCATCCAACTCAATAATACTACCCAAATTAATAGGGCTTGGATGGGGGGGTATAGTCCCAAAGTGATGACAGTTAAGGTCCTTTCTTGTTTTTCCAGACCCACTACTTGTCTGCAGCCTTTCTGCTCACCCTGAAGACAGGATCCTAGAGAAAGAGGGGAAGTCCAAGCCATAAGATCCTTAATGGTTGTTTCAACCCATAGACATGCTACACCTCCAGTTTGGTGAGGTGTTGTATTACTCAGGGGCATGTCTTGCCCTGTGGTTGTTCCCTGTGTGTTACTCAGTTGGTATTTTGATAATAGGTTGCAAGACCACCTATCCTCACACCCAGAACTCTTGATATGAACATCACCTTGCAACACTCAACCGCTCAGTGAGGAGAGAAGTCATGCTCACCTTGGCCTGCCAGGAGAATGACACAATCATGGCTTTCATGAGCGACACACAAGAGAGGGGGAGATCTATTTGATCTCCTTTCAATCAACCTTACCTAGATATAATGTCCCTTCTTCCATCTCTCAAAGTGTGGCATTCTATATGCCTATACCTGATTGTTTTCTTAGAGACCTCGAAAGTCTGACATTTTTCAAATGCAATGCCTTACACTTTCCCATGAAGCCATAAGGCCAGATCATGTACCGACAGACTAGGCTAAAATGATCTTCATTATATCCAATCAGGGTGGTTAGGCACTAACTTGGGCTATACTGTTTTGTAGAACAAGGGTACATTCATGGAATGTCTGACCACACCGCAAAGTGGGCAGGCAAACAGGGGTCAGGTGTTAATTTATTTACTTTATTTATTGTGCATTTATAAGGCGCTCATACAACTTGATGTTGTTGATGTTGTAGCAGGGGTCCCGGGAAATGTAATCCTAAAATAACTGATCAATTTGTCTTTCCATCTGAATCAACAGATGCAGGAATGTAAAGGATGTTATGTAGAGTGGAGCTCCCCAAAATCGTTACTGCTACACATTCAAACACACAGACATCTACCAAGCACCCAAGAGAGAACCGATTTAAATCTATGCAAGATGGGGGCATACAGGGACAATTGACAGGGAATCAGGGACAGTGTTGAGAGCAAGAACAACCATGTATGTGTTGCGGCATGAAAGGCCACTTTGTTAGAGATTGCCAATTAACCAAGGCAAACGAATGGTGGCTGGTTTCTGACCCCCACACTGATGTATTAATATCATTAGGGCACCTCACCCCAAAGTACAGTACAGGCAAGTATACAGATTATCTCTGTACTCGTTCTCCTTGGCACAGTTCAAACCATATACTAACTGTCTCTTGTCCTCTTTCCCTCTAGGGGACCAGTGACTTGTATTCCCTACTATCCGTGGTCTCCTTGCATTCCTTACCAAGCAAAGACCTGGTGTTCTCTCCACCTGTCTTTACCCCACGTTGGGGGTACATTCTTCTCATTCCATCTTGGGGTCACCATTCTCTCACCTCGCCTTGAGTCCTGGTTCCTATCACCACAACATAGGGTCTATTTTTTCTCACCCCACATTGAGGTTTTGTATCTCTCACCCCACCTCTGGGTTTGGTTTCTTTCACCCTGCCATGGTGTTTCGTTTCTCTCATCACCCCACCTTGGGGTCTGGTTTCTGTCTGTCTGCCTTGTGCTTGGTTTCTTTCACCCTGCCTTAGGGTCTGCTTTTTCTCACCTCATCTTGGAACCTGCTTTCTCTCCCTGCCCCTAATGGGTGTGAATTGTCTCAACCCACCTTGGGTGCTGGTTTCTTTCATTCCTGACTTGGGGTTTGTTTTCTTTCACCCCACCTTGGCATCTGGTTGGACCTGGCTGCCCGCCTCCCAGTTACCCAGAGCCACTGTGCATCTCTGGTCCATGGACAGGGCTCCTCAGAGATTTTCGGGTTGTTGATCGGCATGCCACCACTTACTTGACTTTGTCTTGGTGTTCTACACCGGGCAGAGCCTGCCCTCTCTTCCTGCAGGCTTCCGGCGAAACATTGTGCCAGATCTTCGGCACACCAGTTGTCTGCTTTGTGAGAGGCGTTTGCTCCTCAATGTCCTTCTGGGCAAGGTCCTTCTGGCTCGTGTCACCCCAGGGACTTTGAGCATTCTGTCGGCTCAGCCACAACTGATTCTGCCATGCTTGGCGTATGCTCCCATTCTCCTGCCACACCTCCCAGGATAAGGACTCAGGGTTTAGGCTGTTCCACAGGTTTCTCATCCCTCTCTCTGTTGAGATTTGATTGGCTCTTTATTGTTCCCTCTGTTAGGGGGTGGGACTAACCACATTCCATGTTTCATGCTAGGACAGAATACACAGAGGGTCAGAGTCATACCAGCCATTTGTACAGAAGTTGTCAAATCATCACACATTTTAACTCCCATGTAGCCAACAAAGATATTGGGATCTTTATTCACGGGAGGATAACTGACATCCATCTCGGGGGATTTCCTGTCCTCTAAGGGGGGATCATGACCAATGGGATCCTGCTTGCCCTTTCCCTTAGGGAGTGTTAAGCTTAGCAGACACACCTCCTTAGTCTCAAAGGGGGTGGCTCCCCCTTGGACAGAGTGGAAATCTCCCTGGATTTGTGAAAACCGGTCTACGTGCCCTGAATCTCACTGGGAAATTTCTGAATGAGAGGTTGTATGAGATTTGCATTCACATCATTTTTATGGGAATAGAAATTACACAATTAACCTTGATCACCTTTCCCATTCTTTTATTAAACAGCTATGACTTTCAAAGAACACCGATTATCAAGAGAAATCATAATGAGGCTCTGCTATGGGTGTCTTCATATCACAGCCAAATGTTATTTCTATGAGAACAGTTTGGGTACAATTTAATGACCAGGTGATTTTTAAAGAATGCCATGATGAATGCACAAAGGTGCTATCTATATTATTGAGAAAGCAACTCAGAAATGTGGTTTAAATTCAATTGAATTGAAATCACACACAATTATGCATGCAGTTAGGTTGCACTGTTTGTTTCCCATTTAAATCAATGTATTTTGAAATCACCCTCCTAAACCAACCCCTTTCTGGGACTTGACAGAAAAATAGCTATAGAGAGCATCTATCATTTCTATTTGGGGAAATCTCATTTTCACTTTGAGAATATGCGTTCAGTTTTAGGTGCACCCAGAACCCTTAAAATTGAAAATGTCCCAGTCAGACAGACCTTCCAGAGCTTATTCCATGGAGGTAGGACTGCCCCAGATTCTATCTTTGCATGTTTCTTTGTGAAAAGAAATCATCCCTTCAGTCCTTAGATGAAACTGTCTCCGATCCTTCCGTCCATACTCATTTTCCCAGGAAGAGGTCTTTTCTGCAGCTTTTCCAATGTCAGAATCCTATCCACTAGCTGCTCATACATTTTAATGTGGCAAATATCCCCATGCTTGTTATTATTATGTCACACCATGTGATTGGCTCAATTCTCATTGGTCTGCCTCATAGGTAGACACTCCTATTAAATGAAATATAATCTGTATTGGTTGATCATAATGTCGAACCTTGTGACCAGGAAAATGTGATGGACAAGTCTGCTCTTAATATTATTGACTGCAGAATGTTTTGTATTGTAATGTTTTGTATTCTTTAATTTCTGGTAGCAACCTGCTACATCAATAATATATTAATTGCTGTACTTCCTTTCTGGGATGCATGTCTGCACATGCAGCATGAACCTGTGCTGTAAATATTAATAAGTGTGTGAATATTAATCATTGTATTAATTACTAACAATTGTAGAGATTGTGAATTTGGTATAAAACCTAAGAAGAGGTTCTTAGCTCCAAAACAAATCCGGCCCCATGTTTGAAAGTGGAATGGTTCCAACGTTATCCAAAATTGTTTCCATACATAACATGTGATTGGAAATATAATTTAAATTTTAAATGATGCTTGGTATCCTATGGAGTTCCAGGCTTAGTTTAGTTTCTGTGGTAATGAAGCTCATGATGCGAGGAGGCTTCTTAGCCATTTATAGAGTGGGCTTCGTATGAGAGATTCATTGTTATATATTCTGTTAGAAAAAAATATGCTGTCTATCTTATGGTAGTTGGATGGTCAACACTCTAAGCACAACAATGTATTCTTTGACATCTGGCCAGGGCCCTTACCCTCTAGTCACTTCAGAAGCTAATCTATGTGAACACAGGAATTTAATTTCTGTTAGTGTAAGAGGATTTGGTCGTTAAAATTACTTGCAAAGGTGAGGGGTGCATATTACTCAGATGGTCTGTTCACAAGGCCCTTTTTAATGGGAATTTAGTGTGTCTTTCATGGTCAAAGCGCACAATAAATCTTTCCACCCTAAAAAGGTTCAAGCTAGTCCCATTGGAATCCAAACTTCTCCTACATGGAAACATGTATGCAAGGATGAAGTAGAGAGAGCTCCTCAGTGATTTCACTGGGACACTAGTCCTCACTGCCCCCAAGCCAACTCATAGCACCTTATGTTTCCACAGGCCTCAAATACGTACTCACTTCTATTGCAATGACAAAATGTAAACTAGTACAAAACACTTTGCTAGGACATGTACATAACATGGTGTATGTAACTCTGAATGCATCCACAATTGGCAATTTAAATAAAACATAGGGCCTCATTACGAGTCCGCCGACCGGACTTAAGGCCACCGGTAAAACCATATCGTCGTCGTTTCCGTGACCGTGCAATCACGACCCATGGACCCGGAAAAACCACCACCACAAACCGCCGCAGCGGAGTTAAGGGATCCGTAGAATGCGACGGCGGCGAAACCACCCAGTTACCGGCAACACGAAACACCATGGGCATCACGAGTACCACAGACATGGAAACACTGCCACAAAAATGGTGGAAAAACTGTGGCCACAGAGGCGGTATCGACGCCACCGCAAACATGACGTTAAACAGTACCAGGTGAGGTGAATTAGGCCACAGGTGCCCCAAATGAGGCCAGCCGGACCCAGCAGGTCACTGGGAGGCTACAAAAGGGCCACAGCCAGGCCAACTCCAAACACAACAATGCAGGCAGCAGCAGCAGCATTGGGACTACTGGGACTATTGAAGGTACAGGCACCAGTGCACATGGTGGCAGCAATGGTGCAGAGGAGGATGAGGCGGAGGAGGCGCAGGTGTCAGTTAGCAAACCCTGCACCCATGCCAAACCCAATTGCGCAGCCGGCACGACCCCGCAGGCAGCCTGCAATACCCCGCATCAGGGCCTCACCCTGGAACCTGACCCCAGGACAGATCCACACATTATACCGCTGGACCGTCCAACAATCATGTACATCACTGCCATGATTGAGGACGACATCAGCAGCCACATTGCCATCTCAACCGCAATCCCCCCCCCCTCCTGAAGGTGGTGTCAGTACTGCATTTCCTAGGCACCGGAACTTATCAGCACACAGTTGGTGAGCTGCATGGGCTCTCACAACCCTTTTTTTCAAAAATATTGGGACAGGTACTGGACGCTCTGCTGCGCCATGTGTCGGAACACATTGCTCTACCCCGTACACTTGCAGAGGTCATTGCAACCAAGGTGGCATTCCATGTGATTGCAGCCATGCCAAATTGCATAGGTGCATTAGACTGCACCCACATAGAGCTGACAGTACCACGTGCAATGGAGATGGTGTACCCCAATATGAAACAGTACCAGTCACTGAATGTACAGATGGTATGTGATGCCGGACTGCTGATTACACTTACACATTGCTGCGCACGTTTTCCGGGGTCAACACATGACTCAATGGTCCTGCGGAATTCCACATTGCCACGCTCCATGGAACGCTATGCTGGACAAAGCACATGGCTATTGGGGGAGTACAACTGCCAATGCATAGGCCCTGTTGAAGTGTGTTGAGTGCCCAGGCAAATGACCTGTGTAAGTGGGCTGCTACAACTGCACATGCATCACCCCCTGGCCCATGTAATGGACGGTCAGCATAACCCACACATCACATATCTGCACATGACTGGTTGCCACAGTACTCACCCTGCCTAAGGAGACATAGGACCAAAACTACCAACAGGCCATACAAGTTGATCCACTCAATTCAGCCACCCACACCTAGGACCACTTCCCCCCCCAAAGCACATGACGGCTGCACATGAGACATCCTGCAACAGCCAAATCATCACAGGCCATGGAATGACTCCCCCATGTGTGCTTGTCATTGCACAGTGCCTTACTTACCAACCACTATCGTGTATAAGGTCCACTTCATATGCACAACAAGTAATAGTGCAATGTCCAAATGCCGCCATCTACGACAATTACCCATGGATGGCAATCACCCGCCCTTCCGACCACGGTTAGGCTCATATGGATGAATGTATGATGACACAATATTGCATTGCATCAGATCGTGAGATGAACCACAAACACTGACATGTCCCACACATTTACATCCCATGTAGGTAATGGTGGATATGCACTCACTCCATGGCTGATGACACCTGTACGGAGGCCAAGGAACAGGCATGAGGAGACGTACAACAGGGCACACGTCCGCACACGTGGCATGATTGAGAGGACATTTGGCCTACTGAAGGCTTGAGCAGATCTGGAGGATCACTGCTCTACCACACAGTAAAGACGGGTAAAATTGTGCTTGTGTGTGCCATGCTGCACAATCTGTGCTTGCGCTGGAACATTCCGCTGCCCCCAGACGCAGAAGATGAAGATGGGGATGGAGATGGGGATGGCGATGGGGATGGGGTGGCAGCACAACCTCCTGGGGTGTGCAAGATGGCCAACAAGCACGGGATACACTCATTCGAATTTACTTTTGAGAGACTGCACATTGACAGCAAAGCATGGCTATGACGATGCCAGTGAATAAATGTTTTTTGTCTGCTGATGAAATGACAGATGTCCACTCATTATGGTAGTTTTCAAAGGTTTTGTATTATCAATTAAAGCTGTAAACCCATTCCCACCCACCACCCAAACCACCCAAATGTTCCCACCCCCAACCAGGCCCCTAACAACTAACCACCTAATGGGCAACCCCCACCACCCCCACCACCCAAACGTTCCCACCCCTCCAACACCCATGGTGTCCCCAAATGTCATGTTGACTGGCATCCCCACATGCCACTATTTCCGGGGGTGCTTTTGCGCAGGTGTGTCCTTGCTGGTGGATCCAGTCAACCGACTTGAACGCCTCCGTGGGCTGGATGGGGTGGTGCTGGCTGAGGTGACTGCCGGTGTAACTATGGGCAAGTGTCCTTGAAACGCCTGCTGGGCTACCAACATTGACTCGGCAATGCTGGACTGCACACTGTTCCCTTCCCTGACATGGCGTGCCAGGGTGAGAATTGTGGCCGCAAATCGGCCAATCGACCAGGTGAACCGACGCACCGACGTGGCATTGCTCTCCCGTTGCAGCCTGGCCTCCTCCCGCTGCAGCCTGGCCTCCTCCTGCTGTTGCATGGCCTCCTCACGCTGCAGCCCGGCCTCCTCCAGCTGTCTTTCCACCAGCTGCGTCAGGGTGGCCTGTTGTTGCTCGATGTGCTGCAATTGTGTACAGAGCTCGCCCATGGATGGAGTTGGGGAGCGCATAAGGCTGTGCAGTTCTGGGGGGCCGAACTGTAGGACATGGATGGGTGACAGGCCATCCATGTTGTCCCCCTCACCCTGTTGTACTGCTTCGGCCTGCATGGCCGGGGCACTCCCATCACTTGATGCAGCCTCCTCAGCTGTGCAGATGGGTTGCGAATCATCATCCGGGGCCAGGGTGGGTGGCTGCATGGGGATGGTGTCGTCTGCTGGTGTGCCTGCTGCAGCTGGTGTGCCTGCTGCAGCCGGTGTGCCTGATGGTGCTAGTGTGCATGCTGCAGCCAGTGTGCCTGCTGCAGCCGGTGTGCCTGCTGTAGCCAGTGCCTGTGTGCCAGAGCAGCTTGCATCATCCTCCTGGACATGAGTGCTGGGTTGTGTGCCTGCAGGTGGCCGCTGCGTAGCCTCTTGTCCATCGTCGCTGTCACTTGTCACGACTGTGGGGATACAGAGGGCATGCGGTTAGTTGTGTGGTGTTACGTAATGTGTCCATCGCATGCATCAAACATCACAATCCATGTCCACTTGCAATTCAACACTTTTGACTATTGATACATACAGGTGGGTGTCTCTGCTTCCAGTCAGGCATGCACTGTGTGAATTTCGAGGGATTGTGCTTTGGGGATGTGATACTCGTCGTTTGGCCAGTCAGTGGGTCCATTTGGTCACTCCTGTCCTGTTTGGGGGGGGGCAGCATTGGGAGTGCGTCTATTGGGTCACTCCTGCCCTGTTGGGGGGGGAGCATTGGGAGTGGGTCCATTGGGTCACTCCTGCCCTGTTTGGGGGTGGGGAGCAGCATTGGGAGTGGGTCCATTGGGTCACTCCTGCCCTGTTGGGGGGGCAGCATTGGGAGTGGGTCCATTGGGTCACTCCTGCCCTGTTTGGGGGGGCAGCATTGGGTGTGGGTCCATTGGGTCACTCCTGCCCTGTTGGGGGGGGGGCATTGGGAGTGGGTCCATTGGGTCACTCCCAATCACACGTATGGCTTTGTACTCTGTGCACTTACCAGCATCTGCAGGTGGGCTCACTCCTGCCTCTGCCTCTCCTATGCCGTGGATGCCTTTGAGGTGCATGACACTGCTGCAGCGCTCCTCCCACGATTGCAGCTTCAGAGGGGATGCAGGGCCTCCACCAGTACAAGTGCTGAGTTGGCGGTGTGCTGTGATGAGGTTGCGCACCCGAAACCTGAGGTCATCCCACCTCTTGTGGCACTCCTTCACTGAGCGTGTGGTCACGCCAACCACTGTGCATTTGCGTGCTGCCTCTGCCCACACCTCCTTGCAGCGTTGCTGAGTAGCGCACCGCTGATCTGCACTAAAGAGCATTTCGTCATGCTCAACAATGTGCTCCACCAATACTGTGAGCTCAGCCTCACTGAAGCGCTGCTTTCTCTGTCTGCGTGCTGCTATCCTGGATACCATGATGGTGTTGGATGGTTTGTCAGTCTCAGGGAGGTGATCTGACCTGTGGTGTCTGAGGATGGCAGTGGATTGTGCTTTTTATAATGGCCGCCTCTCTGTTTCTGTTTTTTTTCCCCGCGGTCATGGTATTTCCGCTTCCGGTGTTTCCGTGTCGGCGGGGGCGTACACGGTTCTAGCGCTGTTTTCTGTGGCGCTAAGTCTGCGTGCGTAGGTGTTTACGTGATGGCAGTGACTCCGTTTCTGCCTCGGTGTGTTGCGCGTGACCCACCTGCCGTAATCGGCCCTTCTTTCCACAACCTTGCGGTTGCGGAAGCGGAGTCACCGTCGACACAGAATCACCGCATTCCAGCAAAGCGGACTCGTAATGCGGCCCAAAGTCTTTTACATATATTTTCTTTTGTATAAACTTTAGAATCTGCATTTAGTTCATTTCTTCCATGTACAGTAAAGAAGTGGGTGAGTGCTTGAAAAACATGAGAAAATCGGATTAAAATCACAGGATGATTTACTTGATTGTTCTCACTTTATAACACAGGCTTTGTTTTCCTGTTAGTTGACTTACATTCCTGTCAAATTTGGGCCTTCATATGTTTGGATGTGCAGTTCCATTGGGTAGTCACAGTTCTCCATGAAAACAGATTGTATTTTTGCCCTGGGAGTTTTAGCATTTGCTGCTGGACACTTAATATTCTTTCTTGCTGAGCACGTTGCCACCATGAGTCAGAGACCTGTTTGTTAGTTTCGGACTCTGCTCTATTTTTCTCTCAGGCTTTCACCAGAGGAATAATCTAGACAAGGAATCCTGGAGCCAACCCAACGCCTGACAACAGACATACAATTTCTTCTAATGGCCATCTAGGCTCAAAATATTTGAGTTCCACAACTCAACGCTGCCCCCAAAACTGCAGTGTTTCTCTTTCAACCACACAGGATTTAGGAATGGAATTCAGCACCAGAAGGTAAGTTGACCACCGGTTTGAGGTTACTGATTTTAAATAGTGATTAGGGTTTTCAAGCACTCCACGCAGTGCACTCTAATTCATATTTTCACGTTATCTGCAGGGTAATCTACAGGGAGCCCTGACGAAGGCGGCATAGAACGTTACAGACTGCCGAAACATGATAGACAAGGGGACCACCTGCCCAGGAGTAAACAGCTCCTGACTCCTTATTAGATATGCTCCCAGGCTTTCACATTAGCTGATGAAAGACCCTGACAATTCACTCTGCACTATATATATGCAGATAAAAGATTTCAATTGTCTCTTCTTCTTCTCTAAGAGGGCCACTCGACCCACAAACTGTGGCAAGTAATAGAGCCATGGGCTCTCCAACTACATGAACAATAAGTGAACTGTGACAGGAGAATATTAGAGAATCAGATTCGGACAAATGTATGGGATGATTCTTATGCGCAATTCACTTTTCCTGATAACGTAGGAATATTGCACAGTTCACAGTACATTGGTACTGGTTCTGCATAACCTTACAATGTACTGTCATGTAATCATTTAATTTGCTTCCTTTGGACTATGTATGCACTTCTTTTATTTCTTTATGTAATTGCTTGCACATTACTTATTTGATTATGTGTTTCAAATATTAGTCATGGTCAGAACATAGTTTATTATTTTTATCTGTTTCCACTGTCAGTCAGGGTCAGAAAATTGATGATCTTGTGATAATTCAATGTGAATAATAAAACTACCTTTGACTTTTAGGTCACTGTCTGGGCAAACAGCACTTATTTGTTCCTACTAACTTTCGCCCATACCCACCCTTATACTGCTTAGTTTTCACTAGATAGCATGTACTCATCTTGTGGTGCTCTAAACCACAACAGGAACCTACGTATCTGTGCCCTGAATCACAGGGCCTGGCAGAGTGCACACACGTGGACAGATCTGGGATCTGCAATTTAGAAGACCCAGCATCAAATTAGGATAGTCTAAGTTTCATGGTCTGTCCTGGAGTGTATTCCTTTTTGCATACACCTAAGTTAACACACAGAGGTACACTTAGATGTTGATGTTCATATAATTGCCCAAGTGCCCGTGGCAGCTTAGGCAAACCCCACATATTTTGTTCTCACTTAAAGTTATTCAAACCTAGTCTTTGGAGCGAAATGTACACAATGTATTTAATTTTATTGTGCATTTGTAAGGCAACTATACAATAAGTAAATTGTGTTTCAAAGCACCCACAGGGAAACAGGGAGGGAATATGAGAGTAAAATTAGATATAACAGTGTAAGATAGGGCTGCCTACTATGCCTGTGACGATTCAGAACGTGCAAGTGCAGAGAGAGAGAAGGGCTGGGGGAATAGGTGGTAAGTGCTAGGTGTATCAGGTGGGAATTGCTAGGAGTGAGCAGCTGTAAGTGCCAATGTGGAGTGGTCAACCACCAATAAATAGGTAAGTGCAGGCCTGTGGTGGCACAGGCCAGTGTGTGCCAAGGCAAAGTGCTGGAGGAGTAGAGGCTGTAGGCGATTGGGTGTTCTCGGCCAAGACTCAGGAGGACACATAAGGGCCGTGGTTACCAATTTCAGCAGCTGTGAGGTTAACACAGGTGGAAAGAAGGGAAGGAGGAGGTGAACATGGAAGCCTTGAAGAGCTTCCGGAATTTGAGGCAATCCGGCTCATGACAAAGAGAAAAGGGGAGGCTGTTCCATAGGAGGGAGCCTGCTGAGGAAAGAGATTGGCCACCAGCTCACTGTTTAGCGAAGCATTTAACACACAGAGAATTGCTGCTGGTGGAACGTAAAGATCTGGAGGGAGAGTATTTAATGAGAGCAAGTTGCAGATAGTGTGGTCGTCGGCCCGAGGCAACTTTGTGGATAATGCAGAGGGATTTGAATTTTATCCTTGCAGCAACCAGGAGCCAGTGGATAATTTCTAGCGCTGGAGACATACGGTCTCTGGCCTTGAGGCCAAAGATAAGTCTCCCGCCCTATTCTGGATTAGCTGGAGGGGTCGTAGCGAGGAAGAAGGTAGATAAAGGAAAGGGCTATTGCAGTTGTCTAGCCTAGATTATCCAGAGCTCTGCAGACATTGAGCTTCTGGGGGAAAGTGAGGAAAGGAAGAATTCCTTTGAGGAGGTGGAGTTGAAGTGGGACATCTTGGCAAGGTCCTGAATGTGAGGTATAAAGGAGAGAGGAGTCGAAGATGACTCCAAGGTTTCTGGCATCAGATGAAGGAGAAGGGGAGACCCCATAACAGATGGCCTGGGTGAGGGAGAGAAAGAGGGAGAGGTAGTCCCAATAGGAAGGATCTCAGTCTTGCTGGCATTGAGGCAGAGGTCATTGGAAGTACACCAGGACTGGATCACAGATAGACAGTCAGGAATGATAGATGAAGTGAGAAGAGGATCAGAGGGAAATTTGAAGAAGAGTTGTGTTTCATCTCCATAACACTGGAAGTTTGGGGAGAAGGTGAAAATGAGGTGTGCAAACGGGGCAAGATAGTGGTTAAAGAGACAAGGAGAAAGGTTGGACGCCTAGGGGATGCCACAGGTGGAGATAGAGGTGGGAGAGGAGAAAGAGCCCAGAATGACCTCAGACGGACAGTCACTGAGGAAGGAGGTCAGCCATTCCAGTGCCCGCTCTGAGATTCCTAGAGTATCCTGGACATGTTTTATGAGGATGGAGTGGCTGACCTTATCAAATTCAGAGGAGAGATCCACTAGAATGAGAACAGCTGGAGAGTTGGAATCAAGAGATGCAAGAAGTTCTGAACAGGTGTTTAGAAGAGCAGTTTATGTGCCTCTGTATGCTCAGAATGAAGATTGATAGACGTGTAGGCAACGCTCAAGTTCAGTGTGCTGGGTCATTTGGGGAAAGACCAGCTTCTCCAAGCGTTTCCCAAGGAAGGGGGTAATAGATATGGGCAGTAGTTGGCTGGACAAGACATGTATACAGAAGCTTTTTTTCAGGAGGGGTGCACAAAGGAGGGCTTGAGGGAGGAGGGGAAGATCCAGTGGCAAAAGAGTGGTTGCAGAGTTCAGCAAGTGCAGGGGCAAAGAGACAATATTTTCCATAATAGTCCTGGAGGAGCAGGGGGAAACCTGCTTGGAGGAGACCTTAATGTAGCGGACAACTCAACTCTAGTGATCTCATCGGGTGTGATAGGGGAGAAGGAGGAAAGAAAGGCAGTGGGTAGAACGGGGGCCATAGGAGGAAGGGGGTGTGTAAGGGGAGAGGGAGAGGGAAGCAAGAGTGCTCAGGATCTCCTTACGTTTTTCCATGAAATGAGTGGCCAGTGAATTGCAGAGGGCCTGCGAGGGAAGAGGCGAGGAGGATACTGCAGAGGGGTTGGCTATTTCCCTGCAGATTTGAAAGATTTCAGCCATGTTGTCAGATGCACCGGAGACACGAGCCTGGATGTGGGCTCTTTTCTTGGTGCGGATGGAAAGTCTGTATTGCCTTTGGAGCAGGCGACAGGCCAGTTTGTTAGAGGTTGATCCTGAGTTCTGCCACTTCCATTCCACAGCTATAAAGTTGTGTTTCAGGGCTGCAAGTTCAGAGTCGTCACCAGGTATTATGCTTGGAGGCATGTTCCAGGCAGATCCTCATGACTGGGGCAAGAGTGACGAGGATATTGGTAATGGAAAGGAGGGGGTTGCTGAGAGAAGAGTCAGAGGGTGAGTCACTAGTGGGGGGACAGGGAGATGAAGATAGATGCAAAGGCAGCAGCTGACACTCAGTTCATCAGACGGATGTTCATGAATAAGGTTGGCAGGGCTGTTGAAGGAGTGGTCAGAGGGCCAAGAGGGCTCAGGGGAGAGGAGGGAGTTGTCAGACCAGGAGTGAGGTGGTCAGTGGAAAGGAGAGTGAAAGATTTGTGTGGATTAGGGCATCAAGAGTGTGTCCAACAGAGTGGGTAGGACCAGAAGGGAGGATGGAGAGGCAGAGTGAGGGGCAAAGGTCACAGAAGGGAGAGGAGTCAAGGTGGATGTTGAAATCACCTACAAGAAGGAGGTTAGAAGTGGTTGCAAGGAGAGAGGAGGAGAAATCACCCCATTCAGAGAGGAACAGCATGGTAGAGCCAGGCGGCCTGTTGATAGTCGCAATGGTCATTGAGGGGGAAGGAGAGATGACCATTTTGCAGACCAGGCTCTCAAAGGAAGAGTACGGCTGAGTGGCTATGAGGGATGAAGGGGCACACTCAGGGAAGATCAGAGCAAGTCCATCACCAGCACGGTTAGGGCAGGGCTTGGAGGTGATCTTATAGCCATCATGGAAAAGGGAGTCAAAAGCAGTAACTGAGCTGGCTTTGCACCACGTCTGACATCAAGGGTATCAAAGTCAATGTCTTCAAGAAGGAGGCAGATGTTGGCAGAGTGTTTGATGACTGAATGAACGTTAAGTGTGACAAGATGCAAGAAGTCTCCACCTTTGAAGGTTTTCCTAGGTGGGGAACACAGGGTATGGTACATCAGTCACTGGTGGAAGGAGTAGAAGGTGTGAGAAGTAAGTTGATGAGGGATGGCAGCGCCAGTCAAAGAAAAGGAGGTCGAGTTGAGAACCTTGAGCCAAGATCGTGCCAGTCAAAGAAACATTAATGATACATCTGGATGATGCAAAGCCCGGCAAGAGGACTTCCCATTTGGTGCCACCATTAATGGGAGAGGATGTGTAAGGTGAGAGTGTAGAGATGAGATAAGGAGTCCATGTATCTAGGAAGGGGACAGAGAAGAGGATATCCTTGAAGACCTGTCTGGAAGTTGCGCTGACATAGGTTTCTTAGCTAGGCCAGGGTTCGTGGCCAGCATGTCTTTTTAATGCTTTTTTCTTCCAGACTTCATCATAGAGGGAGGATAGGTGATAGTGTAGCTGTTAGAGAAGATAGGGGAGATGGTAAGTGCCATAGTGGTGGTAGAGAATAGTTGAAGGAAAGAGGAGTGGCTGCACAACACAGTTCTAGCACAAACTCACCAGGTAGCCTAGTAGTTGCAAAAGGACACAAATGCAATGCAAAATGGGGTGCAAAGATTTTAGAAAACACACACCTAAATTCGAATTTCCAAAAAGGGACACAGAATGCAATGCAAAATGGGGTGCAAAGATGTTAAAAAATACACACCTAAATTTGAATTTCAAGAAAAGGGACACATAAGGGGGCGCTGTTGAGTGGCCATAAAATGGCTGCTGCTTTCCGATCTCCCAGGTGACTGGCTCTAATGTGGTTACAAAGCACCCATTTACAGGGAGTATTGGCAAATTGGACTGCATTTCTATGACTGTATGACCCATTTAACCAAATTTAGGCTGTACGAAATGATTGAACAACAAAAAATTCAGTCAAATGGGACATGCAGTTCCATTTCAGCGAACAAAGGGAAAGGGGGTTGCGGGGGTGTCCCCCACTCCCCTTGCTTGCTATAATTGGAGCAGGGGTTGTGGGGTTGTTCCCCACTTCCAGGACATTGGAAGTGGGGGACATTACATTTTTTAAAAAATCAGTGTAAGGGACCCTGCGGCATCAGTTCTGACCCTCGTTGCAGGGACGGAACTGACGCCGCAGGGTCAGATGTAAAGCGGACAGTGAAACGTAAGTGGGGGGAGGGAGGTGGGGATGTATTTGGGGAGGTGGAGGAAGGGAGGGAGCGGGGGTGGATTGGTATGATTTTGCCCATGGCAAAATCGGGTTTGCAGCAAAATTGACTAAGATCAAATCTGCTGCAAACAATTATGCCATGTTCAAATCATGCCAATCTTTTCCAGGGACCTATACTGGGATCTACTATCAAATACTGGTGTTGGAAGGTGCACACTATGACTATGTGTGCTATCATGTGGATTTGAGCCTGTGGACTATAGATAGAACATGACCTCTTTGCTGCGGCTGATGCGTGAAGGCTCCAGCAGACGAGAAGGCAGACGGCTGATTGCGAGGCATGGCGAGACCTCTGCTGATGACTGTGGCCATTGGAGAGGGGAAAACACTAACTGGACCTCTGTGATCAGGCCCTCGGGCTGGGACCGGTGAAGGCACTTGCTGGCGTCCTGGAGGCTGAGTGGCAGGGACCCGTGTGCATTGACTGTTGAGGGCGGAGCTCCGTGAGACCAAGGATATGATCCTGCTTAGCCTGCCTAGGCCCCACTCATTGCAGGGATACTGAGCACTGCTTGGACACGCACCTGGGCCCTTCAATACTGCAGGGACAGACTGTGCACCTGCTGGCAGTAGGGCGAGATCCTTGCTCCCCCTGGTATTTTGGAGAGTGGTACGTGTTGGAGGACCGGCAAATGAGGTGTGCACTGTGGGCGTTGGGAGATCTTCCGCGGCGGGCCGGCCCAGCATCCTGCTGCATCATAAGACGGGCATCACTTAGCACTGACTGCGGCTACTTTCCCCTTCTCCCCGCTAGACACTGTTTGCTGAGTTTGACCTGTATTGGAGTTAGTGGCTGGCAGAGGGTGGAGATTGCGCAGCTAGAAATACCTCTGTGCTGTTGTTTTTATGCCGGAATGTGCCATGACTGGTGGTGTGCGGGGTCACTGCTTGAGCACCCCCAACCTTCCCTCCACAACTGTACGGGTGTGTGAGTTGTGAAACAACACCTGGAGGACTCGCTTGGGCCGCTAGACTGTGGTAGTGCTGCTGCTACCCACATAAATGCCATCTGGGAGCCCTGCAGTGCCTATACTCACAAATATGACTAAAGGAGGGGGTTGCCAGAGGAGGCAGAACACATTAGATGCATGTACACGACAAGAGAACCCGCTGTGTTTGGAGGTGCATCCTGTGCCCCCTGTGGCACGTGAGGCTGTGAGTTCCGAAACACCAGCTGTTGAGGCCCCCACTCTCACACAATTGATGGAAAGCATGCAAGCCAGTTTCAACTCCATGACAGACAAATCAGATGGCATCACAATAAATATCACCACCCTTAATAGTAAAATGGAATGGACAGAGGCCAAGACACACATCGGCACAGCCGAGGATGATATCCACACCCTTAAATCTCAAATGAAGACAGCAACCACAGAACTGAGGAGAGCTCTGTCCAAGTGTGACGATCTTGAGTCCAGATCTCAGAGGAGAAACATACTTATAGTGGGCCTTCCAGAAATATTTGGGCGGGACCTGATGGAGGTAAGCATGGAGAACCTACTGAAAAAACTGTTGGACATCCAGAGCTTCTCCCCCATGTTTGTTGTTGAATGGGCTAACATAACACCACCTACTAGACCTGCAACGGGGGCACCTCCTAGAGCAGTGATTGCCTTTACAATACTTAACTACCGTGATCGGAATGCCATTATCCATCTTGCCAGAGATGAGGTCCCACTGTGCCATGAGAGTGACAACAAAAAGAAACTTTCTTTTTGAAGTCCAAAAGATCCCCCCCTCCCCATGCAATGGAAGACCCTAGGCTGCAGGCCTCCATGTCATGGGGTGGGGAAGCCCTATGTCTTCAAAAAGAAACAGTATCTTTTTGAAGTCACTCTGCATTCATAAAGAAATTATTTCTGTTATTGTTCGATCCTTAACAGAAATAATTTCTTTATGGAAGTCAAAGTGACTTCAAAAAGAAACAATTTTATTTTTAAGTAATAGGGCTTCCCTCAACCCCATGGGGGGTCATTCCAAGTTGGGCGGTAAGGGATACCGGGGACCGGTAAGGAGACCGGTGCCGGTAATCCCTTACCGCCCAATTTCGAGGTCCCTTAGCGGGACCCGTAAAGGGCGTGTGGTCTGACCAGGGTGCTAATAACAGGCCTGCTATTTGCAAGCCCGTTAAATGGGAATGGGGAATGGTTGGTTCAATGGGGATTTAGCGGTCCCTCCAGGGTTGGAATGCACCGGTAAGTCCCCATTGAACCAGACCGGTGACGGACCCGGTATTGGAGGCAGCCATGGAGCAAATAGCCCCATGGCTACCTCCAATCTCGGAATGAGGCCCCATGATGGGTGTGTGTGTGAGTGTAAGGTGAAAGGGTGCACACTTAAATGTATGGGTGACTGCCTGGGTGTGCCTGCATTGTGAAAGGGTGCACACTTAAATGTATAGGTGGCTGCCTGCGTGAGTGTATGGTGAAAGGGTGCACACTTAAAGGTATGGGTGGGTGCCTGGGTGTGCCTGTATGGTGAAAGGGTGCACACTTAAATGTATGGATGGCTGTGTGTGCATGTGCATATATGAATGGTGGGTGTGCTTGCATTTAGGGGTGCAACAAGACCTACATTTCGGGGGCGCTAACCCTTCAAATGTGGGGAGAGGCGCTAACTTCACGGGCGGGTGAGGAAGGGCAAACTTATTTGTATGCGGCATCTAATTTGTGTACGCATTTTAATGAGACTATTCTAGTGTAACTTCAATGTTACAAGCAGTTAACTCTCTCCTTTAAGGTTGAAAGCTCCCACTTATGGACTGCTGCGCGAATTGAGTGGTCTCCTCTACCCTTCCAATCACTCCCCTGGCATGCAAGTACTAAACCCACATCACGATTTCAATTGCCTAAAAAATGTGAATGCAGGTACTAACAGTGAAATGCTTTATATTAGTAATTGCTGGGCTCTTGTTAACAGCGAAACCCAGGTGCCGTTTAACATCTCTATCCTGTTCTGTCCGGCAACTGCTCTGAAGGTCAGCCAGGTCGAGTCAACATAGCCCAAAATTTCGGGGGGGTGGTGGAGGAGTGATGAATCCCAGTCAACTCAATGGTGTTGCACCACTACTTGTGTTTAATGCCTTGATTACTTATTGGTAATATTCATTACTCATAGCCCTATTCTTCCTCGTCCCAGTACTTGCGTATGAGGCACTCTGCCTCATACACAAGCACTGGGATGAGGTAGATGTACATGGAGGTAATACCTGACTTAGCTTCCTGTAAACTTCATTACTCCTAGTCCCACTCTTCCTCATCTTACCTGTGAGTCAAGGAGCCTCATAAGTAATCTCTGGGACAAGGAAGAGGGACGTGGAGGTCATTCTGGGCTAAGGAGCTGATTTTGGAGGTTGAGGTAGGGGTGGAAGGGAGAGGGGATGTTTATGGGGGGCAGGATTGTCCGACAAATCGTAATGGTTGTGCATGTCCAGGCTAAGCAGGCATGATATGTGGTATTAGCGGCCAGAGAGGCATTTTGGTGCAGCTAGTCTAGTCATTCCTCAGTTTGGTATGACTTTTTTTTTATAACGAGGCATTTCTGATAAAGCAGTCCTGCTAAGTGTAATTACCTGGCCAGACTGGCATTTGGGTGCTGCCAGAATAGTCGTTTCTTACTGGGGCATAGTATATTTTTCTGGGCATCTGTGATAAAATGGTATGATATAAGTCATTTATAATGCACCTGTACACAAGTGTTTCTAGGCGCAACAAGACACGGGAGGAAAGATAGAGGGAGGACAAGATAAACAATCTTACTAGGCCTTGAGTCATTCAGATCGTGCAGGTGCGAGAATGAGACGTGTAAGGGAGAGGGGAGGGAAAAGCATGGCAGCAATGCTCTGAGTAAGTGCAGCCAAGGTAGTGTAGCTTTGGGTAGTGCAAGGCGAACAAGGGACTGTAGGTTTACAGTTACAGCCCCTAAGTGCGTGGTAGTCACAGAGGCAGTGTGTGGGTGACTGATCAAGAAAGAGTCTGGACATAGTGAGTGTAGCCCAGCAACCAGTCGGTACAGCAGACAGATAGGCCAGCAGGGGAGGGAGAGAGAGAAAGCAGAGAAGAAGAGGAATTTTTGAGCTGCTTCTGGATCTTCAGATGGTCCGGTTCAAGTTTGAGAGGGGCAGGGAGGCCTTTCCAGAGGGAGGCACCTGCATAGGAGAGAGATCTATCCCCCACTCTCTGTCTGGGGAAGCGTCTAACCCATAGAGAGTTCGAGGTAGCTGAGGGAAGGGCTTGAGAAGGAAGGTATTTTGGAAGAGAGCATTGGATGTAGTGTGGGACCGGGCCCAGAAAGCTTTGTGGACAATGCAAAGGGTCTTGAACTTGATCCTTGCAGCAACCGGGATCGAGTGGAGAGATTTCAGGGCTGGAGAGATATGATCCCTTGCCTTGAGGCTAAGGATAGGTCTTGCAGTCCTGTTCTGGATTAGTTGCAGAGGGCAGAGAGTAGAGGAAGGCAGGTTAAGAAAGAGGCTGTTTCAGTAGTCCAGCCTAGAGAGAGCCAGGGCTCTGGAGACAGTGAGCTTCTGGGGGAAAGTGAGAAAGGGAAGAGTCCCTTTGAGGAGGAGAAGCTGGTAGTGGGACTTATTGGCGATGTCTGAGATGTGAGGAGAGAAAGAGTGAGTGGAGTCAAAAATGACAACAACGTTTTTTACCTCGCAAGAAGGCAAAGGAAGAGGGCCCAAGGCGGGCAGCCAGAGTACAAGAGGGAAAGCAGGGGTCCCAATGAGAAGGATCTCTATCTTACTGGCATTAAGGGAGAGATCGGTGGATGTGCACCAATCCTGAATTGCGGATAGACAGTCAGGAATGAGAGAGAGAGAGAGAGAGAGAGAGAGAGAGAGAGGAGAGGAGTCTGAGGGGAGCCTGAAGGAAAGCTGAGTTTCATCTGCATAAGAGGAGAAGGTAGAGATCAGGTGGTCCAAAGAGGCCTAGAAGAGGTTGAAAAACCAGGCTGAGACGATGGAGCCCTGAGGAACGCCACAGGTATAGAGAGATGTGGCGGAGAGAAAGGGACCAAGTTGCCCCTGGGTGGGGCAGTCCAATAGGAAGGAGGTCAGCCACTCAAGGGCCTGATCCGTGAAGTCCAGGTTTTCATGGAGTCGATTGACCTGGATGGCCTGGTTGACCGTGTCGAAAGCAGAGGAAATATCAAGGAGGATTAGTACAGACGGAATGCTGTAATCAAGGTTAGAGAGCAGATCTTCACGGGTGTTCAGAAAAACAGTTTCCATGCCTCTGGCAGCTCTGAACCCAGACTTATGGTCATGGAGACAACCAACCGATTCAATGTGGAGAGTAAGTTGTAAGATGGGCAGTGTTTTCCAACAGTTTGTCCAGGAAAGTGGTCATGGGGATTGGGTGATAGTTTTCCAGGCAGGCAGGACAGGCAGATGGCTTCTTGAAGAGTGGGTGCACAAGGGAGTGCTTAAGGGGAGAGGGGAACGTTCCAGTATGAAAGAGTGATTACAAAAATCAGCCAAGGCTGGAGCGAGGGTGTCAATATGGTCCTTGATGGTTCAGGAGCAGGGGAGCACCTGTTTGGACAACACTTTCATAGACTTGTCTAGAAACCTCATCAGTTATTGTCAGAGAGAAAGAGGAGAAAGGAGGAATAGAAGTAGAGCTGGCCAAAGGGGGGCCAAGAGATGAAGAGGGAGGGGAAGAGGAGATGGGGGGACAGGATTTCCTGGGTTTTAGCAGAGAAGTGAGAGAACAGAGCCAAACAGAGGGCCTGGGAGTGAACATGAGATGTAAAGACCGCAAAAGGATTGACCAGTTACTTGCAGATTTTAAAGAGTTTGGCCATGTTGTTAGAGGCCACAGAGATGCAGGCTTGAATGTATGTTCTCTTCTTGATGAATGTTATTGCTTCGACTGGCATTTTGGGCAACCACTCTATGTATGTCTGGCCTGGCATGCTTTACTGTAATGTTATCACATGTCTACACTGGTCTACATTGTGCAGCCATTTGGATATGTTTTCATTGTGGCATAGCATTTTTAATAGCAAAGCATTAAAGTTCCTGTGCACTGTTGGTGACTTGCATGTATTGGATTGGTGTTAACCTACAAAACCATTGCAAACACTGTGGCTTTTTAGCCAGTTTTTCTCAGAAAGTGTGCTGTATATTGCATTGAAACACATATTTATATCTTTCTCTTAGTGCAGTGTGTGGCATACCCCTTCAACAGCACATTTGTGCATATTGTGCAAGTGTGATAATCTAGGCCAGCCCAGACTGTGGCGCGACCTGTGATTTGTTGCTGAGTTGGGGGGGCCCTCAGCATGGCTCGCAGGGGGGCCCACATTTTGTGTTACGCCACTCGCCCCGTGCCTGCGCATAATGAACGTGCCCAGACTGGGGAACAAACAAACTGCATGTGCCTCAGCCTTCGTTTTTCAGAACGAAGGAGAAGCCAGGCAGCGACGCGTGCTGCAGTGACTCTGTCCACGTGACAGCGTGTGTGTTATCGAGTGAGAACAGGCTGAGCAGGCAACATCTACCGTAAGGTAAATCAGTCAAGTTCCCCCCCTCCTCTCCCAGGTTCAGGGCACCATGGGGAGGGAATGTGCGGCTGCGCCAATGTCAGATATAGTTTCTAAACACGCGCAGCGTTTTGCAAAACTGATCAGGGAATCCTGGCCTCTTAAGTAAACATTAAGAGGCCAGGATTCCCTTATCAGTTTGCAACGTGCCACGCGTGTTTATAAACTGCATATCTGACGATGGCAGTGGATTTATTTAGGGTGAATTTAATGTGCCAATGTCAGATATACATTTTCAAAACATGCGCGGCACATTGCAAAATTCATTAGGGAATCCTGGCCTCTTAATGTTTCTCTGGTGGGTAAATTGGCATTACTTAAAATGAAAAAAAGCAAGGGGGGGTTCTGGGAGTCTCTCTGCCAGACATTAGCCCTGGTTGCGAGAGCCTTAACCAGATTCTTTAGCTCATTATCTTTCATAGAGGTGAAATATCCCAAACATATCAGTCTTTGTCCTGCCCAAGGGCAGTCCAGCACCAAAATGCTGGGCAATTCTCCTCTGAACAAGAGTACCAACAGCAACCCCAGACACATGATTCGGTCTGGTTGGACCTCATCAGAAGGGTGGAGCTGTGCCTCTCTAAGAATAGTGAGCAAGGGGTCCATGTCTGGATTCCCCTAGTAACTTACGGTGAGACCCAAAGTTACTTAAATGTGCAAAAAACAAGGGTGGGGGGTCCTGGGAGTCTCTCTGCAAGAAATTAGTCCTGTTTGCAAGAGCCTTACCCAGATTCTTTAGCTCACTACCTTTCACAGAGGCGAAATATCCCAAACATATCAGTCTTTGTCCTGCCGAGATGCAGTCCAGCACCGAAATGTTAGGTTATTCTCATCTGAACTAGAGTGCCAACAGCAACCCTAAACACCTGGTTTGGTCTGGTTGGACCTCATCAGTAGGGTGGAGTTGTGCCTCTCTAAGAATAGGGAGCAAGGGGTCCACGTCTGGATTCCACTAGTAACTTACGGTGAGACCCAAAGTTACTTAAATGTGCAAAAAACAAGGGTGGGGGGTCCTGGGAGTCTCTCTGCCAGACATTAGACACTACTCCTCACTGATGACGCTCAACAAGGCTGAACAGTGCAGAATGGATGTGACCTAGCAGTTCAGGCTAGACTACACCTTTGGAGGTGGGACCAATCCTGATTTGCATATGGTCTTTCCCCTTTTGTAATGGCTTGGCAGGTGAAGAACGATGGTCTGGAGGGTTGCCCAGAACAATGCCAGAGGTTATGATTTATTCAAAACCTTCCAGCCATCACCTCTTTTGTTTTGCTATTGTTACCCCGAGTGGGACGGGTGTGGCCTGATGTGGGTCCTGTGCCTGCTGGGCCTAGAGACCCAAGCTACTCCTCACTGATGACGCCCAACAAGGCTGAAAAATGTCTGGGAATGCTTGTGGTCTTGTGCAGAATGGATGTGACCTAGCAGTTCAGGCTAGACTGCCCCTTTGGGGGTCAGACCAATCCTGATTTGCAAATGGTCTTTCCCCTTGTGTAATGGCTTAGCAGGCAAAGAAGGATGGTCTGGAGTGTTGCCCAGAGCAATGCCAGAGGTTAAGATTCATTCTAAACCTTCCAGCCATCACCTCTTTTGTTTTGCTATTACTTAAAATGGTACACGTTCATGAATGTACCTATATGGCCTGGCAAACAATATTTAACAGATATGCAAAAATGCTGTTCCAGTTTCTGCGGCATGATGGTGCTGTGCAGAAAAATGGGCAGCCATATGATAAGGGAGGTTTTTATGCACTGGATCTACTCGCAAACTGGCAAGCAGCTCGAGCACAATTTGCCACATACTGGTACTGGAGTGGGGAGGCACTGCTACATGTTAAATTGGAAAGGTTTGCTGCAGATTGCCTGGAAATGAAAAAACTGATGCTTGATAGTACGTGCGGAGATGAGTGTCCATATGACCATGTTTGCATTACACTACGGGCCTGGAGGTGTATTTTCAGCAGAATGGATGGCTGTAACCCCGTCCTATCACTGGTTGCCCCCATGGAGGTTCCCACATCTCCCCTCTATGATGGACATTGCTATTCAGAGAGCCGATGGGAGGAGCTGGGGTATTATGCAAAATGACACTTGTTCCCTGTCAGGAAATTCCTGATGATGAAGGGGATGCAAGGAAACTCCCTACCACATGACATAAGAGAACCCCAGCCCTTCGCGAAATTCAGGCAGAATTTGACCAAGTGGCTGAGAGCCAATGACATCTAACTAATCTGACCTGCTTGACCTGACTGTCCCTACTGGCGATCCACCTGCATGCCCCAGCTCTGATACCTCGGTCTGTATTTTACACCATTGTATATTACTGTACGTATTCCACTGTATATTACCTCCACATTGTTAAGTATTCCTGTACCCTTATCACCTCTTGTCTGGACCTAGCTCCAGCCCTGCTCATTCTTGCTTATTGTATACTGTACTATGACCATGCACATATACCTGTACATATCTTATTTATTGTAAAATGTACTATGATTATGTAGATGTATCTGTAACAAACTTGAGCATATTCTTGTCCTGTGCGCCCTGATGCTCCAGGGCTTGGCGCGCCTTACAAATAAATAAACTAAACTAAACTAAAGACGACACAGTGATGCAGCAGTGACACTGCGACAATACTTTAGAGTGCGGGCCGTTTTACAAAATAGATGGGAATCCTATCCAGATGAACCCTCAGAGTGCAGAATAATAGCTTACATTTCCAACTCTAGTGGATGCCGGCATGTACTCGTCACCCTATGTAAAGAGATACTGTTGGGGACCCCAATATGGCAAGACCCATTGCGTGGGAAGTGGGGGATCATGCTGAATCGAACACTTACAGATGTACAGTGGTTGGTGATGTGCAGATTCAGTACTATGGTCTCTATGAATGCGCAAATCAAACTCATCCAATATAAGATTCTGCACATGCTGCACTATACACTGCATAAGCTTAGGTAAAAACATCCTTATTGTATGGAGTGGTGTTCCAGATGCGCGTCAACAGAAGCCGTATGCATACATCTATGTTGGGGCCGCCCAAATCGATGGCATTTCTGGGACCGAATATGTACGGTACTGTCTGAAATTGCTGGGATCCACCTGAATGTCACTCCAATGTCTGCACTGTTTGGTTTTTGGCAAGGACCATTTGACAAAAGAATTAGATCTTTACTGAATGAGGGCTGTATGGTGGCAAAGAGATGCATCTTAAGACATTGGAAATCCCACAACCATCCTATGGTGAACGAGTGGATGAAAGACTGGTTCAACGAATGTGAGGACCTATAGGTGTCAGCGCAACCACAAACATTGCAGCCTAAAGATATATCATTACGACCCTGGCGTCAAGGGTTTAACAGCGCCGTAAAAGGTGTTGGCGCTGTTAAACCCTTAACGCTTGATTAAGAGGTCCCTTTGCGTGACCCGACCTTAATGGCTGGTTTTACCAGCCGTTAAAGTAGGCTGCCGCAGAGGGACCTTGGTGCTAATTACGGTACTGCAATTTGCGGTACCGTACTTAGCGCCTTCCCCAGTCCCATTGAGCCCTATGGGGCGAAAATGGGAATGGGGAAGGGCCATGGTAAAATGGGGAAATACCGCCCCGCCTACCTTGGAATGGGGCGGTATTTCCCCATTCCACCATGGCGGACTCGTTACAACACCGCCACCAACCATGGTGCTAATAGCGCAATGGTTTAGCGCCGGGGTTGTAATGAGGTCCATGGTCTGGTTTCAGGGCATACTTAGCTAAAGACTGACTGTTTCAATAGTGCTTGAGTAAGTAAGTTCAGGCATCGCTCACTGGTAGTTCTGCAGAGATCGTAGAGGTGCAGGGGCCCATGTCTGTCAGGTAGCAGGCGGTATGTCAGGAGGCTGCTTCATAGTTTGAAGAGGGGGAGAAAAAGGTGGGGACCCTCTGAGCCCTCCTCGGCCAGGACAGGCTCTGACAGGGGCTCTAGTGTTGGACCTTGGGAAGGGGGCCGGCAAAACCTGCCGGCTCTGTGATTGTCTTGTTTTGGCCACAGCCTAGCCAATAGGGGTAGCTGTGCCGCTAGTGGGGGAGGCACACCTCCAGGTCAGATGGTGTTGCTACCCAGCAACCCAGAACGATGCAGAAGCAAGGGCTGCCACAGTGATGAAAAGAAATAGCAGCCTCTCACACAGCATATAGGGGTCCCCAGCAAGCTCAGCATGCTGCAGCAACATTTCTTTTCAAAATAAAAAGATGATTTTTTCTTTTTTTTATAAAAATGCTTTATGATCTCCAGACAGTGGTGCATACCTGCAGGATGGTTGAATAGTCCCTTCTGGAGGCTTGTTGGTGGTTTCCTCTCTCTATAAAGGCACACCAGTGTTGTTGCACCTCCCCTTCAACCCCATATTGTTCCTCAGATGGTTTAATTTGTGGTACTATCCACTCCATGCTGTCTCTCATGGTGTGACAGGTTTCCCCCTTCTCACCTGTCTGTGTTGTTTGTTGGAGTTCTTCGATGGAGTCTTCTTTCGCACAGTTCGGGTCTTGTATAACCCTGTGCGTATGTCCTCGGGTTCCAGCGTGCATTCAGCGTCCCATCTCCTGGGAACGTTCAGATGTCCGGGAAAAGTCCAGGAAACGGCAGAGAGTGCACTCGGGAATGAGTGCACGGAGATCCGGGATGCAACAGAGGACAAAAAAGGGGAGGAATGGAGGAGGAGGAATTTAGGGGGTCCGGAACCAGTATTCAAAGGAATTAGCAAAAGCGAACTATGGCAGCACAAGTCTAGCCACTGCAAGCAGTAGCGTTGAGACGCGCAGGGCCGCAGGGCGTGTCAGCTTTATAGAACGTAGAGTGTACGACACGGAAACTGGTAAACAGCTTTCCGTGTTCGTCAGCCATGTTGGGAGTACTGCTGAGTGCAAGCCCCTATGGGTCAGGGACCAGGAAGTCCAGAAAGGATGCGTCCGATAGTTCATGACACATGGAGGCAAGTGACTAGTGAAGATTTCATTGGCTAAAATAATGCAATGCATTCTTTTAGCGCCTTTACCTTTTCAATAAGGCAGGCTCCATGCCATGTATCCAGGGCTGCCCATTACAAAAGGTGGCACCTATTCAATTACTTTCTTGGTGCAATATTTCTCCAAACAGTTCAATCATATGTGTAATTTTTGTAGAAGCAGTGCAGCTTTTCAGATGTCTCTTGTTTGAATTCAATCAGTCTACATTTGCCTTTAACACTCCCCACACAGCCAGTTATATGGGATTGACCTGGCTTACCTAACATAATGATTTGAGGAATGCCTTGGCTTACCCAACATAACCAGTCATTAACTGGCCTTTGTGACAGGCATATCTCATCTCTGAGTATTTTCCCAAAATGACTAACAAAGCATGCCTCCTTTAGGAACCATAAATATTCATCAAGTTTCCGTAGATGATTCACTTCCCCTGTATTATCAAAACTTTGAGGATATTTCTTTTCCTATTAGAACGCAACAAGTGCCCCCACATTGGTGTTGTGATTGCCTCATCAATATCTTGAGCTATAAGCCAATTACTGATGGGCTGCTATATCTTTCCTCTGTACAATAAGAGACCAGAAAACGTGGACGATGCCCTAGAGAAAGTGTTCAATCAGCATCCAGTCTCTTCAGCAGTAGGACTACTATTTTTCATCCAAAAGAGAACAGGGCACATACGTGCATGTGTTGACTACAGGGAACTGAATAGCATCATGGGCTGACACACCCTGCTTACCCCACCTTACCTGAGACTCAGTCATCTGCTCCCCACTTTCCCCTCCCCTGGTCATTTGTAGATGCTTTGCTGCCATTTGCCCACTCTCACCTTCCCCTGCAAGCTCCATGCTGCCCCTTTCTCTGTTTCCCTCACTGTGTTCTTCCTCTTATGATTGTAAAGTGATCTGCTGCTTCCTGAAGCTAAGTCCACACGCAATAAATACTCTAATAATAATAATAATAATAATGACAAACTATATCCTGTTGCTTTCATTCAGAACCTCAAGTAGGCAATGGGCAATGGTTCACTAAACTGGACTTAAAATGTGTGTACAACCTGAAAACATAAAGAAGGGGGACAAGTGCAAAACTGCCTTTAAAATGAAATTCAAAAGAATAATAGGTCATGCCATTTGGGTCATATAACAGACCACCCACATTTCAAGATTTCGTTTCTGACATGCTGCATGACATCAGTCACATCTTTCAGCTTTATATTTAGACAACGACTTGATTTACTCTTCTGACTTGCAAGATTGGTCCCGACAAAAGATCAGCATTCATTGCCAGTCCTCCCTGGGCAGCCTCTGCCCGGCAGACCCACCGGCTAAGGACCCAAGGCAAAGGACGGCTCCTACAGCGACGGATCCAGGTCGTATCTGCAGGTTTTCACAGGAGAAGCAAGAAGCCAACAATAAGTAAGTATGGGAAGGGCAGGGCTAGAAGCAATCACTTCACGCCATTCTACCCAACCACACATCTAACAAAGCGTCACCACTGTAAACTCGTTATATCTGTAACATATTTTGCAACTGGAATCTCTGTCCTATCCATGTAAGAGTTGCATTTAGAATTGCGCCCAATAGCCTCTCTGTGAAAGTTGAATTTAGGAAAGTGTTCTGTGAAAATTGCTTTTAGAAGTGTGCCCAATTAACCTCTTTGTGAAAGTTGCATTTAGAAGTGTTCCCAATAGCCTCTCTGTGAAAGTTGAATTTAGAAGTATGCCCAATAGCCTCTCTGTGAAAATTGAATTTAGGAAACTGTTCTGTGAAAGTCGCTTTTAGAAGTGTCCCCAACAGCCTTTCTGTGAAAGTGGCATTTAGAAAAGTGTCTGTGAAAGTGGCATTTAGGAAAGTGTTCTGTTAAAGTTGCATTTAGAAAATGTTCTATGAAAGTTGCTTTTAGAAGTGTCCCCAACAGCCTTTCTGTGAAAGTGGCATTTAGAAAAGTGTCTGTCAAAGTTGCATTTAGAAAAGTGTTCTGTGAAAGTTGCACTTAGAAAGTGTTCTGTGAAAGTTGCTTTAAAAGTGCTCCAATAGCCTCTCTGTGAAAGCTGCATTTTAGAAGTGTTCCCAGTAAGCCTTTCTGTGAAAGTTGCATTTAGACGTGTTCCCAGTAGCCTCTCTGTGAATCTACAAGTGTTCCCAATAGACTCTCTGAAAGTTGAATTTAGAAGTGTCCCCAATAGCACCTCTATGAATTTAGAAGTGTTCCCAATGTCGTCCCTGTGAAAGTGGTATTTAGAAGTGTTCCCAATAGCCTCTCTTTGAAAGCTTCACTAAATCTATTCTCAATAGCCTCTCTGTGAAAGTTGCATTTTAGAAAGTGTTCCCTGTAGCCTCGCTATGAATTTAGAAGTGCACCCAATAGCCTCTCTGTGAAGTTGCATTTACAAGTGTACCCAATAGCCACTCTGGAAAGTTGAATTTAGAAGTGCGCCCAAATAGTCTCTCTTTGAAAATTGCATTTAGAAGTGTTCCCAATAGCCACTCTATGAATTTAGAAGTGTTCCCAATAGCCACTCTATGAATTTAGAAGTGTTCCCAATAGCCACTCTATGAATTTAGAAGTGCGCCCAAAAGCCTCTCAGTGAAAGTTGCATTTAGAAGTGTTCCCAATAGCCACTCTGGAAACTTGAATTTAGAAGTGTGCCCAATAGCCTCTCTGTGAAAGCTGCATTTAGAAGTGTTCCCAATAGCCACTCTGAAAGTCGCATTTAGAAGTGTGCCCAATATCCTTTCTGAGAAAGCTGCATTTAGAAGTGTTCCCAATTGCCTATCTATGAAAGTTGCATTTAGAAGTGTTCCCATTAGCCTCTCTGAGAAGTTGAATTTAGAAGTGTTCCCAATAGCTACCCTGAAAGTGGAATTTAGAAGTGTGCCCAATAGCCCCTTTGTAAAAGTGGCATTTAGGAAAGTGTTCTGTGAAAGTCGCTTTTAGAAGTGCTCCCAATAACCCCTCTGTGAAAGTGGCATTTAGGAAAGTGTTCTGTGAAAGTTGCATTTAGAAAAGTGTTCTGTGAAAGTTGCACTTAGAAAGTGTTCTGTGAAAGTTGCTTTAAAAGTGCTCCCAATAGCCTCTCTGTGAAAGCTGCGTTTTAGAAGTGTTCCCAGTAGCCTTTCTGTGAAAGTTGCATTTTAGAAGTGTTCGCAGTAGCCTCTCTGTGAATCTAGAAGTGCTCCCAATAGCCATTCTGGAAAGTTGAATTTAGAAGTTTGCCCAACAACCTTTCTGTGAAAAGCCGAATTTAGAAATGTGTGAAGGTTTAATTTAATTGTGGACCCAATAAACTCTCTGTGAAAACTGAATTAGAAGCGTGCCAAACAGCTTCCATGTAAAAGTTGAATGTACAAGTGTGCCCAGTACACTCTCCGCGAAAGTGGAATCTAGAAGTGTGCCGAATATCCTTATAGTATAACACAATGCCGGACCGAACCGACTTGTCGGGGGGAAATTCTGCCGGGGTCGGCCGGGCCGTCCGCAGACCTCCGGGCAGGGAGGCCCCAACTCCTCCCGTATATCCCAAAAGAGATAGAGTATGAGACACACGCAAGAAGCAAGGTGACTCTGCTGTTTATTAGACAAAACGGCAGGGATGGGTCAAGGAGCGTACGCGTCCGTCCTGACACACACACAATCGCGGGGCTCGCAGGCCCCTTTTTACCTTAGTATGACGCGTTACTTGCGTCACTTGGAAAGTTTTAGCAAAAACCTATCTCCACTCTGGATTGGTAACTCGAGTGGTAGGGTTAGTATAGCGCACATATAGAGAACGGTGTTATTGGTTGAGAGTTAGTCAGGTGGTATACCTGGGCTGTCCCTTCAATTTGATACATGAAAATTGTTACATGAAGACCTCTGAGGATTGGTCAGTGTGAATGGCGTCAGTGATAAGAACCCCAAGTTTTAATTGGTCCGCTCGCGAGCCTCCCAGTCTGGGACTATCGCTGTTCCCAGCTCGCGGTGCGCCTGTCATTTGCAACAATGTTTTAATATGGGTAGGTGTAAACAATGTGAGGATTTATTCATATGTTGGGAGGTCGAATACTCCCACTGCTGCAGATGTCCAAATGAGTCTTTTAATTGTATCTGCCTGTGTCTCGAAACGTGGGATTCAGGCGTCTCCTTCCTCCTGGGCTTGGCATCTTGTCAGGTTTGACTTTGTCACGTGAGGTGGGACCGTGTTTGAGGCAAAATTCAACACAATTAATATTGTTTTTCCTACTGTGTGCCTGGTTTATCTTGCAGGTGCGACCTTGGCGTTGGCTTGCAGCGTGTGAGATTGCAACATCGTGCCCTTGGCGGTGTGCTTTCGCCGGGCTCATTTTGCAGGGTCAGCAACCCAGTTCTTGCTCATTCAATGTTCATGGAAGCTTTTGCCTGCGGCCTACTTGGGCCTGGTGCATAGGTGGGGCCGTTTGATGCATAGCGCTTTAGGTTACGGTATCATATTGCTTTGTCCTCAGTATCGTGTCCCCATTATATTCTTCATTATGGTACATGGCTCTTTAGAAGAAGCGTGAGCAAGCCTTTTTTATATAAGTTCATGATGCGTCCTGCGTTTCTGCATTTTGAAAGCCTATGTGGAAAATAATAAAGATGTACGTCCGTGAGTATGTCTGTCGCCTACGTCATAGCACTGAGTATATTCTTCGTGTAGATTGGTGCAGGAGTGTCCGGTGTGTATATTTGCACAGGTGTGCTGACCGTTGGCTAAGTCGTCATGGCATCTCTAACGACGTGTAGGTTTAGTCGAGTTGGTCCGTGCCGCAGGTGTCGGCATGGACAGGGCGGGCTGTTGGGCAGGTAGATGGGCACATCCGTATGTTCCTGTACCAGGGTATTTGGTCGTCCGGTAGATAGGCAAACTCCTCTCGTGGCGGGTGTCTGGGCCGTGATCCTCTAGGCCAAGCGCGAGAGGGGAAGGGCGGGAGCCTGTTCTTCGATTCTCCCACTTCAGTCCCCCCTCTGGTCGACTTGTCGACCACAAACATATCCTTTTCTTTATCTCCTCTTACTCTCCATATTTTAGTTATTCCTCCCAAATGTCCATAGTGGTTAACATGGTCTTCGAATGACCAATACATATATTCACATGTTCCTCCAGGAGTGCAGTATACCCATTTCCCTAGGTAGCTCCTTGGGTTTCTTGGGTTTTCGAGTTTTACAGATGGTGGGTCCAGGTGGTTGGTGATGATCTGGTTGCGCAACTTCTCCCTCTCTTTTATTATTGTACCTGTGTGTTGGCCGTCATCTGTTGGCATCAAGAGGTGTATACCAACCATTTCGATCATCTCGTTTGTGGTGCGTGCCTTCCGGGCCTTCCAAAATCTTATTATGATCAGTGCAGCTCCAGCCAAGATAGTGCATCCAACTATAATCTTCAGTCCATCTGACAGCCAGGATGGCATCCATGACCATAATATTGAAAACCAGCTCTCATCCTTTTTCACACCTTTACTTTCATCCATCATTTTTGAGTGCATCTGGGCCAATTGTGACACAGCTTCCGTGAGGGTACCATTGTCAGCATCGTTAGCAGGAATGAATGTGCAGCATGCTTGTCCTATCTTTGCGCAAACTCCTCCTTCCATTGCTGTGAGGAGGTCCAGTACATATCTGTTCTGTAGTGCAACCATTCTTACTGCTCGCAATTCCTCTTTTATTGCATTGAATCCATTTACTGTAGAGTTGATTGTCATCATTAGTTCCCACCTAGTTATCTGGAGCCATTTTGCGTTTGCGTAAGCCTGCAGTCCAGGATGTATTATTGAGGAGAAGAACATAGCTGCTCTGCTGAATAGTCTGTGTTCCGGCAGTATTGAGGTCAGTGCTGTTTCCGACCTTCCCCACAGGTAATTTCCTGTCAGAGGTTCTCCTTGTCTTTTCCTTCTGTTGAGGACAGTGTTGTTGCCGTTGTGTCGGTTCTCTGATCCTTTTCGAGGCTGTGCAGATCTCTTCTTCCTTTTGTTTCCTTCATCCATCTTGGGGAAATTCGCCATGTTCACATGCTTCTGGGGTACTACTAGTGATGGTACATTAACGTGTACTATAGTGCATACACCATTCCACAAAGGGGGCAGTGTGTGATACGCCTTGTCTCCACAGGCCCAGTAATGGTCCATTACCACTGCTGTTCCTGCTCCCCCCTCAGGTAACTCCATCACGCTTTCACAGTTGGTGTTGTATCCTACATCCACCTCTCCTTTATGTTGGTAGCATACCTTAGGCGCAGTTAACAGCAATATTGTTATTGGGTCTTCATCCTTCTCCATCCACGTAAGCATGGGTACGTACTTGACCCAAGTCATCCAACATCTGTGGTTATGTCCATCAATAGTTGAAATATTTTCTCTTGTTATCATGTTGCTGCCAACCACTCCTATGTCCCATTTGTTTTCCATGTACACCTTCCCTGTTATTATCATCAGTGGTCTTTCCCAACATCCGTTTTTACCAGGGACTTCAGCGGCGTACCAATCACATGGTAGGTACTGCAGTGTTACCTTCTTTGTTTCTCCTTTTTCAGGACCACTTGTTATGTATCTGAATCCTTCAGCATGTAGACTGCTCTTGTGGTAACTCAAATACGTCTTAAGGAAGTTGTTTTCATATGGATATGTATCTCGTGTTTTCCACACCAGATGCACAACTGTCCCTTGAAATCTTCCTTTCGTCTGGAACAGTGCCAGGTATATTATACATCGTGCTATTTTTCCATCTATCTCCGTAGCAACAAATGTTCGAGAAGCACTCATGGCGTATGGGATCAATGAGCAAACGTAGCAGCTGTCTTCTGTTGTCTGCCTGCCTATTTTGGTCATGTGTTGGTACCACATGTTGTTAGAGACGTGTGCTGAATCTTGTACATAGTTGTCAATGCCTTTATTATCTGAGTATGTCCTGCGTTTGACTCTATTTTCCTGGTGTGGGGTTTTACTAGTACCACCTGACGTAACACCTGTTGCAGCTGGGGGTGGGGGTATATTAGGTTTGGGTACAGCAATAATATCAACAGCATAGCTGTACTGCCATACAGAGGCAGCCAAGAACCCGGTGATCATTAATTAAAATCCCTATCAATTTTATTACAAATGCTAATTTCACCGACATTTTGCTCTTACCTTGCTGCAGTCCGGCAGCTTATTTTTGCGACGTTACAGTTGCCTGCCTGAAAATTCTTAATATGCTAGTTATTGAGGTTAGTTATTGTTATTAAGCTCTCCCTATCAAGTAGTCATTCAGTGCCCAGGCGAAGAGCTGTTCCCACGCCAATCTAAGCGACCTATCTCTTAGGGCAGGCAAGCATGGTTGGAGGTGGGGCATTGAATGTTCTATGGCCAAGAGGAATGCTGTGTAGTAGGCACGTACCCTCCTTCCTTTCAGGTACGTTGGCCGTTTTATTTCATATACAAATTGGTGTGACAATTCTTCCAGGTAATTATCGTCTGAGGGTACCATCTACTCCTGGGCAGTGAATTAGTTAGTTATCTACTTTCTTAACAGTACAATAATACGCTTTACCTGCATGTGCGAGAGAAAAGAAAGAGAACATTCAGGTGTTTACATGTGTATATGTGCAAAAACAATGTCCTTCAGTTCAGTTATTACTACAGTGGGTAGGGGTCAATGGGCAGAGGGTTTGGGGCTCAGGCTGGCGGGAGTCTCTTTACCCTTTGATCGTGTAACCATGGGGTGGGCGGTATGGGGATCACCCCTTTCTTTTCTAATAGTTGTCTCTGGGGAATCTGGGGGGTGGCAGGGTATGGGGACACTTAGTCTGTTAGTTGTGGGAGAAGTCTCTTCCTCCGTTGGTGACGCTGTTGTTGTTCTTCATGTGGCCCTGTCGGTGGCGCTGGGGCGGGTCTGGAGTTTGTAGATCTTTACGTCGTGTAGGTGGTTCCAAGCACGTTTGTCCTGTAACTTTACTGCTCTCGTTGATACCTCTTCTACCAGATGGGGGCCAGTGAATCGTGGACTGTTCCACTTTCTGTTGAAATTGCGAAGTAGTACGTGGTCACCTTTAGCAACTTTGCACAGTCTTTCCTTTTCCAATTCTTTATCCACGTCTTCTTGTTTGTCGCTGTTAGACCCGCCCCGCGTGCGCTCGAGCTGTTGAGACACAAACACTACACTAGTAATCAAAGAAGACACATATTGGTACATTTCATCACCAAGAACACTCGCAGTGCTCTCGTGGTCAGTAAATGCTCTTGATGTTGGCGTTAGGGGAAGGCGCATTTGACGTCCGGTAACCACCTCGTGAGGGGTGAGGTGGTGGTCGGACCCTGGTCTATTCCTTAGCTCAAATAGGGCTAATGGAAGGCAATATAACCAACTCTTCTTTGTTGTTTGCTGTATCTTTGCAATTGCCTCCTTTAATAGGCCGTTCAGGCGTTCACATTCACCGTTGGCCTGTGGGTGGTATGCACATGCAAATTTATGCTTGATGTTCAGCAAGGATGTAATGTGCTGGAACATTTCGTTTGCGAAATGTGGGCCATTGTCTGACCTTAATACCTCACACACTCCCCACCCAGGGAAGACCTCCCTCACTAGGAATTTAGCTGCTCTAAATGCATCTGGGTGTGAACAGGGCCCTGCTTCAATCCACCTCGAGAATGGACATACTACTACAATCATATACCTATTTCCTTGACATACGTTGATCATATCAACATAGTCAATATGGAGATGTCGGAACGGTCCCTCTGGCCGGGGTATAGTACCTCTTATCACCTTCAGAGTGTGGCCGGCCGTAAACTGTTGGCATGTGAGACAGTTGCTGATAAAATTTGACACATGAGAATTTAACTCGGGGCAGAACCAGTCTTCCCTAATTCGTGCTGCAATTACTTCCTTACCTGTGTGGGCTGGGTAATGTAGTTGGCTCAGTGTGGTGTTCAAAAGTGCCAATGGTATTACAACCTTTCCAGTGTCACCCTGGCGCCATAGTGCGTCGGTTGGTGACATTGTGCATCCTCTTTTTACCCATATTTCTTTTTCGGCCATTGTTGCAGCCGCTTGTAGCTCCATAATCTGTGTGGCTGGGAGATGGGTGTACCCTTCTCTTATCAACATCTCCTTAGCCATTCCCCTCCCTCTCCCTCTCTGTGACTCTGGGGGTTCCATATCTCACCAAAGTAGGCAGCATACTTCGCATGTGCGTCTGCTGCTGCATTCCCTTTTGAGATGTGATCTTCGCCATTGGTGTGTGCGGTGCATTTCACTAAAGCTAATTCTTGGGGGTCATTTATTGCTTCAATTAGTTCAGCCAATAGGAGGGCATGTTGCACTGGAGTGCCATCAGCTCTCCTAAACCCTCTTCTTCTCCATTTCGGCAGCCCTGAGTGGACAGTGGATGTAACATACGCGCTGTCGGAGTATATGGTCACTCGTTTGTCAAAGCTTTCCTTCAACGCCAAGATCAGTGCAACTAATCCGCT
Organism: Ambystoma mexicanum; assembly: GCF_040938575.1. Taxonomy (NCBI): domain Eukaryota; kingdom Metazoa; phylum Chordata; class Amphibia; order Caudata; family Ambystomatidae; genus Ambystoma; species Ambystoma mexicanum. The sequence goes on from NC_090931.1 coordinate 1,196,759,386, forward strand.
GCTTGAGCGGAGTAGTCCTGTGGTAATTGTACACATTTCATGGCCACACACACCAGTACTTCCATTATTTTTACCACTGCTGCCCCAGTCCTCCTTACACCATCCCTTTGGTCGATAGTTGATGACCCATTAATGAACAAGAGCTCACCTCCCTCTAGCGCGTTTTCTTCAACCTTTCTAGTACATGAGTACATGTCAGTTATTTGCGTACAGTCGTGGGCATAATCTCCCTCCTCAATTACTTCTGCTAGGAACCTTGCAGGGTTGACCGTGCTACATCTAACAATTGATAGTTCAGCTCTGGATAAGATGATCTCATAACCTGATGCCCTTTGCGTGGTTAGGGTGGACTTAGGTTTATTCAATATGGCAAATAGTGCATGTTCCGCAAACAGTGTAGTTGGGCACCCCATGGTTATTGCTGATGCTTTCTCTACCGCAAAAGCAGCTGCGGCGAGACCTTGTTCGCAAGGGAAATTACCTAGCATCATAGGATCTAAGTGGCCGCTGTAGAATGCTACTGGCTTGTAGCCCATGCTTGTTTTTTGGGTCAACACTGCTTTCATTACTGCTGAGTCGCAATGTGAAAATATAAAAAATTGTCGCTCATAGTCTGGGGATGCCAGTACCGGGGCAGTTGATATCGCATCTTTCAACTCATCAAAAGCCTCTTTCATTTCCATTGTCCACCTCAGCTTTTTCTCCCCTTTATTAGCTTCCTTTAACGCCTCAAGCAGGGGCCCTATGTATGAACTGTAATCAAATACCCATGCTCTACAGTAGTTGCATAGACCCAGGAACTGCTGCAGTTCCCTCACTGTTTGTGGCACTGGTGTGTTTGAAATGGCCTGTGCTCTTTGTGGTGCAATCTTTCTTCCATGTTGGGATATGAGCTGACCAATGTAAAGTACCTGTTCTTGACAGTACTGTAACTTTTCCATGTCTACCTTGTAACCTTTCTCAGCCAATATTGTCAACATCTTTAATGAGTCCTCTCTGCATGTTCTTTCATTTGTACTGCAAATTATTATATCATCGACATACTGCAACACTGTGCTTTCCACTTCAATGTTACCCAAATCCATCTGTATTACTCTGTTGAAAATTGAGGGTGATTCGCAATACCCTTGTGGCAATCTGATGTGTTTCCACTTTGTGTTTCTGTAAGTGAAGCTTGTCAGATCTTGTGAGTCTTGGTGCAATGGTATTGAGAAGAATGCATTTTTAAAGTCGATCACTGTAAATCGTGATGCTTCTGCTGGAATGCCACACAATATTGTGGCCGGGTTTGCTGCTATGGGATACTCTGCTTCTACTATGTTGTTCAAGGGCCTGAGATCCTGTATGAAGCGCCAAGAACCCCCTTTAGCCTTGCACACTGGGTATACAGCCGTGTTACATGGTGATTCTGAGGGGACCAATATGCCATTATTTATAAGGGCTGTTATGGTTTCATATATGCCCTCATCTGCCTCTTTTGATAGTGGGTACTGTTTCACTCTGGGGAGTATTGCACCTTTTTTCAATTTTATCCTTACTCCCCCTATACTTTTTATGCACCCCACATCATAGGGGCTAGTAGTCCACAGTGATGTGGGTACCTTTGTCATATCCTCCTTAAAGAAGGGGACTGGGGTGCATGCGGGTGCCTCAAGCGCCATTGCAATTTTCTGTGCTACTTGTTTGTACGCCACTCTTAGCCATATTTCCACACTCATCATAAACACCATTTCACCTTCCTCCTTTTCATCTGAGAACAGCTCCTCATCTGACACCTGGGTGAGTCTACATCCTTCCGCTAGTGCTATCACTGACCTCCATGCCCTTCCTTCTCTGTCTTGGGCATGTACAGCAATGTAATCAGCTGTTGCTATAATGCTCTCAATGTCCACTGGAACCACGTTTCCTTCTGGCTCATTGACTGGTGTCTCTGGTCTGAACAGATAGGCTGCTGGCCTCCTCCACATTTTTCCATCTATCCCTGGCATCCATGCAAATGCCATGTCTGTCCCGTACTGGAAGAGCTCGCCATCTACTGGCTCCGCCCTAATCGCTGTTTGTCCGCAGTATGCTTGCATAATCTGTCGTGCCGTGAGCATGTTAATCCCTGGAGTGGAGCAAATTATGCCGTCCTCAGTAAATGAGATCGTCATATTCAACCTGTTCATTATGTCTCTCCCCAGTATATTTACTGGTGAGGCACTATAATATAGAAGTAGGACTGACAGGTCATAATCTCCTATAGATAAGGGAATGTTATCAGTAAAAGGAACCAACCCTTTAGCCCCAGAGAATCCTTGGGTGTTCATGGCTTCGCCTGACATCTTAAATTTACCCTCCCTTATGCAAGACTGGGTCGCCCCGGTGTCAACAAGGAATGATAACTTTTTGTCACCTATCGTTACCTCTATGCGTGGTTCCTCCGCACTATTAGGTGTTACTGACAGGATGGGACACACCAAGGCCGTCTGTGGGCTGTCCTATTGAGGGTACAACGATTGACCATTTCCTGTGTAAGGGTTGTGTCCCAGCACCGCCACCCTACGCAGTTGTGTTTGTTGTACTTGGGGTTGTTGTGTTATCGCTACCTGTTGTTGTGTCAGTGAGTGTGTCTGTGGCTGTTGTTGTGTTATTAGTTGTTGCTGTTCATTTCCCTGTTGCAACGTCTGCTGTTGCTGTATGCCATGCTGTTCCTGTGTGGGCCATGGTTGTCCCTGTTCACTCCATGATGGTGTTCCTGGTCTTACTCTACACATGCGTGACATGTGCCCTGATAGTCCACAACTCCAACACACTGGTGGTTCCCTACTCTGCCATGGAAAGCTCCCTGTGCTGTCCTGGTATACTGGTTGCCCTGTGGGATAGGAACTTCTAAGTCCTCCTACCTGCTGTTGGGTATTATATCCGTATCCTCTCCCTCTGATAATTCCTCCTCTCCCCCTGTTGTAATTATAATACCCAGCTCCTGGCATTGGGTATCCTCCTCCCATGTTGGTCATGTATGGTTGTAGTGGCGGCACCTGTTGTGTTATAGTCTGTGAAGGTGGTATTTGGGAGGGATCTTGTGCAGCCACTACTTGTGTGGGGCTTTGGGTCATTGTTGTAGGCGTAGTTATTAGTGCCCCTTCCATTATGCATTTAGTAAGCTTTTTCTGTACTAGTTTAGCCTCTTCCGTTTTCCTGTCCTCTTCCTTTTGTTTCATTTTTCCTTGCCATGTCCTGCAATGATGCACGATAGTCAGTTGTATTTCTGGCCATGCTTTTGCTTCCATTCCCACTACTTTCTTCAGTTGTTTCTGAACTCCTTCCGGGAGCCCTTGTACTAGTATATGATAAAATATTGCGGGTGTTTTGTCCCATTGTTCTCTAGTTTCCATGCGCCACTTCTCTTGGATTTCCTGGATATAATCAACAGGATGTTCGTTCTCACGCATCTTGCGGGAGGTAATTGCTCCTATGTCTGATGTGTCTGGGTACTGTACCCTCAGTGCCTGCCATAGTGCATGTCTGCAGTTTGCGTATGGTGCCCCATCATGCGATGTGTTTGTTATTGTTACCCCAGGGAATCCCGCTCTCTTCCAAATGTCATCCGCTGCATCCCCTAATATCGATATTAGAAGGCCCTTCACATCTCCTACTGCCAGTTTCTGTCCTGCGGTGTGTTTTTCCATTTCATATATCCACTTACCCGCACCTCCACTTAATGATGGGAGCCTGCATTTTATATTTTCTTTGTCTGTATGCTTCCAAGGGACATACTGTGGCCTAACCCCTCCCCTCTCCAGAAGTGGCATTAAGTTATGTCTCGTTTTACCCTTTGTGTTCCATAAAATCGAGTCCTCACACCCTTCTTCTTCTTCCCTTTCTTCTACATCATCAATTTCATCCGTATTTCCCCTGCTCGTAACTCTTTCTTCTCCATCTTTTCCCCTTCTTCCATCATTTCCTGTATTTAATGTGGGCATGTGTATTTGCCTTTCCTGCCTGCGTCTAGGGAGGTCCGTAAGCCGACATGCATAGGGTGTTAGTTTGTCTGTAAAGGGCGCAAGTTTTATTGTGCGTAACGAGCGTGAGGTGGTTGAGCATGTAGGGTGCGATGGGAGAGGGCGTGATGGGGACGGTGCGGCCTCATGTGTCTGTCTTTCCGCTATTCCTTGCTCATCCTCCTCACTTCTCTCCACCTCATCCTTTCTCCTACGGATCCATGGTGAGTCTGTGTTGGTCCGGGTGATGTATAGTTTATCTAGGCTTTCCCTTTCACTGTTTCTTCCTTCCTTCTCCACTCCTTCTTCTTCCTCACTACAAAAGTCAGTCATAAACGGCACCCCCCACTCGGTCTTTTTCCCCTTTATTGTTACTGTTTGTAAGTCTATTAGGTCTAGTTCTGATTTTTCTCCTTTATCAACCGGTCCCCTTTGCGCTGATGTTGTTGCTACTTCTGTGTCTTTATATACATCCCCCCATGCTTCACTCTCTCTTCTCCTATCTTCTCTTTCTCCTTCATTTCTCTCCTCCGTCTCCCTACCATTTTCCTCCCTTTTCCTTTTTAATTCCTCCATTACTTCACTACTCATCTGTTCCAATATTCTTTCATCCTCTTTCTTCCTTTCCCATTTCACCCTTTCCCTTTCCAACGTGCTCTCTATCACCCTCCCTTCTTCGTATTTCTTAGTCGTTTCTGATAGTAATCTCCTCTTCCACATTGCCATTTCTTTTTCTTTCTCTTCTTCTTCCCTTTTCTTTTCTCGCAGCACTGCTCTTGATACCCTTTCAGCTGCTGCTTTTACCCTTTCAGCTTCTCTCCTTTGCTCCTCAGTTCGTTCCCTTATTTTTTCCAATTCGTTCTTACCTTCTTTCCTTTTCCTCGCTCTCTCTCTTTCCTCCCTCTCGAGCTGTTTGATCAATTAATTCTGCTCATCCCTTAATTCTGCTAGTCGTTCCTCCAAAATCTCTTCCTTTTGCCGTAACAGCTCTTCCCCTCTCATTCCACTCTCCCTGGTATTATCCTCGTCTGTTTTCCTTACTACCTCCTTCTCTTCCCCTGTTAATGAACCTCGTAATTTTAATAGTATCTGTGCAGCTACCCACTCATCATTTCCTATCTCCACAGTTTGTTCTTCTCCAGTCCTCCCCTCCCCTGCTGGCATCTTCCTATGAGCCACATATGGTGGAGGGCTGTATGCCAGGTTCGAGTACCCCTCAGCCGCCCTTAACTGACCTCTTTCTATTTCTCCTAACTCCCTTAAAGGGTACAACCCCCCTCCCTATGTTTTCACTCCCTTTGCTAGGGGTATATCGTTGCTCGGATCCTTTTTTATTTCATTTGATGTATTATTCTTTTCTCCTCCCTCTTGTCCGTTCCCCGTGTTCTTTGGGTCTTCACTCCCCTTTTTCCCATCCTCTCCTTCCTCCTTAATCTCTTTTTCTTCCGGTATTTCCCCCACAGTGAACATTCCATTTGGTCCTGGTCGGGACCCTTGGAACATCCTCCATAAGTTAAACACCTCCACGTGGTTTGCCAACTTCTTCCCTTTGTATGTATTATGCAGATGGTTTAGTAGTGAATGTTGGGCATATGGGTCGAAGCTACCATTAGGCGGCCACGGTGTTATCATTTTGTTGTCCGTCCCCTGGGTCCATTCTATGCTATACTTAATCAGTTTCTCCCTATGGGGTGACAGTGTTGTACATATGTGTTGTAGTGGGGTAGTGAGGGTGTTCCCTCACCCTCCCGATCCTGTCCCGTATGACATAGTAGCGCTCCACTTGTTACCCTTCCCCTATTTGGTAGCGGTTATCTCACTAGCAATTTACAATATGCAGCCTTATATCGTTACCTGGCCCCGTAAGTTTGGGGACTTGCGATAGTCCGCTAAGGAAAATTATAGAAATATAGTATTTACATTTGTATATTTTCTTCTGTCTTTCTTCCTTTACACGACACCCTTACGGCCCCCTGTGGCCGAGGCGCACGTAGCACGTAGTATTTTCACTTGCTCCTCCTCCTTCTTCTACACTTGCCGTGGCCGGCGTTCTCCGTGCGCAGCCACGTCCCCCGTTTCACCTTTCCCCGATCAACTCATTACCGTTTATCTCCGTTTCCACTCCCTTACCACAGTTCTATTCCCCACCACTCTCAGAAAGAAAGATGCCTTGTGCTCGGGATATCCTATGGAAGCCCTACTGGTGACGTCACCGATCTCTTCGAGCTACTGGTAAGTTCTTCATATATTCTTTAAGTTCAAAATACACTTGCAATCTACCCCCGTTAACCTCACAGCTGTCTTCCTGTCACTCCTGGAACAAGGTAATCAATAATATAATCGGACTGCGCACGCTGCATCGCCTCGCGTGTGATAAGCCCCTCGACAGGAGGGCTTAACCAGCCAATTATCTTCCGTATTAGGCAACTAACTAGCTACCGCCTACAGGGAAACGTCATCTACCTATCGAGTTTCTTGCTCGAACAATAGGGATCCTCATCTACTCATTGATCAATAAATGCCAAATCGTAGGAAACCACACACACCCACACACCCTTACACGTAGTTGCGACCTAGGCCAATCAGTGTCTACGAGCGGCTGCACGTGATGTTTTTGTGCTACGCCCCCCCCTTCGCGTAACGTAGCCGACTACTCTCACACTCGTTCGGCTACCATTCATTCCATTGCCAACACTAAATTGTAAAACCTTCGCCGCGCACCTGTGCAACACCTCCCACCTCCCGTATTTAATTCCTCCCCCCTCCCTCACAATTTCACATAGCTTGTTGTGCGTGGCATGCTCACCAAGTTTTCTTGATGCGGGGCCGCTCGACTGCGTGCACCCCTCCAAGCGGCTCGCCACCTCCCCTCGTCTGGACCACGTCTGGACACTCGCCAACCGCGGGCGGGATACTTCTCACCCGGCTCCCGAGGGCCAATATCCGGATTGCGCTGTCCGGTCTTCTCGCAGCTCTGCGATGGTCCTGTAGTCCTTAGAAGGGGGCAACGGCAGAGGGGGCCGCGCCGCCGGGCCTCCTCGCAACGCGATTATCTGGAAAAAGTAAAAATAAAAAAGCAGATCTTAAACAGATCTCAGCAGTGCCTCCAACTTGTCGGGGGGAAATTCTGCCGGGGTCGACCGGGCCGTCCGCAGACCTCCGGGCAGGGAGGCCCCAACTCCTCCCGTATATCCCAAAAGAGATAGAGTATGAGACACACGCAAGAAGCAAGGTGACTCTGCTGTTTATTAGACAAAACGGCAGGGATGGGTCAAGGAGCGTACGCGTCCGTCCTGACACACACACAATCGCGGGGCTCGCAGGCCCCTTTTTACCTTAGTATGACGCGCTACTTGCATCACTTGGAAAGTTTTAGCAAAAACCTATCTCCACTCTGGATTGGTTACTCGAGTGGTAGGGTTAGTATAGCGCACATATAGAGAACGGTGTTATTGGCTGAGAGTTAGTCAGGTGGTATACTTGGGCTGTCCCTTCAATTTGATACATGAAAATTGTTACATGAAGACCTTTGAGGATTGGTCAGTGTGAATGGCGTCAGTGATAAGAACCCCAAGTTCTAATTGGTCCGCTCGCGAGCCTCCCAGTCTGGGACTATCGCTGTTCCCAGCTTGCGGTGCACCTGTCATTTGCAACAATGTTTTAATATGGGTAGGTGTAAACAATGTGAGGATTTATTCATATTTTGGGAGGTCGTATACTCCCACTGCTGCAGATGTCCAAATGAGTCTTTTAATTGTATCTGCCTGTGTCTCGAAACGTGGGATTCAGACGTCTCCTTCCTCCTGGGCTTGGCATCTTGTCAGGTTTGACTTTGTCACGTGAGGTGGGACCGTGTTTGAGGCAAAATTCAACACAATTAATATTGTTTTTCCTACTGTGTGCCTGGTTTATCTTGCAGGTGCGACCTTGGCGTTGGCTTGCAGCGTGTGAGATTGCAACATCGTGCCCTTGGCGGTGTGCTTTCGCCGGGCTCATTTTGCAGGGTCAGCAACCCAGTTCTTGCTCATTCAATGTTCATGGAAGCTTTTGCCTGCGGCCTACTTGGGCCTGGTGCATAGGTGGGACCGTTTGATGCAGAGCACTTTAGGTTACGGTATCATATTGCTTTGTCCTCAGTATCGTGTCCCCGTTATATTCTTCATTATGGTACATGGCTCTTTAGAAGAAGCGTGAGCAAGCCTTTTTTATATAAGTTCATGATGCGTCTTGCGTTTCTGCATTTTGAAAGCCTATGTGGAAAATAATAAAGATGTACGTCCGTGAGTATGTCTGTCGCCTACGTCATAGCACTGAGTATATTCTTCATGTAGATTGGTGCGGGAGTGTCCGGTGTGTATATTTGCACAGGTGTGCTGACCGTTGGCTAAGTCGTCATGGCATCTCTAACGACGTGTAGGTTTAGTCGAGTTGGTCCGTGCCGCAGGTGTCGGCATGGACAGTGCGGGCTGTTGGGCAGGTAGATGGGCACATCCGTATGTTCCTGTACCAGGGTATTTGGTTGTCCGGTAGATAGGCAAACTCCTCTCGTGGCGGGTGTCTGGGCCGTGATCCTCTAGGCCAAGCGCGAGAGGGGAAGGGGGGAGCCTGTTCTTCCATTCTCCCACTTCAGACTAATCTCCCTAATAACCACCCTGTGCAAAACCGATTAAGATTCTTGCCTAATACCCTCCCTGTATAAAGCTGAATTTAAAAAAGTGCACCTATTAGCGTGCCCTAATCAAACTCGCTAGTATCACTTAGCCTCTCCGCACCTAGTCCAAAGTTAAACTGTACACGACACCAGTGAGGTTAAGAAGCGTACCTAAATATCCTAATTATTAGTGTGCCTAAAAGTATATCTGTGTAAGGTAGAATTTAGAACTGTGCCCAATAATCTAATATCCCCACTATACAAAATTGAATCGAGAGATAGACTTAATATCATCTCTATGTACAGATGAACTTAGAAGTGCACCTGACTAATAACTAGTAGCATAATATCATCTGTGTACAATTCAACCTAGAAGTGCACCAAATAGTCTAGTATTGTCTCTGTGTAATTGAACTTGAAGTGTGCCTAAAACCGTGCCCCACGGAACTTAGAGCTACAATTAGAAAGCCCTCCTAAAATCAACCTAAAGCGCGTACCAAGAATGAGTGCACCCACTTCACCAGAGTTCATTGCAAATGACTACCGTGGACCGCCTCTACTTCCCGATCTGCCTTCCCTCCCGTCCCCCCTTCCCAAACCACCCCACCCTCCTTCGCACTCCCTGCCATTCCCCTCTCCAAACACCAAGCCAGAGGGGCACGATGGCGAGCCAACCACCCTAAGACCACTCCTCCCCTGAACACCACCACCGACCAGCCATCGTTAAACATGCCCGCTCCCATCACTATCATACCTGGCACACCCTGCCCTGAAATCACCCACTCCCTGCCTTGTCCTCACACCCCTGCCACCTTCGCCCCCGGTCTGCACCCTTTCCCCTCCCTAAAATGGCACGCCTAGCCCTTGCTAGATCCGAAGCTGCATCCCTCTCCCCCTCTGACCCCCCTACCCTCTCTCACACCCTAATCGCAACAAGGAAACTAAAGAGGAAACGTTCCTGGTCCCCCTCACTCTCTCAGCACTCTTCACCTCACCTGTCTCGACTCACCACCTCATTCTCGCAATCACCTCCTTCCCCCGCGGCTTCACCCTCCCTGAAACCCCTCTCCCTCGATTTCTCATCAACTGCAACTGAAACTCCTAACCGGCCACACCCCTCCTTCAAATCCCCCGAATCAAACCGAATCATCCTAACACACCCAGCCACCCAACCCCGCCCAAATTTTTCTGCCCGCCCACTATTCCCATCGACCATCACTCACCCTACCCCCCTCCCTCCTCCACTCTCTCCACCACCACCCCTCCAACTCCAGCACCGAGACCAACCTCGCCTGCCAATGTGAACTGCATCCTATTTAATGCCCGATCTGTAGCAAAAAACAGACACTGCATCATCGACCTCCTCGCCTCTGTCAAACCAGACCTTGTTTTCATCACCGAAACTTGGTTCTCAGACGACTACGCCCCAATCGCTAATGAAGCCTTTCCCCCTGACTGCTCTCTTATCCAACTGAACCGTCCCTCCAGAGGAGGGGGAATAGCATTCGTCTTCAAGTCTCTCTTCCTCACCTCAATCATAGACAACCAACCTTCTATTCCTGCCTGCGAATCTCTCCTCTTTAAACTATCCATCACCCCATCGCTCTCACACAGATTCCTAATAATCTACAGGCCTCCTGGCTACGATGGACAATTCGTAAACAACCTCTGTGACTCTATCGCCACCCTTCAACTGAACCATCCCAACCTCACCCTTCCTGGATACTTCAACATATGGCTCGACATCCCCACGAACCCTATGACACACTCTCTGGTTGACGGTTTAGACGGGATTAACCTCCAACCCCATATAAATGGCCCGACTCACTATAAAGGACACACTCTTGATGCCATCTTTACCTCCAAGGCTCTGATTCATCTAAATCCACCCACCCCTATAATCTGGTCCGATCATTTTATTCTCTCATTCACCTTTCGCTCACCCGACCCCCTTCCTGTTCTCGAATCTGAACCTCCGAATCTAGGCAAATGCTGGAAAAAACTAATAATCACCGCAGACCTAGCCGAGGCACTCCTCCAGTCTCCACCACCTACCAACCCTCTCATCAAACAACTAACCCCTAACGCCTTTGACTCATGGCTCAACGCATCTCTGATGCGGCTCGCACCCCCCGTGCAAACCATCAAGCCCGCCGTGGCCTCTTCCCCAAATGGTTCACCCCTGAGTTGAAGATCACTAAGCAACTATATAAATACCTAGAACGCAAATGGCAGAAAGACAAAACCCAGGAGAACAGGGCCACCTTGGCCCGCCACCTCTATCAGTACAAGGCTGAAATCCGGAAAGCAAAAAAAGCCCACTACAACTCACAAATCCTAAACTACAAAAACCCAAGCAAAGAACTCCATAAAATCATCTCCGAAATCACCAATCCGGCCTGCACCACGACCGTCCCGATCCCCTCACAATCATTGTGCGACTCACTCTCCCTCCACTTTTACACCACAGCTCTAGAAAGAACAAAAACCCTAACCACCAAACTGGCTCTCTTACATCCACCAGGCAATTCTCTGCCCGTACTGCCGAGCCCTCCAGCTGCGACCTCTACGCAACCAACTTTCGAATCCTTTAGCCCAATATCACCAGAGCAATTTCTCAAACTTCTATCTGCCCGCAAACCATCTGGATCGCCGCTCGACCCTTGCCCAGCCGCAACCCTCAAAGAAATGTTTGCATCCACCTGCGCAGGAGAACACGCAAGATCCATCATAAATGCCTCCCTCTCCTCTGGTATCTTTCCCGACGCATTCAAAACGGTTCACTTCAAACCTCTAATAAAAAAAACCTCACTCGACCCTCTCGAACCCAAAAACTATCGCCCCATCTCAAACACCAGGTTCCTTGCCAAACTCATCGACCGGACCGCCTACTCCCAACTAAATGCCTTTGTCGAAGCCAACAATCTCCTAGACCCCGCCCAATCTGGTTTCAGAGCCCGTCATGGAACTGAAACCACCCTAACCTCAATCTGGGATGACCTTAAAATGACGGCAGACTCCGCGGGATGCGCCGCGCTAATACTTCTCGACCTATCTACCGCCTTTGACACGATTAATCACTCAATCCTCCTAAACCGCCTGCACTCCCTAGGAATTCGTGGAACCGCTCTTAAATGGATTGCTTCATTCCTCAAAGATAGGTACCAAATAACGATACTCTCCACCTATACCTCCCAAGGCCGACCAGTCGACAAGGGAGTCCCACAAGGAGCATGCCTATCTGCCCTCCTATTCAATCTCTACCTGACCACCCTCCCACCGATAATCCGTTCACACAACATCCTGTGCTACAACTACGCCGACGACACTCAGCTAATTCTAAAACTCCTGAACTCAAAACTCAATCTCTGACCTGACCTGGCCTCCTGCCTCCTTGACATAGAACTCTGGATGACCCGAAGCCACCTCCTGTTAACCCCCTCCAAAACGGAAATCATGGTATGTGGCAACTCCGAACTCCTTCCGCACCCACTACCATGGCCATTCGCCATGGGCAACTCACCGACTGCCTCCAAATCAGTGAAAAATCTTGGATGCACCCTTGACTCTGACCTAACTCTCTTGCGCCAAGTCAACAACGTCTCAAAGTCCAGCCACTACCACCTTAAAACCCTTAGACGCGTCTTTCCACATCTCTCCTTTCCCAACAGACTCTCTGCCGTCCAATCAATCGTTATGTCAAGACTGGACTACGCAAACCCCCTATACCTCGGAATCCACACGTACCAACTGAATAAACTCCAAAGGGCACAAAATGCGGCAGGCAAATTACTACTTGCGCTTGGCCCAAGAGACCACATCTCCCCAGCCCTTAAAACGCTTCACTGGCTTCCAGTAGCCTGAAGGGTGACTTTCAAAATCTTATGCATCTCCCATCGAGCACTGCATAAAACTGGACCTGAATATCTTCAAGACAAACTAAAACCCTATCAACCCCCACGCACCCTAAGATCGAGTTCAGCCGGCCTCCTATTCATACCGAAGACAAACTCAGTCAGGCTAGGCGGAGCATCATTCTCAGCCTTGGCCCCCACGCTATGGAATTTACTCCCACCCCACATCCACCTAACTGAGGATTTAACGTCTTTCTGCAAACTGCTGAAAACCTGGCTCTTCCCATAAAACCAACCCGCACCATACCATCCCAAAACAGACTAACAACAACTCAATGACATCAATCCAACAAACTACTGATGTGAGAAATTGACAACTAATAACCCTCACTTTAAACTAGAAGGACAAACAGAATTAAACGAATAAAGTAGATCAAAGCAGTATAAGGGTTAATAAGAGTGAATCATACGAAAACAGTAAAGAAAGTTAAACTGCTGAAATGAACAGATTGCATGTGGCTTAAATGAAGCAAATGGCTGGGATGATATAGCTAGAATTGATGAAGCCGATGGAACAGATGAATGCGCTGAGTCGAAGAATGCATGAGTGAAAGAACAGACAGCTATATAGCGAATCAAGGCGGAAATCTTTGATGTCCTGGGTGTTAGTGTTAGCAGTGCAGGGTGGCGCGAGTTATGGTTGCTTATCATACCATAACTGCCGAATTTCACTGAATTTCATAGGTTTTTAGTAGCGCAACTTAACCATAATGTCCCTTTAACAAAGTTTTTTTACTGAATTTCATAGGTTTTTAGTAGCGAAACTTAACCATAACGTCCCTTTAACAAAGTTTTTTTACTGAATTTCATAAGTTTTTAGTAGCACAACTTAACCATAATATCCCTGACTTTAAATACATGTAACATAGAACATACTGAACCCCTAGCTAGTGATTTCGATGTCCACGGACTACCCCATGTCCGCGGACATATCGAAAATCTGAGCGTGGTGAATGTAAATTTAAATAGTGTGCCCCATTTCCCCTTTGAGGTTGGCTCTGAAAAGAGACGTTTTTTTTGTTTTTTTTGCAGATGCTTGACAGACACCTGTTATTTTGTATTTTGTTTTTCTTACTTTACTCCTAAAATCTTCACATAACCTTCTCCAAAGCAACCCTTACATTCCAAAACAGCATGGCATTTCCCACAAAAGATAAGGAAATGCCATCTTCTTTAAAATAAACAGCATTACTGGAATCAATATTCTCATTATTACAGAAGAACATACCAGCTCTAAGCATGAAGGCACACATGCCTCGGTTGATTAGACACCTAGCATTGTTTTGTTGAGGACAAAAAACTGAACTATTGTCCCATATTGCCCTAGGTAGTAATCCAGAAAAAATTACTTTGGCATTTGAAAGGATGTTGATTACTGCTTGAACCAAGTGTTCCAAATCTGCCAACACAGTAGGGGCACTGACATAGCCCAAATGGAAAGCACCATAGTGCAAAACTACCACATGGGGACTGTTCATCCTACCCATATCTTCACAAACTTGTACAATTCCTTGTACATTGCAATCAGGCACAGTGCTCCACACCACCTCCACTCCTTTAACATCAAAATTCTTTGCAACATGCCTGCATTGAGCATGCTGTTGTAAACCATGCACAAACATATCTCCAAGCACCAACACCCTGACTTTCTCCACTTCTGCCATCTTCACTACACACAGTCTCATTCAACACAAATCCACAACCTCAAAATCTGATTGGCTGATCCCTACAGTCTTCTTTCCAGGCTGGATTTGCTGGAAAACCCTGGATGTAGCACGCCTTGTCCACGGACAGCCGCGGTGTCCGCGGACCGCGTAACTCTTGGACAGCCCTTCTACCATTTCCACTTCACTCTCTGTGCCATTCCCTCATTGCATACAGTTAAGCAGTCACACAATACGGAGAACGTCCTCAGAACACCCCCATTTTATTTATTTTCGAACATTTCAGGACACCGCGAGTGTTCTTATCACACATGCAACTTGCCAGCGAACAATACAGTCTTCTTTCCATGCTGGATTTGCTGGAAAACCCCGGATGTAGCACGCCCTGTCCACGGACAGCCGCAGTGTCCGCGGACCGTGTAACTCTTGGACAGCCCTTCTACCATTTCCACTTCACTCTCTGTGCCATTCCCTCATTGCATACAGCTAAGCAATCACACAATACGGAGAACGTCCTCAGAACACCCCCATTTTGTTTATTTTCGAACATTTCAGGACACCGCAAGTGTTCTTATAACACATGCAACTTGCCAGCGAACAATACGGACAACGTCCTCAGAACGCCCCCATTTTCTTTATGTACGAACATTTCAGGACACCGCAAGTGTTCTTCTGGCTCACTCTTTTTTCGTTTGCTGACATATCTAGGCCACATGGTTTTCTTCAGTAACAGTCAGAAACTAAAATTTTTATTTTATTTGTAGACGTATCCTACAAGTAGGTTCTTATAGTAATTCCCTTAGAGTCCAGTCACATCATATGAAACATATACATAGGGGAAGACACAAGCTTTAAAGACAGCATTATTTTCATGCAAATAAATGATGATTTCTCTGTTTCAAAGCTGCTATTTACCCTATGTATATGTATATTGGTATGTGTTTGTGTCTCTTTGTGTTCTCGCTATAGTAATGAAATTATGTAATGCATGGGTTTTATTAGCTACTTATTACATATTTCACAGTACACAAAAATCTATTAAGAAAACAATTATCATTTCATTATTCAACATATCAACATTACGAATATTATACCTTCATCTTGTACGCTGCACACAATGCTATGTTTCTGCATTAGTAGCTTAGTATACTAGATAGAACCCCATAATAGAATGCTATTTATATCAATGCATCGTTCAAAGCACTAATTAGGGTATGATATTTATTGCAATGATCCTTGACATTTTTTTCGCAACATTATAAAAAGAATCCCTTGTACACATATTTCATGAAAAGTACATACACATGTGATGTCATGAGTGATGTCATCAATGACATTTGTGATGTCATCTTTGATGTCGTGGGTGTTAGTCTTAGCAGTGCACGGTGGTGGCGTGAGTTATGGTTGCTTAGCTTACCATAACTGGCGAATTTCAGGGGGTTTTATGGTTTTACTTGGAACTATAACGTCCCTTTAACAAAGTTTTTTTCACTGAATTTCATTGGTTTTTAGCAGCGTAACTTAACCATAACGTCCCGTTAACAAAGTTTATTTATTAGCACGCAAACAATATACAAAGATGGAGTGTAAAAAGCAATTTCTCAGAGATGGCTGTACACAGAATGTTGCAAACTAAGAATTTATGGTCTTTTACAGTGAAGGTCAGCTGCTTCCATTTTTTGCTCGCGTGCCGGAGAGGCCCACGACTCACACTATAAGGTTCTATTGTTTTTTGACCTTGACAGACAGGGATCGTACTAAAAGACTTCTTTTGAAGGAGTGTTGCAAAAACGTAAGACACGATAAGGATGAAATTTCTGAAACGAAACCACTTTTATATATGCACTACGCATAGACAATGGAAAATGCCAATATAATGTAAGTAATCCTTTAGATTATTTTATACTGGAATATAATAACAATAGCGTGGCGTTAAAGCCCGGTTAAGTTGTACTTGTTCGTTCAATGTGGCATAGTGTTTTCTACCGCGCACTATCACCGCCGAATTGGTCCCCTGTCGCTTAGAGGGCTCTGGAAAAGGCAGAGGACAGAGGGTGGGTTAATAGGAATAAGTTAACATACTCTGTTGCACTATCCTCGCTAGCAAATAGTTTCACGCCCTAATAAATAAAATGAATATTTTTAATGAAGATCGGCTGGTGAGATTAATTTATGTTTTTTAAAACAGTTACATCCTTCCGTATTGTCAATGCCACGATTTTCAGACCCCAGCCGATGGTTTCTTTAACTGCCAGGTGCAGCTTCATGTAAGCAACTTCATGACCCTCACCATTTTATGGGACAATCGCCAAGGACCAATATGCCCTTACGCAGTACTAGCGGCTAGAAGCAACATACCAACCATTATGGTGGTCTAATGCCTCGTTGTTGGAGCAGCCTTCTGATTATCAGTGTGACCATTTGCTTCTTTTATCATAAACCAACAGCCTGTGTACCCTTATGCCTCGTTGTTGGAGCAGCCTTCCGATTATCAGTGCGACCATTTGCTTCTTTTATCATAAACCAACAGCCTGTGTACCGCAAAGGAACAGCGCGTGGCTCAAGATGAACTTTTGCTGATCGACAGCAAAGACAAATGCAAATCGCTGAATATTCTCTAAACATTTGATGTGAAATAAATGTACTTTACCAAATGTACAATCTTGCTGTTTACTATTAAACCACAGTTTCATATTCCGAATTGTGGCACACTGTATTGTAAGCTGATCTAACACCCTCTGTACCGCAAAGGAACAGCGCATGGCTCAAGATAAACTTTTGCGGATCGACAACAAAGACAAATGCAAATCACTGAATGTTCTCTAAACATTTGATGTCAAATAAATGTACTTTACGAACTGTACAATCTTGCTGTTTGCTTTTAAACCACTGTTTCATATTCCGAATTGTGGCGCGCTGTGTTGTGAGATGATGTGTGTTGTTTTTCAGGTTCTGTGTAAAGTCGCGTAGGACTGGAGACGACTGAGCGCGTTTGGCTACGCACCCTGTAACGTCACGGAGAGAGGCGGGAATATGAATGCTTTGATAATGTCAGGCTTAGGGGCGGGACATATGATTTAGTGTCGCAAAAGCAGGTCAGCCAGGTCGATGGCGCAAGTGATAGGATTATCACATAATGTCGGCGCACAGCAGCCTGATTTATCATTTCTTTAGTCGACAAAAAGTTGGGTAAGGCCCATAGGAAATTGTACTATCAGCGGACATAAGGAGGGTTCTTAGAACACTTTCAACCTGACAACGAACAATACGAACAGCGTTCTCAGAACACCGCCATTTTGTTGAATTGCAAACATTTCGGGACACCTTGAGTGTTCTTAGAACACATTCAACTTGCCAGAGTACAATACGGACAGCGTCTTCAGGACACTCCCATTTTGTTTATGTACGAACATTTAAGGACACTGCAAGTGTTCTTAGCTCAATTTTAGCTTGCTTGCGAACAAAACGGACACATACTCCGTCCTCAGTTTATTTACAAAATTTCAGAACAGCCGTGTTGTCCGCAGACAAATCGAACACAACAAATGCGTCTAGCACATAAAAAAACAGAACATTGAACCTATCTCATACTCCCCCACCCTCCCCAAACGCTCTTACACACCAACACACTCCACTAAATACAATTTTTAATCCAAGTTTCACCGCGCTGTCCGCGGTCCTCCGCGAATGCAAAATGGTGGGCGCCACAGAAAATCTGACGTGCTTCACGCACCACGCCGTCCAATCAGCGAACACGTTGCATGTCCGCGGACATCACGCAAGCCGCTCGGCCAATAAGGGCACAGTCTGCAGAGCGAACCGGGAAGTCCGTCCGCGGAGCGAACGGAGATATCAAAAAAAATGTTGCCTTACATTTTGGTCATTTAAAAAAAAACTACTGGACGGATTTACACCAAATTTGCAAAAGCACGCTTCCGGGACCAAGCCCCCGCTCCTGCCATAAATTTGGTGTAAATCCGTCCAGCTGTTTGAGTTGCAGGCGTGCGCACAGCTTTTTCCCATTATGTATATGGGAAAAAACAAAAGTTTTGGGACCCCCCTATAACTTTGCCCCCCCTGGACCAAACCTCTCCAAACTTTGCAAAATAATTCAGAGTGGGCCATATACTTTTTTTGCAATGTTTGGTGAGGATTCGTCCAGAGGGAGCGAAGTTATAAGCCACCCAAAAATTGCTCTTCCTATGGAAACACCAACTTAACCATAACATGTAATATATATATATATATATATATATATATATATATATATATATATATATATATATATATATATATTCAGTGAAAAAACTTTGTTAAAGGGACGTTATGGTTAAGTTGCCCTACTAAAAACCTATGAAATTCAGTAAAAAAAAATTGTTAAAGGGATGTTATGGTTAAGTTGAGCTACTAAAAACCTATGAAATTCAGTGAAAAAACGTTGTTAAAGGGACGTTATGGTTCAAAGTAAAACCGAAAACCCCCTGAAATTCGGCAGTTATGGTAAGATAAGCAACCATAACTCGCGCCGCCACCGTGCACTGCTAAGACTAACACCCAGGACATCAAAGATGACATCACAAATGTCATTGATGACATCACTGATGACATTACGTGGCTGGCTCTCCCTTTATTTCCTTTCCTGACATATCTAGGCCACATGATTTTCTTCAGTAACAGTCAGGAACTAAACATTGTAAATTACTATATTCGTAGACTTATCCTTCAAGTATGTTCTTAGAATAATTCCCTTATGGTCCAGTCATATCATATGAAACATATACATACGAGAAGTCACAACCTTGAAAGACAGCAATCCTTTTTGTGCATTAAAATTATCAGTAGATTTATCAGCACTTTCTGATACTTTTGATGTTTTTTTATTACTGTACTTTCCCTGTATATGCTCATATATTTATATGTTGTACTCACACTATTTTCCTTAGGGTCCAGACACATCATGTGATATATATAGATAGAGTAAGTAACAGCTTTGTAACAGAGTAATCCTTTCTCTGCATAAAGGTAATCAGTTAGGTTATGAACACTTTCTGCTACTATTGCTGTTTCTTTTTCCTACTTCAAATCCCTTGTATATATACATATGTGTATGTGGTGTTGTCTCTTTGTGATTTGTGTATAATAATGCAATTATGTAGTAAGTGGGTTTTATTACCTACTTATCACAAGTTTCACTGTACGCAATACTCTAATATGAAAACAGTTATCATTTCAATATTCAACATGGCAAGCTTATGAATATTGCACCTCCATCATGTATGCTGCACACAATGCCTATGTTTCTACATGAGTACCTTAGTATACTGGATTGAAGTTAATAATAGAATGCTATTTATATCAATGCATAGCTTAATGCACTGATTAGCACTTGATATTTATTCCAATAATCTTTGACACTTTTTTTATTAACATTACACTAAGAATCCCTTGTACAGACTTTTCATGAAAGGTAAATGCACATGCGATGTCATCAGTGATGTCATCAATGACATTTGTGATGTCATCATTGATGTCCTGGGTGTTAGTGTTAGCAGTGCACGGTGGTGGTGCGAGTTATGGTTGCTTATCTTACCATAACTGCCGAATTTCAGGGATTTTTTGGTTTTACTTAGAACCATAACGTCCCTTTAACAACATTTTTTCACTGAATTTCATAGGTTTTTAGTAGCGCAACTTAATCATAACGTCCCTTTAACAAAGTTTTTTTACTGAATTTCATAGGTTTTTAGTAGCGCAACTTAACCATAACGTCCCTTTAACAAAGTTCTTTTACTGAATTTCATAGTTTTTTAGTAGCACAGTTTAACAATAATAACTTGTACATATAATATGGAACATACTGAACCCTTTCTACTGAATTTGATGGTCCGCAGACATGTTTGGACAACAGTACCACCACCTAAAAACTCTGGGGAGGTATGTGTAATAGTTATATCATAACATAGGAACATTTAACAAATTCACAAAGCAGCACACATACAAAGTATATGTAGTAATACTTAAAACATGTTACCCATATATGTAACACACTAACCATTCATGTAAATACAATGGCCCTCATTACGACCCTGGCGCTAAGTGAAAAACGATGGCGGTAAATAGTTACCGCCATCGTTTTCCGCTAGGTCCGATCATGACCCGTGACCGTTAACTACGATGCCATTAGCGGCATCGTAGTTAACGCTGCCGCTAACTGCGCCAATGGCGCGCGCACGCGACCTCCCACACCGTACTTAGCGCCATGGCGTAAAGGTACGCGAATGCCGATCCAAGCGGACATGCACCTAACGCCATCACCCAGCCCGTTAAGTACCTTACCGCCATGGTGCAAATTACGCCATCGCGAACCAACCGTAAAGGGCCTTGTGCAGTGAATCCAGCTGCCACAGGCGCACAGAATCAGCACAGGTGGAGGCAATACAGAGTCAGGAAGTACAAAAAGAGCACACCCAACCCCTTCCCAGACCCAGTCACACTCCACAATGATTCCAATAGGACTAGCAATGTTGGGGCTGGAGGACCTGATAGCAATGCAAGTGCTACAACTTCAACTACAACAACAACAACAATAGGCTGCACAGAGGAGACGCAGGAGGAGAAGGAGGGCAAGGCAGGGCCAGCAAGCCCCACCAGCACAGCCAGTGGCACCACGCAGGCAGCCCACAATCCCACGCATCAGAGCCAGTCCATTCAACCCCACCGCTGAGCAGATCCACACCATGTACCGTTTGGACCGGGACACCATCGACACCATCGTATACATGATACACAAACAGCATGATAGAAACACCAACCGCCATCCCACCCCTACTGAATACCCCACCTGGCTGTGAGTAGCAGAGACAACGGAGCCAGATCATACCCTAAAGCAGCACAAACCTCAGCTGACACCACTAAACCTAATACCCGATGTATGCAGCCCCACCACGTGAATGAAGGTGTGCCCCAACATTGACACAACCATCTGCAAGTGCATTGTACCAATTCACACCACATTGACCTCAATGAAATGCACCTACATGCACGTCACCAGACACCATCCACTGAAAGGCCTGTCCCCATAACTGCGCACGAATGAGGCACATGACGGACAGAAACATCAACACACCATCACACAGACAGCGAGGCCCACAAAATGTCCCTATCAACATCAGTATTGCTCACTGGGGTCATGACGATGCTGACAGCAATGTTGCAATGATGTGAGCGTTGACCTCACAGGACATGTGCCAGGCCACCAAAACAAACGGTATGAACGAACACAGTGGATGGACACTCACAAGGCACTTGACCCCCCTGCATACATTGGTTGATGGCATGCACCACATTCCATAGGAGCCATGAGCATATACTGGTCGCATAGTGTGAATCAATTAGTGCATTCAAAAGAGGTCCGAAGTAACAGTTGGATGCAAGCCATGGTGGCACGTCATGTTTTGAAATAGACGTCATGACTGACACATACATTCTCGCCCACATACAGGTGATGCAGGCTATCCCCTGAAGAGGTGGCTACTTACACCAGTCCGGAACCCACAGAACCAGCACGAGGAGGACTCCAAACGTGCACATACACGTACCCGTTCGGTGATTGAGCAGGCTTTTGGCCTATTGAAAGCACGGTTTCGCTGCCTCAGCAGGTCTGGTGGGGCACTCCTGTACCACCATGAGAAGATGGCAAAGATCGTCATGGCATGTGTCATGCTACACAATATGTGCGTCAGACGCAATGTGCCCCTGCCCCCTGATGCTGGACTGCAACCACCTGTCGATGAGGATGATGAAGGTGGGGATTCGGCAGCACCTCATGGAGGCGGCGATGCACAGGAGGGGCGTGAAATGCATAGTACTCTGATCAACCAATTATTCTAGCACACGCGAATGGGGGATGCCACCTGGAGATGACTATTGTGGCACTGTGTGCGTCTGTTATATGGACACTGGGGACTGTTTACCAATACATCACACATACGCAATGAGCAATGTCCACACATCTGATTTGTGCAAATATGAAAAGTGTATTGTGAAAGTGATTTTGTTGAACACACCCACTCCCCCCTCCCCCCTGAACACCCCAACACACCCACTCCCCCCTCCCCCCTGAACTCCCCAACACACCCACTCCCCCCTCTCCCCTGAACTCCCCAACACACCCACTCCCCCCTCCCCCCTGAACTCCCCAACACACCCACTCCCCCCTCTCCCCTGAACTCCCCAACACACCCACTCCCCCCTCCACCCACCCCCCTGGAATCCCTACAAAGGTGTGAGTAAGTCTGTGCAGCAGTGTCTGATGCAGGATTTCTCCACTGTCCGGCCACTATTGGCAGCCCCCTCCCCTGGCCCCCGGGGCACCCCTGCCTGTGCTGCGCAGGTTCCTCCCCGATCGGCGGATGGGGCTGCTTGGTGTCGAGCTGGCAGCCGAGGAGGTTCCTGCCTGCTCATTTGGACGCATGTCCCGAATTGTCTGCACAAGTTCAGTGATGGCGTGCCGCACAGCGGAGAGTTCTGTGCAGATGTCCTTTGTGGAGGACTCTATAGCAGCCTTCACTGTCTCCGCAAATTTCTCCATTGCTGCCGTTGACCCCCCACATTCTGCAACATGCTCATTGAGGAGCGAGGATAGTTGCTGCTGCCGGGTGACGATCTCCTCCAGGCTTAGTTGTTCTTTCTGGGCCATGGCTAATAGCAGTGGTATTCCCATTGGGCTGCTCACCTCCTGCAGCGGGGATGGAGAGCCTGGCCAATCGTCATCCTCTGACTGCCCCTGTGTAGCACCCGCATGCGGGCTGCTTAGGGACAGGTAGGGGGAATGAGGGTGGGCAGTGGGGCTTCCAACATCAGACTCCTCAATGATCCCTCCTAAAGGGACGTTATGGTTCAAAGTAAAACCGAAAACCCCCTGAAATTCGGCAGTTATGGTAAGATAAGCAACCATAACTCGCGCCGCCACTGTGCACTGCTAAGACTAACACCCAGGACATCAAAGATGACATCACAAATGTCATTGATGACATCACTGATGACATTACGTGGCTGGCTCTCCCTTTATTTCCTTTCCTGACATATCTAGGCCACATGATTTTCTTCAGTAACAGTCAGGAACTAAACATTGTAAATTACTATATTCGTAGACTTATCCTTCAAGTATGTTCTTAGAATAATTCCCTTATGGTCCAGTCATATCATATGAAACATATACATACGAGAAGTCACAACCTTGAAAGACAGCAATCCTTTTTGTGCATTAAAATTATCAGTAGATTTATCAGCACTTTCTGATACTTTTGATGTTTTTTTATTACTGTACTTTCCCTGTATATGCTCATATATTTATATGTTGTACTCACACTATTTTCCTTAGGGTCCAGACACATCATGTGATATATATAGATAGAGTAAGTAACAGCTTTGTAACAGAGTAATCCTTTCTCTGCATAAAGGTAATCAGTTAGGTTATGAACACTTTCTGCTACTATTGCTGTTTCTTTTTCCTACTTCAAATCCCTTGTATATATACATATGTGTATGTGGTGTTGTCTCTTTGTGATTTGTGTATAATAATGCAATTATGTAGTAAGTGGGTTTTATTACCTACTTATCACAAGTTTCACTGTACGCAATACTCTAATATGAAAACAGTTATCATTTCAATATTCAACATGGCAAGCTTATGAATATTGCACCTCCATCATGTATGCTGCACACAATGCCTATGTTTCTACATGAGTACCTTAGTATACTGGATTGAAGTTAATAATAGAATGCTATTTATATCAATGCATAGCTTAATGCACTGATTAGCACTTGATATTTATTCCAATAATCTTTGACACTTTTTTTATTAACATTACACTAAGAATCCCTTGTACAGACTTTTCATGAAAGGTAAATGCACATGCGATGTCATCAGTGATGTCATCAATGACATTTGTGATGTCATCATTGATGTCCTGGGTGTTAGTGTTAGCAGTGCACGGTGGTGGTGCGAGTTATGGTTGCTTATCTTACCATAACTGCCGAATTTCAGGGGTTTTTTGGTTTTACTTTGAACCATAACGTCCCTTTAACAACATTTTTTCACTGAATTTCATAGGTTTTTAGTAGCGCAACTTAATCATAACGTCCCTTTAACAAAGTTTTTTTACTGAATTTCATAGGTTTTTAGTAGCGCAACTTCACCATAACGTCCCTTTAACAAAGTTCTTTTACTGAATTTCATAGTTTTTTAGTAGCACAGTTTAACAATAATAACTTGTACATATAATATGGAACATACTGAACCCTTTCTACTGAATTTGATGGTCCGCAGACATGTTTGGACAACAGTACCACCACCTAAAAACTCTGGGGAGGTATGTGTAATAGTTATATCATAACATAGGAACATTTAACAAATTCACAAAGCAGCACACATACAAAGTATATGTAGTAATACTTAAAACATGTTACCCATATATGTAACACACTAACCATTCATGTAAATACAATGGCCCTCATTACGACCCTGGCGCTAAGTGAAAAACGATGGCGGTAAATAGTTACCGCCATCGTTTTCCGCTAGGTCCGATCATGACCCGTGACCGTTAACTACGATGCCATTAGCGGCATCGTAGTTAACGCTGCCGCTAACTGCGCCAATGGCGCGCGCACGCGACCTCCCACACCGTACTTAGCGCCATGGCGTAAAGGTACGCGAATGCCGATCCAAGCGGACATGCACCTAACGCCATCACCCAGCCCGTTAAGTACCTTACCGCCATGGTGCAAATTACGCCATCGCGAACCAACCGTAAAGGGCCTTGTGCAGTGAATCCAGCTGCCACAGGCGCACAGAATCAGCACAGGTGGAGGCAATACAGAGTCAGGAAGTACAAAAAGAGCACACCCAACCCCTTCCCAGACCCAGTCACACTCCACAATGATTCCAATAGGACTAGCAATGTTGGGGCTGGAGGACCTGATAGCAATGCAAGTGCTACAACTTCAACTACAACAACAACAACAATAGGCTGCACAGAGGAGACGCAGGAGGAGAAGGAGGGCAAGGCAGGGCCAGCAAGCCCCACCAGCACAGCCAGTGGCACCACGCAGGCAGCCCACAATCCCACGCATCAGAGCCAGTCCATTCAACCCCACCGCTGAGCAGATCCACACCCTGTACCGTTTGGACCGGGACACCATCGACACCATCGTATACATGATACACAAACAGCATGATAGAAACACCAACCGCCATCCCACCCCTACTGAATACCCCACCTGGCTGTGAGTAGCAGAGACAACGGAGCCAGATCATACCCTAAAGCAGCACAAACCTCAGCTGACACCACTAAACCTAATACCCGATGTATGCAGCCCCACCACGTGAATGAAGGTGTGCCCCAACATTGACACAACCATCTGCAAGTGCATTGTACCAATTCACACCACATTGACCTCAACGAAATGCACCTACATGCACGTCACCAGACACCATCCACTGAAAGGCCTGTCCCCATAACTGCGCACGAATGAGGCACATGACGGACAGAAACATCAACACACCATCACACAGACAGCGAGGCCCACAAAATGTCCCTATCAACATCAGTATTGCTCACTGGGGTCATGACGATGCTGACAGCAATGTTGCAATGATGTGAGCGTTGACCTCACAGGACATGTGCCAGGCCACCAAAACAAACGGTATGAACGAACACAGTGGATGGACACTCACAAGGCACTTGACCCCCCTGCATACATTGGTTGATGGCATGCACCACATTCCATAGGAGCCATGAGCATATACTGGTCGCATAGTGTGAATCAATTAGTGCATTCAAAAGAGGTCCGAAGTAACAGTTGGATGCAAGCCATGGTGGCACGTCATGTTTTGAAATAGACGTCATGACTGACACATACATTCTCGCCCACATACAGGTGATGCAGGCTATCCCCTGAAGAGGTGGCTACTTACACCAGTCCGGAACCCACAGAACCAGCACGAGGAGGACTCCAAACGTGCACATACACGTACCCGTTCGGTGATTGAGCAGGCTTTTGGCCTATTGAAAGCACGGTTTCGCTGCCTCAGCAGGTCTGGTGGGGCACTCCTGTACCACCATGAGAAGATGGCAAAGATCGTCATGGCATGTGTCATGCTACACAATATGTGCGTCAGACGCAATGTGCCCCTGCCCCCTGATGCTGGACTGCAACCACCTGTCGATGAGGATGATGAAGGTGGGGATTCGGCAGCACCTCATGGAGGCGGCGATGCACAGGAGGGGCGTGAAATGCATAGTACTCTGATCAACCAATTATTCTAGCACACGCGAATGGGGGATGCCACCTGGAGATGACTATTGTGGCACTGTGTGCGTCTGTTATATGGACACTGGGGACTGTTTACCAATACATCACACATACGCAATGAGCAATGTCCACACATCTGATTTGTGCAAATATGAAAAGTGTATTGTGAAAGTGATTTTGTTGAACACACCCACTCCCCCCTCCCCCCTGAACACCCCAACACACCCACTCCCCCCTCCCCCCTGAACTCCCCAACACACCCACTCCCCCCTCTCTCCTGAACTCCCCAACACACCCACTCCCCCCTCCCCCCTGAACTCCCCAACACACCCACTCCCCCCTCTCCCCTGAACTCCCCAACACACCCACTCCCCCCTCCACCCACCCCCCTGGAATCCCTACAAAGGTGTGAGTAAGTCTGTGCAGCAGTGTCTGATGCAGGATTTCTCCACTGTCCGGCCACTATTGGCAGCCCCCTCCCCTGGCCCCCGGGGCACCCCTGCCTGTGCTGCGCAGGTTCCTCCCCGATCGGCGGATGGGGCTGCTTGGTGTCGAGCTGGCAGCCGAGGAGGTTCCTGCCTGCTCATTTGGACGCATGTCCCGAATTGTCTGCACAAGTTCAGTGATGGCGTGCCGCACAGCGGAGAGTTCTGTGCAGATGTCCTTTGTGGAGGACTCTATAGCAGCCTTCACTGTCTCCGCACATTTCTCCATTGCTGCCGTTGACCCCCCACATTCTGCAACATGCTCATTGAGGAGCGAGGATAGTTGCTGCTGCCGGGTGACGATCTCCTCCAGGCTTAGTTGTTCTTTCTGGGCCATGGCTAATGGCAGTGGTATTCCCATTGGGCTGCTCACCTCCTGCAGCGGGGATGGAGAGCCTGGCCAATCATCATCCTCTGACTGCACCTGTGTAGCACCCGCATGCGGGCTGCTTAGGGACAGGTAGGGGGAATGAGGGTGGGCAGTGGGGCTTCCAACATCAGACTCCTCAATGATCCCTCCTTCGCTATCGGAGGAGGCTGTGATGGCAGCAGTTTCCCCAATAGTGCTGCTGCTGCTTCTGTGCTGCCTGCTGGGGTGGCTGTCAGTGCCCTGTCCTGTTTTCCTGGCTTGGATTTTGGCTGCTGTGGGGTTTTCCTCGGGACGGCAGAGGTGGAGGGTTGTGGTGTTGGCACAGTTGTCCTGGCCCTCTTGGTGGGTGTGGAGGCAGTGGTGTCCTCATCCTCAAGGTCGGAATTTGAGCCTGTGGTGGAGCAAAGGAGGGAAAGTGTTATTGATGGGTCTGTGGACATTGGGCGGGCATTGTGACGACTGACATCTTATCAGTTAGTACATGCGGCACATTTGAGGCAGGGGAAAACAGGTTGTCTCCCTTTTGTGTGGAAGTAGCATGGAGGTATGTGGGTGCCTGCATTTAGGGTGTGCATACTGCATGTGTACAGGGTGGAGATCGGATGTATCTGTGGGCAGTCTCCTGCTGATGTGTTGCATTTACACTATGGGGCAACATTGTACTTCACATGAATGGACTTTGGTGATTTTTGCATGGCTTGATTTGAGCCACCTACCTGCATCGCCTGATGTCGGGGCTCCTCTCTCCATTCCTCCTACTCCTTCTATGCTCTCCATTCCGATGGTGGAGGCACAGATTTCCTCCCATGGCTGCAATTTGATAGGGGACTGCGATCCTCCACCGGTTTCCATGGCCAGGTTTCTGTTCGCCGATAGTATGCTCCTGACTCTGAGCCGGAGATCGTCCCACCGCTTGCGGCACTGTCTCACATTGCGGGGTGTTGTTCCCACGGCACTAACCCGCTGAGCTACCAGTGCCCATATGGCCTTCTTCTTGGCTATGGCCGGTCTGGTCATTTGGTTGGAGAATACCACTGCGGCGTTCTTCTGGAGGGTCTCCGCAAGCATGGTGAGCTCCTCTCTGGTGAAGCGGTCTTGCCGCTGGCGGTCACAGGCTTTCTTAACCACTTTAGGCATTTTCAAGCAGGAAGAAGGTTGATGATGGTATTTGCCGGGTCCCAGGCTCGGATGTCCAGTGGTTGCAGAGGATGGCAATGGATTGTGTTTTTAAAGATGGCCGCCGTGCTCTTTCCCGTTCCGCCGCGGTGACGCTACTTCCGGTTCCGCTTATCTACGGTCACCGCTAATTGCGGTGACCGCTAACTACGGTCACCGCTATGAACGGTGGTCGGGGTGGCGGTGGTGCACCTTACGCGGCATACGATGCCGGTAGGTGCCGTTTTGGGGGCATTAACGCCATGGCGCAGTTTACATTACCGCCATGGCATAATGCTCGTGCGCGATGGGTCGTAATATGGCGCTCTTATCGCCATCGGACCATGGCGTAAACGCTCATTACGCCATGGCTGTAATTTCGATTACTTAGCGCCAGGGTCGTAATGAGGGCCAATATGTTTTAAAATGGAATATACCAAAAGAAGATAAAGTGGCTTCCACCATAATTACCTCACAGACGCTCCACAACCAACAGCAAGACCAGACGTATACACTACTGATTACATATCTCACCAGACATAGTAAGTGCACTTCTTTTTACTCATATATTTATAAACTTTCTATATTAGAAAAAAAAAACATATTACTTTTTTGTTTTCTCACAGAAATGTGTAGTACTCCCGACTGGCTAGAGGAGCATTTCCCACGAGAGGAAATGTTAGAAAATAGTCCACCTAATGGTACACACTTTACTATATAAACCAATTAATAAATATTATTTTGTATACATTTAACATATACATTTTTTTATTACAGACCATACAAAAATTCCAAGCATCTCACAACAACAATCAGAGGATATCACTCTACAGCAGATTAATCAAAAAATGGACGACCTTATGCAAAATTTTATGGATTTGAAAAACTTTGTGGAAAATTATGTGAAACCCCCAACAGCACACCATTGTCCAACCTGCACTTGTCCCCCATCACCCTATCCCACGCAGTTAACCCCAAACACTGTCTATGGACCAAAGTGTTTCAATGAGATTTCCTTCCCTTCTTCACCTGATCCCAGTTATCTAGAAATCCCTAATTCTCCTGTTTTTGTTTCTGTTTCTGCCCCACCTTCCCAGTCATAATTGTATATATATATGAAATAAAGTTACTTTTCTTATATTGTGTTGTAATTACTTTCAGTTCCTTGTGATAAAAGCAATTTAGGTGTCCACGGACACCGCGGTTGTTCGGAAATGTTCTTAAAGAAACGAAAATGTAACTGTCCTGAGGACACTACATCTGTCCGTAATACTCTCATGCAAGTTGAAAATGTTCTAAGAACACTCGTAGTATCCTGAAATGTTTGTAAATAAACGAAAATGGAGGTGTCCTTAAGAACACTATGCCTATTCGTAGTGTTCGATAGCAAGCAGAAACTGTTCTAAGAACACTCGTGGTGTCCTGAATTGTTCGTAAATAAACGAAAATGGAGATGTGCTTGAAACGCTATGTCTGTCCGTATTGTTAGCAAATAAATTAAACTGTGCTAAGAACAAACGGCTGTCCGTAACTGTTCGTTTTACATGTGACGCACTTTTAATTAGTTCAGGACCCGAACACTGTCCGCAGAACATCAACACGCATGCGCAAAACAATGTCCGTACATTGGGTGTCCTGCGGACGACCGCTACCTTAGCAAACATGCTCACAAAACAATCATGTGACCGCGCCCACGCTCATCTCATGCTCTAAATGCGGACACTGTTCGTGTCCCCGACCAGTTTGAAAGTACATTTCCAAGTAATCCACAATATTTCTCATTAAAAAATCACCATACCACAAATCCCACATACTAATCCTAACTTTCCACATAGTTTTTGTGACTTTTTGAACCTTTTTTGATGTTCGATCTGTCTTGCAGACGGCGCGCATGTCCGCGACCCGCGCACAAGCACCCCGATATAATACCACGCCCTAGAGTGCATTCTCATTGTGTTTCTGACTATTCCACAGAGCACACTCATTTTGCTGCATACTTTGCAGATTTTGAGATTTCCATCT
Source organism: Ambystoma mexicanum (assembly GCF_040938575.1). Lineage (NCBI taxonomy): Eukaryota > Metazoa > Chordata > Amphibia > Caudata > Ambystomatidae > Ambystoma > Ambystoma mexicanum. Next base: position 1,196,789,945 of record NC_090931.1, read on the forward strand.
CCAAGCCTATGACATCCATGGCTCGACTATTACCACATGGTGTTACATCTGCCTCAGCACCACCCCCACCCCCTCCACCACCACCATTTCCCCAAGGGCCTGAAGAGGGGAACAGGAGTGAGGATACAGAGGAGGAAGAAGAGGATGACGAGAATGAGGTAGAGGAAATCCCTACTACCCGCACTAGGCGTGAATCTTGGGTGTGGCGGTTGTTTACCGTTCATGGAAACGGTCCTAAGTCTCATGCGACCTTGTCACCTGTAATGAGTGCAAAATGGTACTCAGTCGTGGGAAGCATGGTTCGTAAAGCTTTGGGACCACTACCATGAAGCGACACCTGTGCTCATTCCACACTGGGGCCATTCGCAAGGTTGTACCTTGCGAGAAGCGTAGTAGGTTGATTGCCTCTACTTCATCCTCCGTTCCTGATCCTGTCACCACAAGGAACACCTCTGTGGGACAGCGTCTTCCTCAAGCTGCCTCACAGGCCATACAGAATTCTGATGAACCTTACCTTTCGAGGGTCACAGTTGTATGTGTGCACTGTGACACAGTACTCTGCAGTGGGGAGCGACTTCGGAGTGCTTTTGAGACGATAGTCTCAGAGCACCAGAAGACCTGCTCACTACCCAAATAAAACCCACTCTACATCTTCCTCTCTCAGCTCGCCCTTTCTTATCCCTTTGGTTGGTGTCCCCCTCCCTTTACCCTCCTTTCCCTCCTCTCCAAGTGTGTCGTGTATAAAAAAGAACAAAAAAAATACAAAATAACAAAAATCAAAATAAAAATAAGGCTCTTTTCAGAGCCGCCTTTCACAGTTAAAAAATAGAAATGAAGATACATAAAGCATAGCCATTTCCATTTCGTGAAAGTCCGCGGACGGTCCGCGAACAGAAAAACAATTGCATTGCTACCCTATTGAAACCAATGCATTTTTCTCTAACAGGAAGTGGTGGCTCTGAAAAGAGCCTTTGGGAGGTGTTTTAATGTAAAACATTTTAACTACGTAAGATGTACTTCAAAACGAATGCTGTATTTCTAAAAAAGGTCGCAATGCATTTTGTACATTTCTCAGAAAAATCTGATTGCCAACATAAGTAAGATGGACTCCATCTTTGCGAAAAATGTATGTACTACGAAACAAAATATTTCCATTGTTAAAAGAGGACATGCCAAACAGCCTTATTAACATTACGCCTTGCTTTCTCCATTTGTGGACCACATGAGAAAGAACGAAGCCACACTTGTCTCTGCGCAATCCGTGAAAAAATTATTTTAGAGTTTGGAAACATGTCCATTATCTTCTGAAGTCCTTCTTTCATTGGAAATTGCAAAGAAATTCCAGACACATGTCCTAAACTGTTCCCTCCACAATGAATTACAATTATATCTGGATGTTCCTCTATCTTCAATGTTGCACAGAGAGGTAGCAAGTCCAACCACTTCATTCCACGCACTCCATGCCAGTGCACTTCCACATGTGGGAATCCATGATCTATAGATACTCCACAGCTTTCTGCATGCACCTTCAACAAATGAATCCACGAGTCTCCCAAAATCCATACAATCTGTGTTTTGAAACACTCAGCCATAGCTATCTGTTCTTCTCTCTGCAAAAACAATATCTGAGAAAACCTCTCCTAGCACAACACACTCCCTAAACTCTGTTGACCAATGCCTTGCTTCATCCAATCTCATTTCCATACCTCCCCTCCCCAAATTCCCCGGATGTAATACGCGGTGTCCTAGAACTACTGCCATGTCCGCGAACGTATCGTAACATGTACAGCCCTTCTACCATTTCGATTTCACTCTCTGTGCCATTCCCTCATTGGATGTAGCTAAGCAATTACATGACCATCCACCAACCAAATCCAATAACTCTACATGTAACTGCATCATCATAGAGCAGCACTACAAATGTACGGTGTATCTCTCGGAGTACAAGTCTCATACCATTGACAACCACGATCTACGAGAAATACTATACAAATCTCCAATATTTCTACTTGAAGCTTGGTCCATATCCATATACATGAACAGAAAGTACTGGTATGCATATTTTCTACACAGTACATGAACACATTTTCTAACCGACTTTTACCTTCAATAATCTGAAAAATGAATGGACGATCATTGTTTCATTGTCCTAAAATGGCCTGTCACTTACAAACCTTTATATCGTTTAATTTCTTCATACACACACACACGTGCAAATACTATTAAACTCTCATTTTTGAAATAAAATATATACATGACATATAATCACACAAAATAACATACACACTCTATGATCAAATCTCAAACAATAATATTTGTACAAACACATAATTGGTTTTAATTTTTTTTTCTTTATATAAGTACTAACATACATTTATATAGGACAAGCTGACTATGACATTCACTCACTGTCACGTGCAAAAGCAGACTATGACACATAGCTCTCAACTCACACGCTTTTGGCAGGTGTCACCCGCCTTGTAAAGGACTGACTCACCCGCCAAGCCTCCTGCACGCCCATTCATTCCAATGGGCGTCTCATCCGCCAAAAACAAAATCAGGTGATTTCACCCGCCTTTGCGACACACATGGTTGAGAGCTATGATGACAATGACTCACTATTACGTGGAAAAGCTTAGTTACAAGAATAATGGTATACGTTGGTAGATTATGAATTCCACAAACCATAGTAAAGACATTTTCTTTCCTACTCTCAGTCATAATATAGTTTTAATGGTTTTCAGGAAGGCGCTGAGCATTTCAATTTAAAAAAATCTATGTCTAAAATGAAAACAGTGCTATATAGCAACCAAATTACTAATTTATTTCTTTTACAATTGCAGTGAAGCCCATTCTCCTGAATAGAAGCAGCCGATTTTGATTTACAAAGAACAACTAAGAAGCAAACTACTCATTTTTGTAAAAAAAGTAAGTAGATTGTTACCATAATATTTGATTTATAACTCACACGCACTGTACGGTGCATTCATGGTATTTCTGTGCCTAAAAATAGAGATTCTGCACCATTCTGACCAAAAATCCCCCCCCGTCTTAAACAGTGATCTCCTGCCAGAATGGCCCTCAAATTCCTATTTTTCGGCACACAAATTACCCAACTCAGCCGCTAGAATGAAGATGTTGTAGAACAAACAACTGTTTTAATTGTATAGCTTTACCTATATTATTTATTCTTCTCCACACCACCGGCTTACTTTTTTCTGTCATCTGAACCCCAGTTTAGTAACACATTAATTGAAGAATACCCATCCCTAGTAGTTCAACTTCCCAATTCGCAATCACACTCCATTACATACATCTTTATCATCTTACTCAAACAATCATACACACAACACACATGCATTGCAGAAAACCCCAACCCATACCTTCTGTATTTTTTTCAACAGACGCTAAAGAATGCCCACCAAAAAGCAACTCCGTAGAAAGGGACGCAGAAGTAGAGCAAATGAAAAGAAAAGTCTCCAACATAAACACCCATCTATAGCAGAATTTGTAAAAAACGTTGAAACACAACAGCTAATACAGTCATGTTGTGAAACAGAAGAAGTTTCTAGTGCAAAAACTTTGCCTCCTCTAACACAAAGTAAACGGACCCAAAAAACTATTAACAGAAAATCAACTATCACTACAAATAAAACGTCTTCTATAAATCTTGATATAGTACAAAGTAAGCATACCAAGAAAAGTATGTTAGCCAAAATGTTCCGTCACAAAGTCCTTCAAAATCTGATAAAAACAGGAGAGAAACCAGGTTCAACACCAAACCTATCGTAGGAAAGAAATCTTAGAAGCGTTGATAGACAGTGCAATTCTTCTCAAAAGAAACATATTTATTGTTGTGTTAAACAGAATTAAACCACTAACAAAACTAATAACTAAATTTCAAAAAAGAGTTCTCAATAAACGAAATGTGAACAGAAATAACTTCTTAAATATATGTGGAGGTGAATGGAGTCACACTACAAGCACAGAACCATACTTTAATGAAGAAGCGTACAAACAAAAGCAAACAAATACAATTGCCATACATAGCAGTGGTCGAGGTTATGAAAAAGTTAATAATACCATAATGGAACAAGAAGTACTCCTTACAAAAATATGCCCTGAAAACTTAGATTTACCCCTCCATTCGACTGAATCAGAACATCTAATTTACACATGGCCATTACACATGGCAATGTGTAACATTCCCAAAAAAATGTTCAAATCTTTACGCCAATTCCTCAATCAATATGTGAAAAGCAAAGACAAAATCAAAATTAAAATACTGGAAAGTATGGATGCTTGTCCAGTACGCAAGCACACAGGACTGCAAGGTCATTCGTTGGCCTGCATATCAGGAGCTACTTGCAAAACAACCTTCCATGATATCAAAAGGATATCAACACATCATGCAAGTATAAGAAATCTAGTTTATAAACTGTATTATGCAAAAAGTCCTGCTTTAGCACTAGCCAATTTAAATAACATTCTTCTACATGGTACACCAAAAGACCTACTAGAAGAAATCGAGTATATACAGAAAAAATATTTTGGAAATGAAACCCACTTACAAGATGAATTAGCTGTCAACCACCTTCATAAAAAATCTGCACATGGCAACCTTTCACTACACACATACAAAAAAGAAATACTAAAATTTCAAAGCACTTCAGCTGAAGTACCAAACCACGTGTGTGTATGTTGCCGCAGACCGTGTTATAAAAGTAACACAAAAACTATAGACCTTTCATACAAAATAGAAGACAATGAAGATTCTAAATGGTTTGAATTAGTTAGCTACCTTATAGCAGAAAACAAATACAAAATAACTGACCCCATAATACTTTGCAGTTACTGCCCTACCAAACTTAACAACAACCAAACTCCTTCACGTGCTATCTCAAATAACTTGGAATTACATCCACTACCAAAACTCCTTCAACAACTTAATTTATATGAGAGCATCATAATTCAAACAGTTCATCCATTTCAAGCAATAATACGCCTTCAACCAAAAACTGCAAAATTACCTCCCTCTGAATTAGTGAAAGGTATTTGTGGAAAAGTAGTGTATTTACCATTAGATCTAAAAGAAAATGTGCACAATCTAGGAGTGCAACGTCCAATGCAACAATCTTTAATTATCTTGGTAAATGGAGTACCTACAAAAGACAAAGAAATTTGGCAACAACTGGTAGATTTACATAAAGTTAGAGAAGCCATGCAATATCTCAAAGAGAATAATGATTATTACAAAGAAATTAATATCAAATAAAACTTGAAAGATACAACTGAAATAATTCAAGAGACACAAGAAACTGGTCAATTTGAGCTCCTAGATCCTGCTACAATAGCAAACACTTTAGCCCATTATACAATTCACCCATTGCACTCTAATGACACCATAGAAGATGCACTGGAAACGTACCAAATACGTCAAACAAAAGGATCACCAATCAGCATATGGGAAAAAAGTATAGAAGCACGTGCTTTTCCTCTGCTCTTTCCTACTGGCAAAGGAGGAAGATACGATGATAGACCTGTTCAAATATCAGCATCAGAATATCGCTCATTACGAATGTATTCTGAAGATCCCAGATTTCGACAAAATGTGGAATACATATTCCACCTACTCTTTGAAAGTGAACTAGCAACTTTATGTTACGGAGTTGCACACATATTAAAATCAGGATCACACTTTCAAAATATGACAGCCACACAATTATTACAAAAAGTTCAACAAAAAGATTAGGTTTTACAGGAAAATCTTAAAAATCTATTAGCAAATATGCGAGGTACTAAAGAGTACTGGTTTCGACGCCATGGAGTTGTACGTTGTATGATCAGAAACCTTGGCCCACCCACTTGGTTTGTTACATTAAGTTGCGCAGAATATGCATGGGAAGATTTACATGCTTTCCTACGCATATCAAACGAAAACAAAACAAACATAGATATACTAACACCTGGAGAACTTTGTTCTCAGGATCCTGTTAATGTTTCTAGATATTTTCACCATCCCTTCATTGCTATGCTACATTTTATTTGTAATAAAACTGTTCCTCCCCCTGGAGAAGTGCAACACTTCTTTTGGAGAAAAGAATACCAAGCCAGAGGAGCGCCACATGTCCACTTGCTTTTATGGATTAAAGATGCTCCTAAATTTGGTCAAGACAGTGATGCCACTGTTTTACAGTTTATTGAAAAATATATCACTTGTGAAATTCCGTCAGAATCCACAAATAGTGATCTTCATGTAAACATCTTACAATTCCAAAGACACAAATGTGGCAAATATTGTCGTCGTAAATACAAAAACAAAGGGAAATACTACACCAAATGCTGATTTGGTTTCCCTAGACCAGTTACAAATACAGGTCAAGTGAACAACCTCATATCTTCAGTTAGACATAGTGTTAAAGGTAAGTCACCTAAAAATACATATTGCATAAAAAGAAAAGAAGAAGAAAAATATATCAATGATTACAATGCAATCATTGCCCACTTGTGGAATGCAAACATAGATGTGCAGTACATTGCAGACAATTCTACTGCTGTTGCACGATATGTCACAGCATACTTAACCAAATCAGAAAAGACAGAGCTCCAAGACCTCTGGAATGACCTGTCATCAGATAAAACAGTGTCTCAGAAAATATACAGGTTGGGCATAAAAATGCTGTCCCATAGAGAATGTGGATCCTATGAAGCAGCTGATCGATTAACTGGTACTGCATTGTATGATAAATCTGCAAATATAGTATGGCTAAGTCTTGGTCCAGCTAAATCTAGAAAAACAGTTCTAAAATCATACAAATATATAGAAACAATAGCCAAACATGATCCCAACAGCCAAGACATTTAAAAAAAAAAATATTGGACACATACTACCCAAACAGGGGTACCACTTTGGAAACCATGTGTCTATACCACATAGCCCAAAACTACACATACAAAAATAATATAAAACCTGATGAGCAAAACCGTAAATACAAAGTGACAAACTGTGATGGCAGTTTAGTAAAACTCACCAAACCAAATTTAATTAATCATATCAAATTGTCATTAAAGACTCCTCAACATAAAGAAATATATTACATGTCCCTGCTACAACTCTTCAAACCATGGAGAAAAGAAGAAGAAATACTAGATACCTATGACTCATATAAAGACGCTTTCAAAGCCAATGAAAGCAGTATAACTGATGTAAACTTTGCACAGTAAAAAACAATGTTGCACAATGAACAGCAACACGAAGAGGAACTCCAGGCCCAATTAGATAAGGACACTCCTGACAGTAGTCAACCTTCTGTCACAGGAAGCCAAGAACCACTGAGAGAACCACTAATAACAAATGAGGCAGAATTAGCTATGATAGACGTAGAAAACACCATGTGTCACTATGAAGATAAAGAAGACTTAACTACACTACAATCAAAACTAAACAAAGAGCAACATAGCATTTTTCAAGAAATAACAAAAGAAATTGCACATGGTGTGCAACATGAAAACAAAGAATGCACCTGCCAAAATTACAAACCTATACAATTGTATGTCAGTGGTGAAGCTGGTTCTGGCAAAACATTCCTAATCAAAATCATCAGTAAATTCCTTCAACAATTGACAAACAACAAACTGTCAGCTGTTGTCACAGCCCCCACAGGTTGAGCTGCCTACAACATAGGTCGTGTCACTTTACACTGATTACTACTCCTGCCAGTAGAACACCAAAACAAGTTAGATTATTAAAACTTTCTGCAGAAGTTGCAATGGAAGTACGCAGAGTATTGAAACAAATGAAAATGCTACTAATAGATGCAGTGAGCATGGTGTCCAACCTAATGTTGGCTTTGATTCACCTCAGATTACAAGAAGTACTCAAAACAAACTATGAAGAGCTCTTTGCAGGAAAACACATCATTGTTTTTGGAGATCTTCATCAATTGACACCGGTAAAAGGTGAGCCTATTTTTAAAACATTAGGACACAAACTCTGCCGTAAAACTGTTGGCAGCATTGGAAATGTCAACCTTTGGCAACATTTCCAATACAGAGAATTAACAGAAAACATGCGCCAATCTGCAGATCTCACTTATGCCAACATCTTAAAAAGTATCAGAGTTGGTATACTTTCTAGAGAAGCAGAAGCAATATTGAAAACCCGGCACATTCATGCACTTTATGGTGATAATGCATGTGCTACAGATGTTATGGAACAATTAGCTCGCAAAAATGTCAATTGTATGGCCTTAATGCCAACTCTTGCAAGCTGTTTCAAATTCAATGAAATAATGTTAACCAAAGAAATGCAACCAATTATGGAAATTAGCGCCACGGACAAACTAGATATACATGGAATGACACTACCCATGTGTGACCAAGCCACAGCAAGACTAACAGGGTAATTCATAGAATTTCGCAGAAAAGTGTCGCAAGCGGCTGGCACAGAGTGTCCGCATGCGATTGTCTGCGCCAGGCACGTGCGCTAAAACCGATTTCCGCGCACAGCGTATTCATGGATTTTAGGCTCCCAAACCAGCCGTGGCGCAGAGTATCGCAGCGACCCTGCAGCAGCGCCAGTAACGCCCCCAAGAACGCCCTCGCGCAAGGAAAAGCCATCAAAATCACTAAATCATCGCAAAGGGCTGCGCTAACCCTGGACCAGTTTACAGGGCTGCCAAACAAGGAACGCAAAGCGGGTAACGTGCATATCAGGGGTACGCGTGAAGTTATACACGCGATTATCCAGGGTACGTGTATTTCAGGGGTGTGCGGGAAGTTCCACACGCGAATAGCCTGGGCGCGTGTATTTCAGGGGTGCGCGGGAAGTTTTACACAAGATTTCAGCAGGGTACGTGTATTTCAGGGGTGCGCAGGAAGTGCCACACGCGAATAGCCTGGGCGCGTGTATTTCAGGGGTGCGCAGGAAGTTTTACACGCGATTTCAGCAGGGTACGTGTATTTCAGGGGTGCGCGGGAAGTTCCACACGCGATTAGGCTGGGTGGGTCCTCACAGGTGTTCCCTGTACACCCTCGACGGCCCCTGCAGGCAGCCCACAAAACAGGGGACTACCCTGCACACCTGCTAATGTCCCCCTGCACCCCCACCCCCCAGCAGTGCAGGGGCAGCCTCCACCAGGCCCCCACCCATGTCTCCCACCACCCCCACCCCCAGCAGTGCAGGGGCACCCTCCACCAGGCCCCCACTCATGTCTCCCACCACCCCCACGCCCAGCATCCAGGGGCACTCTCCACCAGGCCCCTACTCATGTCTCCCAGCACCCCCACCCCCCAGCAGTCCAGGGGCACCCTCCACCAGGCCCCCACCCATGTCTCCCACCACCCCCACCCCCCAGCCACCAGGGGCAGCCTCCACCAGGCCCCCACTCATGTCTCCCACCACCCCCCACCATCCAGGGGCACCCTCCACCAGGCCCCCACTCATGTCTCCCAGCGTGCTACGTGTATTTCAGGGGTGCGCCGGAAGTTCCACACGCGAATAGCCTGGGCGCGTGTATTTCAGGGGTGCGCGGGAAGTTTTACACGCGATTTCAGCAGGGTACGTGTATTTCAGGGGTGCGCGGGAAGTGCCACACGCGAATAGGCTGGGCGCGTGTATTTCAGGGGTGCGCGGGAAGTTTTACACGCGATTAGGCTGGGTGGGTCCTCACAGGTGTTCCCTGTACAACCTCGACGGCCCCTGCAGGCAGCCCACAAAACAGGGGACTACCCTGCACACCTGCTCATGTCCCCCTGCACCCCCACCCCCCAGCAGTGCAGGGGCAGCCTCCACCAGGCCCCCACCCATGTCTCCCACCACCCCCACCCCCAGCAGTGCAGGGGCACCCTCCACCAGGCCCCCACTCATGTCCCCCACCACCCCCACCCCCCAGCATCCAGGGGCACTCTCCACCAGGCCCCCACTCATGTCTCCTACCACCCCCAGCAGTGCAGGGGCACCCTCCACCAGGCCCCCACCCATGTCTCCCACCACCCCCACCCCCCAGCCACCAGGGGCAGCCTCCACCAGGCCCCCACTCATGTCTCCCACCACCCCCACCCCCCACCATCCAGGGGCACCCTCCACCCGGCCCCCACTCATGTCTCCCACCACCCCCACCCCCCACCATCCAGGGGCACCCTCCACCAGGCCCCCACTCATGTCTCCCAGCGTGCTACGTGTATTTCAGGGGTGCGCGGGAAGTTCCACACGCGAATAGCCTGGGCGCGTGTATTTCAGGGGTGCGCGGGAAGTTTTACACGCGATTTCAGCAGGGTACGTGTATTTCAGGGGTGCGCGGGAAGTGCCACACGCAAATAGCCTGGGCGCGTGTATTTCAGGGGTGCGCGGGAAGTTTTACACGCAATTTCAGCAGGGTACGTGTATTTCAGGGGTGCGCGTGAAAAGTTCCACACGCGATTAGGCTGGGTGGGTCCTCACAGGTGTTCCCTGTACACCCTCGACGGCCCCTGCAGGCAGCCCACAAAACAGGGGACTACCCTGCACACCTGCTCATGTCTCCCTGCACCCCCACCCCCCAGCAGTGCAGGGGCAGCCTCCACCAGGCCCCCACCCATGTCTCCCACCACCCCCACCCCCCAGCCACCAGGGGCAGCCTCCACCAGGCCCCCACTCATGTCTTCCACCACCCCCACCCTCCTGCCACCATGGGCAGCCCCCACCAGGCCCCCACTCATGTCTCCCACCACCCCCACCCCCCAGCACTATGGGGCACCTGCCAGCAGGCCCTCACCCATGTCCAACTCATGTCCCCCACCACCCCCACCCCCCAGCACTGTGGGGCACCTGCCAGCAGGCCCCCGCCCATGTCCAACTCATGTCCCCCAACACCCCCACCCCCCAGCACTGTGGGGCACCTGCCAGCAGGCCCCCACCCATGTCCAACTCATGTCCCCACCACCCCCACCCCCCAGCACTGTGGGGCACCTGCCAGCAGGCCCCCACCCATGTCCAACTCATGTCCCCCACCACCCCCACCCCCCAGCACTGTGGGGCACCTGCCAGCAGGCCCCCACCCATGTCCAACTCATGTCCCCCACCACCCCCACCCCCCAGCACTGTGGGGCACCTGCCAGCAGGCCCCCACCCATGTCCAACTCATGTCCCCCACCACCCCCACCCCCCAGCACTGTGGGGCACCTGCCAGCAGGCCCTCGCCCATGTCCCATCCATGCCCCCCTGCACCTGGGTCCCAACAATCCCCAATCATGTCCGTAATGGCCATCCTCCCCTGCCAAAAGGCCCAACCAACTATCACATCCACCCACATATCAAAGGCAATTACATGTTACACACCCAATGTAAATAATGCAAATGAACACATGTCTGTCACACACAATGGCTGCAAGTGAATGTTAAAACACCCAACATGACATGCATGAAAGCAATGAGATGGTACGACACATAGAAGGATGAAAATAAAAATGTATTGAAAATCAACTTGAATGGAAATGAAATTAGAAAAACCACAAAACAAAACAACAGAAAGAAGATGAATGTCCATGAAAAAAATCCAAGAAATCAAAAAATCCATAGAATAACAATCCCGGGTCCATGAGTGCAACCAAATGAAACCTAACTATGTCAACTAACTAAAAACTGAACTATATACAAAAAAGTGGCGCATTGTCCAATCGCAACCAAATAAAAAAAATTTTTTTTAGAGGAAACCTACCACTAACTATATAACTATATACAATGGCAGCGGGCAAGTCCTGCGGCTCACTCTGTGATGTTGCCGGCCAGGGCATCATCGAACTCCATGTCGATATCCTGGAGGCGGGACTCTGTCCTGGCCCCGAGGTCTCGCAGGGATAACCCCATGTTGACCTCAAACTCCCTGCGAGCTTCCTCGAGGCACTCAGCCCGCCTCAACGCCCGACGCATGGAGAACTCCGCCCTGACCATGGTGAGCCGCTCCTCTTCCGCCTGCTGCCGCTCCGCACCTATCCGCTGGACCAACTGCTCCCACACGGAAGACACTACCATCCCAGGGTTCTCCTGCCCTCCGGCCGATGCCTGCCCCTCTGATCTTGATGGCCCCGAGCCATGATGCCTCCCACGTCGAGCCTGCCACTGCCTCCGACGCCACTGCCTCTGCCAGCACGATGGCATCCAGGATGATGGAAACCACCGACGCCGTCGTGCACGTGCCCTGCCCGATGATGCCGTCACATCCTCCATCTGCTGGGGTCCAGTTGCTGTGTTGTCCACCCCTGCTGGACCTCTGACTCCCGACTGTGGCAGGGATGGGATCCCCACCGAGCTGGCTGCATTGGTCAGGGCAGGTCCACAGGGGGCCCTGGTGGCATCTGGGCCGGAAGACGGCAAGGAGAACGACTGGCGTATAGTCTCCACAGAGGAGGAGAGGGCCGCCAGATTGGCCGACACATGCAGGAAAGCCCCGAACATGGCCGATCCCAATTGGGCCACGTCGGCACGGTGCTCTTCGTGATGACGTGCGTGCTCCTCCTGGGAAGCACGCACGGCACCACGAATCACAGCCGTGCGCATCGCGACCCCAATCAGGACCTTCTCCACACGGCCAGGGGTCCCCTCGTCCGCAGGTGGAGGGAAGTCAGATGACATGGACATCCCCTCTACCTGCGGACGGGCCTGGGATGGGGCATCCCTGCTGGTGCAAGGTGGTGCACCCACAGGTTCAGGGACAGCGACATGCACAGGCCCCTCCACGGTGACCTGTGCTGCCTCCTGCCCCTGGACTGCACCACTTGCACCAGCAGGGATGCCCCCACCAGGCCCCATGTGCGCCTCAGTGGCGGCCTCCTCCTCCTCTGTGGAAACCACCAACCTGGATGGCTCCTCGCCGTCTACCGCCATAGCAGGCCCCTGTGGGGGCTCACCCACCCCTTCCGCTGCAGCCGTGGGGGCATCCCCGCCGCCTTGCTCCACAGCGCCGTCTCCGCCCTCTCCTTCACTAGCCGCTGCGTAGAGGGAGACATAGAACACAAGCATCAGGGTACTGTACAATGGTCCCCTAGACAGGAAGCAATAGCAGATGAGTGCCACTGTCAAAGTACACTTCCATCATGTCACACCACAACACATGTATCAGTCCAGGCAAAACACACACAGTGACAGTCATGGTGCGTGCCATGGACATTTCAATGCATGTCCAATGGACTCTCGAATCATACAATGTAATGGGACTCACATGCATCATGGGTCATGCCTATCACATGCACACACTTCACCTCAGTCACATCCATCTGGCCCCGTACACCCCAATCACAGTGCATACAAGGATGACTAGGCTGCATCAGTGAATCTGTACATTGTCACAGACATGTGTCATGCATCCATGGCACTCACAAGTCACAGACACGCAGGTCAGGCACACAGACATGGATACCACATATGTATCCGGCATCAGCACCCATCCCTCACCCCCACCCATGTCCAGGAACAGAGACTGCCATGCTCTCATATGTGCAATCTGCACAGGGCTCCCCATGTCGCATTCAAACACATGCAACAACCGTGCGGTTCACACATTACAGGTCGCACATGCATTCACATGATATCCCTGCACGCATACATGCGTACATGGCCTATGTCACACATGCAGGCAAGTATCAGACAACCAGCACACTGCAACATGCCCTGTCTCACACAGCAATGCTTGGCCACTTACCGCTCAACTCCAGACGGGTCTCCCTCTCATGGACCTGGGCGTGGAGCGCTGGGTGTGCGCGTTCCAGGACCCTCAACTGGATGGAACTCATGCGGCCCCGGCCCCCCTCCACGAGGCGCCGGGCCTTCATGAGGGTCCTGAACCTCAAGTCTTCCCAGCGCTTCTTGACCTTCTGGATGGTGCGGGTTGCCACCCCCTCCGCGTTGATGGCAACCACAAAGTCAGCCCAGATCCTGTCCCGTCCTTCCTTGTTGGCACGGGACGATCCGAAGAGAGCATCATACTGCCCCAGGACTTGCTCCACCAGGACACCAACTTCGGTGGCAGTGAAGCTGGTGCCCCTCTGGCTGGGGGTTGCCACTGGTGCCAGATGTTGATGTGCCCGACATGGCAACCCCAGGGGCAGGAGTGGGTGGGCAACTGGGTCCTGGCGCTGGGCTGTGGAGCGATGTTATCCGAGTCGGGAGTCTTCTGTTCCAGCAGGGGTGGCACTGCAACTGGACACCAGCAGATGGCTGATGTGCAGGCACCAAATGGCAGGGCACGGTGGCAGCAGGCAGGCAGGCAGGCAGGCAGCAGCAGATGGCACGTGGGAGGCTGCTCGGGGCACTGGGGGGCAGTAATTCGGCCTTCTGGGCAGGACCGTGGTCTTCCGTGTGTTTTCGCGTGGCCAGCTTGATACGGAGTGATTTGGCACGTGAAAATCCTGCACGTCAGCGTGAAAATCGAGGAAAGGCCCTTAGCGCGTAAGCGCGTCAGCACGCGTACGCGATTTCATTGGACCAAAGGCCCTTACAGCGTAAGCGCGTCTGTGACGTTTTGCGCACGGGTGTTGCCCTGGCAGGGCTTGGTGATCCCGCGTGCCTTTATGTTCTGTACGTGCTTTTCGTGCGGTGCGTGTGTTTTCCATCCGTTGGGGTTCACACGCTATTACTTCAAAGCGGGTGTTGGCTACGCGTTCTTCTACACGCAAGGAGACGGTGAGTGGTACCTCGCTCCCCCAGGCCCGATCGTGTGAATAACTTCACGCGAACCCCTGAAATACACGCGCCCAGGCTATTCGCGTGTGGAACTTCCCACGCACCCCTGAAATACACGTACCCTGCTGAAATCACGTGTAAAACTTCCCGCGCACCCCTGATATACACGCGCCCAGGCTATTCGCGTGTGGAACTTCCCACGCACCCCTGAAATACACGCGCCCAGGCTATTCGCGTGTAGAACTTCCCACGCACCCCTGAAATACACGCGCCCAGGCTATTCGCGTGTGGAACTTCCCGCGCACCCCTGAAATACACGTACCCTGCTGAAATCGCGTGTAAAACTTCCCACGCACCGCTGATATACACATAGCACGCTGGGAGACATGAGTGGGGGCCTGGTGGAGGGTGCCCCTGGATGGTGGGGGGTGGGGGTGGTGGGAGACATGAGTGGGGGCCTGGTGGAGGGTGCCCCTGGATGGTGGGGGGTGGGAGTGGTGGGAGACATGAGTGGGGGCCTGGTGGAGGCTGCCCCTGGTGGCTGGGGGGTGGGGGTGGTGGGAGACATGGGTGGGGGCCTGGTGGAGGGTGCCCCTGCACTGCTGAGGGGTGGGGGTGGTGGGAGACATGAGTGGGGGCCTGGTGGAGAGTGCCCCTGGATGCTGGGGTGTGGGGGTGGTGGGAGACATGAATGGGGGCCTGGTGGAGGGTGCCCCTGGATGGTGGGGGGTGGGAGACATGAGTGGGGGCCTGGTGGAGGCTGCCCCTGGTGGCTGGGGGGTGGGGGTGGTGGGAGACATGGGTGGGGGCCTGGTGGAGGGTGCCCCTGCACTGCTGGGGGGTGGGGGTGGTGGGAGACATGAGTGGGGGCCTGGTGGAGGGTGCCCCTGCACTGCTGGGGGGTGGGGGTGGTGGGAGACATGAGTGGGGGCCTGGTGGAGGGTGCCCCTGCACTGCTGGGGGGTGGGGGTGGTGGGAGACATGGGTGGGGGCCTGGTGGAGGCTGCCCCTGCACTGCTGGGGGGTGGGTGTTCAGGGGCACATGACCAGGTGTGCAGGGTAGTCCCCTGTTTTGTGGGCTGCCTGAAGGGGCCGTTGAGGATGTACAGGGAACACCTGTGACCCACCCAGCCTAATCGCGTGTGGAACTTCCCGCGCACCCCTGAAATACACGCGCCCAGGCTATTCGCGTGTGGAACTTCCCGCGCACCCCTGAAATACACGCGCCCAGGCTATTCGCGTGTGGAACTTCCCGCGCACCCCTGAAATACACGTACCCTGGCTAATCGCGTGAATAACTTCACGCGAACCCCTGAAATACACGTAGCCCAGGGTATTCGCGTGTGGAACTTCCCACGCACCCCTGAAATACACTCGCCCAGGCTATTCGCGTGTGGAACTTCCCGCGCACCCCTGAAATACACGTACCCTGGCTAATCGCGTGAAAAACTTCACGCGAACCCCTGAAATACACGTAGCCTGCCCCCACAGGCCCGATCGCGTGAAAAACTTCACGCGAACCCCTGAAATACATGTAGCCTGCCCCCACAGGCCCGATCGCGTGAAAAACTTCACGCGAACCCCTGAAATACACGTAGCCCGCTCCCCCAGGCCCGATCGCGTGAAAAACTTCACGCGAACCCCTGTTATACACGTAGCCCGCTCCCCCAGGCCCGATCGCGTGAGAAACTTCACGCGAACCCCTGTAATACATGTACCCTGCTGAAATCGCGTGTGAGACTTCCCGCGCACCCCGGTATACACGCACACGTATTTTTTGTCAGCCGGTGTCCGTGTTTGTGGGTACCCCTTTGCACGTCATTTGTCCTGGAGGGCCACAGTATAGGACATTCATCATGGCAGTATATAGGTGCTATTTGTTGGCGCACCTTTTGGCGCACATTTCTTACAGCCACAGAGACGCTACCGCCTGCTTTCATGTGGCGGTCGTGTTTGTGCCTGTGCGCTGGTTTCAGCGTGCGCTTTTTTGCCCTATTCTATTCCATGAATACGTGTTGTAGGCGAGCGTGTGGGCGTTCCGCGCACTTGTGCCCTGTACTTCCCCCGTGACGCCCACGTTTTTGCAAGTTGTTCCCCATTCCGAGTGTTACGCCCGTGTTCCGCCTACTTTTGTTGCGTGCGCCGCGCTATGTGCGAATTTCGCTGTGGCCTGTGCGATTTTCGCTGTGACCTGGCGCACGCTGTTAGATGGCCTGTGCGCCAACGTGCGTGGCGCACTTTTTTATCGCACATCCGCTGGTTTTCTCGCGCACGGACTTCCATGAATCGACGTGCGCTGCTTTTCGTGCGATTTTCGCACTTGCACTGCGATTTTCGCTATTCCACTGCGATTCGCACGTTTTTGCCCACTTGCGCCGCGCTAATTATTCCATGAATCGGCCTGTAAATAGTTTAGAAAAATCAATCTCAAACACAGCAGGCTTGGAAAAGATATTAAAATTATCCTAACCTTGACATGGACCAAGGACTAGTTAATGGAGCACTGGGTACAGTTGTTGGCTTTCAAACATACCCACGTGACAACAAAATTCAGTTTGTCAATATTCTCTTAGACAAACTTTCAGAAGTAAAAAGAATAGGACGCTCAACAGCTCGATTCCTTCTCTTCAAAGGCATGTATGTACGCAGAGAACAATTTTCTCTAACTCTTGCATACGCAGTCACCATTCATAAATCACAGGGTCTTACTCTAGACAAAGCAATGATAGACATTGGTAACACAGTCTTTAAAGAAGGCATGAGCTACGTAGCACTGTCACGCCTACGTACAATTGACAGTCTATTTCTAATAAACTTTGATGCAAGTAAAGTAAACGCTGATATTCCTTGCATTTTAGAATACAATAGACTTTGTTCACTATACACCCCCCATCATACAAACATATCCTGTTCCACAAAAAGGAAAATATTCTAAAAGAAAACTAAATCAAACAGAAATGCAACAGGATATCACTGCAAATCCTCCAAAGAGACTAAAAGAAACTAAAACTTCATCAAATACCACAAGCAAAAAAGAACCAATTAGAGAAAGTAAACCAAGTACTTCGTCAAAGAAGGAAGACAAACTAAAAAAAAATCACTCAGATACAGAACTACCTGGTCCATTTAAACTTATAAATGAAATAGGTGTAAGTTGATACGCAAATGTAGCAATCAATATTCTATTTCAAATACCAGCAATTGTTGACAACATTTACTTACACTTTAGAGACCCATTGTGTATGCAATCTTAGTACTTCATAGAAATGCAAAAAACAATCCTGTTACCCCGTATACTGTTCATGGAATAAGACAAGAATTGGACTACTGTGCTTGAATGGTGAAATTCACTATAAACTCACAGGAAGATCCACATGAATTTCTAATGTACTTACTATTAGTACTGGAAAACGAAAACATACCTATAAATGAAATCTTCCAGATTTCATACATGTGGAAACATACATGCACTCTCTGCAACAATGTGACGCAAGAACAAATCCCCAATGAGCGATTTGTCTATATATCAATACCTAATTGTGAATCCGTTCCATTTCAGCAACTTGTAAAAAATGCAAACCACAGTAGATTATGTTCTACCTGCAATTCGGATAATCGCTCCACATTACTAATACAAACACAAAATACGTAATACTAATGCTTCTACATTACAATGCAGATGGTACGAAAAACAACTGCAAGCTGACTGGATTCACACATGGTCAAATATCACTTGGTAGGAAAACCTTCACAACAATAGGTATAATCTACCACGCAGGAGCCACAACCAACTCAGGGCACTACACTGCATATATGAAAAAAAAATGTGGATGGTTTGAATGTAATGATAGTACCATTACTCTAAAGCAGAGATTACCAGCTAATCTTACAAACGCGTATTTAATGTTCTTAAAACCAAAATTTGATAACTGAACTGTACTTAAACCTTAAGTACACTTGTAGTAAAAAAATATAAACTGTCACAATATTTCAAAACCTATCTAACTGCCCAAAGATTCTACAACAACTAATCAGATAAATTAATACCACTCAAATAGAGCAAATAATAGACAGAATACGCCAATTGGTATCTAACTGTCCCAAAATTTACAAATATGCAAACAGATAAATCAATACCACGAAATTATACCAACACATAAACAGTTAAAATACGCCTACTGGTATCTAACTGGGCCAAAATTTTACAATATCCAAACAAATACCTAATATGTTACTGCTCACAAAAACTGAAACAATCCAATGCATAAAGCATTAGGCAGAAAGAACAAGTAAACGCGGAAAACAAACAAATAAATAAACTGTAGCATAACAGAAAAAGGTTTTTTTTTTAAAATCCAACATGGATTTTTTTTCTCCCACAGACCCAATGATTTTAGCAACAAACACAGAAACTTTGCAAATTGCACAATAAACTGGTTTGTAATCTACCAAATATGAGGGTCAATAAAAAGAAGAAAATGTTGATTGTACAATGTAATAAGTCATTATAAAATACTAATACTAACATGCTATTTTCTTTTATTACAGAAATGAACAAGAAAAACATGGACTCCCGTTACTAAACCAAATAGTACGTATAACAAGATAAATACAACCATTGCACCATATCACACCCATACAAGCTTATAACATTGTTCCTTATAAATTAGTTTTTGACCCAAAGTTAAAAGCCACTATGGGTGTGATATGCTGCGGTGGTTGTGGCCAGGGCATACACTCTTGGGTACATGGCAAAATGGCCATTCACCCAACATTCTATACCCTGGCCACAACCACCGCAGCATAGCACACCCATAGAGGCAAGCATTGCAACCATTTTTATGTCCGCGTACAGGGGGAAGGTCCTAGGACACATTCAACTTGCCAGAGGACAATACAAACAGCGTCCTCAGGACACCCCCATTTTCTTTATGTACGAACATTTCAGGACACTGCGATTGTTCTTAAAACATTTTCACCTTGCCAACGAACAATACAGACAATGTCTCCAGGACACCCCCTGCAAACATTCCAAGACCCCACAAGTGTTCTTAGAACACTTTCAAGTTGACACCGAATCCATTCTGTTTATTTAGGAACATTCCAGAACAGCCGTGTTGTCCGCAGACAAATCGAACACAACAAAAGCGTCTAGCACATAAATAAAATACAACTTTGAACCTATCTCATACTCCCCCAAATGCAAGATGACGGGCGCGACAGAAAATCTGATTTGCATCACGCACCATGCCACCCAATCAGCGAACACGTCGCATGTCCGCGGACATGACGCAAGCTGCTGGGTCAATCGGGGTGCTGTCCGCGGAGCGAACAGGGAAGTCCGTCCGCGAAGCGAACACAGATATCACTAATTTTTTTGCCTTACATTTTGGTCATTTTTAAAAAACTACTGGACGGATTTACACCAAATTTGCAAAAGCACGCTTTCGGGACCAGGCCACCGCTCCTGCCGCAAATTTGGTGTAAATGCGTCCAGCGGTTCAGGCTGTAGCCATGCGCAAAGTTTTTTCCTATTCAGTCTATGGGAAAAAAAAAGTTTTGGGACCCCCCCTATAACTTTTCCCCCCCTGGACGAATCCTCACCAAACTTTGCAAAGTTTGGTGAGGATTCATCCAGGGGGAGCGAAGTTATAAGCCACCCAAAAAGTGCTCTTCCTATGGAAACACCAACTTAACCATAACTACATGGCCACTACCGTATATATATATATATATATATATTCAGTGAAAAAAACTTTGTTAAAGGGACGTTATGGTTAAGTTGAGCTACTAAAAACCTATGAAATTCAGTGAAAAAACTTTGTTAAAGGGACGTTATGGTTCCAAGTAAAACCGAAAAACCCTTGAAATTCGCTAGTTATGCTAAACTAAGCAACCATAACACGCGCCACCACCGTGCACTGCTAAGACTAACACCCAGGACATCAAAGATGACATCACAAATGTGGACCAAATGAAGAAGAACGAAGCCACATTTGTCTCTGCGCAATCCGTGAAAATATCACTTGAGAATTAGGAAACATGTCCATAACCTTCCTCAGTCCTTCTTTCATAGCAAATTGCAAAAAAATTCCAGTCACATTTCCTAAACTGTTCCCTCCACAATGAATTACAATTATGTCTGGATGTTGCTCTGTCTCCAAAGTAGCACAGAGAGGTAGCATCCCAACCATTTCATTCCATGTACTCCATGCCAGTGTACTTCCACATGTGGGAATCCAAGATCTACAGCTACTCCACAACTTTCTGCATGCACCTTCAACCAATGTATCCACGAATCTCCTAAAATCCAAACAATCTGTTTTCTGAAACACACAGCCATAGCTATCTTTTGTTCTCTCAGCAAAAAGAGTATCTGAGAAAATCTCTCCTGGCACAAAACACCCACCAAACTTTCCTGACCAATCCCTTGCAGTGCTTATTCTCATTTGCATGACTTCTGAACCCAAAAATACCCGGATGTAACTCCCGATGTCCGCGAACTACCGCCATTTACGCTGACATATCGTAACATGAACAGCCCTTTTACCATTTCCACTACACTCTCTCTGCCATTCCCTCGTTGGATGTACCTCAAAAATCACATGACCATGCACCAATCACATTCAAGACCTCTACATCTAACTGCATCATCATAGATCAGCACTGCAAATGTACTCTGAATCTCTCTGAGTACAAGTGTCATATCATTGGCAAGCAGCATCTACCAGCAATACTGTACAAGTCTTCAAGATTTCTACTTGCAGCTCCATGCATATCCATATGCATGAACACAAACTTCAGGTATGCATATTTTCTGTATAGTAGATGACATAGCATTGGAATGAATGGGCGTGCAGGAGGCTTGGCGGGTGAGTCTGCCCTTTACAAGGCGTGTGACACCCGCCAAAAGCGTGTGAGTTGAGAGCTATGGTAGATGAACACATTTTCAAACAGACTTTTACCTTGTAAAATCTGTAAAATGAATTTACTGTACTTTTTTCAATTTCCTAAAATCAACTATCACTTATAAACCTTTATACTTTTTACTTTCTTTATACACACACACTCAAATCATGTTAAACTAACATTTTTTAAATGAAATATATAGACTACATATATTCAAACAAAATTGCATGCAAACACAATCTATGTTTAAACCTTTATAAAAATACTTATACAATTTCATATTTTTTGTTTTTATTTATTTATTTACTTAATTACTTTAAATTAGACATGATATTTAGGCGCTATTACCTAGAACAGTTTACTTACAGAAATAGTGGTATTCACTAATATATTATAAATTTCACAA
Source organism: Ambystoma mexicanum (assembly GCF_040938575.1). NCBI lineage: Eukaryota > Metazoa > Chordata > Amphibia > Caudata > Ambystomatidae > Ambystoma > Ambystoma mexicanum. The sequence continues at coordinate 1,196,811,916 of NC_090931.1, forward strand.
GACATAGTGAAGATATTTTTTTTTGCTACAGTAGTTAGTCATTCAATACAATTTGTTCCTTAAGAACATATCAACTGTACTGAACTGATGCAATGTATCTTATTTAAATAAATTAGTTTAATGGTTTTACAGAAGGCACTGAGGATTTCAATTAAAAAAATCAATATCTAAATTAAAAACAGTGCTATATAACAAACAAAGTTACTAATTTGAAGCTTTTACAATTGCAGTGAAGACCAGTTACCTGTTAATTTAAAAAAAAGTTAAATATCACCATAATATTTGTATTATTAATCAAATATACTATAACATTAAAACAAGCTATTTTGGTTTCTTAAAATAGAGATTTTGTACCATTTTGTCCAAAAATGTCCATGTCTTAAACAGCGATTTACAGCCAGAATGGCCCACAAATTTCTATTTTTGGACACACAAATTAGCCAACTGAACCACTACAATTTTCATATTATAGAACAAACAACTGTTTTAATTGTATACATTAGATTTACTATTTGTACTTTTCCACACCACTAGCTTACTTTTTTTTTGTCATCTGAACCCCAGTTTAGTAACACATAAATTCAAGAATACCTATCCCTACTAGTTTTAGTTCCCAATGCACAATCACACACCATTACATACATCTTTATCATCTTACTCAAACACTCATGCACACAGCACACATACATTCCAGAACACTCCAACCCATATCTTCTTTATTTTTTTCAATAGACCCTAAAGAATGCCTACCAAAAGACAACTCCGTAGAAAGCAACGCAAAAGTAGAGCAAATGAAAATAAAGGTGTCCAACATAAGCATCCATCTCTAGCAGAATTTGAAAAAAAAAAGTTGAAACAAAACAGCTAATACAATCATTTAGTGAAACACAAGAAGTTTCAAGTACAACAACTTCGCTTCCTCTATCAAAATGTAAAACAAACCAAAAAACAATTAACAGAAAATCAGCTATCTGTACAGATAAAACTACTTCTTCAAATTTTAATATAGTGCAAAGTAAGCATACCAAGAAAAGTATTTTAGCCAAAATATACCGTCACAAAGTCCTTCAAAATCTTATAAAAACAGGAGAGAAATCAGGTTCAAAGCTTAAAACCTATCGTAGGAAATTAATCTTAGAAGCATTGATGGACAGTGCAATTCTTCTCAAAAGAAATTAATTTATTTTACTGTTAAACAAAATGAAACCACTAACAAAACTAATAACTACATTACAAAAAAGACTTCTCAATAAGCAAAATGTCAACAGAAAGAACTTCTTAAGTATCTGCGGAGGTGAATGGAATCACACTAAGAGCACAGAACCATATTTTAATGAAGAAGCGTACAAACAAAAGCAAACAAATACAATTGCCATAAATAGCAGTGGTCGAGGTTATAAAAAAGTGAATAATACCATAATGGAACAAGAAGTACTCCTTACAAAAATATGCCCTGAAAACTTAGAATTACCCCTCCATTCAACTGAATCAGAACGTCTAGTGTACAAATGGCCATGCACGTCAATGTGTAACATTCCCAAACAATGTTTCAAATCTTTACACCAATTCCTCAATAAATATGTAAAAAGCAAAGACAAAATCAAAATTAAATTACTGCAAAATATAGATACCTGTCCAGTGCGCAAGTACAGAGGACTACAAGGACATTCATTGGCCTGCATTACAGGACCAACTTGTAAAAGCACTTTCCATGATATCAAAAGGATATCAACACATCATTCAACTATAAGAAATCTAGTCTATAAACTGTACTATGCTAAAAGTCCTGCTTTAGCACTAGCAAAGTTAAATAACATCCTTCTACATGGTACAGCAAAAGACCTACTTGAAGAAATTCACTATATCCAGAAAAAATATTTCGGAATTGAAAGCCATTTACAGAATGAAATAGCTTTAAACCAATTAAGCAACAATTCTACACATGGCAACCTTTTGCTAAACACATACAAAAAAGAAATACTAAAATTTAAAAGTACATCAGCTGAAGTACCAAACCATGTATGTGTATGTTGCCGTAGAATTTTTTATAAAAGTAACACAAAAACTGTGGACCTATCATACAAAATAGAAGACAATGACAATTCTAAATGGTTTGAATTAGCTCTCTACCTTGTAGCAGAAAACAAATAGTCACCTAAAAATTCATATTACATCAAAAGAAAAGAAGAGGAAAAATATATCAATGATTATAATGCAATCATTGCCCACTTATGGAATGCAAACATAGATGTGCAGTGAGCCCTTAATACTTTGCAGTTATAGTGAGCCCTTAATACTTTGCAGTTATTGCACTACAAAACTTGACAACAACCAAACTCCTTCACGTTCTATCACAAATAATTTGGAATTATACCCAGTACCAAAACCTCTACAACAACTTAATTTATATGAGAGCATCATAATTCAAATAGTGCACCCATTTCAAGCAATAATACGCCTTCAACCAAAAACAGTAAAATTACCTCCCTCTGAATTGGTAAAAGGCATTCGTGGAAAAGTAGTTTATTTACCATTAAATCTAAAAGAAAATGTGCATACTCTAGGAGTGCAACGTCCGATGCAGCAATCTTTCATTATATTAGTAAATGGAGTACCTACAAAAGACAAAAAAATATGGAACAGCTGGTAGATTTATATAAAGTTAGACAAGCCTTCCAATATCTTAAAGAGAATAATGAATATTACAAATAAATTAATATTGAAGAAAACTTGAAAGATACAACTGAAATAATTCAAGAAACACAAGAAGCTGGTCAATTTGAGCTACTAGATCCTGCTACAATATCAAATACTTTAGACCATTATACAATTCATCCTTTGCACTGTAATGACACCGTACAAGATGTACTAGAAACTTACCAAACAAAAGGATCGCCAATCAGTATATGGGAAAAAAGTATAGAAGCACATGCTTTTCCTCTACTCTTTCCTACTGGCAAAGGAGGAAGGTATGATGATAGACCTATTCAAATATCAGCTTCAGAATAACGCTCATTACGGATGTATTCTGAAGATCCCAGATTTAGACAAAATGTGGAATACATATTCCACCTACTCTTTGAAAGTGAACTAGCAACTTTATGTTACGGAGTTGCAAACATATTAAAATCAGGATCAAACTTTCAAAATATGACAGCTACACAATTATTAGAGAAAGTGCAACAAAAGGATGAGGTTTTACAATCAAATATTACAAATCTATTAGCAAATATGCGTGGTACTAAAGAGTACTGGTTTCGACGTCATGGAGATGTACGTTGTATGATTAGAAACCTTGGCCCACCCACTTGGTTTGTTACAATAAGTTGTGCAGAATATGCATGGGAAGATTTACATGATTTCCTACGCATATCAAATAAAAACAAAACAAACATAGATATTCTAACACCTGGAGAACTTTGTTCTTTGGATCCTGTTAATGTTTCAAGATATTTTCACCATCGCTTCATTGCTATGCTACATTTTATTTGTAATAAAACTGTTCTTCCCCTTGGAGAAGTGCAACACTTCTTTTGGAGAAAAGAATACCAAGCCAGAGGAGCACCACATATCCACATGCTTTTATGGATTAAAGATGCTCCTAAATTTTGTCAAGACAGTGATGCCACTGTTTTACAGTTTATTGAAAAATATGTCACTTGTGAAATTCCATCAGAAGCCACAAATAGTGATCTTCGTGCACAAATTTTACAATTTCAAAGACACAAATGTGGAAAATATTGTCGTTGCAAATACAAAAACAAAGGCAAATACTACACCAAATGCCGATTTGGTTTCCCTAGACCAGTTACAAACACAGGTCAAGTAAACAACCTCATGTCTTCAGTTAGATATAGTGTTAAAGGTAAGTCACCTAAAAATACATATTACATAAAAAGAAAAGAAGAAGAAAAATATATCAATGATTATAATGCAATCATTGCCCACTTATGGAAAAAAGAAGCATGAGTCATGTAGCACTATCACGCTAACGTACACTTGACGGTCTATTTCTAATCAACTTTGATGCAAGTAAAGTAAACGTTGATATTCCTTGCTCACTATACACTCCCCATCTAAACACATATTCTGTTCCACAAAAACTAAAAAGTTGTAAAAGAAAACTAAATCAAACAGAAATGCAACAGGACGTCACTGCAAATCCTCCAAAGAGAGTAAAAGAAACTAATACTTCATCAAGTACCACAAACAAAAAAGAATCAATTATAGAAAGTAAACCAGGTACTTCTTTAAAGAAGGAAGACAAACTCCAAAAAAAGCAGTTAGATACAGAACTACCTGGACCATTTAAATTCTCAAATATAGTTGGTGTAAGTTGCTATGCAAATGTAGCAATGAATATTCTATTTCAATTACCACCAATTGTTGACAACATTTACTTACACAGTACAGACCCATTGTGTTTGCAAATGTTAGTACTTCACAGAAATGCAGTAAACAATCCTGACAACACATATAGTGTTTTTGGAATAAGACGACAATTGGACTACTGTGCTGGAATGGTGAAATTCACTATAAACTCACAGGAAGATCCACAAGAATTTCTAATGTACTTACTACAAGTACTGGAAAACAAAAACATACCTATAAATGAAATCTTTCAGATTTCATACATGTGGAAACATACATGCACTCTCTGCAACAATGTGACACAAGAAGAAATCCCCAATGAACGCTTTATATATATATATCAATACCAAATTGTGAATCCATTCCATTTCAGCAACTTGTACAAAATGCAAACCATGGTACATTATGCTCTACCTGCAATTCAGATAATCGCTCCACGTTAGTAATACAAACACATAGTAAATACGTAATACTAATGCTTCTACGTTACAATGCAGATGGTACCAAAAACAACTGCAAGCTGACTGGATTCACACATGGTCAAATATCACTTGGTAAGAAAACCTTCACAACAATAGGTATAATCTACGACGCAGGAGCCACAACCAATTCAGGGCACTACACTGCATATATAAAAAAGAAATGTGGATGGTTTGAATGTAATGATAGTACCATTACTCTAAAGCAGAGATTACCAGCAAATCTTACAAACGCTTATTTGATGTTCTTAAAACCAAAATTTGATAAATAAACTGTATTTAAACCTTTAAATAAATTTGTGTTAAAAAATATAAACTGTTAGAATACTCCAAAAGCTATCTAACTGCTCAAAGATTCTACAACAACTAATCAGATAAATGAATACCACTAAATTAGACCAAAAAATACACAGTTAGAATACGCCAATTGGTATCTAACTGTCCCAAAATTATAAATTTGTGTTAAAATAATATGAACTGTTAGAATACTCCAAAAGCTATCTAACAACTCAAAGATTCTACAACAACTAATCAGATAAATGAATACCACTAAATTAGGCCACAAAATACACAGTTAGAACACGCCAATTGGTATCTAACTGTCCCAAAATTTAACAATATCCAAATAGATGAATCAAAACCACTAAAATATATTAAAAAAATAGACAGTTAGAATACGCCAATTGGTATCTAACTGCTCCAAAATTTTATAATATCAAAACAAATGAAGAATCTGTTACTGCTCCAAAAAAAATACAACAAAGCAAAGTATAAAGCATTAGCCAGAAACAACAAGTGAACACTGAAAACAAACAAACAAATAAACTGTAGCATAACAGAAAAAGTGTTTTTTATTAATCCAACAAGGATTTTTTTTTCACCCACAGACCCGATGATTTTAGCAACAAATACAGAAACTGAGCAAATTGCACACTACTCTGATTTGTACTCTACTAAATAGGGTCGAAAAAAAATAAAAGTATATTGCTTATACAATGTAATAAGTCATTACAAAATATTAATACTAACATGCTATTTTCTTTTATCACAGAAATAAAGAAGAAAAACATGGACTCCCATTACTAGACCAAACAGTAAGTATACAATAATAAGGACAACCATAGCAGCATATCACATCCATAGTATCTAATACCTTTGTTCCTTATACATTTGTTTTTCACCCAAAGTTATAAGCAAATATGAATGTGATATGCTGCAGTGGTTGTTGCCAATGGCCATGCACCCAAGACTCTATGCCCTGGCAACAACCACCGCAGCATATCACATCCATAGAGTCAAACATTTCAACTATGATCTATGGGAAACTTTTAATGTCCGCGAACAATGTGAGTGTTCTTAGAACACTTTGAACTTGCCAGCGAACAATACGGACACCATTTTCAGGACACCCCCTACGAACATTTCAGAACAACGCGATAGTTCTTAGAACACTTTCAACTTAACAACGAACAATACGGACAGCGTCCCAAGGACACCCCTATGAACATTCCAGGACACCGGGAGTGTTCTTAGAAGTGTCTTCAGAACACCACCATCTTGTTTATTTGCAAACATTTCAGGACACCGCGAGTGTTCTTAGGACACATTCAACTTGACAAAGAACAATACGGACAGCGTCCTCAGGACACCCCCTACGAACACTCCCCGGACACCGGGAGTGTTCTTAGAAGCGTCTTCAGAACACCACCATCTTGTTTATTTGCGAACATTTTAGGACACCGCGAGTGTTCTTAGGACACATTCAACTTGACAAAGAACAATACGGACCGCGTCCTCAGGACACCCCCTACGAACACTCCCCGGACACAGCGAGTGTTCTTAGAAGCGTCTTCAGAACACCACCATCTTGTTTATTTGCGAACATTTCAGGACACAGCGAGTGTTCTTAGGACACATTTAACTTGACAAAGAACAATACGGACAGTGTCCTCAGGACACACCCTACTAACACTCCCCGGACACCACAAGTGTTCTTAGAAGCGTCTTCAGAACACCCCCATTTTGTTTATTTGCGAACATTTCAGGACACCGCGAGTGTTCTTAGGACACATTCAACTTGACAGAGAACAATACGGACAGCCTCCTCAGGACACCCCCTACGAACTTTCCCCGGACACCGCGAGTGTTCTTAGAAACGTCTTCAGAACACCACCATCTTGTTTATTTGCGAACATTTCAGTACACCGCGAGTGTTCTTAGGACACATTCAACTTTACAGAGAACAATACGGACAGCGTCCTTAGGACACCCCCTACGAACACTCCCCCGACACCGCGAGTGTTCTTAAAAGCGTCTTCAGAACACCCCATTTTTTTTATTTGCGAACATTTCAGGACACGCAAGTGTTCTTAGGACACATTCAACTTGACAGAGAACAATACGGACAGCGTCCTCAGGACACCCCTTACGAACACTCCCCGGACACCGCGAGTGTTCTTAGAAGCGTCTTCAGAACACCCCCATTTTGTTTATTTGCAAACATTTCAGGACACTGCGGGTGTTCTTAGAACACATTCAACTTGACAGAGAACAATACGGACAGCGTCCTCAGGACACCCCCTACGAACACTCCCCGGACACCGCGAGTGTTCTTAGAACAGTTTCACTTTGCTTGCGAAAAAAACGGACACATATTGACTCCTTAGAACACCCCCTAGTCAGTTTATTTAGAACATTTCAGAACACCCGTGATGGCCGCAAACAAATCGAACACAAAAAGAACGTCTAACACATAAAAAACACAACTTTCATCCTATCTCATACACTCCCACCCTCCCCAAACACTCCTACACACCAACACACTCTACAAAATACACATTTTCAACAAAGTTTCACCGCGCTGTCCGGGGACATCCGCGAATACAAGATGGCAGGCGCTACCAAAAAATCTGACGCGCTTCACGCTCCACGCCGTCCAATCAGCAAACACGTTGCATGTCTGCGAACATCACGCAAGACGATTGGCCAATCAGGACACTGTCCGCGGAGCGAACAGGGAAGTGTGTCCGCGAACCGAACACAGATATCACTAATTTTTTTTTACCTACTTTTTGGTCATTTTAAAAAAAAATACTGGACGGATTTTCACCATTTTGCAAAAGCATGCTTTCGGGACCAAGCCGCAGCTCCTGGTCCAAATTTGGTGGAAATCCGTCCAGCGGTTTGGGCTGTAGGCGCGAGCAAAATTTTTTTCCCATTCACTCTATGGAGAGTGAGTATAATGTATACAAATATGAGCATATAGAGGGAAGGTAGAGTAATAAAAATAAAACTATGAGAAAGTGCTGATAACCATAATGATTATCTTAATGCACAGAAAGGATTGCTCTCCTTCAAGCCTGTATCTTCCGCTATGTATATGTTTCATATGATGTGACTGGACCCTAAGTCTACAAATATAGTACCTTTTCAATTTTTACTTCCTGACTGTTACTGAAGAAAACTATGTGGCTTTGATATGTCAGTAAAGGATAAAAAGGGAGAGCCAGGCATGTGATGTCATCAGTGATGTCATCAATGACATTTGTGATGTCATCTTTGATGTCCTGGGTATTAGTGTTAGCAGTGCACAGTGGCGCGAGTTATGGTTGCTTATGTTACCATAACTGCCGAATTTCAGGGGTTTTTCGGTTTTACTCTGAGCCATAACGTCCCTTTAACAAAGTTTTTTCACTGAATTTCATAGGTTTTTAGTAGCGCAACTTAACCATAACGTCCCTTTAACAAAGTGTTTTTTACTGAATTTCATAGGTTTTTAGTAGCGCAACTTAACCATAACGTCCCTTTAACAAAGTTTTTTCACTGAATTTCATAGGTTTTTAGTAGCACAACTTAACCATAATATCCCTGACTTCATATACATGTAACATAGAACATACTAACCCCCTCGTAGTGATTTTCATGTCCGCGGACTACCGCCATGTCCGCGGACACATCGAAAATCTGAGCGTGGTGAATGTAAATTTAAATAGTGTGCCCCATTTCCCCTTTGAAGTTGGCTCTGAAAAGAGACGTTTTTTTTTTTATTTACAGATGCTTGACCTGTTATTTTGTATTTTTTTTCTTGTTTTTTTTCTTACTTTACTCCTAAAATCTTCAAATAACCTTCTCCAAAACAACCCTTACATTCCAAAATAGAAAGGCATTTCCCGTAAAAGATAAAGAAATGCCATCTTCTTTAAAATTAACAGCATTACTGGCATCAATATTCTCATTGTTACAGAAGAACATACCAGCTCTAACCATGAAGGCACACATGCCTCGGTTGATGACACACCTAACAATATTTTTCTGAGGACAAAAAACTGAACTATTGTCCCATATTGCCCTAGGTAGTAATCCAGAAAAAATTACTTTTTCATTTGGAAGGATCTTCATTACTGCTTGAACCAAGCGTTCCAAATCAGCCAACAAAGTAGGGGCACTGACGTTGCCCAAATGGAAAACACCATAGTGCAAAACTACCACATGCGGACTGTTCATAGTGGCCATATCCTCACAAACTTGTACAATTCCCTGTACATTGCAATCAGGCACACTGCTCCACACCACCTCCACTCCTTTCACATCAAAGTTCTTTGCAACATGCCTGCATTCAGCGTACTGCTGTAAACCATGCACAAACATATCTCCGAGCACCAACACCCTGACTTTCTCCACTTCTGCCATCTTCACCACACACAGTCTCTTTCAACACAAATCCACAACCTCGACATCTGATTGGCTGATCCGTACAGTCTTCTTTCCATGTTGGATTTGCTGGAAAAACCCGGATGTAGCATGCCCTGTCCACAAACAGCCGCGGTGTCCGCGGACAGCGTCCACTTTACTCTCTGTGCCATTCCCTCATTGCATACAGCTAAGCAATCACACAATACGAATAACGTCCTCAGAACAACCCCATTTTGTGAATTTTCAAACATTTCAGGACAATTATTATTTCATTATTCAACATATTAACATTACAAATATTATACTTTCATATTGTACTCTGCACACAATGCTATGTTTCTCCATTAGTAGCTCAGTATACTAGATAGAATCCCATAATACAATGTATTTATATCAATGCATCGTTCAAAGCACGTTCAAAGCACTAATAACGGTATGATATTTATTGGAATATCCTTGACACTTTTTTCGCAACATTATAATAAAAATCCCTAGTACACAAATTCCATGAAAAGTACATACACACGTGATGTCATCAGTGATTTCATCAATGACATTTGCAATGTCATCTTTGATGTCCTGGGTGTTAGTTTTAGCAGTGCACGGTGGTGGCGCCAGTTATTTTTCAAAGCTTACCATAACTTGCGATTTTCAGGGGTCTTTCGGCTGTACTTAGAACCATAACGTCCTTTAAACAAACTTTTTTTAATATCACGCAAACAATATACAAACATGGCGTGCAAAAACCAACTTCTACAGTTGGCTTTACACAGAATGTTGCAAAGTAAGAATTTATGCTTGTTCCCAGTGAAGGTCAGCTGCTTCCACAACTTCTACAGATGGCTTTACACAAAATGTTGCAAAGTAAGAATGTATGCTCGTTCACAGTGACGGTCAGCTGCTTCCATTTTTTTTCTCGGGCCCCGGAGAGGCTCACGAAGCGGACTATAAGGTTGTATTGTGTTTTGACCATGACAGACAGAGATTGTGATGAAAGACTTCTCTTGAAGGAGTGTTGCTAAAACGTAAGAGAAGATAAAGATGACATTTCTGAAACGAAACCACTTTTATATATTATATCACTATGCGAAAGATCGTTGGCACACGCTGAGTCGTATTTTGGGACTGCACCACTCGTAGACAATGGAAATTGCAATTGTACTGTAAGTAACCCTTTAGATTATTGTATACCAAATATAATTACAATAGCGTAGCATTAAAGACCGCTCAAGTTGAACTTGTTCGTTGAAAGTGGCATAATGTTTTCTACCGCGCACTATCACCGCCGAATTGATCCCCTGTCGTTTAGAGGGCTCTGAAAAGGCAGACGACACAGGGTGGGTTAATAGAAATAATTTAACCGGTCTATAGGCGGTCAAGCGCTCTACTCGCTGTGCCACTTCACTGTAGCCTGTCAAGTGGCACAGCGATTACAGCGCTCGCTTTGACATCTGTGCACAGCTTGCTAACGCAAGTTTGAATCCCGGCAAGGCCAAACTCAGCCTTTCATCATTCCGTGGTCGATAAATGAGCACCACACACCGTGGTTAATAATAAGCACTGCTTCGATACCTCACGGTTCTTAGCGCTATATGAATGGGAAAATATTATTATTTTATTATTAACATGCTCTGTTGCACTATCTTCGATAGCAAATAGTTTCACGCCCTAATAAATAAAATGATGATTTTTAATGAAGATCGGCTCGTGAGACTAATTTATGTTTTTTAAAACAGGTATGTGGCTCCATTTTGCCTATGTCAGGATTTACAGACTCCAGCGGATGGGGTCTTCAACTGCCAGGTGCAGGTCCAAATATGCAACTTCATGACCCTCACCATTTTATGGGACAATCGCCAAGGACCAATATGCCCTTACGCATTACTAGCGGCTACAAACAACATACCAACCAATAGGGTGGTCTAATGGCTCGTTGTTGGAGCAACCTTCCGATTATCAGAGCGACCATTTACTGCTTTTATCATAAACCAACAGCCTATCTACCGCGAAGGAACAACGCGTGGCTCCAAATAAACTTTTGCTGATCGACAGCAGAGACAATAGCAAATCGCTGAATATTCACTAAACATTTCATGTGAAATAAATGTACTTTACCAAATGTACAATCCTGCTGTTTACTTTTAAACCACAGTTTCATATTCCGAATTGTGGCGCACTGAGTTGTAAGCTGATCTAACACCCTCTGTACCGCAAAGGAACATCGCGTGCCTCAACATGAACTTTTGCGGATCGACAAAAAGACAAATGCAAATTGCTGAATATTCTCTAAACATTTGATGTCAAATAAATGTACTTTACAACATTTACAAAATTGCTGTTTGCTTTTAAATCACTGTTTCATATTCCGAATTGTGGCGCGCTGTGTTGTGACATAATGTATGTTGTCTTCCGGGTTCTGTGTAAAGTTGCGTAGGACTGGAGACGACTGGGCGCGTTTGATTACACACCCTGTAATGTCACGGAGAGAGGCGGGGAATATGAATGCTTTGATAATATCAGGCTTAGGGGCGGGATATATGATTTAGTGTCGCAAAAGCAAGTCAGCCAGGTCAATAGCGCCAGTCATAGGATTATCACATAATGTCAGCGCACACCAGCCAGATTTATCATTTCTTTAGTGGACAAAAAGTCGGTTGACGCCCCTAGGAAATTGTACTATTAGCGGACAAAAGGAGTGGTCTTAAAACACTTTCATCCTGACAACGAACAATACAAACAACGTTCTCAGAACACCCCCATTTTGTGTAATTGCAACCATTTCGGGGCACTGCAAGTGTTCTTAGAACACATTCAACTAGACAGATTACAATACGGACAGCGTCCTGAGGACACCCCCAGTTTGTGTATTTACGAACAATTAAGTACACCGCGAGTGTTCATAGCTCATTTTTACCTTCCTTGCGAACAAAAATGACACATACTCCGTCCTCTAAACACCCCACCATTTAGTTTATTTACAAAATGTCAGAACAGCCGTGTTCTCCGCGGACAAATCGAACGCAACAAAAACGTCTAGCACATAAAAAAACAAAACATTGAACCTATCTCATACTCCCCCACCCTCCCCAAACACTCTTACACACCAACACACGGCACTAAATACAATTTTTTATCCACGTTTCACTGCGCGGTACGGGGTCGACTGCGAATACAAGATGGCGGGCGCCACAGAAAATCTGACGCGCTCCACGCCCCTCGGCGTCCAATCAGCAAACACATCGCATGTCCGCGGACATGACGCAAGGCCATGGACCAATCGGGGTGCTGTCCGCGGAGCGAACAGGGAAGTCCTTCCGCGAAGCGAACACAGATATCACTAATTTGTTTGCCTTACATTTTGGTCATTTTTAAAAAAATTACTTGACAGATTTACACCAAATTTACAAAAGCACGCTTTTGGGACCAGGCCGCCGCTCCTGCTGCAAATTTGGTGTAAATCCGTCCAGCGGTTCAGGCTGTAGCCATGCGCAAAGTTTTTTCCTATTCAGTCTATGGGAATATGTGTGTGTGTGTGAGTGTGTGTGTGTGTATATGTGCATTTTGGTGTGTTTGATTTTATGTTGCACGTGCACAAGGAGTTGTTTGATACGTTCAGGGATGGGCCCAGCCATGCCCACAGCAGCTCCCACCCGGTGGGTGATGTTGATTGCTGATGCCATGGTATTCTTTTTTGCTTTACCCTTGATGTATAGTAAAGGATATTTATAGTGCAGCAAGGGTAAAGCAAGCATGATTAGTGTTATTATGTGGCTACATTGGCCAACATTGAATTTAAAAAACAAATATCTGATGGCTGGAAGGGTTAGAATTAATCTTAAACCTCTGTCAATTTCTCTGAGCAAACCTCCAGACCATCATTCTTCACCTGCCAAGCCATTGCAGGCACGGGGAAGACCATAAGCAAATCAGCCATGGTGCCACCCCCAAAGGGGCAGTCCAACCCAAACTGCTAGGTCACATTCCTTCTGCACAAGACCACAAGCATCCCCAATAGGCCAGTCTATCTCTTCATGCTTGCTTTACCCTTGATGGCAAATAAAAAGTGGCACGCTACATTAAGAAAGTATATGCAGACTGTCACTACTAATTGTGGCAGTCTGCATATAGTTTCTTAATGAGTCATGAATTAATTTACTTGGCATTAAGGGTAAAGCAAACATGCTCCTTCATCCCATACACTGGCATTCATTCCTCCTTGTGCTGTCATTCCTTCCCTCTTGTGCTGTCATTCCTCCCGCTTGCATTGGCATACCTCTGCCTTGCGCTGTCATTCCTTCCCCCTAACCTCTCATTCCTTCCCACCTTGTAATGTCATTCCCCCTTTCCTTGCTCTGACATGCCTCTCCCCTTAATCTGTCATTGGTCCTCCTTGCTCTGTTATTCCTCTCCCTTGCATTCCTCCCTTATGCTGTCACTCCTCCCTTGTGCTGTCATTCATCATTCCTTCTCTCGTGCTAAAGGTTTAATGCAATAAACAACTACAAATGTCGAAAATATTGCCTTTGCCAATGCTTGTTTTATAAATGCACGGAAAGCGTCGACTTGATGCAGATAGCATGTCTGCACTCTTAAATGAAATCATAGGAGCATTTTGAGAGTCTTTTAGGTGCACATCAAAAGAACATTCATAATGGACACTGGTTTGTAAAATAAGCTACATAAACATGTCGGCACCTTCCACTTGGTCCATATTTGCAGCAGATAAAAGCTGCCAATAAGTATTATACAACGGTTGCTTGCTATTTTCCTAGAATAATTATTAAGGAGCAGGCAATACATAGTTCACAAATTAGAAGTTCACAATGTTTTAGTATGCATAAAAATCAATGACAAAAAAACCCCAAAAGGATTACCAAAAAGTAGGAAAGCATGTAAATTAAATAGTTAAAGTAGTTAAAGTTTTTACAATTATTCTGTTATTCTGTTCAAAGAAAAACACATTGCATCCCTATCCATTGAAGTGCAACATTTACAATATCATTGTGTTTCTCAGCAGTGCCACCTTGTGGCCAAAGACCCCATTGTTAATATTGGCTCGAGAGAAAAAGTTGTTACATATCTGGCTCAGCTTTAGTTGTTTACCGCCTATTACACATTCAGTTATATGTTTCCTTTACAGTTGAGCATTTGATCACACTTGACCAGCACATTCAGGGTTATAACCAATTCACTGTAAATGTTTCAGAAACTTCATATTTAACTAAGTACACTATGCTTCGTTTTGTTTAGAAATGACTTGTGACAATCTACAGTATTGTATAACTAGTGTAAAGGTGCTGTGTCCCAAGTAATCCAAGGAAAAATCCAAAAGTAGTCAAAAAGGAGTGTGCAAGCAGCAAGGAAAAGAAACAAGTTTTATTAACAGCTGGGAGAAAAAAAACAGACAGCTCTGTGGAACTGAACGGAAAAAGCATTTTTCAAATTGCAACTTTGGGCTGCCCCTTTTCAAGAGGAATTAACAATTTCTATAATTGCAATTAGTATAAGTCTAACATGTTGATTGACTGCTCGTCATTGATCCCCTAAAGACCCCCTAAATAACCCTATACGTTAAATGATCCAATTGGAGGTGGCACTTTTCCCACCTGTAAAAGATAATCCTCCCCAACCCCCTGATGACAACAGAACAAAACCTGACATACTGATTGGCTGGCATCCTTCATAGTGTAAGGTGACAAAATTGTTGTTGTTAAATGGACAACTATGTTGGTGACAACGCCAGCAGTAGCATCCCACCTAAACCAACAAAGCAAAACTGTGTTACAGCGCTTGGAACACACCACCCCATCCTCCTGAGTGGATGCTCTCGTCCCCCGCCCCCTGCACTTGCTCATTCTGTACCTCTAATGTTGAAACATGTGAAAAATGCCCTGCTGGTCAAAGGGGGTGTTGTTGTTGTTCCCCTCCTAATGCTATATTTTGGCATTGCTGTGATTCAATCCCCCTCGTGCATCATACTGTGTCCTTCACGTTCAGTGTGCATTCATTAGTTTATCATCTGGCAAGGCACCTGCTTTCTGGAGAGCAACTTCATTCCCCTGAGACAATGTTCCCTTGCAACAATTTAATTGAACCCTGTTCAGAGTCTCTTTCCATTCTCACCTTAATTTCATGAGCTCCTCTGCCGAGCAGTGAAACTCAAATTCAATTAAATGAATACTGCAGCCTTTAGCTAAATCATGGTACTCTACACTTTTCAACACTAACCGGCCCAAATAAGGCCACCCTCTTGCTCTCTGTAGCAACAAACAATGCTACTTAATATAGTTCAATCTATGTAATAAAACCAAGCCCCACCTACCTGCCTTTCTACCTACTAATATAGGTGCACTGAGCCAAATTCTTCTGACCCTGGAGAGGAGACCCCAGACGTGGCCTGCACCCCTGCCCCTCGCTTCGAGGTGCCAGTAAAGTACTCGCCAAGGTATGTGACGTACGAGGAGCAGCTGTACCAACAAAGGGCTGCAATGGGCCTCTGCCCTGTGTACATTAGAAGATCAATACCTGTTGAAATGCCTATAACCAGGCAACCCTGGGCAGCACGGTACCCAATCAGACAACCATACCAGCCGTTGATACGGAACGAGGAGGAATGCCTACACACGGTCCATGAAGAGACTCCAAAAGCCATAATGGAAGGCCAGTGGAGATGAAACAAGGACCAGAGCAGCTCCAAGAACGAACTGAAGGAGTACTGAAAGCATGCATGCCAGTACTGACAACTGTGAGGATAATTGTAAAGGACAAAGGGGAGAGACACTGTGAGAAACGTATGAGAATGGTGACATGAGACAAGATGGAAGCAACCGCCTTATTGAACGTGTGTAAATAAACTTGAAACGCAAGATGCTAAGTAATCGATTCTGCTTGCAATGCTTAGTAGAAGTTAGAGCGGCAAGCGCTGACTGTATACATCTACCTCAATACAGCCCAATGCGTGCAACTCCATTTTGTATAAACAGAAGTATTCCCAGGTGGCCAAGGCCTGACTGGCCAAATTTCATATCCAGGCCCAACCTGGGGAAAGGAGCGGGATCAAAACTTAACAAAGGATGGCTCATACCGGGGAAATCGAGGTCAACCAGAGAAGGGGAGGTGAGCATGAGCTCACGAGGCTCCAACTTCAGAGCATGCCAGCCCGCCCGTGAAGGTCAAGATAAGAGAGGCCCATGCAGGTGGCTAAGCGCATACAGAATTAAATGCACAAAAGGTTGGAAACTGAAGCAGATTCACGGTGGACCAACACGTGACCAGACAGGCGCGAAGATTTACCACCGCCTGATGTCATCCAGAACCAGAGAGTGCCATAACTTTTCCTGATAAGAGACTACAGATCTGAGGCCATACCCAGCCAACTAATTGACACATAGCCGTAAACCACTGATTGATGGAAGGGAGGTAGGGTGAATCTTGGGACACTAGGCACCTGGGTGCCTATTCTGCATGCTGCTAATTAAAATGGAGATTTGTGTTTAGCGGTGTAACTTGCCCAATCACAAGGGACCATGTAATCTAGGGTCCTATAGACATTGTAACCAATGAGACGTCGTACTTGTAGTGACGTCAATCACGTGTGGTGTAGAGGGAAGGGTATAGACACCCACCCAATAAGAGTTATCCAATCCACTTGCATTATGTCCATATACAGTTATAGCACCTATACTTTAGTTACCTTTCCCAACCAATTGTATTGCATGATGATTTTTTGTAGAATTAGACGTCAATGATGACGGATTTTGCCCATAAAAAGGCTGTTGGACTAATGTTCGAGGAAGTCGGGGTAAGGCAGGTGTTCGTGATGCTGCTGATTTCCATAAGCTGATGTATGTATCATTAAACAGTCTTCCCTTTGCCAATTTACTGAGTCCTGATTATTAATCCTTGCCGCAGTATGTGAATCCTGCACTCTGTCCTTGCATGATGCAGCTATCTTGTATTACTAGTTTTCGAGGGTGAGTGCTGACCAATGGGCCCGTCAGTAATTACCTCTCCTCATCAACAACTGGTAGCAGAGTATGGTTACGGCCATCGATTAATGATAATCGATTAATATAGTTATAAGACACCTTTAAACCGATGGCACGAAGTAACTCTGGGCCTTCGGTTACATCACGAGTCCTTTCGCCATTCCCGCTGAGTAGGCTGAGAAGCTCCCCGTGGACAATGATAGTGTAATCATTCCTAAAAAATCTGCAGTGGGTCTGAAGGAACCCGCCTTTCCAAGCATAACCCTTCTCATTCCCACGGGCAGCGGATCGGACGAAAAACCTTAAAAGCAGGAGAGGAACGGGCGGTGATCCTGAAGTTCCAGAGAGGAAAAGAGTCGATTGGTGAGTGAAACAACGAAACTCGTTATCCTGGCAAAGGTCTTATAGGCCTTAGAGTAAGGGAAAGGTAACGGTGGGTGGCGGAGAAAAAATAATACAGCTAGAAGCAGAAAAGACTGTATATATATATAGGGGGTAAAAGACCTGGTCACCTGAAGGAACTGGAGTAAGGAATACCGGGGGGGGGGGACCTGAGACTAAAAACTGCAAGGAATACCAGGGGGGGACACCCGAGATTAAAAACTGTAAGGAATACCGGGGGGCACCCGAGATTAAAAACTGTAAGGAATACCAGGGGGCACCCGAGATTAAAAACTGTAAGGAATACCGGGGGGGCACCCGAGAGAAAACTGTAAATTCACCTTGTTCCTGCGCTTTAAAAAGTGGTCAGAAGGAACTTGAACCCAGAGCCCACAGAGGGGGGACTTTAGGCTACGATGACGTTTAAAGACGTCATAAAGGGGTTAGTTCAAATCCTATGACGGGGTGATAATTAGAAGGCAGGTATACGTTGACCAGCTGGTGTCCGTCTAGTCTGTCAAGCGTCTGTCCTACATGTTCTGTGTATGCTGAATGTGGAATTATTGTGATATTAAATGATGGCAATGCATTTTGGTTTTTGCGATTCTGTAAATGAGAGGGAATCGCCACTGAATTGATGTGTTTCGAGTAAAACTGTTGGTGTAAAAAGTTTGCGGAAAAGTAGGATTGGAGCTTGCGTATGTGGTGCTTGCCCATAATATAATATAATTTATAAAACTATCAGTGTGTTTTAAAGACATTTTAAGTGCATTTTATTAACAGTGTGTTTGCTGCAGTGTGTTTGCTGGTCAGGACTGTTTTACATTTGCGCAGTTTGACTGCATTCTGATTGTTCCCTACCAGTGCTACTTGGGTTGTGGAACTACACATCCCAGCAGCCTGGTAGTTTTAGGCTGCCTTATCAGTTTAAACCCGGCGGCGAACGCGCCGGCGCGAAGGGGGCAAGCCGGTCTGTGCCGGTCCGTGGCCGGACGTGCGGGCGTTCGGCGCAACCTCACGTTGGGACCTCTATCTCTCCTAGCGGACCTACGGGCTTGCAAAACTCACCTGGTGCCCTAGTACCTCGGTAAGTGGGGGCTTGTGACATGCATGTACCAGCTGTAGTCACACAGGGGAGTCGGGCGGAGGGGGAGGAGGCCAACAGTCATGAAAGGGTGGGGAACACGCCTGTAGACACCCTTAGGGACGGTACGGAGAAATGGACGTGCCTGAACATTGGTCTGCTTAATACACGCTCCCTAACCAAACATGCCATCAACATTAAAGACATGATATCCTGCCATAATTTCGACATTCTCTGCATAACAGAAACTTGGCTGAAAGACCCTGTAGGACCCACATGCGAGCAGGCCGTTCCAGCAGATTACACTATTTATTACGACAACAGAGTACGGGGCAGGGGAGGTGGAGTAGCAATTATTGCCAAGAACAGTCTCAAACTCTTCAAGGTATCTATAGGCTTTAGCGGGTGCGAAGCACTACATCTTAAACTAATTTTCTCCCCCAACAATTGTCTCAATCTTATAGTTATCTATAGACCTCCATCATTGGTCTCAGATTTTTCACTGGAACTCTGTT
Organism: Ambystoma mexicanum; assembly: GCF_040938575.1. Classification (NCBI taxonomy): domain Eukaryota; kingdom Metazoa; phylum Chordata; class Amphibia; order Caudata; family Ambystomatidae; genus Ambystoma; species Ambystoma mexicanum. The sequence continues at coordinate 1,196,831,426 of NC_090931.1, forward strand.
CCCACCTAAACTCCTTGAGATCGGTTAACGTGTCCACGATCGTCATGGGAGACTGGAACCTCTGGCGTGGTAACAAGAGAGACAAAGGGGCTATAGCACTGGAGAAAGCTTTGAATAATCTCGACTTTAAAGTCCTTAATAAAGATCCTACCACCCCCCAGGGAAACCAGCTGGACTGGCTGTGTGGTCACAATATCCTCTTACAAAACTGCAGCACTACTCCCTGCATATGGAGTGATCATCATTTGATATTAGCCAAACTTAAGTTGCCATGCTATACACACAAACAAAATCCCCATATTAAGGCAGAAATCAGAAATTTCAAAAACTTAAATGAATTACAGCTCAAGCCTTGCTTGGAGAAAATTTGGCGCTCTTTTCAGGATCAGGACGCTTGCACCGAACTATTAGAGAAATATAACAAACACTTAGTCGAGTTAGTAGAAACTGAGGCGCCTCTCACCACCAAACTAACCAGGGGGAATAGCAACAACCAAAAATGGTACACACCTGAGCTTCTTCTACTGAAGAAGGAAAAACGGATCCTGGAAAGAAAATGGATATCAGATAAATCGGTGGATAGTAAAGCAAGCTGGAAAAGGAAGGATAGGGAATATAAAGAGAAAATCAAGACAGTTAAGGCTAACTTCTTCAATACCGAAATTGAGCATGCTGATAACAACACAAGCAAACTCTTCAACATTTTGAAAAGCATAGAAAAACCCGTATCTCTCACTCCCCCTTTCACTCCATCTAAGGAGGACTGCAACATGGTACTTAGTGCCTTTCACGCCAAAATAGAAAAGGCGAGGCAAAACATTATCAAAGCTAGATCCACCCACAATCAGGAGATCCGCCCCACTGAAGGGAATGCACCGGTCAGGGAACAACTCTTCAAATTTGACCCCATCTCAGAAGAACATATGCTAGAGGTATTGAACAACATGAAACCTACGACCTGCGCAGAAAATGTCCTGCCCCCCAGCATTATTCTACAACACAAGGTCTTATTTGCTCCCATCCTCCGGAGAATAGTGAACGCGTCTTTTCAGGAGGGTATGGTACCTAAAGATCTGAAGAGAGTTACCATCACTCCTCTCGTCAAAAAAACGGGACTAGATCCCAAGGATCCCGCTAATCTTCGCCCCATCACCAATTCAAATTTTGTTCTCAAACTGTTGGACAGGGTAGCTACACAACAGCTCCAACACTATGTTGAAGAACAGGAGATTCTACACCAACAACAATCCGGCTTTAGAGCATCTCACAGCACCGAAACAGCTATGCTAGATCTGCAGAATCAGATGTTGACGATGCTGGACGATAACAAACTGGGGATGCTGATGCTTTTGGACCTCAGCGCAGCATTCGATCTAGTGGATCACAGTCTTCTTATCAAGGCGCTTAGGGAGAGCGTTGGTTGCTCGGAGGGAGCTATTGACTGGCTCTTATCCTTTCTTTCCAACCGCCAAGCGAGAGTTCACTGGGGTAATAGTTTCTCCGATTCTTGCGACATCCTATTCGGAGTGCCCCAGGGTGCTAGCCTATCCCCAATGCTCTTTAACATTTACATGCGCACTCTGTGCACCCTTCTGGTGAATGCCGGAGTGTCATTTACCAACTACGCAGATGATACCCAACTCATATTGGAGTTGGGGGGTAGGAACCACGCCACAGATAGTGAAACGCTTACCAAGGTTTATAAGCTAATTGACGACTGGATGCAGGCAAATTGGATGTGCCTGAACGACTCCAAAACAGAATTGATGTTGTTTGGCTCCAGTCGTCAGATGGAGAAACTGGGAGCAGAGTACAGCTCTTTTCAAATTAAAAATGCCACTATCCAAGTGGTCCCTAAGGTGAAGACCCTAGGCATGATGGTCGATTCAGTTGTCAACTCTCACGCCCAAACTAACTTCCTCCAAAAAAATTCAGCTTATTATCTTAGGCTCATGAAGGCAATCAAACCATTGCTTAATGAAGCAAACAGGGCAACGATAGCCAGAGCCATCATTCTCTCACGGCTAGACTACGGGAACGCCCTGCTGCTGGGGGCCACTTCCAAGGATCTATCTAGTTGTCAGGTGATCCAGAACAATGCGGTCAGAATAGTAAAAAATCTGAAAAGGAAAGACCATGTTACTGAAGAGAGGCTAGCGCTGCATTGGCTCAGGGTAGAGGAGCGCATTAAGTTCAAAGCCCTCTGCTTGGTTCATAAATGCCTGTATGGCTCAGCGCCTTCCTATTTGAGAACACACTTAAGGCCCTACAACCCCACCAGAAACCTTCGCTCGGGTGGAAAATGTCTTCTGCTTGTGCCCAAGTTTAAGCTAAAAACAGGGTTGGGTAGATCCTTTCTCGTGCTGGCTCCCAAACTGTGGAACAGCGTCCCTGAATCACTTAGGTCCGAAGCCAGTCTCCCAGTCTTCAGGAAGAGGCTGAAGACATACCTCTTTAGATAAGAATCCGTGGGCGCAGGTCCTAGTTAGAGTTCGTGTCGCTTATTAGCTAGCTGTACCGTTTGTTCGTCCCATACGTGTTGTCTGTCTTTGGTCTTGCAGGAGCAGTGTTTTATGTACAAGCGCCCTGATGCCTGTGGGCTATCGGCGCTATATAAAAACTAAATACATACATACATACATACAATAGTGTATAGTTGAAACACAGTGTGATCATTGTTGGTGACAAAATTAAGAATGGAAGAAGTTACCCCACTTGCACACTTGTGCAAGCAATTGCCAAAACACGCAGCAAAGCTGAAGAAATACAGCCAGGACTGGGTTAAGGGCACCGCAAATAAAATGTTTATGCCGTGGCCCCAGAATGGGTCATTGTCTAAGGCTGTCTTACAGCACATGACCACGTTCCTACATGCCACATATAGTGGGAAGAAACTCGAGAAACGCCTTGCCGTTTTCGAGCTTTGGAAAATGTTTGAACAAGTAAAGGAAGAAGAACCTCCCGCAGACTGGATATTAAATGTATGTACGGAGGGGGGTGAGACGCCTACCGCGCCACCTGCCCCGCCAGAACCAGTTGTTGAGGGAAGTAAGTCGGAAGGCCTTTACCCACTACGAGAACTTAAGGCAGCCACATGTTGTAGCAACCCTGCATACGAGTCACCTGCATGTAGCAGTGACGAGATGAAAGAGAAGGAACAGGAAATTGACTCGGCCTCCACGATCCTGTGGGACAAAAAGAGGTGAGATGAAGAAAGAAAGGGCCAGGCACAAACGAGTGCACCTCTCAATAGAGAGGGAGAGGGAAAGAAGCGGAAAGGAACCTATGAGGTAACATTTGCAAAGGACGAATGGATGGGAGGGCAGATACTATTGAAATTAGATGGAAAAGGAAGTGATGACGAGGCCGAGTGAACGGTCTGTTGAGGCGCAAAGTAAGGGAAACAAGAAAGAAATGCCTATGAGAGACGAGAGGGCAAGAAAAAAGGATAGGTTGAGGCGAGACCAACTATATCGCGAAGAGCAGGGTATACCGCTCAGTCGCCCGCAATATGCAGCCTATAAAAGGTGCAGGCAGAACATGCTAAAGTTGGAGGAAGAAAGGAGGGTGCACGAAAGGAAAGTGAAGAAGAGAGAAGATGAGGAAAGTAAAAGGGCAAAAGAACGTAGAAACGAACAGATGAGGGAAGTAGATAAGGCTAGAGAGGAGGCGAGGAAGCGAAGAGAAATGGATGAGGAAGCAGAGCGTAAGCGCACGCAAAGGGCGCGAGATTTAGAATATTTGCAGCGGGAAGTGAAATAACCCAATCCTGTTGTAGACTGGGAAGACATAGAAGAGTTCTTTCCAGCAAATGATGCAGTACCAGGTACAAGCGGGACAATTATTGATGATGACTTTGACACCAGAAGCATCGGGGAAGCGATTGATAAAATATATGATGCCTATACAGATAGGTTAAGGGCACTGCCAGGTAGAAAGCAAGGCGGGAATGCCACCGCAGCAAGAGACCGAGGAGGTAAAGAAAAAGAAAAGGAGGATTGCGCATTCCAATTCCCGCTGCTAGAAAAAGGGGGAGCAAGACCGCAATATATTCTGTGGCCAGACATGGACTGAGAGAATCTCAAAAATAAGCTTCCAATGTTGACATCGGGAGCTGGGAAGTGGATACATGAGCTAGAAAACATTACGGGGGCGTCACCCTAGCCATAGGGGACATCAAGGGTCTCCTAATTGCTATACTCAGAGAAAGAGCAGACGATGTGTGGAAAAGGGCAGGCTACCCTAGGGTAACAATAACTAACACCTCTCATGATGGAGCACCGTTTAATAACTGTAGAGCAGCAGTATGGGAAGCGCTACGTACGCTATATCCAGACACATCTGATATGGGAGCTATAATGACTCGAAAAATGAAGGAGTCGGAGGATCCGTTGCTTTATATCCAGAATTTTCAAGACACGTGGGTGCTTGAAACGCATGAGTCTTGGACGAAATCTATCCCTGTATTCTATCATATACTATGCCAAGGGTTACCAGAACCAGTGCAAAAACAACTCAAAACATTGGTAGGAATAGAAACTAAACCGTGGGCCGAAATCCAGTTGACAATTGCCCATTATTGTAGGCTGTTGCAAGAAAAGAATCGAAAGAAAGAGGCAACGCGTATGGGAGAAGAGGCGAAGCTAGTGCAAAGGAAGCTCTCGAAGTATGCGCTCGAGGGAGCCATGCTAACAAGCCCAGCCGATTTGAGTGCGCAATGTGCCACTAATCCGCTGCAAAACAATCAGGGTAACGCAGGATATTATCCGAGAGGAAGGGAATTTGGAGGAAGAGGATGACAAGGTAATCAGAGAGGCTTTAGAGGTAACCAAGGAGGTTTTCAAAATGTTCAAGGTGGTATCCAGAGCGCACCAATGGGCAGTCCAGCTATGCCAGATGGACAGATGGCCCGACCACCGGCAGTATGTTGGCTGTGTGGAGTGACAGGACATGTGGTACGCATGTGCAGAAGCCAAGGCATGTGGCAGAACAATCAAGGGATGGTGCAGGCATGGTGAATAAACCTGCTACCCTACAACAGGGCAATGCCCAAAACTATACCATGCTGCAGCAGGCAGCTGGCTTGCAGCAAGGTGCACAGCAAGTGGTCCAACCACTGAACATGGGGAATGTACCACAGGGACAACCCCAGCAGACACTGTCGCAAGTGGCTCAGAGCACTAACTCTAGTGGGGGAAACCCACAGGTATACAGTGGACCGAACCTATACATGAAATAGGACGGCTCACAGGGATCTCTGATGTGTTCTATCCTATCAGTGACACCAGACCCTAACAGGTAACCTAGGGTAAATGTCACTATAGGGGGGAAAGAATATTCCTTCTTAGTTGACACGGGTGCAACGCGCTCGTGCATACGAGAAGGCAAGTTCTCCTTGTCCGTCGAGGCAATAGACACCCAGAGTTTTACTGGAGCTCATAGCAGAGTTCCCTTTACTAATGCACTCCCAGTCTCAGTGGGAGAGTGCGACATGAATGTACCTTTATTGTATTCGCGTCAGTCCCCGATGAATATCATAGGTCGCGATTTAATGACGAAGTTGAATATGATCATCTAGTTTACTGAGGATGGCATAGTGTGCTCCTCCCCAGGAATGCATTATTCAAACGTATGCGAAATGATCAGAGCATACTCTGGACGTGCAGCCATGAGAGGTGTACCGTTGGAACCAGAAGTTTTCGCATATGGAGTACGAGTGCTCATGGTAGGATTGCCAGGCCTCACAGACAAGACTATGAGAACCCCTGATGAGTTTCTATTCAGGCCAAGAATACCCATGCACGAAGAGGAGGGACAGGTGTTTCCCTTAATGATACAATCTGCCGCGGTGTGAGGAAAGGTAGTATTGGTTGAAGGATGTGACGATGAGGGTAGACCTTGGTGTGCGATTGTCGCCATCGAAGAAGGGGATCGAGTGACTGACGTCACCGATGACGATCTATTCGAAGAACACCCTGACCTAGAAGAGACACGGGAGCAAGTGAGTCTCATATTTTGGGTCAAAATGATCAGGCGAGAGGTACCACAGAGGATGATGTTAGCGTTAGTACGCCCAGAGTTCTTTGATGACGACATAGCCCTAGTGCTGGCCAAAGTATGGACTACAGGGCCCTATGACATAGGTCTCCTGAAGGAGCCGGCGAAGTAAAAATTAAATTGAAACCAGGAGCAATTCTGCCATGGGCACGACAATATCCCATGTCCAGAGAAGCGGATGAAGGGATTGCAAAGACAATCTCCGCCATGATGGAGCAGGGCATTCTAGTGACATCGGAATCACCCTACAACACGGTGATTTATCCTGTCAGAAAATCAAAGGGAGGGTCCTGGCGTTTAATCCAGGATTTACGAGCCCTAAACGACATAGTCGAAGCCGAGTTCCCTTTAGTCCCGAATCCATCCACAATTTTGTGCAACATACCCACTGAGGCAAAATGCTTCACGGTGATCGATTTGAAAAATGCATTCTTCTTGATTCCATTGCACCGTGACTAACAAGACCTGACGTCATTTACTTTCAGACAATTGCGCCTGAAAAGTACCAGGCTGCCACAGGGGTATTGAGAGTCTCCATCTATTTTCAACAAAGTCCTGCAAATGGACCTAAGCAATATTGCGGTGGACAGTGTTGTTTTGCAGTATGTAGATGACATTCTAATCTGCAGCATCACTGAAGAGCAATGCCGACATTTCTCAGTCCAACTATTAACTATACTGGCTGAGAAGGGATACAAAGTGGACAAGGACAAGTTGCAGTACTGCCAACGGAAGGTGTTGCACATAGGGCAACTGATCTCACATGAGGGGAAAAAGGTAACCCCAGAAAGGGCCGAGGCTATCATGAACACGCCAAGCCACGCACAATAAAACAAATGCAAAGCTTCTTAGGCCTGTGCAACTATGTCGACGACAGCTCATATACCAAGCCCTTGTTGCAGGCCCTTAAAAAGGCCCAGGCGACGAGGGAAGAAATTGAATGGAATGAAGATATGGAGAAGGGGTTTACCGAACTCAAGGGGGCAATTTGTAAGGCCCCAGTTCTCGGGATTCCTAATTATGCTGAGGAATTCTATTTGTTTTCTCATACTGATGGCAACTTTATGACGGCAGTTCGTGCAGCGAACCTCATTGGGATATAAACCCCTAGCATATTACAGCGGGAGTTTGGACCCGGTAATGAAGGGCCACTTCCCATGCGAACAAAACCTAGCTGCTGCCGCATTCGCCATTGAGAAGGCGTCATCCATTGTGATGGGGTGCTCCATGACATTATATGTTGAGCACTCGCTTTTTACCATACTGGAAAAGCCAAAGGGCACGTTGACTTCTCAGAGAGCATCAGCCTACGAGGTGATTATCTCTAATCCATCGATCAAAATAGTGCAATGCAAAACTGTGAACCCTGTAATGTTTATAGCTGAGCCAGTCACAGAGGGAGAACCTGTGCATGACTGTGCGAACTATGAGGAATTTTATGATGAAATCCTTAGGGGAAAGGAAAATGCCCTGGCAGGTGGGGAGATCGTCTTTATTGACGGGTCTTCTAGAATCGACCAAGAAGGAGGACAAAGATATACAGGCGTGGCCGTGATCAAACACATAGCGAGTGGAGAGTTCCGAGTACTTGTCAGTGCACGAATACCATCTCACTATTCGGCACAGGCTGCAGAGCTAGTGGCGCTGATACTCGCCATTGAGAATCATGCTGACCAGGAAGTAACAGTATACAGCGACTCCGCCTATGTGACGTCAACAGTGCACGCAGGATTAGCGCGCTGGAAAAGGAGGGGCTACCTCCGAGCAGACGGCACGCCAGTGCAACACGCAGCCTTATTGGACAGGCTGATAAAAGCACTACAGCTCCCAGTGGGCATAACGGTCGTGAAATGCGCCGCTCATACCAAAGGGACAGATTTCGTGTCACGTGGAAATCATGAAGCGGACACGGAAGCCAAGCGCATGGCATCCAAAACTGAAACAATCATGGACGTGGATGTGGCACATACCCATGAGCGTGTTATGGTAGCGCGAGCCACACCAGAAGCCTACAGCAATATGGGGCAGTCTCAATTAATGGAGCTCCAGGGGGAGGCACCTCAGGAGGAGAAAAATCTATGGAAGCATCAAGGGTGTTCCTTAAATCCCTCAGACGGATTGTGGAGGCAAGACAGCACTGGTAAACCAGTAATGCCTGTCGCCCTCCTAAAAATAGCTCTAGAATAGCTCCATTACCCAATGCATATGACTAAGGAAAATCTTGCCGCAACACTTGCCGAAGACTGGTTTACACCGAATTTAGCAGAGCATGATGCATTCTTTATGGTAAACTGTATTATCTGCCAGCAATTCACTTCTGGGCACACATTGAAAGTAGTGAGAGGAGTCATCCCCAGACCAAATGGACCTTTCCAGCACCTACATATTGATTATGTCGATATGATCCAGGTGTGTAATGGGTACAGGTATTTACTTGTGGTGGTGTGTCCCTTCTCCAGGTGGATAGAAGCAGGTCCCTGTACACACCCCGATGCCGCCTGTGCTGCCAAATTCTTGGTGAGGGAGGTCTTCCCTAGATGGGGGGTGTGTGAGGTTATGAGATCAGACAATGGGCCTCATTTCGTGAACGCAGTGTTCGAACAGATTAGCTTGTTGCTGGGTATAAAGCATAAGTTTTCGTTGGCGTATCACCCAGAGGGAAATGGGATATTTGAACGAATCAACGGCTTGCTTAAGGAAAGGATAGCCAAGTTGAAACTCACATTAAGAAAGGGATGGATGCACTGCCTACCACTGGCATTGTATGCGCTTCGGAACTAACCAGGCTCCGACTATCATCTTACGCCGCACAAAATAGTCGCTGGGAGAAAGATGAGGACCCCTCTTACCCTCCAAGACAGAGCTAGATGTGATGCCCAGTCAACTAGGGAGGTTCTGGGAGATGAGATGAAAGCCTACCTAGACTGTCTCATAGCCAGCACCTCTATCATTTCAGGCCAGCTGCAGCGACGGCGGAAAGGGGACAGCACAGCACAAACTACAACAGACAATGCTGATGCAGGCGCAGCTCTCAGCCATGGAGCACCCCTTGTCTTCCCTGGAGGCAGAGTTCTTGTGAAGAACTTTACGAGAAAGAAATGGGACGAACCGAGGTTTAATGGCCCCTTCACCGTAGAGGACTGCACCCGGTCCGCTGTCAAGCTTGTGGGCCGAAGAGCCTGGATTTTCATGAACGACATCAAGCTATTCCTAGGAGAGGGCACTCCTGCTGCACCCAGCGATGAAGAACCTACAGATAAGGAGGGAGAACCTCAGCACGTGCAGACAAGATCTATGGCGAGGAAGAAGGACGCATGAGCAGACAAGTAACGAGAACGTTAGGAAAGTGAGTAAGCCAACAAAAGAACTATTGTGAAAATTGTGCCTGCGACTGAACTTTTTCGTATACACTAAAAGAGACAATAGTAAGCAAGCAAACACTCTGTGCAGCCAAAGGTGCAAGGTAAAGGAAGAAAATCACATACTCATATCAGCAAAAGCGTTAATCTCATGAACATTGAAAGCCACACAAAGCATTTAAAACCTAAGACTCTGATAAGAAGTAAAAGTAAGATCAATACTTTGTTCATGGACATATGGTTCATCCCAGCAGTAGCCTCATGTGGGATGTGCTAACCTACTTCCAACTGGTGGCACTGTCCTACCCTTCACTTATAGGCAGAGAAGCCAGCGTTACTGAATTCATTCAAGACCCTGCAAACAAGAAGGTAATCTGGCAACTATTGACTGTCATCGCAGAGGTCTTCGCCGAGTTGCCCGAGCACAGTGACTCAAAGACCAATGCTCCCGCCTCAAGTAATCATTGACGAGATCACATATACTTTGTTCTTCCGCATCATCGAAGAATGTCCAGGACTTATCGGGAGAACTACAGATACATAGACATTCATTAGAGATCCAAAAAACAATTACTTCCTCAACCAAGTGTGGTACAAGCTGAACCACGTGGTTGCAACTCACGCAGCAGGAAAATGCAAAACTTGTTCGCAACAAAAGAAGGGACTGTGATTAGGACCCAGCAAACAAGGCAAATGTCCCTATCACTAGAGGATACACGGCTGCCACACAACATTTTATTTCGATTAGTCACAGACTATCCAGAAATGGTGGGGAGACCTGCAGATGTTGATGTCATCACCTTTCTTAGGAATCCGGCCAACGCCCCACACATGGGAGCACTCCTCCAAGGCATCGTGCTCCAGGTGGAGCTGTCCAATTTCCAGTGAGAATTCCTGAGGGGATTTCAGTGAGACAAGCCGATGAGGGACAGATCGAAGAGAAAAAAAAAACAACTGAAAGCACACTGTGAGAGAAGGCCTGTGACTTTAGAGCCAAAGAACTAGAAAAATGTCATTAACACCGAAAGACAGTCGGTATGCATTTCGCGTTTTCTTTCATCTCATTGAAAACTTTCCAGAACTAGTGGGCAGACCCTGCAACATTGATGTGCCCACTTTTCTTAATGATCCAGCAAAGAATGCCCAACTGAACAGGTTCCTAAGAGCTATTGCATCGCAATTAAGAAGCAATTATGGACATCCGCTGCTGAGGCGAGCCTTAGAAAGGAGAGATCCAAGATAAAACCCTTTAGAATCCCCAGCCGGGGGCAGAGCAAGGAAACAAAGACACAGTTCTTCATGCTTCCAACGTAGAACGAATCAAAAGGGGATAACTACATCTTGAACTTCTTTTCCTATTTTTCTTATTTTTCACTATTTTGTGCATTACCATTCCGCAGTGGAGTAAATGGGGAAGAGAGAGACTGTTCCTCAACTCGACCTCGAACGACCAAGTGAAAGGAACAGCGACATGAACTTCACTGCCGTGTTTACCTTTTTCAACCTTTTTCTTATTTTTTCCTACCTCCTCATATGTTCACTTTTATTTTTATTTTTGTTTTTATTTTTTCAATGGTTTATCTATGCATGATGTGTAGCGAAGCCATCATTTCATGGTGTCACTACGAACAGATTCCTGCCTGTCCTCAGGGTCAAGGCGAGTTGGAAGAGTGCCCTGGGACTACGTTTATCATAGAAATGCAAAATGAATTGTGATGTGTTAGAAACGATAGTCTAACCTTTTTCCATAGCCTAGTAAAGGAACTGTACTCCATACTCAGAGATTATCATCATCATCACTCGTAAGAGGGGGGACATTGAACTGCACTTGTCACTTTAGTGTTTATTGAACTTTGAACGACGATAACAAAATAAGAAGAGAAATAAACTATTGACTGTGGACGTATTTGAGATGGGGGCCAAAAACAGTAATTTAGTTGTGCCACCAGCAGAAGGGCACCCACGGTTCCCTGGAAGGAGATGCTGCAAGCTGTCTTTCAAGGCCGTGATATGTATATGCATTGTGATTATAGTAGTATTTTTATCGTTAACTATTAGAACTGCATTTTATTATTGGTGCACGAAGCGTCCCAATGTCTGTGCATCCACCAGGTAATGAACATCTGGGGCCCACAAAAACACTCAGACCTTATATTGTCATCCCTGTTCCAAGAACAACTGATGATAAAGCAAACTATTTACAGTTGAATGCAATTAGCAGTAACACGTATACACTTGAAGTAATAAATGGTGAGAAAGGCTGGAGACAGGGTCAGCACGGAATGTATGATAACATAGCACTGTCCACGGCACGCACCCATACACTGAGTACACATGAACAAGGGCAAGTGTCAATGGCCACGAACCCGTAGGCTAAACCAACTGAAAGAGAAAAATCACCTGTGGAACAAGCAGCTCCAGAAGGCAGGGAGCAATGCGAGAAACCAAACCGAAGTGAAATAGCAAAATCTCTCGATAGAACAAAGGAAGCAACGAAAGAACTCACTGAAAAAACACATGCGATAGCTGAGTATGCGTTACCACTCATACATAGAGCAAAGGAGCCACATGAGGAGCTGAGCAAGACAACTACCACAACTATGATGGCGAGCACACCAGCTCCAATGTTAGAAGCAACTACCGAGCCTACGACACTGCCACGTGTTGGAAGGATGGTAAACCAGATGTGGTGGGAGGAAATCTACAAAAGAATGCACGAGGGAAGGAAATGAAAGACAAAACCTCCCCCTGTTACTGCAGGGCAGGAAATGAAACCTGCCCCTCCAAGGATAATACCCGAGAAAATACCTGAATGAAAGAGCAGTACAGACGCATTCAGAGACATAGTGATGGCCAACTACAGAAAAACGTTAAGAATCAAGAGAAGCCATATGAAACGGACAATGAACTAAACGACTACTTGGACAGCACAGCCCATCTTGGAAACAACATATGGTACCAGCACATGAAGGAAGTTGGACGAAGTCAATCAGAAGGAGAATGTTTCATCTGTGTACTCCTGCCATACAGCATGGGAAAGTCCAAGATCTTCGTGGCTGTAGAAGTAGATGTCCTCACAGCACACTGTATGTCACACGTAGCTATGTGCAGCACCAGAGGACAATTCAAAGGAAGAGATGCCTCATTGATGTGGGCCAGCGAAAAGGACTACCCTGATGAAGACGGGTTTGTCCAGGACATCAAAACAAGAAATAGGCGCACACCAAGAATCATGTGATTGGATATGAAAATCCTGACATCAAAGGGTCAGGAATAAGGTGGGAAATAAACTCAAGACTGAGCCTCCAAGGGAAAACGGCAGAAGAAGCTCAATTTTGGAAAAATCCGAGGCCAAATGCAGATTTGGGGATCAGTAGTGTCCCCTGATGGTTGGGAAGAAGGAGTCGTAATCTGCCGAGCTTGGATGGTCCTTGGAGCCTGCCAAGAAGCAATAGAAAATTCACAAAGACTTTGTAAACCACTTTGGCCAAAATTGGTAAAGCTGTTAACGTGGGTCGAAGACATAGGAGGCCCCCTGCAAATAGTACCGCTGGAAAACCCGAAACTGTGCTTTAGAAGTAATGGCACAAGGAAAATGGGGGAGAATCAAAACTGTGGACAAATATATGAAGCCCCAAGAATGGCACAAGGAACCGCAGTCCTAATGGACCATTATTGGGCATGTGGATCCAAGGCCTACATAAGACTACCAAAGAACTGGGGAGGCATATGCACACTGTTGAACGTCCACGTTCCTGCACTAGTGATCCCAAAAAGTGAACTGAATTTGGACAGCTTTCCGAAAGCAGATGCTCACCTGAGGAAAAGGAGGTCTGTGGAACTAAAGTCAAGAATGAAGAGGGAGAATTATTTCTCCGCCAAATTAGAGGACGCATTCTATGCCATTCCCTATGAGCACAGGCTGTTTAGCCTAACCTCATCAGTATTTACAACAATACCCTTGCCGCATATCCAAGTTGCTGCAAACACCAAGTGGTTGCAGATAATGAGATGGGAGTTACTGCAGACTATCAACACCACAATAAAAGGGTTCAATGCAATCAAAGAAGAGCTGAGAGCAGTCAGACTGATGACCCTCCAGAACAGTTATGTGCTTGACATGATCACCGCAATGGATGGTGGTGTTTGCACAAAAATTGGAGAATCATGCTGCACTTTTATACCATCACACGATGAAGAAAATGGAACCCTCACAGAGGCCATAAGCATGTTAACAGCCCTGAAAAACCAGATGACTGAGGAAACAGATGAAGAAGATGATGACAGCTTGTTTGGGAATCTATTCTCATGGGTCCCACAATGGATGGCCGATATATTCAAGTTTCTGGGAGCCTTGCTAGCAATGGTGCTGCTAGGATTCTGTGTTATCAAGATAATCTTTACACAGTGCCAGAAAACTGCAAAGAAGGCCATCGGGATGAAAATTATAGTCAATGTCGAACCAGGCTGGAAGCCCAGAGACCTGACAGATGAGGAGATAACGGACTTCGTGAAGGTCAGTGAATTTGCACCACAGGGAACAAAATTCACTTATCCCAAGAAACGAAGAAGGTATGAAGGCAAATGGATTTACTGCAGTCCAAATGGACAATGCCAATTGATGACCCGGAACAAAGATGAGCATGTGAGAACACCAGGAAGTTTGAAAGGAGTGATAAAAATATGGACACCCAAATTGCATACATTCACGCCATCTTGTGTAAACCCAGGAGACGATGAGCAAGAAGCTGAGGAATCAAAGAAACTAAATATAAAGGAGGAAGCAGCAGTGGTTGATGAACCGACCAGAGGGGGGAGTGTAGAGGAGACCCCAGACGTGGCCTGCACCCCTGCCCCTCGCTTCGAGGTGCCGTAAAGTACTCACCAAGGTATGTGACGTACGAGGAGCAGCTGAACCAACAAAGGGCTGCAATTGGCCTCTGCCCTGTGTACATTAGAAGATCAATACCTGTTGAAATGCCCATAACCAGGCAACCCTGGGCAGCACGGTACCCAATCAGACAACCATACCAGCCGTTGATACGGAACGAGGAGGAATGCCTACACACGGTCCGTGAAGAGACTCCAAAAGCCATAATGGAAGGCCAGTGGAGATGAAACAAGGACCAGAGCAGCTTCAAGAATGAACTGAAGGAGTACTGAAAGCATGCATGCCAGTACTGACAACTGTGAGGATAATTGTAAAGGACAAAGGGGAGAGACACTGTGAAAAACGTATGAGAATGGTGCCATGAGACAAGATAGAAGCAACCGCCTTATTGAACGTGTGTAAATAAGCTTGAAACGCAAGATGCTAAGTAATCGATTCTGCTTGCAATGCTTAGTAGAAGTTAGAGCGGCAAGCGCCGACTGTATACATCTACCTCAATACAGTACAATGTACATGTATAAACAGATGTATTCCCAGGCGGCCAAGGCCTGACTGGCCAAGTTTCATATCCATGCCCAAGCTGGGGAAAGGAACGGGATCGAAATTTAACAAAGGATGGCTCATGCCGGGGAAATCGAGGTCAACCAGAGAAGGGGAGGTGAGCATGAGCTCACAAGGCTCCAACTTCAGAGCATGCCAGCCCGCCCGTGAAGGTCAAGATAAGAGAGGCCCATGCAGGTGGCTAAGCGCATACAGAATTAAATGCACAAAAGGTTGGAAACTGAAACAGATTCACGGTGGATCAACACGTGACCAGACAGGCGCGAAGATGTACCACCGCCTGATGTCATCCAGAACCAGAGAGTGCCATAACTTTTCCTGATAAGAGGCTACAGATCCGAGGCCATACCCAGCCAACTAATTGACAAATAGCCCTAAACCACTGATTGATGGAAGGGAGGCAGGGTGAATCTTGGGACACTAGGCACCTGGGTGTCTATTCTGCATGCTGCTAATTAAAATGGAGATTTATGTTTAGGGGTGTAACTTGCCCAATCACAAGGGACCATGTAATCTAGGGTCCTATATACATTGTAACCAATGAGATGCCGTACTTGTAGTGACGTCAATCACGTGTGGTGTAGAGGGAAGGGTGTAGACGCCCACCCGATAAGAGTTATCCAATCCACTTGCATTATTTCCATATACAGTTATAGCACCTATACTTAAGTTACCTTTCCCAACCAATTGTATTGCATGACGATTTTTTGTAGAATTAGAGGTCAATGATGACAGATTTTGCCCATAAAAGAGGCTGTTGGACTAATGTTCGAGGAAGTCAGGGTGAGGCAGGTGTTTGTGATGCTGCTGATTTCCATAAGCTTATGTATGTATCATTAAACGGACTGCCCTTTGCCAATTTACTGAGTCCTGATTATTGATCCTTGCCGGAGTATGTGAATCCTGCACTCTGTCCTTGCATGGTGCAGCTATCTTGTATTACTAGTTTTCGAGGGTGAGTGCTGACCAATGGGTCCGTCAGTAATTACCTCTCCTCGTCAACAACCCTATCCCTCTGCATGTGTGTTTTCTGCAGCACCCCCTCTCTGCTAACATCCTGAAGTGTGGCACAGGTTTATATGCATTCTAATTACCAGGTGACGTCAACAACCCATGCGACCACCACATCACTACCCAGGCACAAGGCCCTGTTAAAATACTTTTCCTAGATTGTACTTGTGCTGCCCTGTGGAATTCTGAATCTGCACCTTTACACCCTCCCCCTTCAGATAATTTATTAACTGATAACCCCTCCTTCTCCTTATCTCCTTCATCCTTTGGGATCCATATCTTACAAACTCCATATATTCCCCACTTGCTGCATACTCCTCCAATGTACAAGTCAGAAAGCAGTACCCACTGTCACCATAACAGTTCACCTAATATTCTTTGTAGTTTTCAGGGTGTGGGGAAGGCTAGACAGTGTCCCTGGGTCACCAATTGGATCACCTACCAAAACCATGTGGTTCTCTTGCTCCCACCACTATTGCTCTGTTCAAGTATGAACACTTCTTCACAGGGGCCTGGCACCCTGGGACTCTGTCACTGAGATTGACATTACATATCTACCCTTATTCCCACCCACTTACAACACCTCAAACCCATTTGGCATGCGCAGAGAGTAACGAGAACCGCTACGAGAATTGCGTACTTTATCAATGTTTGATCGCCATGCAGGCACCCAAGAAAATAATTGTTGTCAAACCAGTCCTCTTTGACCACTCTGCTATTGTCTTTTACCATTGTGATGTGAAGGGTGTTTAACACATTTATTGCCTCTGATAATTTTGGCGTTATTTGCGGGAACGATTGTTCACATAGATGCCACCTTCCATTGCTATAATTAAGTCAAACACATACCTGTTCTGTGGAGTGGTCAACCCAACTGCTCTTAATTCCTGATTGCATTTAGCCTGCTTTATTTGCCATTCACAGTTGCAGTAACTCATAGCAGGCTATCTGCAACCACTTGGTGTTCACTGCAGTCTGTATGCAAGGTGTCAGAAGAGATATAAAAAACACAGGCACTTTGCTAAAAAGTTGAAACTCCTTAGTAATTGCTGGCAACTTATCTGCAGACTTTTGGGACTAATAATTATGTCTGCAACGCCCATGCAACTTCATCTCCAATTTTAGATTCAGTGACATCTTAGTGCATTTTTGAGACATTTCTCGAAGGACAGGATGCTCAGAAATTGGCAAAAGGTCCAAATGGGGCACGATGAGGGCGGGGAATACAGGGTGACAAATTAACATAGTCCACCCCAGCATGGTGGAAGCTGGGTGTACGTTTGGGTGCCACAGGCCCAAAAGAAATCCATCAGGAGCGTTGTACCAGCTTGCAGGCTCAGGAGTTCCATTACTCTCTGGCACCCCTTATTACTGCCTAGGATTGTGATCCTTTTTGATCATAAAGGGAGCATAAAGAAGAGTGTGTCGGGGACTTTATTTGTACTGTTTGCATATTTTCGTCTATCTTTAATTTCTTCTGCCGATAGGTCCATACTACCACATGATCGGAATCGGTGCTCAGCACTGTGGACCTAACCCCTGCTTGGCGCTCATCAGCCTATTTTCATAGCTGACCAGTGTGAACACCAGCCATGAGCTTTTTTCTTTATTTTTACTGAGTTTGCTCAGTTTCCATGCCTTTCCCCCTGCATGTTTTGTATTTGTTTCCCTCCCTCCACCCCACATCCAGCCTCACTCCTACTTCCCACCCTGCTGCCTGCAGATAGGCCTGTGGCATAACCACATGACCAGAATCAGTGCTCTTTATGAACTCTTGCAGGGCAGCCATGACTGAGCAGTCAGCTAAGGGCCAATGGCAAAGGGCAGTTTCCTTCTGGGCAGCCCCATTCCCTGTTTGCCACGTTTGCCAATGGATGCCTGATGGTACGCCCTACAGCAACAACCAGGTAAGGTGGCACGGACAGGGAGCAGAGCCATTACTGTGCTCCAGAAAACCCTGCCTCTCTTATATCACTACTACCTGCTTGTGACACTGTGTTGACTTGCACTTAGCTCTTTAGTTTACCATTGCACTGCCACTACATTGCATGTAGAGGATATGGCAGGGTGACCAAACTTTTGCACTGGGGAACGAGTTAAGGGTAGGTTATGAATTGCATCTGGAAAATGTACTGATCCAAATTGACTTATACTCAGGTATTGTTTGATCCTCTCACACAGTGTATGTTTGAATCTGGATACATCTTCCACATAGCGTGTGTTCTGAAACTAGGTTTTTTTCACACTGTGTATGTTTTTTGTTTAGGTGCATTTTTCACACAGCATCTGTTCCGAAACTATTTTTGTTTTCACACAGTGTATGTTTTAAATCTAGGTGGATTTTCCACAGTGTGTGTTCTGACACTAGTTTTATTTTACACTGTGTATGTTTAGAAACTAGGTGCATTTTCCACACAGCATATGTTCTGAAACTAAGTGCATTTTCACACCATGTAGGTGTGAATCTACAATTACAAACTCACAATAATTCCTGCTGTGCTCTGGAATGGCACTAGATTATGCCATGCTGCATGCCAAACTCTTTGAGGGCAACCATTGTGTTGAATTCGGATGTTTGTTGGGGGATGCCATTGTATGGAATTTAGATGAATGTGATACAAATGCACATGGTCCCACTAACAATGCTCCAATATTCTGCATACTCACCTCAAACACAGAACAATATGCTAAATACCTCTACCACAACAAAACATAAGGTCATCACAAACCACAACACATTACACACAACACTGAACAGGAAACTAGGCCAACCACAAAACAGCTCACACACCAAGCACAAATTTACAACCACCAAACAACATAAAGCAGCACACAGGACTGTTTGTTTCCGAACTGAAGCTACCAACAGCTCATCAAAGCTCTTTCACCTTCCCTCTCAATCTCATTAACAAAGCTCCTCCAGCCCTCCTTCTTTTTCAGAACCAAAAGAGTGACAAGAGACCACATAGTGTCAGCAATGTATGATACACGACCAAATAGCATAACATAACATATCCAGGCCAATGCCTTCACGTTACTATCCCAAATACATAGACATGTATTTTTGATGTGCACAGCTACTTTGTCAGAAACCCCAACCAATACTTCTGCCCTACATCCTACCAAACCTTCAACACATTCATCATTGTAGAACACTGCACCCTCAATAAGGCATATGTGGCCTAATTCTGCAGCATGGCAGTACCTACCAAGTCTCGTTCACACAAGACAGTGTGTGCTGTGGGCTGAGTGAGAGTTCCCCCCTTCTTGGCCCCCTTGTCCCGTAATGCAATACTACATACTTTGTTTCCTCCCTTTCTGCCATACATTTTAGATTGATGTAATTACCTTCATAAACAGCATAGCCCTCCTCCAGCCATTGCACTCAGACCGTGTGTCTTTGGAACAGCCCCTAACTCTGCACAACAGCTGATGTGCTGTCTGGGCTGGCATTTTCTGAGGGGTAAATAGGTTGTCTGTGCCTGTTGTGTGTGTTATGATGGAACAAACACAGCAGGTGCCATTTGCCCTTTCTCTTCCCACTGTGCTCATGTGTTTGTACAACATGCTGTTGGTGTAATGGACTCCCCTCCAGCTGTCCACAAGAAGCTTGGATGCTAAGATCTCTCATTTACTCCTGACAATTGTCATATTGACGCTCTGTGCCACATCTACATTACTACTGCTTCCTACTAACAATCTCCATTCTACTTTAAATAAAAGGAAAGGAAGAGAGAAAAAACAGGAGGCAACAATAAAATACAATGCATAATTAATGTACTCCAGCGCTCTTCCGGGTCTTCTTTGATGTGGCGCTGAGAAAATATAGTCTGATCTCCTAAAAAGATCAATTGATGTTAAAAAATGTGAAGTTACTTGAACAATACTTCCTTTAACTCGTGATCTTTTCCTGGAAGGTCGTTGATGCCTTTGTCCCTGCGGACATCCATTACATGGATTCATACACTCCTGCCATCCACCTTGACCACCATGAAGGGACCCACAAAGTGGGGTACTCTCCATTGATGCGTGAAGTTCTTTATGATGTAGGGTAACATCTCAACAAACAGACAGAAAAATAAAAATCCACTAGGGAAAAAGGCTCAGTGCACCCTTTTTCAGGAAGAACAATAGCTTTATTTTGTATACAAAATGGAAATGGCGACAGGGTATCATGAGTCCACTGCCACAGCGATCTCTCTCTGTCAAAGCAAACAGCATGTTATAACCGTGAAAATCAGCATTTGTGAACCATTCGATAAACAGTGTTCAACCCCTATCCTCATTGGGTCCCGCCTATTTACATGTTAATATTCACATATAGACCACTCTTTCATTGGCTGTATTATCTTCTTCTTCAACTTCTTCTCTCATGGGTAGCGATCTCTTCACCTTGGGTCACGGTAACATGATTGATTAGGTTTCCAAAAGCACCACCCTGCCTTAAGGTCTAACCATGTGATGAGCACCTGGCCATCAGCATGAGCTCAGTGGAGGTCAGCTTTGAGGTCAGCCTGGTCCTTGCAAACAAAGCAACTCTTTTCTCATCCCAGACACAAAGGCACCCCCATCTTGCCTCCTTGCTGCAATCTTATGAATGTTGACATCACCCTTTGCTCTCCCTGGTACAAATCACGGGCCTTGTTGTCCTCTGTTCCCCACTTTATCAGCTACTCCTCCCAAGGGGCAGGGCTAGAGTTCCTACAAGTCCCATTACCCCATCTAATTCATGAAGGATTTAGGAGTTTTATCCCTGGGCATCTAGTATTTCAAATGAAAGTGCTATTATCCTGGGGGGCACTGGTCTCCTAAATCTCAGCTTGTGTTTTGGCAGCTCAGAACCTCTGCCCTGGCTGCCATTGGCATGGCCTCCACAATCGGCCACCACCCTACTAACATTAGGCGGCTAACATTTCAGTCTAATTGAACAAAGTTCTAGCTGGATAAAATTGTATGTTTGTGTATGTGCGTGTTCCCTGACTTGACTGGGAGTTGGGGTGTGATAGTCGATCAAGAGAAGATGTTTTGTGGTTCTGTGTTTCCAACACAGCCTGTAAGGATTCAGGCATACTATCGAGTACAGTGTCAGTTCATGTTTCCCTTGAATATCTTTAAGCCTCTACAATGCGTGTGTTTTATGCCAGTCACCTCTACCCACGAGATTCCCCCTCACTCCCATACCGACCTTTATGCATTCCCCACGTGTTAGTATACTTTCCACAATCTGAATCATTTGGGAGGGGATGGGATCGGAACGTGCATCTCAACATTCCCCCCCTTTAGTTAATCCTCCATTAACTAACCCTTCCCTTTTTCACTCTCTATCCACTTTGTGTTTGAGGACACATACCCGCCATACATGACGCAAACTTCCCCATCTCAAATGTACTTCTCTGGAGTACACATGAGATGTATGCACCTTCCAAAGCCCGCTAAATCAACCCAGTGTTCAGTATAATTCTTTGGATCCAATGGAGGAGAGGTCAATGTCCCGGGGTGTTTGGGCCTTTCAATTCTAACCATATGCGGCTTGTTTGGGTCCTCCGTCTTAGCCTGCCCATCCTTTGTACCTGGGAGAGCCATTCCTGTCCCAAATGCGACCATCATCATTGCACTGTTCGGGATGGTCTTCTCACAGCATCAAAACATGATTTGACTCATACATAACAATACCAACAGGAGCACCACGATTGGAACCAATATCTTCACCACTGCTCCAAACCAGATTGGCACCCATGAGAACAATGTGTCTATCCAATCTTCAACCTGCCTCCCTGCTTCACCTTCCATGCCAGTCTTCAAATTGTACAGGGCCCTTATAACATGAGTCAGGGACCCATTGTCTGCATCATTTGGGAGGGTGCAAATAGAGCAGGACAATCCTATTTTTTACATACGCTGCCCTCTATTGCCGTCAGAAGATCCAGAACATACTGTTTTTGGAGTGTCATCAACCATATCACCCTTAGTTGACTGTTGATGGCCTTCAGACTTTGTTCAGTATCATTTGCCAACTGGATCACCACCCATCTCACGATCTGCAGCCATTTTGCATTTGCTGCAGCCTGGACCCCTGGCATCAGTAGGGATGCACAGAACACCTCTGTCTTGATGTACAGGCGATATTTATCTGAAATTGCTATGAGTAGTTTGGATGAATCTTCTGACAAATAGTCTGATCTCTTCCTCTGTAACTTCAACAAGCGCTTCTTTTTCCTCATCGCAGGGGCTTGGATTGAAGGTGGGATCTGTTTTGGTACACCCTGCTTATATGTAATTGTGAAATAAGCTTCAGGCACCACCAGGATAGCTGAGTGCAATGTTGTTAACACACAAGTTCCTTGCCAGGAAGTACGGTGATGCAGGTATGCTTGCTGACCTCACACTCAATAAAGATCCATCAGAGCAGCTGTTCTTTTTGCAAGGTCTGTAATGAACATTGTTTTGTTACATTTGATATTGGTGCCAATTGGAAATAATCAAATGCCCTCGAAAATAGAACTGATTTTCTTCAGCTGGTTGAACTTCCACTGGAGTTTCACTTGTTTCAATCCATGTCAACTTTGAAATATTTGCAGTCCTTATTGTGAAACAGTTCTTATTGATGTTCAATATTACTTCCTCTCCAAACCGTGCCAACCCCCATTCTGTGCAGGTCACCACCGCTTTCTCGCATCTGTTCGACACAAACAACAATCGATCCAATTTTAGCATGGGTCAAAGCTTGCATTGAGGTGTACTATCTTCCTTGGCACATTTTTCTCCATCTTTGTCCAAAAGCCCATGTACCCGACACAGCGCCAGATGATCCAAGGGTAATATTTCCTGGGGCACTAGCATTTTGGGTACTCCTGACACATGGGGGATGAAGGAGAAGACATAACAGCTCCTGTTATACATCTGTTTCCCGACTGAGCTCATGTGTCAATACCAAATATTCTGGATGCTGTACAACAAACATTGGGCCTCATTATGAGTCCAGTGGTAGCCGTGCCAGTAAAAACGGCACGGCTGCCGCCTGAGCAATTTTTTTTCTGGTGCCTGGCAATGGGGACTTACCGGAGCATTACAGCCCCAGCGGTCCAGGTAATTCCTCATTGACGGGCGCCGGAAAATATTGCTCCCCATTCCCATTCGAGACTCAATGGGAATAGGAATGGGGAGGTCGGATGCACCGGCACCATTCATTAATGGTGCCGGTGCATCCGATTTGGTCTGCGAGCTGGTATCATTCCGTGCGTCAGGTCAGACCTGGTGGGCGGAAAGGCACTCGCTTGCAGAACTCGTAGTTTGACGGTCCAGAAACAACGTTACCAGCAAGCTTACCGGTAACATTGTTTCCAGACCAGCAACCTTGTAATGACCCCCAATGTGTCAAAAACAACTCCTACTGATCATACTTATTTTCTTCATCTAGTCCCATGTGGAAAATGTATTTTGCATGCCCTTTAGTTCTTACAATGTAAACTGATAAAGCCATTTATGAATACTTTTCTAACTGAAATGACTAGGACTTACTTTACAATGAATACTGGGTGCACAATGCACAAAACTCGCTTGCTTAGCTAAATGAGTAGTTCAATGGCATGAACTTTGAATGTGTAAGTCTGTACATTAGGTCATCACAGATGTGATTTGGTTTTGCTGACCTTGATGAAGATGTTTCATTAAGAGACTGCAAAATTGCAGAGGCTAAGCGTAATTCATAAATAAAACAGCAGACACAAACTTTTCATAAAGGAAAGTTTGAGTGTTGTTTAGAAGCTGAACTTTCCCATAGAAGCACGCAAAAGCACATGCTATTTTGATCCAGCTGCTGTAAAGAATGAGTCATAAAACTTGTAATATGTCTGCTGACGTGCAATGCACATTTCCATATATAAAATCTTTGACACGTAGAATAATTGTGCAGAGTTAGCATGATGAAGTGACAAAGCGATGGCTAATGCTTCATATGTAACATTTGGAATTTAGGTATATATATGTCACCATTTTGTATTGCCATTGTAGAAAGACTGCGAAAGCTGTGTTATTGTGTCTTTTCCCACTTAAGTGTAATAAATGTGGTTTTGCTAAAATGCAAACTTTAAAATCTCTGTGTTGGAATCTTAATCCGTTTTCTATTTCTAGACGTGGCGAACCCAAACTGCATTTGTAATTGTCTACAAATTTGGCGACTCTGGTGAGACTACTTCGTTTCCTGATAAGGCCTGAACCATGGTTCACAAGGAGCGGCCGACGGCTGACGATCGTGGAGGCCACTGCTCAAAATAGGAACCCGGATAGGAAGCCCATGGTTTTTCCTCTAGCCACGAGACCTCAGACCACATCTGCCATACTTCTCAACACGTTGACTCGATGTGACCGAAGTTTCCCCTCTGAGAACCAGCACAACATTCACTGACTGAGAAGTTCCAACAAAGACTGAGCGTGTACTGATTGAGAGGCATCTGAAAAATCAAGTGATACTGATTCTGATTATTGATTAATTGGTTGAAAATGCATTTGTTATTATAACACCATGCGAAAGGTATTGCTTTTAAGTACATGCGAAGAGGTTATAATCTTGTGATCACAAGACAGGTAATTGAGAGTCATTATGGGAACATTATGTACCAAGGTGAAATGTTGTGATTTCAAATGTTGTTCCAGAAAGTGTTTGAATACCTTAGAAAAGGATGTGCCTACACCTCCAGAAGCTACACCAGGTTGGGAATTAAAGATTAAGAGGGGATTGGGTGTAGTCCTGTTTTTGCGTGAATGGCATAAGTACACAGCCAGTGACCCTACCCTTTGTTTTCCTATTCATGGTACTTTTCATTTAGACAAAATAGCATATCTTAGAGAAACATTGACAGCCAAAGTAGAAAAAGAGGTCAGGCCACTGCAATGGGAGAGCTATAAACAGTGGGAAGATTATGCCAGACAGAAATAAATGAGAGAAGCACAGCTGAATAATAAAAAGCTACAGTCAGAAAAAGATAAAGCTAGAGCATATGGACTCCATACAATGAAAGAAGGATGGGAACAGGATGATAGAGAGTATGTGATAAAAGCAGCAGGAGTATATGTATCTAAGCCATGTACTGATGCTACAGCACCCATGACACACATTGATGAAGACGCTGAGCCCTTGTTAGAATGTATTCCCTCCACTACGAGACCTCCCCCACCTCCTTACCCTCACCCAGATTTGCATGACAAGCCAAAGGAGCCCTCTGCTCCACCAAGTACCCCTAAATACCAGACTCACAGCATATCTGTATCCCAAAGGGAAGAAGCTAAGCGATTCGCAAATGCTTGGATAACTCAAGGAGAATAAGAGAATAAGATAGCCAGGGATAGTGCGCCTCAAGAAGAACAGCCTGTGGCAAATGCAATTGTAAAACACTTGTGTAGCAAAATATGGAAAGCCTATAAAGAGGTTAATGGTGAACAGTAAGGTTGAAAGGAAGAATATGATCTTCCAGACTGCTACAAGGACATTGATAAGGATAGACAAGAAGGGAATATTTCTACAGATGACTGTTCAGATATCATAGTGAAACTAGTACGGCGACTTGTTAAAATTCCCTCATCCATTCTAACATCACACCAGAACCCTATGAGAGAAGTGCCAGGCTTTGACATTTATAACCCCACCCTTCATTTCATGTACCTTGGAACTGTATGGAACTATTATCCTTTACCAAGAACTTTCCAGATATTAGGCAGAATCCAGAGCAATGGTATAGCCATGCTAACTATGTGCTGAAAACAGGACCTTTAACTCTAAGTGATATTGACCAACTCTTCTCCTGTATATTGCCACAAGACTTCTAGAGGCAGTGCAGAAAGCAGGACATTGAAGAACCACCCATTAGATGGATTGCCTTAGAAAACGAGAAAGTGACCAAATTCAGGAATGAGCAGGGTTGTTTAGTCAATACTCTCCTTGCCTTGCCAGAGCACATAATGAGAAGAATAGAACAGATAGTACCCAGAAAGCAGATGAACTGGGAAAAGCTAACTACTTGTAAGCAGGAAGAAGGAGAATCAGTTGAGAAATATTTTGCAAGGAAAGAGCAGGCTTTTAGCTCTTCTAGTAGAATGGACCTAAGTACTACAGATGGGCAAAAGGCATTGGGCCTCATTAGGACCCTGGCGCTAAGTGTTTAACGGCACCGTAAAAGGCTGTGGCGCCGTTAAACACTTAGCGCCTTACTACGAGGTCCCTTTGCGGGACCCGACCTGAACGGCTAGTATAGACCAGCCGTTAAAATAGGGACTCGCAAAGGGACCTTGGTGCTGAGTACGGTACCGCAATTTGCGGTACTGTACTTAGCGCCTTCCCCATTCCAATAGAACCCTATGGGGCGAAAATGGGAATGGGGAAGGGCCATGGTTCAATGGGGAATTACATCCCCGCCAACATTGGAATGGGGTGGTAATTCCCCATTGGACCATGGCGGACCCGTTACAACACCGGCACCAACCATGGTGCTAATAGCGCCATGGTTTAGTGCCGGTGTTGTAATGAGGGCCATTCTGTTCACATTTTGTAGAAGGATTGCCTCCTTACTTTAAACATGACATTCAGACATATGAATCCACACAGACCAATGCAAAATGCTGCTCAGATATGAACTATACTGTTACACAAAGAGGTAGGGTAGCCCTTGAAGTGTCAGTGTGGATTCAGGGCAGTATATAATATAGAAAAAACACAATATAGCAATCCACACTGTGGTCAGTCATAAAAATTACTGTCCTTATTTTACTTTTCTTTACCAAAAAATGTTCTGTGCTCATATGTAGAGTCACAGGTAAGAAAGTACCAATGATATGTCTGGAAAAATATTTACCATTTTTTAGTGATGAGACAAAAAATTCAAAAAGGTAAATAAAACAAAGCTTAACAATAAATTGTTCAAACAAAAAAGGTACATTTCTTTAAACATGAGAAACCAATTCAAAGAAAATATTACATTCAGCAATAAATATCAAAAACAATGCAAAAAAATAATGAAACAGGAGTAGATACGAATGTTGCTCTAAAAATAGACTTAATATTTGTTTGCAGACTTTACTGAAAATGTCTATTCCTAGAGAGTTCTCTATTTTTATGTGTCATGATCAATGTATAATCATGTTTTGTGATCTGCCAATGTGCCGGTTTTTAAGCAAAAATAATTTTTATCAGTGCTGCTGATCTAAATATTCAAATAAATGAGTACTGAAGGCACGTTTCGGCTATTGCCATTTTGGTGGACATGGATTTTGAAGCCTTCCTCAGGGCAAGACGGACCTAGAAAGAGTCCTGGAAACAAAAAGGAGGCAAATGTATGTAGTTGTCAGTATAGTGTTTTTCCAGCATATATAAGGTTATCTTACCAAAAAACATTTTAGGAGAGATCGTACTGCTGGTTTAGATTAGAAACAAAAAGGTGTCCACATAATACTCACTCTGTGTGTTAAACAGGGATATGCAGACTATGGGACCTTTTGGTTGCTGGCAACATGCTTTCCTCTTGGGGATGTGACCTTGAATCTCACAATTAACGTCTTGGATCCAAAAAATCCAAGGATAAAAGACTGGAGGGGCAGAGAAAGAAAAAAGAAGAGAAAATCAATGTATGAGCCACAAGAAGAGGGGCCTATATTGTTAATTGTCTTTGGTATTTTGAAAAACAACAACCTGAGAGCAAAAGAACAATTGGAGTGCTAGAAGTTCAAATAAATGAAATAGGACCCTGGTACCTTACCAAAGGTTTTCTTCTATGAACAGGTGTTATTTTCTTAGGGTACACCAGTCTGGACAGATGTTCCGACAGTAAATGGTGTATGTTTCAAGAGGAGAAAGTCTTGTCTTGAAAACTGTAAGGCACTGTGCACAGTGATAGACAGGGAAGAGAAAAGAAGTACAGACAGCGGGTGAGAAAATCATTCCTGAAAGGGCACCAAGTGAGTTGGTGAACATAAAATAGCCAGCTAACAAAGTTGCGGGGCGTTTAAAGCAGAAAAAGCCAAAGAAGGAAAAAGAAGAAGAAGATGAAGGGGGTGGGAGGGGAAAGGGTGTAGAAAAAGAGGGAACAAAAGGAAAAAAGAAAGAAGAAAGAAAGAAAAAGGGGGAGGGGGGAATGGGTGAGGGGGCGGGAAGAAAAGTAAAACAAAAGAATGTATATTTCATATATATACACCTATCACTCAGATGTGGGCTTTCCTCATGGGTGGAAACGAATTAGGACACTGAGTGTTGATTACGGGCTGGATGCGTAGACAAACAATTCTTCACAGTTTCAGAGAGAGCAGGATAGCCGTGCGCAGTGTCATGTCAGAAATATGAACTATGGCCAGGTATTATACGGATAGACACAGTAAGAAAAAGAGTGAGAAGAAAAGAAAGCTGAATTGTTTAATAACTAGGGCTTTGATGGAACAAGTATTTCCAGACAGAGGACGAGGACCAGGTATGCAGAGGGATAGAGGTATGTACAGAGGAAGAGGATGAGGTGTAATTGCACCACCTTTCAAAGGAAGGAGTGGTTCAGATGATGGTTGCCATTAGTGCAACATTCTGGACCACTAGATCCGTGACTGCCTGGTGAGGCCTAGAGGAAGAGGAAGATCAGTGGGGCGAGTTTTTTTCCAGAGGACAGATGACAAAAAGTAATGGTGAAGAAGTTAAAACTGCTCAGGAGCAGCAGAATTATTTTAATACCAGACAAAGCTAACAATATTCAGCAAGGGATTAATATGAGGATGATACATATTCAGGTGAATTTGTGGAATAGGGATGCCCAAGAGAGGGAAAAAGGAAAGTGCAGATTCTAGTAGAGCCCGAGGGACCATATGTGGAGCTAAAACGTAAAGATGCGACACCAGGAAAAATTAAGTTCTTACTTGATACCGAAGCTACCCATGCATCTATCTCCAATAAATTGGTACCTACTGTGTCCCTCTCTGGGAAGGTAAACACATCAGGAGATTTTTCTAATACGCCGGTTAACAGCCCTATTTCAGAGCCTATCCAATTCTTTATAGGACCTATTTCATGTCTCACTCCTTTTGTACTTACTGACAAATCTGCTTTGAATTTATTGGGAATGGATCTGCTTAAGAAATTTCATGCTACTATGGGCCTCATTACACGGATGGCGGAGAACCATGGCGCTATTAGCGCCATGGTTCATGCCGGTAAAATACCGGCACCGCCTTGGCAGAAAGGGGAATTATCACCCCATTCCAAGGTTGGGGGGCGGTAATTCCCCCTTCCACCATTGCCCTTCCCCATTTTTGCCCCATAGGGCATAATGGGAATAGGGAAGGTGCTAATTACGGTACCGCAAATTGCGGTACCGTAATTAGCTCCCTGGGTCCCTTTGCGGGTTGGTATTTAACGCCTGCAAAAAGCAGGCGTTAAATTCCCCAACCCGCAAAGGGACCTCGTAGTAAGGCGGTAAGGATTTACCGGTACCGGTAAAATACTGGTACCGGTAAACCCTTACCGGCATCCGTGTAATGAGGCCCTATGTATTTTACGCCTGATGATGTCTACCTCACTTGCATGTCTGATTACTTACAAAAAGGCAGTGCATACACTGCTACTACTATCACAGGTGTCCTTCCAAATGAATTGCTAACTGTTGATGAAAGTGTGTGGGCCAAAGGTGAAAATGATGTAGGATGTCTCCAGGTAGAGCCTGTTCGCATTACATTAAGAGATAGTGCTATCTACCCTAGAATACCCCAGTACAAAAAGACACAACAGTCACTAGAAGTAATCCGCCCAGTGATACAGGATTTCTTAGCTAAGGGCATTATCAAACAGATAGCAAGCAGCCCCTGCAACAGCCAAATACTTCCTATTCAAAAGAAGGTTAGTGAGAATGCACCACCTGAATGGAGACTAATTATTGATTTGCGTGCCATTAACAAGATAGTGCTGCCCCAATTTCCAATTGTACCAGATATCGTTTCTCGTTTTATCATGCTCCCACCTACTGCCCAGTATTTTACAGTAACTGACCTTAAGAATGCTTTCTTTAGTGTCCCAATCCATGATGATTTTCAGTATTTGTTTGCTTTTAACATTGAATGAAGGTCTTAGGCATTCTGTAAAGCGCCACAACGTTACACAGAGAGCTCAAGTATTTACAGTCAAGCTTTAAAAGCACAGCTAGATGGCTTTCCACTTCCTAGTGGTACAGCCCTTTTACAATATGTAGATGATTTACTAATGGCTGCTGACACCAAAGAGCACTGCATAAACTGTACAGTCCAACTATTGAATTTCACAAGCGGTACTTAGTACAACAGCTCCAACCACTCAGCAAGAAGCAAGATCTTTCCTGGGTATGACTTCTTTTTAACGGCAATGGATCCCCAATGTGTCTCTCTTAGCAAAACCCTTACTCCAACTTACTACTAAATAGACTCCAACCCCAATGCCATGGTTACCAGAGCACCAAGAAAGCTTTGATATGCTAAAACAGGCTTTGTGCAATTCACCTGCTTTAGGCACCCCCAATTATTCTAAGTGCTTTTCCTCTTGTGTGCATGAACAATTGGGGTGTGCTTTGTCTGTATTAACAGAACTGCAAGGAGATGTGCCTATTTTTCCTCCACCTTAGATACAGTGGCTAAAGGGTTACCAAGATATCTCAGGGCGGTAGCAGCAGCTGCCCTTTCTTTCAAATAATCTAAAAGTATGGTTCAAGGACATTCACTCTTTGTGATGGTACCTCATGCTATTGATATTCTGATGAATAAGACCCAAACCCAGCATATGACAAATGCCAGATTGACTAGATACAAATTAACTTTACTTGCACCACACATAACGATAATAAGATGTAATTCACTGAGCCCTGCCACGGTGCAACCCCTCCCTTCTGTTGACCTCACTGTATTGCATGACTGTATCTTAACAACAGATGAGGAAGCAAACGGTCTGATAAACTTGACTGATGTACCTTTGATTGATCCTGATGGAACTCTGTATGTGGTTGGAACATATTTTAAACTGCATTGTGGTACCTCCACATTTAAAACTGTGGTTGAAAGTTGTAAAATACCACAGCACTCTGCCCAGGCTACAGAGATCATTACATTAACTCGAGCATGTGAGCTCAGACTTGATTTGAGAGTGAATATTTATGCTTATAGCCAGTACGCATTTGGTGTGGCACATAATTCTGGAAGACTATGGGCTGAGAGAGGTTCCCTTACTTCTCACGGTACTAAAATCCAGCATGGAATGCTGATCACCAGGTTATTGAATTCGCTAGCAGTGCCAAGACAGCTGGCTATCATGTGACAAATGAAGTAGGAATAGGTAATGCTTTTGCTGATAGGACAGCTAAATTATCTTCCCAAACACCTACCACTTTAACCTATTTACCACCAATAACTACTGAATTTGATAACTCCCTCGAATGTGTCAGACAGATACAAGCAGATACATCCAAAGAGGAAATTGAAAAATGGAATAGCAGTGCTAACCTTGATGATGGTTGTTAGGTACACAAGTCTGATTAAAGGTTATGGATGTTACCTAACAAATATGTGCTTATGATGGTCAGAATGGCACATGGACCCTCCCATATAGGAGCAGATGCAATTGTAGCCTTTTTGGGAGATGTATAATACAAAGATTCAAAAGACAGCTATAGCTACATGTCAAAATTGTATTACTTGCTTTACACATAATGTAGGAAAGGGTACACCTACCCCTAGAGGTCATTTCAGACACTCAGAACTACCTTTTGAATGCCTCAAATGGACTGCATAGAAATGCCACAATGTCAGAGAGTCAAATATGTTTTGTTGTAGTATGTATGTTTAGCAAATGCATAGAAGCATTCCCTATGGTGGACAATACTATTTTGAGTACTGCCAAGACTTTGGTGAATGAGTATTTTCCAAGATATGGACTGCCCCATACAATCTGGAGTGACAATGGTTTTCACTTAGTTAATAAAACAATGGAATTAGTATGTCATGTGTTGGGAATATGCCAGAGATTCCATTCAATGTATCACGCACAAGCAGCGGTTTTGTGGAACGTTTCAATTCTACCCTCAACGGCAAATTGTCCAAGATCTGTGCTAGTAGCCCCCTCAAGTGGGTAGAAGCTTTGCCCCTAGCCCTAATGTCCATTCGTACTGTCCCGCACTCAGGAGTAGATTTGTCACCTTATGAGATCGTAATGGGACAACCTGCCAATATATGGGGAATCCCTAGCCCAAGAAAATGGTCTAATGTCCCTTATCCTTAGTTGAGTGATTACTGTTTGGAGCTTACTAAGAGGTTGTCTATTATCCATAAACAGGTCAAAGACTCTTTGCCTAAACCCCTGGAAGGACCAGGCCACTCCATCCAGCCTGGAGAGTGAATCTTTACCAAGAATTTCCAGCGATCATCCAGCCTACAGCCAAGGTGGAAAGGCACTGTAAGAGTTTTACTGGCCACTCAGACTGCTGCAAGGTGTGAAGGATATCGTAACTGGATACAACACGAGCCACATGAAGCAGGTTCTTATTTCTGGCAGGGAACTCGTCTACCGAGTTACCATGGGAAGAATTTGTGCTGAAAGAGGCTGATAACTCCCAAAGACTTTCTCTGTGCAATGTTTTCCCAGGTATCATGCCTCCCAAAGACATCACAGAAGTGACAGAGGGACCACGGTATAACCTCAGGCCACGAAAGCTGAAGTGACTGTGCTGATTGACATTGCTTCCTTCTCTACAACAGATTGTCCAGGGCGGCGAATACCGGTATCTTTAAAAAACTGTCTTTGGAGTGAGACATATGAACACTCCTGAAACTCCTATAATATATATATATATATTTGCCTCATTCTGTTAGAACATTTCCGGTAAGGAACTCTCTCATAATGCCAAACAGTATCTATTCCTCGCTTACTACTGAAGCCACACCATGGTATCACTCCAAACCCAAACTCCTGTTGCTTCTCCTACTCCTGAGTGCCTTTCTATTGGGTTTCTTTTATTTCCTAGAAAGAATACTCAAATCTCCATTTTCTGCCAGTCCTGTACCTGCTCCATCACCTGAAGAATGTCTCATAAGGAATAAATGAGAGATAATTATTTTATTTCCCTGCTTCATCGCACTCATAATATTGTGCAGGATTCTGATTGCTGGTTCTGCTTACAGCTACCAGCCTATGTGGGGGCAGGGATGCTCCTGCAACAGATTACGTTACCTTTCCTTCCCTCCTGTTATGAGCTCTATTTAGTTGTCTTGCGTATTGAAATGGTGCATGCCCTCAGAAGGATGTCGTTAGAGTTTAGTACCCAACGCAGTACTGCTTTGAATCACAAAAGTACATATTCTGATTTTGATGAGCATGTCCTTAAAAAGGGTCGATGTAATCTTGTGACTGCACCCAATTCTACTTTTCCCCTTTCTTCCTATTTCTCTCCTTTTACTGAAACTACAGACCTTCTTGCCCAATTTTCTCCTGATCAGCTCTGTGGGAACTCCACTGCGACCAACCCGATTTCATTTCTTAAAATAAGAAGCATACGCATCCAAGGTAGTATCTGTATAGAAGGTTCTGGGTCCCATGATGTGGGATATAGCTTAGATTGCAACATGACCTATCATATACCTGATTTACATCCTTCTATTGATGCCCCTGTGTATGTAGGAGATTCTATTTACTTTATCTGTGGTAGCAGGGCACACACATGGCTTCCAAGGGCTGGACAGGACATTGCCACCTAGGATTTGTCTTGCCAGTCATATCTATTGCACACAACACTGATTTTCCATAACCTGCCATTAAACCCCTAGCACACTCCCAAAGGGATGTGGCGAGCCAAGGAGACTCTGCTGCTGATATTGTAGGTGATCTGCTGAAAGCTTTTATACCCTGGTATGGTGCCTCTATGAACTCCCGTAATATTGGACAAATATCTCGGCATTTGGAAGCCACAATCTCCAAAACAGCAGATTCTTTAGAAAACATGACAGTTGAAATACAAGCCATTAGGCTAGTGGCCCTTCAGAACAGGATGGTACAAGACATGATGCTAGCTGAGCATGGACGGGTCTGCAAAATTATAGGGTCTTCCTGCTGCTCTTACATACCTATGAATCTATTAAAAGGCTCCATGAGATTGGTTCACAAGTATGTGAAGACACTGATTTATGGGACATTTTGCATTCCATCTGGGGTTTCTTTAGCCAGTGGGGCTGGGAAATAGGAATGTTGCTGCTTACGGGGGTCCGGATGAT
The DNA here is from genome assembly GCF_040938575.1 of Ambystoma mexicanum. Lineage (NCBI taxonomy): Eukaryota > Metazoa > Chordata > Amphibia > Caudata > Ambystomatidae > Ambystoma > Ambystoma mexicanum. Next base: position 1,196,865,548 of record NC_090931.1, read on the forward strand.
CTTAGTATGCTACCTCTTTGTTAAATGCTTGCCATCATGTTGCCAGTGTCTAGCCCAGCTATGTGTCCCCCGGCCAAACCCTGTTGCCAGAGGCAATGCCCTCATGATGCAAGATGTTGCTATACAAGATATGATGAAAATAGAGATTACTGAGATAGACAATGTTGGTGCTGCTTCCTACTCCGTCTTCACCTCATACCGCTATTGGTGGTGCTGGATATGTGTCACATTGTCCAGGAAGAAGAAATATATGAAACTGTTCCGTAACTATGGTCTAAAACTCTTATTGTAGAACTAATGTTCATAAGGGCTGTTTGTGGAAGAATGATTGTGTCTGCCCATTAGTTCTCACAATGTAAACTGGTAAAGCCATTTATGCTTTTCTAACGGAAATGACCAGGCCTTACTTTGCAATAAATACTGTGTGCACGATGCACAAAACTTATTTTCTTAGCTAAATGAGTAATTCAATGAAACTAACTGTGTACATGTTAGTCTGTACATTAGGTCATCACAGACGTGATTTGGTTTTGCTGACCTTGATCAAGATATTTCCTTGAGTGACTGCAAAATTGAAAAGGCTAAGTGTAATGCATAAATAAAACGCCTAACACAAACTTCCCTTTTCATAAAGGAAAGCTTGCTCATGGTTTAGAAGCTGATCTTTCACACAGAAGCTTGCATAAGCACATGCTATTTTGATCCAGCTGCTGTAAAGAATGAATCATAAAACTTGTGATATGTCTGCTGACGTGCAATGCACATTTCCACATATAAAATCTTGACATGTAGAATAATTGTGCAGAGTTAGCATGAAATGACCATGCGATGGCTAGAGCTTCGTACTTAACGTCTGGAATTTAGGTATATATATGTCACCATTTTGAATCATCATTGGAGAGAGACTGCGATAGCTTTGTTAGCGTGTCTTTTCCCACTTAAGTGTAATAAATGTGGTTTTGCTAAAATGCAAACTTTAGAATCTCTGTGTTGAAATCTCAATCTGTTTTCTATTTTCACACGGGGTGAACCCAAACTGTATTTGTAATTGTCTATGCCCTGCTTAACCTGCAACTTCAGTTGCCATACTAGTGTGTCCTATACTCGCATTCCCTTAAAATTTACTACAGTAGTCATAAGGTTATCAATTGTTGCGAAATCCAAAAGTTATCCATTTACACATCTCCCCCATTATATGTCCTAACCAAATGAACTCACTAGACAAATACAAAAATATACCAAACAAAAATCTGCACACAAGAGGTAGAAGTAGTGTAGTACATTGAGACCTGGAAAGTAAATAATCTGTACCAGAGAAGATCGAAAGAAACCATATAGAACTATTAAAGGAATTAATTTTGGAATTAATATATAGCAATGTATCAATGTATTTACAATGAAAGTACTGAAAAATACTATCCCGAGAGACAATTACACATACGTGTAAAACATGTCAGAAACAGTCATCAAAAATCTGCAAAGGTTGTACACATAGAGAGTCAATAATCAATCAAAAAGTCTGGTGGTAACTGTGCCGGTGCTTCCGTGGTGGTCTGCTTACCATGGCCACGGTGTAAGGCAGGGTCCGACCTGTCGGACACAGCGACTCCGGCATGGAGACCTGTAATATGCTGGTCCGGAAACAATGGTGCTGGTAAGCTTACCGGTACCGTTGTTTCCTGACCGGCAGGCTCAAAATGAGCCCCAACGTCTGGGGTGCCTTCCTAACATTGGAAAGGTGCACCAAAACCGTGACTCCTTTACTTTGACCGCAAGCGGACTAGCATACACTATTGTGTAAGGTCCGTTATAGCATGGCTCACTCCACCTGCAGACAAAGATTTTTACATAAACCTTGTCCCCTGGGTACAATTGAAATGGTGACAAACTCACATAAACTGGTGCAGCGCTGTTCTCTCCTTCCATTTGTTGTGGTGCAATCAGTTGAGAAAGGTATTTTATACATTTTGTTAACTGAGTCAAGTTAAATGAAATGTGTCTCCTAAAATTGACACAGTCCTGTAAGCATCAATAACACTATGCACTTGGGACAATGGCATGTGAGTGCATCTCCCCGTCACTATTTCATGCTGGGATACGTGATGATCCTTGCAGGGCTGAGTCCTCAACCTGAACAAGGCCAGCGTTAAGCAGTAAACCCCATTTATTTTTCAATGCAACAAACAATTTAGATAGCTTGGCCTTTAAGAGGCAGTTTATCCTTTCCACAATACCCTTGGCCCGGGGATGGTAAATAGATCACATCTTGTGTTTAATTCCTAAAAAAGAGCTGTCATTTCTTTAAGCAGCTCATTGAAAAAGTGAGTGCCATTGTCACTTTTAAGTGTCTTGCACACCCCCCATCGGGGAAACAATTCGCTCCCCAGAAGCTTGGTAGCTGATTTGGCATCAGGATGTGTACATGGACTAGCCTCAATCCAATGGGACAAAGTACACACCACAACTATAAGATAAAAAAAGGATAATAAAAGGTATCAAACCACTCTTCCATATCTGCAAAATCGATGTAGAGATCTTGGAATGGGCCAATTGGGTGAGGCACTGTGCCCCTCACTGTTCCCAAAGTGTGCACAGTACTATATGACTGGCAAATGGCACATTTGGACATGAACATGAATATACCAATATAACCTTATATCTGCATAAATATGCTGCTTGAATGCATGTGAGAATGAGTAGTGCAACTGATCAAATGCTACTAGAGCTAACCTGCCTCCTAGAGCTAACCTGCCTCCAAACTAGGTTGGTCAGAGAATGCGCGCACCCCCTTTTCTGACACAGTAACTTCTCACTTTGCAGCGTTTGACCCTGTAGTTGAATGATTTCAGTGATAGGTAGTGCAGTGTATGGAACCTGTAATTGCAACTGCTGTTAAAAAGCACTAGGTGCTCAGGGATGTCTGGTACTGGCAAGTATGATGTGAATTTCTCTACCATGTTGGCTGCTTTATTTCCGAGGGAAACAAACAAGCCGATTCATGGAATAATTAGCGCGGCGCAAGTGGCCAAAAACGTGCGAATCGCAGTGGAATAGCGAAAATCGCAGTGCAAGTGCGAAAATCGCACGAAAAGCAGCGCACATCGATTCATGGAAGTCCGTGCGCGAGAAAACCAGCGGATGTGCGATAAAAAATAGCGCGGCGCACGTTGGCGCACAGGCCATCTAACAGCGTGCGCCAGGTCACAGCGAAAATCGCACAGGTCACAGCGAAATTCGCACATAGCGCGGCGCACGCAACAAAAGTAGTCGAAACACGGGCGTAACACTCGGAATGGGGAACAACTTGCCAAAACGTGGGCGTCACGGGGGGAAGTACAGGGCACAAGTGCGCGGAACGCCCACACGCTCGCCTACAACACGTATTCATGGAATAGAATAGGGCAAAAAAGCGCACTCTCAAACCAGCGCACAGGTACAAACACGACCGCCACAAGAAAGCAGGCGGTAGCGTCTCTGCGGCTGTAAGAAATGTGCGCCAAAAGGTGCGCCAACAAATAGCACCTATATACTGCCATGATGAATGTCCTATACTGTGGCCCTCCAGGACAAATGACGTGCAAAGGGGTACCCACAAACACGGACACTCGCTGACAAAAAATACATGTGCGTGTATACCGGGGTGCGCGGGAATTTCCACACGCGATTTCAGCAGGTTACGTGTATTTCAGGGGTGCGCGGGAAGTTCCACACGCGATTACAGCAGGGTACGTGTATTTCAGGGGTGCGCGGGAAGTTCCACACGCGATTGGCCCAGTGCGAGCAAGGCATGTGTATTACAGGGGTGCACGGGAAGTTCCACATGCGATTTCAGCAGGGTACGTGTATTTCAGGGGTGCGCGGGAAGTTCCACACGCGATTGGGCCAGTGCGAGCAGGGTACGTGTATTTCAGGGGTGCGCGGGAAGTAACACACGCGATTGGGCCAGTGCGAGCAAGGCATGTGTATTACAGGGGTGCGCGGGAAGTTCCACACGCGATTTCAGCAGGGTACGTGTATTTCAGGGGTGCGCGGGAAGTTCCACACGCGATTGGCCCAGTGCGAGCAGGGTACGTGTATTTCAGGGGTGCGCGGGAAGTTACACACGCGATTTCAGCAGGGTACGTGTATTTCAGGGGTGTGCAGGAAGTTCCACACGCGATTGGCCCAGTGCGAGCAGGGTACGTGTATTTCAGGGGTGCGCGGGAAGTTACACATGCGATTGGGCCAGTGCGAGCAAGGCATGTGTATTACAGGGGTGCGCGGGAAGTTCCACACGCGATTTCAGCAGGGTACGTGTATTTCAGGGGTGCGCGGGAAGTTCCACATGCGATTGGCCCAGTGCGAGCAGGGTACGTGTATTTCAGGGGTGCGCGGGAAGTTCCACACGCGATTTCAGCAGGGTACGTCTATTTCAGGGGTGCGCGGGAAGTTCCACACGCGATTGGCCCAGTGCGAGCAGGGTACGTGTATTTCAGGGGTGCGCGGGAAGTTACACACGCGATTTCAGCAGGGTACGTGTATTTCAGGGGTGCGCGGGAAGTTCCACACGCGATTGGGGCAGTGCGAGCAGGGTACGTGTATTTCAGGGGTGCGCGGGAAGTTACACACGCGATTTCAGCAGGGTACGTGTATTTCAGGGGTGCGCGGGAAGTTCCACACGCGATTGGCCCAGTGCGAGCAGGGTACGTGTATTTCAGGGGTGCGCGGGAAGTTCCACACGAGATTTCAGCAGGGTACGTGTATTTCAGGGGTGCGCGGGAAGTTCCACACGCGATTGGCCCAGTGCGAGCAGGGTACGTGTATTTCAGGGGTGCGCGGGAAGTTACACACGCGATTGGCCCAGTGCGAGCAGGGTACGTGTATTTCAGGGGTGCGCGGGAAGTTCCACACGCGAGAGTCCCAGTGCGAGAAGGGTACGTGTATTTCAGGGGTGCGCGGGAAGTCCCACACGCCATTTCAGCAGGGTACGTGTATTTCAGGGGTTCTGGGGAGTACCACACGTGAATTGGCCGTGTGGGCCCTCCCAGGTGTACGCTCCACAACCTCCACGGACCCTGCAGGCAGCCCACACCACGGGGGACTACCCTGCACCCATGCTCATGTCCCGCAGGCAGCCAACCCACATGTCACCTTGCACTACTGATCAACAATGCATGTCTACCACCACCCCCACCCCCCTGCCACCATGGGCATCCTCCACCAGGCCCCCACTCATGTCTCCCACCACCCCCACCCCCCTGCCACCATGGGCAGACTCCAGCAGGCCCCCACTCATGTCTCCCACCACCCCCACCCCCCAGCCACCAGGGTCACCCTCCACCAGGCCCCCACTCATGTCTCCCACCACCCCACCCCCCTGCCACCATGGGCAGACTCCAGCAGGCCCCCACTCATGTCTCCCACAACCCCCACCCCCCAGCCACCAGGGTCACCCTCCACCAGGCCCCCACTCATGTCTCCCACCACCCCCACCCCCCTGCCACCATGGGCAGACTCCACCAGGCCCCCACTCATGTCTTCCACCAACCCCACTCCCCAGCAGTGCAGGGGCAGCCTCCACCAGGCCCCCACTCATGTCTACCACCACCCCCACACCCCAGCAGTGCAGGGGCAGCCTCCACAAGGCCCCCACTCATGTCTCCCACCACCCCCACCCCCCAGCCACCAGGGTCACCCTCCACCAGGCCCCCACTCATGTCTCCCACCACCCCCACCGCCCTGCCACCATGGGCAGACTCCAGCAGGCCCCCATTCATGTCTGCCACCACCCCCACCCCCCAGCAGTGCAGGGGCAGCATCCACCAGGCCCCCACTCATGTCTACCACCACCCCCACACCCCAGCAGTGCAGGGGCAGCCTCCACCAGGCCCCCACTCATGTCACCCACCACCCCCACCCCCCTGCCACCATGGGCAGACTACACCAGGCCCCCACTCATGTCTCCCACCACCCCCACCCCCCAGGGTCACCCTCCACCAGGCCCCCACTCATATCTCCCACCACCCCCACCCCCCTGCCACCATGGGCATCCTCCACCAGGCCCCCACTCATGTCTCCCACCACCCCCACCCCCCTGCCACCATGGGCAGACTCCACCAGGCCCCCACTCATGTCTCCCACCACCCCCACACCCCAGCAGTGCAGGGGCAGCCTCCACCAGGCCCCCACCCATGTCTCCCACCACCCCCACCCCCCAGCAGTGCAGGGGCAGCCTCCACCAGGCCCCCACTCATATCTCCCACCACCCCCACCCCCCTGCCACCATGGGCAGACTCCACCAGGCCCCCACTCATGTCTCCCACCACCCCCACCCCCCAGCAGTGCAGGGGCAGCCTCCACCAGGCCCCCACTCATGTCACCCACCACCCCCACCCCCCTGCCACCATGGGCAGACTCCACCAGGCCCCCACTCATGTCTCCCACCACCCCCACCCCCCAGCCACCAGGGTCACCCTCCACCAGGCCCCCACTCATGTCACCCACCACCCCCACCCCCTGCCACCATGGGCAGACTACACCAGGCCCCCACTCATGTCTCCCACCACCCCCACCCCCCAGCCACCATGGGCATCCTCCACCAGGCCCCCACTCATGTCTCCCACCACCCCCACCCCCCTGCCACCATGGGCAGACTACACCAGGCCCCAACTCATGTCACCCACCACCCCCACCCCCCTGCCACCATGGGCAGACTCCACCAGGCCCCCACTCATGTCTACCACCACCCCCACCCCCCAGCCACCAGGGTCACCCTCCACCAGGCCCCCACTCATGTCACTCACCACCCCCACCCCCTGCCACCATGGGCAGACTACACCAGGCCCCCACTCATGTCTCCCACCACCCCCACCCCCCTGCCACCATGGGCATCCTCCACCAGGCCCCCACTCATGTCTCCCACCACCCAACCCCCCCTGCCACCATGGGCAGACTACACCAGGCCCCCACTCATGTCACCCACCACCCCCACCCCCCTGCCACCATGGGCAGACTCCACCAGGCCCCCACTCATGTCTCCCACCACCCCCACCCCCCAGCCACCAGGGTCACCCTCCACCAGGCCCCCACTCATGTCACCCACCACCCCCACCCCCCTGCCACCATGGGCAGACTACACCAGGCCCCCACTCATGTCTCCCACCACCCCCACCCCCCAGCAGTGCAGGGGCAGACTCCACCAGGCCCCCACTCATGTCTCCCACCACCCCCACCCCCCAGCCACCAGGGTCACCCTCCACCAGGCCCCCACGAATGTCTCCCACCACCCCCACCCCCCAGCAGTGCAGGGGCAGCCTCCACCAGGCCCCCACCCATGTCTCCCACCACCCCCACCCCCCAGCAGTGCAGGGGCAGCCTCCACCAGGCCCCCACCCATGTCTCCCACCACCCCCACCCCCCAGCAGTGCAGGGGCAGCCTCCACCAGGCCCCCACCCATGTCTCCCACCACCCCCACTCCCCAGCCACCAGGGTCACCCTCCACCAGGCCCCCACTCATGTCACCCACCACCCCCACCCCCCTGCCACCATGGGCAGACTACACCAGGCCCCCACTCATGTCTCCCACCACCCCCACCCCCCAGTAGTGCAGGGGCAGCCTCCACCAGGCCCCCACCCATGTCTCCCACCACCCCCACCCCCCAGCAGTGCTGGGGCAGCCTCCACCAGGCCCCCACTCATGTCTCCCACCACCCCCACCCCCCTGCCACCATGGGCAGACTCCACCAGGCCCCCACTCATGTCTCCCACCACCCCCACCCCCCAGCAGTGCAGGGGCAGCCTCCACCAGGCCCCCACTCATGTCACCCACCAACCCACCCCCCTGCCACCATGGGCAGACTCCACCAGGCCCCCACTCATGTCTCCCACCACCCCCACCCCCCAGCCACCAGGGTCACCCTCCACCAGGCCCCCACTCATGTCACCCACAACCCCCACCCCCCTGCCACCATGGGCAGCCTTCACCAGGCCCCCACTCATGTCTCCCACCACCCCCACCCCCCTGCCACCATGGGCAGCCCCCACCAGGTCCTCACAATCCCCAATCATGTGCGTAATGGTCAGCCTCCACAGCCAAAAAGCTCTACCAAGTAACCCATTCACCCACATGGAAATGGAAATCATATGTTACACCCCCAATGTCCATCAAGCTAATGAACCCATGTCCGTCACACACAATGGTTGCAATTGAATGGGAAAACACACAACATGACATGCATGAAACCAATGAGATGATACCACACAGTGAAGTATGCTAACAAAATTGTATTGAAAAAAATTAAAGAATGCTAAAGAAAGAAAAATAACTACAATGTGAATGTGAAAAAAAAGAGCAGCATATCCGCATAAAAACACAAAACTGCAAATCAGAATCCAAAAAAATTATGTCCAAAGTCAAATCTAAAAAAATCTCCATGCAAAAAATAAATATGTACAAAACTAACAAGGGTCCATGAGCCCAACTGAACAAAGGAAACCTACTAAAAAACCTACCTAAAAATCAACTATATACAAAAAGTGGAGAAGTGTCCGTCGACTCCAAATCATAATAAGAAAGAAAGGAAACCTAAAACTAAAGAACTATATACAAAGGCGGCGGGCAAGTCCAGCGGCTCACTCCGTGGTGTCCCGGGCCAGGGCATCATCGAACTCCTGTTCGATGTCCCGGAGGCGGTCCAGTTCCATGGCCCCGAGGGTCCGCAGGGACGACGCCGTGTCCTCCTCCAACCCCCTGCGGATTGCCTCGAGGCACTCGGCCCGCCTCAGGGCCCTCTGCATGGAGTTCTCCGCCCTGACCATTGTGGACCGCGCCTCTTCCGCCCGCCGCCGCTCCGCACCTATGGCATGGCCCAACCGCTGCCACACGGAAGACACTCTCTGTCCTGGGTCCCCCTGCCCTCCGGTCGATGCCTGCCCCTCCGATGTCGAAAGCCCTGAGCCTTCATGTCTCCCACCATGTTGCTGCTGCTGCTGCTCTGCCTCTGCCCGTGCACTGCCTCCTGCTGCCTGCACATCCTCCGCCGGCTGGGGTGCACTCGTTGATGTGGCCACCCCTGCTGGACCTCCGACTCCCGACTGTGGCAGGGATGCCTCCTCCACCAGCCTGGCCGCACCGTCAGAGGCAGCTCCACAGGGCACCCAGGTGACTGATGGGTGGGAAGATGGCACAGAGGACGACTGGCGCATAGGGGGTCCAGTTGAGGAGGGGGTCGGAGCAAGCCCCATCAGACAGCGGAATCCGGCCTGGGTGATCTGTCCCAGCAGGCTGACGTGGTCAACGAGCCATTCGAGATGACGTGCAGTCTCTCCATGAAAAGACTGCAGGTCACCTCGCATGGCCCGTTGACGCAACGCCACACCAGCCAGGACAGGCTCAACCCGGACCTGGATGGCCACGTCCGCAGGCAGAGGAAGGCCAGTTGACGTCAGCTCATCCCCTGCCTGAAAACAGGTCTGGACGTAGGCATCCCTGCTGGTGCAAGATGATGCAGGGACAGGATCGGGGACAGGATTGCACACAGGCACCTCCGCGGCGGCCTGTGCTGCCTCCTGTCCCTGGTCCTGCACTGCACCACTAGCACCAGTGGGATCCCCACCTCCAGACCCCGTCTCTGGTGCTTGCACGGCCCCCTCCTCCACCAAACCCCCCACCAACCTGGATGACTCCGTGCCATCTTCCCCTGTTGGGCCCTGTGGGGTCCCAGCTGCCCCTTCTGCTGCCGAGGAGTCCAACTGCAACCTCCGCCTCTTGGACCTCCTCCCGGCAGCTGCGGCCTGGGACGCGGCACCGGACTCCTCACTCCCCGACAAGATGACAACATGGGAGGGGAGCCGGGCCTTGCGTCTCCGGCTGGCGGTCGGATCCCCGCCGCTGTGCTCCACAGCACCTTCTCCGCCCTCTTCATCAGTTGATGCTGCAGACAGGGAGAAACAAAACACAGGCATCAGGGCACTGTACAATGGACACATACACGCATGACAGTTGCACATGAGTGGCATTGGCAAACCTCAGACATGTCATCACAATCCCCAACACACATGTCATTGCAACTCGCACACATGAGCCATACCACAGCCATATCGCAACTGCCACCACCATCCATACACATACAACAGCATCAGCAGCCAAAGGGGAGCCAGACATCACATGCAACACAGGAAGTGCACCACACATGTACACACACCACCACACTTGCATGCATATCTACACCTCTGCCAAGTGTCGCACTGTTCAGACGGGCATCCATGTCACATCTGCCAATCAGGCTTCCACATACCGCTGTCACATGCATCCATGTAGCATCACTGTTGCACCCTTGACAAATACACACACATGCACATGTACACAGTGCTCATACATGCATGCCAAAACAACTTACATGCCTGACATCACGGACATGTCTACTTACATGCACATTCATCCAAACATGTGTGCACGCACAACTGCATTTGCCATGCAAGCCCACACACAAGCACCATCCATGTCTCACACATTACAGCCCTCGCATGTGTCAGACCCACGGCCCTGTACACCCCCACCCATACTCGACCCCATACAAACAGATGTGCAACCGGCACAATGCCGAATAATCACCACACGCACTGCTCACAATCAGGATGCATGTACACTCACCGCTCGACTCCAGACGGGTCTGCTTCTCTAGGACCTGGACGTGGAGCGCTGGGGATATGCGTTCCAGGACCCCCATCTGTTCTTCCGACAAGTGGCCCCGGCGCCCCTTGGCATCCGCTGCCTTCAAGAGGCGCCGGGCCTTGTTCAGGGTCCTGGACCTGAAGTCCTCTCAGCGCTTCCTGACATGTTGGAAGTCCCGGACTGCCACCCCCTCCGCGTTGATGGCAGTCACGATGTCAGTCCAGATCCGAGTCTGTCCTTCCTTGTCGGCGCGGGAACTTCCGAAGAGGGCATCATACTGCCCCAGGACTTGCTCCACCAGGACACCAACTTCGGTGGCACTGAAGCTGGTGCCCCTCTGCCTCTCTGGCCGGGGGTTGCCAGTGGTCACAGATGGTGTTTGCCCCGACATGACAACCCCAGAGGCAGGAGTGGGTGGGCAACTGGGTCCTGGGGCTGGGCTGTGGAGCGATGGAATTCCAGTCAGGAGTCTTCGGTTCCAGCAGGGGTGGTCACAGCAACAGCACCCCTGGCTGATGTGCAGGCAGCAAATGGCAGTGCACGTGGGCAGCAGGCAGTCAGGCAGCAGCAGATGGCAGGTGGGAGCGTGCTCGGGGCTCTGGGGGGCAGTAGTTCGGCCTTCTGGGCAGGAGCGTGGTCTTCCGTGTGCTTACGCGTGGCCAGCTTGGTACAGAGTGATTTGGCACGTGAAAATCCTGCACGTCAGCGTGTAAACCGAGGAAAGGCCCTTAGCGCGTAAGCGTGTCAGCACGCATACGTGATTCTATTGGACCAAAGGCCCTCAGCGCGTAAGAGCGTCTGTGACGTGACCCGCACGGGTGTTTCCCACACAGCACGTGATGACAGAGCACACGTGGAAAGACTGCACATCAGAGTGTCATCGCGGGTAATTGGACAGCACGTCAGAGTCTCATCGCGTGTAATTGGACAGCACGGCAGAGTCTCATCGCGTGTAATTGGACTGCACGTCAGTGTGTCATCGCGTGTGATTGGTGGAAATGGCCCTACACGCAGAAGTGACAAAGCGTGTAATTGGTGGAAATGGGCCTAGCGCGTACACGCCGCGTAAGTGACGCTGGACGTGTGGGCCTGTATAAAAGGTACGCGTAGAACACCATTTCCTTGTACGTGCTTTTCGTGGAGAGCGAGTGGGTGAATTCTGTACTTCTTGTAGTTTCATACGCAATTTACTTCACGGCGTTTCAAGTTCGTATTCCCTGTTACCTCTGACAGCTTTTTCTCTTTTTTCACTTTAACTGGTTTACCTGGGCCTTTTCCCTCAAACAGTGTTCCCTACTACTGTTGTCCTGTCTCCTCAGACAGCGTACAAATCTTCGTTTGGCGGGGGTGTTGCCAACCAAACGCGCTCCTTTTTCACGCTCTTTTATCTGGCAGACGGTGAGTCACGCACGTATCTAACATCTGTGCTTGCCCCGTGTGTAGCCTACCCCTTCAGAGGTCATTCTAGGCTGCGTGTGACACGCATACGTTCATTCTTGTGTTACTGGGTGCCACAGCGTAGTGCAGGTTTTTCTTTCTGCACACGTGGTCTAGGAGGGGTTGCGTGCACGTCATCTCCCTCTTTTTGGGGCTCCTGTGCGTAGCGTGACCCGTCATCTTTCCTCAGGGGTTACAATCAGCCTTGCAAGAGCACTAGGGTACAATTACCATCTGGTACCCAACCCCTTTGACCCCCAATTGCCCAGGACAATATTTTACACCTACTCCCATACGCACATTAACATCAGTGCCATGGCTGGGAGGCGAGGATTCCGTAAGGGTGGCAAAGGTGGAAGAGCCACAAGTGGTGGCCGTGGTGGATCCGGTAGGGGACGTGGTCGTTACTTGCAGGGTGAGCCTGTCCCCCCATGTGTGGAGGACCAGTCAAGGGCACCCATAATCCCCCCCTCCCGTTGAGGCTGATGTGGCTGACACCATCCATGCTCAGCCCTTGTTGGACCAGCCCATTGTGGCACCAGACCTGGCTGACTCCATGGCTGACTTCCAGGTCAGCAGGCCTATGACACGTGCGCTGGTGCACGTTGATGTCACCATGCCACGTGCATCTGTGGCAGCAAGGTCATCTGCTGCACCAAGTAGCATGGCGGAGAGGCTGCAGGGGCAGCTGCGGCTCCATCCACCCCAGCCCTCACACACCCAGCCCGGACAGTGTCGGTCCTAGTCCATGCTGCTGACATTCCCCCTGACACCATCACACTAGAGCCAATGCCTGCACCAACTCCCATGCTGAGTGTGCAATCCCACACTCCTGATACAGAGTCCACCAGGGCTCCTGCCCCTAGTGTCCAGAGCGGCGCAGGACACTCAGGATCACCACCACCTTCCAAGCGGAAGAAGAAGAGTGCTCGTCCGGCACAGGCTGATGCCCCAGACACGGCTACACAGTCCGGCCCATCCAGGAAGCCCAGCTTCACGGATGACGAACTGAATGCACTTGTCGAGCATGTGTCCGCACATGACAACGAGATGGTCATTGTTGCAGGATCCAAGACCACACCTGCACAACGCCAGGCACACCGGCAGACCGTTGCGGACATCGTAAGTGCCCTTGGAATCGTGAGGCGCACAGCCAATGATTGCTATAAGCGCTGGAATGACCTAAAGCGCAGGGCAAAGAGTAAGCTGGCCTCAAGTCATGCCGCAACTCTAGTGACTGGAGGTGGGTCTCCAGTAGTAGACATGGAACTCACTCCACATGAGTCAGTCGCTGGGACCTACGTCACGGAGGAACAGATCCAAGGCGTGGGAGATTTGGCTGATTACGAGGCATTGTCCGGTGAGTGCACATGCATGTGTGTGTCATCCATGTGCATGGTGTGTGTGAGGGCTTCTGTTTGTGTGACAGGTGAGAGTGTGTGCACCTGAGTCGTATGGGTCAGCCATGTGCTTCCTGCAATACGTCCTGCGCAGCTGCATTTGGCCATAGCAGTATCCCTTCTGCCAACAGTAGACATCTAGCCCAACTGCATGCCAGTTGCCCTTGAAGTGTGACCCTGCCACAACATTGTTGCCTGATTTTTCACTGTTCATTTAGTCAGATTGTTTGCATTCCACCACTTTTACTAGGCATGTCGCAGTCCTCTAGTCACATGTCTGACATGGCTATGGTAAAGTGGAGTGACTTTGTTACCTGGATATCATTTGTTCAGACATGTCCCTGTGCAATTGCACCATTTTGGACTGGCAGCTCCAGGTGAAGAATCTGACCTGTTTGAATTAGAAAAGCTATTACATGCGGGAACTGGACTGAATGAATAGGTGCTGCCCTCCTCTCCATCTTCACTCAATAGCAATGGTACATGCCATCTGTGTGATGGCATGTGTGTTTCACCTGCCAATCACAGGGCAATGTGTGATGCCACTGCCAGGCAGCATGCAGAAAATGTGTTCATCTTCCATCTTGGTGTCATCAGTGTGTGCCATTTGCCTGCCCTTCATACGCAGTGAGGGTGCATGCATGGGAGGGTTTTAGTCATGTGGGACATGTGTCAAACAAGTACTGTTTCTCTTGCTTCTCAGCCCTCATTGTGTGCCATGGTGCTAATGCCTGTTTCCATTTCTTTGTTTTCATGTCTTTGCAGGGGAAGACGCACCTGATACTGCTGGGGTTGTGGAGATGGTGCAGACCCAGGAGGGGTCCGAGGGCCGACCAACCACCAGTGAGGGATGTGGTGTGGTGGTGGATGAGAACCCACAACTGCTGCAGGTCGTGCTCTCAAGGGGTGTCTCTGGCTGCACCTCCCCCGAGCTATACTCAGGTGTTGATTCGGATGAGACCTACGTGCCGTCGCAGGTGAGTGTTCCAGGGAGGGATTCTGTTCTGTCTCACCCACCTGCACCAGGGTCAGAACCCTCAATGGGGATGTCAGTGTTGGCAGCTACGCCTTTGGTGGTTACGGATGCAGGGTCACACTCTGATCCTGTTCCTGGGCCAGCAGATCAGAGGGGGAATGCAGTCCTGCAGCCCCAGGCAGTGCCGGCACAGCAAGGCGCAGTTCGCCTTGCCCCAGACAGGTGTGGTGCCCGCCGACGTGGTGGCCGTACGCCACCTGGCAATACCGCATGGGAGCAATCCATTTACGGTATGGCAACCCAACAGGCAGCATCATCCGAGATGATGGCTCAGGCCATGGATAGGGTGGCCACTTCCATTGTCCCCCCTGAAAGGCTGATGGAGCGACTAGAGCAGGCAACCGACTCCATCTGCCAGTCACACGGGGAGGACATGTTGGGGTCCAACAGGGACAGGCGGAGGCACTGGCGACTCTGCAGGAGGCCATCTCCATTGAGTCCCAGGGCCACAGGGAAGCCCTGAGGCAGGAGCTCCTTCACCTCAGGACAACTCTTGTTGAGCTTGAGGCTTCAACACACCAAAGGACAGAACAGCAGCTGGAGCGTCTCACCCGTACGCTCTCAGCTGAGATGCAGGCAACGAGGGCGGAGGTCCGGGCATCCCGTGAGTTGTTGCATGGGGACCTCCGCACACTCATCCTCCAGAACCAGACCTACCACACCCGCATGCTTGCAGCCATGGAGGAGCAGACTAGGGCCTTGCGTGGGCTGCCTCCCATAGTGCAACCACCTCCGGATGCAGCTGCACAGGGTGATAATAGCGACAGCAGTGATACTCCCACAATAGGGTAGCCGTGTGGGCCATGAGCCCATGGAGGTGTTTTATTTTCCCAGGATCCACGCAGGTGGGTTCTGGTGTGCATCCTGTCCTCGGACCTCCTGGGTGGCCTCCCCAACCCCCCCGGGCCCTTCAATGGCCATTTTTGATTTTATTTTTATTTTTATTTTTATTTTTATTTTTATTTTTATTTTTATTTATTTTATTCCCAATTTTTTTGGGACGATTTGTTGGCTTCCGTGGTTCCTGTGGGCATACGCTGCATTGTGGCTGGGCACATGCAGGCTTGTAATGTATTTGGTTCCGATGCTTGGGTTTGAGTCACACACACCCCTCCTGCTTCCCGTTTCCATGGGCTTGCAAAGGGTGTGCCCAAGTGACAGTGAATTACACAGTGACGTTGGACTCCCATGAGCTGTGTGGGCAGTCTGTAGTCAATACTGTGTATACATTCCTAGTGCATATTGCTGTTGTGTTGTACACTGCATGTTGCATTGATGTGTAACTCATCTTCTGTGTCTACCTCCCAATTTGCAGGTCCCTTCCTCATGTCGACACAGGGACCTCTAGTCTGGAGATGTGGTCCCTGTTGGCAGCAGTGCACCTACAACTCTACATGGCGCCAACACTGCACAGTTGGTAGTGGTGGGAGTGCAGGCATTTCCAGGTGGTGAGACTACTAATATTTAACATTAGTGATGTCATGTTAATGGTAGTACGTGCTCAACTTTGTTGTTGGTCCGGCATTACTGTGAGCATTTCAGGTGTTGCAAGTTTCTAATAGGGACACTGTACATTGTGACCCTAGTGTCATGTTGTGTGGATTACTTTGTTTACCTGCAAATAGCATGACATGGCACGGTGTGTGGTGTGGCGGTGCTGGGGTTGGGTTGGCTGACATGGCACTGTCCTCTTGTTGCATTTTGCAAGTGGGTGTTCATTTTAGCTGCTTGAATGTGTAACTTCACAAAACTGCATTGGTGGTGTCTGTGTGGGTAGGGATGCACACATTGTGACACTTCCAGGTTAACAATCTCAGGCTGATATGGTTTTCACGGTTCTTTCTCCAGACACTCAGGATCAGTGTCAGGTTGAGTCATCATTGATTGTCAGATGGAATGTGCCAGGGCAGTGTGCACTCCACAGGGGTGTGATTTCTATGTGAAGTAATTAGCCACTAGCTGTGTACGGGCTGCCTCCCCCCGTGCCCTTTCCCCTCCCATGCGCCGCGGCTGTGCATGTGGTTGGGGATGGGGGGGCACCACCATGTCCACGGCCAGGCCCCGGCGTGTTGCAACGTTGTGCAGGACACATGCTGCCACTATGATCCTGCACACTACTGGGGGAGCGTACAACAGCTGCCCACCAGAACGGTCAAGGGAGCGAAAGCGTGACTTCAGCACTCCGAATGTGCGCTCCACTATGCCCCGGGTTGTAATGTGGGCTGCGTTGTATCTTACCTGGGGTGGCGTGGTGGGGTTCCGAATTGGCGTCATCATGTGGGGGCTGAGAGGGTAGGCACTGTCCCCTGTGGAGGTGGTGATTGGTATCATTGGTGGGGTTGTGACCTTGCTCAGTATCTGACATGCATGCATGTGCAGTGGCATTCATACTCACCAAGCAGCCATGTATCGCCATGCCGCCCAGCTTCTAGGTCCCGGCTTAGGGTGGACATTTGGTAAATGAAGCTGTCGTGGGTTGACCCGGGATAGTTGGCATATACCGAGGTGATGATTCCCTTGGCATTACATACTACCTGCACGTTGATGGAATGCCAGTGCTTGCGGTTCCTATAGATGTGCTCAGATGCCCTGGGGGGACGTAGAGCCACATTGGTGCAGTCGATGGCACCTAGCACTTTGGGGAATCGTGCCACAGCGTAGAAATCCAGGGCGGCAGCATGCCTTTCTGCAGGTGTTCTGGGCAGGTATATGTGCCTGCGGACTGATGGGCGTGCAGTGATGATGTTCAAGACCTGGTGTAGGCAGCGTGACTGGGTGGCCTGTGATACCCCACCCACAATGGCACTTGTCCGCTGAAATGATCCAGTGGCTAAGAAGTGCAGTACATTGAGGACCTTCTCCAGGGGGCTGAGTGCTTGGGAGCACAGGGTGGGTGATGTGAGGTCATCCTCCCACTCACCAGGTCCAGTATGATGTGTGGTGGAAACCTGTACCTCCCATGCACCTTATCATCAGGCATCCCGAAAAGGCTGGTTCTGGGTGTGAATATTCTGGCCCTGACTATCCTCCTCCTCCTCCTTTGGTAGGCCACGCCCACTGCTGCTAGGAACGGTATGTTCATCCTGGGTGTGAGCTTGTTATTATTTTAGCGCGCAAATTTATGCGTTGCGCGTGTTGTAGGCGAGCGTGTGACCCGCGCACCCCTGAAATCCAGTACCCAGTCCAATAGCGTGTGGAAATTCCCGCGCACACCGGGATACAGGTGCGCTGACGTACTTGCGTGT